>NC_136858.1:23338348-23938348 GCF_951799975.1 Gobius niger
TAGGAGAAAAGGGGCGGGCACAATTAATGGTGGCGCCCACGCGAACGTCCAGAATAAGGTGGATGACCGCCTAGTTTGGCAAATTTGTACATTAAATCTCCTTTTGCTTCAGGTGAATGAAGAGTTCCACAGGCTTGTGGCCCTCCCTCTCGAGTCAAAGTTTTTGGAAAAACTTGACCTCTACTCCAGTGGACTGTTGGCATTGGCAAGATCCAAGAAAGGAACTGCAGGGGCCAAAATCGCTCCTATCCTGCACACGTTTGACCAGGTAATTACCTGCATTATCCTGATTCCGTCCTGCTTTAAGCTGAGCGCAGACTAATTGACTTGTTTTGGTCCAATTTTGGTCAGATTTTTTTGCGGTTCTGAGTCTACCTTAGTCTATCTTTCTCACCCAAATATGAGCCCACAAGACGAATGTAGCTTAGCCGTGCTGCTAAACCACCAAACAATCACAACATCACATTGCCAAACTGCAAATAAACCTAAAATTTTGCTTTTCATTACTTTTCCTAATTGTCACAATTTAATATGCATGCTAATTGGTTATAACATTTTAAATTGGCATTTAAATAGAATAGAATGTTGGCATTAGAGTGGCATTAAAGTGCAATTTCTAACTATTTCATGCTTTTCGAGATTTTTTTCTTTATTGCTTGAAAATAGTGCACAAAATGATGTGGAACAGCAGTTTTTCCTTTAATTGGACTTACCCAGTAAACTAATTCCTCACAGGAGTCTATGATGTATATCACAGACCCGAGAGTCTTCAACACAATACCATCCACAAGTTTCACTGGGATTTTTTTTTCTTAGCTTTGACACTTAAAGGAATAGGCCACCGTTTTTATATACTAAGATATGTTCTTACCTCACTTTAGCCGAGTTAATATATCCCCGTCTGGTCTTTGTCCGTGCGCTCACACATACGCAGCCTCTCCCACATGTCATATAGCTCCAAAAAAGCTCACGATAGAAGCTACCAAGCTCTTCCACGTGTTCCCTATTTAAATAAAGTTACGTGAAGTGTTTTCATGCCAAGTATATTTACACAGAAATGTAACATGTTGATTTTATAAGCAAATAAAAAGGGGGACTATATTGTGAGGCGTAATGATATCGTGAGCTTTTTCGGAGCTATGTGACATGTGGGAGAGGCTGCGTATGTGTGAGCGCACGGACAAAGACCAGACGGGGATATATTAACCCGACTAAAGTGAGGTAAGAACATATTTTAGTATGTAAAAACGGTGGCCTATTCCTTTAAACAAAATTGCATGATGTGAGAAAAAGTTCCTCCTACTAACCATAAATGACCCCTTCTCCAAGGTTCATCTTATTGTCGAATTGCTGCTTGATATTCATTTTTAAATTTATGCTTCAGGCCGAAAACATTGATCTGAAGAGAGTGTCTCCTGAAGGCCCTTATCATTGCTCTTGGGGAGGATACTGGTGATCTTGTCAAGGAGTTTGTGGTAGGTAACATATTTTTCCTTACAGCCTGCTTCCTGTGATTTCATGTAACTGGAAAGTACGTTGAATTATCTTGTGTGTGAATTGTGCTCTATAAATTCTGTAAGTCTTGAGCCAAATCACATGAAAGAAAAACGGTCACAAAGTTCAAAGCCCTCTCTTTCAGCTCATATGAACTATGGCCTAATTATTTCCTCATAAAGGCGTCTAAAAGTGGAGAACAAAAACATATTTGTGATTTTGGCTGGTAGAAAGGACTTTAAGCCATAAATAAATATATGGCGTGTTTGGGAATCAAATCACTAAGTGATGATCAGGTAAAACGTTTTCATTTTGGAAATTTCTTTCAAAAACTGTTTTGCTCCCATAGAGTTATGTTGGCACCTGCCCTCCAACTGAATTACAATCTTAAAACGTGAATGCAACCCATACCCTAATGTGTTGAATTATCCTTGACCTAATTACTGCGATAGCCCCTATAAACCTGTACAGCCCGTCAAAAGCCACGGTGGCGGTCCAGCTCCTCAAACCTCCTGCAACATTTCCAGAGCGTATATATTTTTCTTGAAATTTTTTATTCTACTCCAATTTGTAATATTTTTGTGCAAAAAGAGCTTAAAAATGAAATTGTCCGTGAAGCGAGCTGCTTCCTGTTTATCCATTGGACGCCAATTTCTTTATTTATTGACCTTTATTAAACCAGGATAGGGGAAGAGGGTTAGGGTTAGGGGGAACCTATTGTACATGTTTTTAGTGGTGGGGAAACCGGAGTACCAGGAGGAAACCTAGGTGGGAATCGAACCCGGGACCTTCTAGCTTATAACCACTGCACTACCGTGCCGCCCATAGCATAAAGCATAAATGTACCCACTTCTGCTTTATCCCATTTAAATTACAAGAAATTGAGAGCAATGACAAAATCTAACTTGTGTTTTTTATTTTTTCAAAAACTCAGCGGTTAATCTAAATTCTAATTGGTTGGATACCAATGCATGTCATCAAGCTAACACTGTTTTTCTGCTCTCTATAGGACAGTCCGCAAGATGACCTTCAGGTCAATTTGGAGCAGGTGACCATGGCGGTGTTTTCCATTCAACCAGAAGGATGTTTCGAACTTCCTCCAGAGGACATTGGTATCGTTATCCAAGGCGTTTTAAATGGACTCAGCTCTGTCGCATCTGCTTGTGCCCTACTGCTCAGTTTGATCTACATTCTCAATCTTGCCTACCCTAAAAGCATCCGTTACACTCGCGAGGTTTTCCAGAAAGTTTTTTTGGAGCTAGATTCTCAGAAAATGTCCCCAAAAGTGCACACACTCTTAGGAAAACTGCAAAGTGCAGATTAATGGTCATCCTAAGCCTATGACAGCGTTGTAAGAAGTGTGAAAAACACAGTACAATCTGAACCAAAGGAGTAAATGACTGGTTTTCTTTTTGTTTTTTGTTGGAGCTCTGCATATGCCCTGTAGAAATTGCTAAATGCATGCATGATCATCTTAAGCTTGTCTACATCTTGGTGCATTCAGTGTTTTAAAAGTTTTATAAAACTGAGTGTTTAAGAAAACAAAAAAAGCAACAAAAGCACTTTGTAATCCTCCTGTTTAGACAGGATTGTTTATTGCTGGCACAGAACATCCGAACTGAACTGCTACTCTGGCATGTGAATATTGTCATGGAGGCTGTACAATATTCAATTGCAATGTTCTGAAATCAATGTGACATTACTACTACAAATAAATAATTTGCAGCTACGACCTTTATTTTACATCTTCATTACATCATTACTAAACTTACAAACAAGTGTATACTGTTTAAAGCTGTGGTTCTCAAACTCCACACCCAGTACAATCTTTTTTTTCAGTGCTAGGTCAATAATAAATCAGATTGCCTAAAAATGTCAAAGTATAGGTGCCAAGTATAGGTCAAAAATGGAAATGATCTCCTACCACCTGAAGAAGCCCGAGTACCACCAGTGGCACATGTACCACAGTTTGAGAAACACTGTTCATGTATATTTTCAGTTTACTACAGTTATTTAGCAGCAAATAACGTACAAACTTGTATATTGTAATTTTGGTAGATGAATGTTGAAAAACAAGGTGATTCAACGTAAACGTTTGAATAGGATTGTGAGAATGTTTAGAGTGGGGGAGTTGCAAAATTTTAAGTTGAACTAAAGTATAGATGTGGATTAGAATGTACAATGTTTCTGTAAGAAAAAGGTCAAAAATACTAAGTTGTTTTTGTGTAAAATTTAGCTTTAGAATAAATCTGACTTTTAAGTTTAATTTTTAGAAAATAATAATCAAATTTTATATATCTTTGTAAGTTGAAAGAAAGTAATATTTTAGAAAACATTGAATGATTATTTAACTTTAATCTGACTAAAAATATAAGTTTGGTTCAATATAAAATGAAAAGTTGAAAATACATAATTTATTAGTTGTTACCAATTGAAACGTTTTTTTAAGTTGGTTCAACTGAAAACTTTTTTCAGTGTGCAAGGACCCCACGGCACTGGCCGGTGGATTATATGCGGGAGGCCTCCCAGTGGGCGGTTTACTTACGACCTGCGGGCGCTGGTTTACCCGCTCGGCCACCGCGCACCGAACAACATAGGACCAAAACGTCTATTTATCTTTAATTCACCAGAACACGACGGTAACCACGGCAACTTCATGAGTTTGGCTGAGCGGGGAGCGCTCGTGCGTCATAGCTCAAAGGTCCCGGATTCGATTCCCACCTGGACGGGGCCTTTCTGTGTGGAGTTTGCATGTTCTCCCCGTGTCTGTGTGGGTTAGTGTTAGGTTAAAACATGCGCAATAGGTGAATCCTCCAGCCAGGTGTTTCTGACCACCAGCCTGGCTCCACATCATGGAGATGGTTCCCCCGAGCGCCAGCGCGTGCTGGCAGCTCACTGCTCCGACAGGTCGCCCCGTGCGACACTGAGGATGGGTCAAATGCACAGATTTCTCTGTATTTTACTACAAAGCGCCGCGGAGAAGACTCAAACACGTGTTTTCGTTGCATCTGCGCAGTGTGCTGCACAGACGCAATAGGCCCGGCCTGCTTTCGAAAAGGACCTCACTCATAAGTTCAAGTCTGAGTGTTGTGATGTGTTGATTACGAAGTCCAGCTCGGAGGAATGCCAGGTCTGGCGACGGGACTGGTTCAAAAGTAAGGCAGACTGCCACGTGCAGCGCCTCACATGGACGACCGTGCTCAAACGTGGGGTCACGTCCTCGACCGAGCGCGGAGCATCGGGAGAAGCGCACTTAGAGCTGTGAGGGCGGAAGGGGGACACCCGCCAACCATCACGATCTGCCAAACTAATACCAGCGATCAATGGGGTGGAGATGCCGCGCACCTAACGCCCTCTCGTCCAGCGGTAAACTGGACTCGAACTACTTATATAGCGCTGCAGACAAACAGAGGTCTCGGTCACGGTTTGGCTCGTGTCAAAACATCAGCAAGACGTACGAAGTTGACTTACTGCTCATATTTCGTACATTTAATTGGAGAAATGGTTATTGTCCAACTTAGTGGGGAGAGAAACCCGTTTATAGCGTTATCCTTGTTGATGGAGGGTGTTTTCACCGATGTCCCAAGTTTGGTCCAGAACCGGAAGTGCCGCCATGACGGAGATGTTAACGAGACGGGCTGTGGATGTGTTTTTATGGACAAAAACACAAGGGTTTCTGATTAACCCTCGACATCGGATCCCTAAACTTCTCACATAGCTGAGCAGTTGTACAGACAAAGACTTCATGCAAAAGGAAAAAAAAAAAAGATTTTCGATCAAGCTTAAGTTAATTGGGGATGAAGATCCACACGGATGCCCGTTTGTTCAGTGGCGAAGCCTCCCGCAAGTCATTTGGGGAGGCAAGACTTACTCTTGGTAAACGGTAATACTGCAAAGGAGTTTCTCTGTCGGATCTATTGTGACAGACAATACCACCATTTGCTTGTTTCAAACCTCTGTTTGATAGGCGAGCACATGGGTGAGTACAGCCATATTATGTCCGACATTTGAAAAGTGCAGCCCTCAAACTTGTGCATTTGCAGCGAACACTCTTTCTAAAGTAAGATCTGTTATTCATGTAAGCGCCAGAATCATCTCTAATAATAGTGTAGAATGATCATCAACTTTGTGCTGGTGGTCACCCTCTCCACAGCAGTCTTTATCACTGTTGAAGTGAAATATTTAAGGTGAAACTGCGTCAGAGTCCTGCACCTGCACGGGTCTATTTTCGGAGACCCACCCGCACCCGTCCGTAAACCCGTGTTTCTATCCCCGTATATACCCGTTTCCCACCCGTGCCCGTGATAAAGCACACATAGAGGCGTTAGGATGTTGAAGCTCCAGGCTATATTTCTTTGGATGCGCATCTGAACGAAACAACGTGACGCTAATGAGAGTTGAATGCTTAAACTGGTAAAAGTCCCATAGCGTCAACTTCATCCTTTTAGATGAATGTTTAGGTTTGATTTAATGGTTGTGAGCGTCCTGCTTCTGACCTCCTGCAGACAATGACCCCTGTGTTTGTTTTCAGCATCTGAAGTATTGGTCTCTCGTCAACTGTAGACACGAGTTTGCACATCCAGTAACGGGCTTTCCTCGTGTGTGCACGAAAACCACACATCTCTGCCGCGCGCGTGACCTTACCGACAAGCTGTGTGTAGCTGAACCGCAAAATGATATTTATTAAAATATCTTTATCAATTGTTTGTGCTGCTTAGTGCCATAAATCTGTCATTTCTGCTGTTATAGCCTGCTGCTTTTCACATAGTGAGGATTTTTTTTGTCCCCCTCTTCCATACAGATCGTGCGCTTGCCTCAGAGCAGGACTTAAGTGGACGCTTCAAGGCTTTAAGGTTTGTAATGTTATGAAAAAAGAATCAACATAGAACAACATATGTATAAGGGGCAGGGAGACCTCACATGTGACTGATAAAAGAATCAGCAATATTTCAAAACCAGAATAAACACACATTTCTGCAGCACAAACTATTGGCTTTTTTTCCCTAAATATAGACTTTACTATGGGTCATGTGCACAATAGTTTACTGCCCTGTAATATTTAAAAATCAAAATCGATGACGGAAATAAATGACAATGATTTTAAAGATGTATGTTTTTTCTTTAATCTGTTTTTCCAGATTGAAATTGAAACAGCTGATGGCATGAATTCCAGTTTCCTGTCCCTCTCCGAACTCACGGGTGTGCTCTGCAGGGTGCTTTTCTCTTGGAGCAATAGCCTGCACTTAAGATAGTTACAGGTAATACATTTAAAGTAGACAAAACATTTTGCCGGACACCAGCATTTCAGCCATTGACAAGAATCTCTGGCCGTTCATAAAAAGTAATGAATGTGTGACTCACTAACACTGCACCTCCATTTGTTTATAGACGGAGCGCTGCATGGCTGCCGGCTGCTCAGATCCAAACATAATGTTGCAGAGACCATGGAGAGCGGTAGGTGTCACGTACCCCACTCAACACATCTGCAAACACTCAGACTGCTGGTAAACTTGATCTCTGTCCTTGTCCAGCTCTGTCCGCGGCGTCAGCTGTACAATGTGAGTCGGGCTTCAGGATGCGCTCCCGCACCTGAAACGTGGCTTCAGGTGCAAAAAAAGCAATTACTGCCCTTTTCCACACGTCACAACCCGAGTTTGAACTGCATTTACTTCAAGTGAGTTCAGTCCGTGTTCACACGCGCCCATGTACATGCAGTGTGTAGCCATCAATAATATACATGTTCACGGTTTTTTATTTGTTTTTGTTTTTTTGGTCAAGGCCAAAGGGAGCCATTACAAGGCTGAAGAGATTTTGCAGACCCCAGTCTAGAGCAATTCACCACGGACCCAGCTCTGCCACACAGGAGCGGCTCAGAATAGCGGTAAGCCGGGGCAGTCTAAGCAGACAGGCCAAGAAAAGTGCCTCTGAACTGGACCCTTCTTCTCTGAAGAGCCACTGCACTACAGCGTGTCAGTGTGACTAAACACTCGACTGTTTCAAGAACATCTAATCAGGTGATAAATGCCTTTCATTGCCAGTGCAATAAAGGCGTTCTAACTGTGCTTTGTAAAATATGGGCGTAGATCTATTTTGATCAAAATATTGAACCTTTATGACCGCCAGGCGAGTTTCTGTCCTCTCTCCTTAGGCCCTCCTTTCTCTTTCCATCCTCCTGTCTCCTGCCCAAATTCCTTTCCTCACCTGTCTCTTGTCTCCTGCTCTCCTCCTCATCTGCATCTTCTCTCCTCCAACTGTGTCTTTCTATTTCGTTTAAAATCAATGTACCATATCTAACATGCGCAATGTCATGTAGGAACAAGTGGATGTCCACAGCCAACGTGCCTTGGTTCTATCGTGTGCATGAAGACTGCTCCAATTTTTGGAAGACACTGGAGGTAAGTGCACAAAGAAAACTGTTAACGGACTGTATTTGTATTGGCATTTCCTCATTTGTTCTGCTTTGTTTTTTAGTTGAGGCTAAAACCATGTTTGTTTGTTGATTTTAGACAGCAGCTTCTGATGAAACGGACATTGAAAATGTGTCATTGGGTCTTCTCTCAATCAATGCCAACAACAGTGACAAAGCTGAGCGACCATCTGTACGCTCCATCCCGCACCCCGGTCTGCAAAGGATACAGATGTGGCAGTGCAGCTCCTTTCTGCAGAGAATGCATTGGTCTGGGACTGTGACGGGCACAAGGATCGTTGTAAACTTTAAGGACAGAGACAAGAACTTTAAAGAGGCGAGAACAAACTCCAAATGCGACAATTTTGGAACTTGCTTCGGTCTTTCTCTCTTACAAAACTACCGTATTGGCCTTTTTTCTTCCTTGCTTTGCTTTACTCACTCATCCCCGTGTTCAATTATTTTCGTGATCAGCGGAACTGAAAAGGCTCCTCTGCTCCTCACTCCACACGCACGCTTCTGTTAACAATGTGCTAGCAAATCATTGTCGTTGTAGAATAATTAGCGAGGCTCATTGCGATTCATGTTTGGACTATAATATCTTGAGGGCTCCTCCGCTGTACTCATCTTAATCCGCCCCGCCCATGCAGGCCCATTTTTGCCACGGACTGGCTCTTCCACTGTGGTGACACTTTGGGTAGAGCGCAGAGTCCCTTCATTAAGTGGGGAACGAGGGAAAATGTTTGCAGCTAAAATATGATGTGCAGTAGATTGATTTGTGTCAAATGTTCATTTTCAACAGCAAGTCAACATCTATCTGTCTCCGTCTGTGAAGAACTGAGTTTCTCTGACATCTGCATTCTAATGTAGCTTATACACATGTAGGGGCACCAATAATGGTGGCGTCCACTCCAACTTCCGGAATAATGAATGTTTGAGTTGTAAAGAAATTGTATTTATTTATTTATTTTTTATACAAATGGCACAATAAAGGTTTTGGTTTAGTTTCAATAGTTTTATTTGTTTTTACCAAACAAAAATATTTCAAGTCAATAGTAATTATTACGGTTAAACATGTTCATTTGAATGCAAAGATCTGCCAAATTAATACCAGCGATCAATGGGGGTGGTTATGTCTACAGATGGAAATTAGCATAGTGCTAATTCTGGTCAATCTTTTTCATGTCACTGCACACTGTCCTTTCAATAAACTAAACTAAAAAAATATATTAAAAAAGAAGAAGAAACTCCACTGCAGAATAACATGTCTCTGCCGCAGACACAGGTTTTTTCATAAAAAACAGAAACAAAGCAGCACTTCCCTACCTACATGTTCAGGCAATCTTGTGCTATATGACCCTGCCCGGGCTCGTACCCAGGACCTTAGAGTTGGCGTGTTTCCCAAAAACTTTGACACCTCGGGTTGATTCGGATGAAAAAACTACAGAGGCCTCCCGCTTTCCTCCACCGGCCACAGCTCCAAGTGCAAGGACCCCACGGCACTGGCCGGTGGATTATATGCGGGAGGCCTCCCAGTGGGCGGTTTACTTACGACCTGCGGGCGCTGGTTTACCCGCTCGGCCACCGCGCACCGAACAACATAGGACCAAAACGTCTATTTATCTTTAATTCACCAGAACACGACGGTAACCACGGCAACCTCATGAGTTTGGCTGAGCGGGGAGCGCTCGTGCGTCATAGCTCAAAGGTCCCGGATTCGATTCCCACCTGGACGGGGCCTTTCTGTGTGGAGTTTGTATGTTCTCCCCGTGTCTGTGTGGGTTAGTGTTAGGTTAAAACATGCGCAATAGGTGAATCCTCCAGCCAGGTGTTTCTGACCACCAGCCTGGCTCCACATCATGGAGATGGTTCCCCCGAGCGCCAGCGCGTGCTGGCAGCTCACTGCTCCGACAGGTCGCCCCGTGCGACACTGAGGATGGGTCAAATGCACAGATTTCTCTGTATTTTACTACAAAGCGCCGCGGAGAAGACTCAAACACGTGTTTTCGTTGCATCTGCGCAGTGTGCTGCACAGACGCAATAGGCCCGGCCTGCTTTCGAAAAGGACCTCACTCATAAGTTCAAGTCTGAGTGTTGTGATGTGTTGATTACGAAGTCCAGCTCGGAGGAATGCCAGGTCTGGCGACGGGACTGGTTCAAAAGTAAGGCAGACTGCCACGTGCAGCGCCTCACATGGACGACCGTGCTCAAACGTGGGGTCACGTCCTCGACCGAGCGCGGAGCATCGGGAGAAGCGCACTTAGAGCTGTGAGGGCGGAAGGGGGACACCCGCCAACCATCACGATCTGCCAAACTAATACCAGCGATCAATGGGGTGGAGATGCCGCGCACCTAACGCCCTCTCGTCCAGCGGTAAACTGGACTCGAACTACTTATATAGCGCTGCAGACAAACAGAGGTCTCGGTCACGGTTTGGCTCGTGTCAAAACATCAGCAAGACGTACGAAGTTGACTTACTGCTCATATTTCGTACATTTAATTGGAGAAATGGTTATTGTCCAACTTAGTGGGGAGAGAAACCCGTTTATAGCGTTATCCTTGTTGATGGAGGGTGTTTTCACCGATGTCCCAAGTTTGGTCCAGAACCGGAAGTGCCGCCATGACGGAGATGTTAACGAGACGGGCTGTGGATGTGTTTTTATGGACAAAAACACAAGGGTTTCTGATTAACCCTCGACATCGGATCCCTAAACTTCTCACATAGCTGAGCAGTTGTACAGACAAAGACTTCATGCAAAAGGAAAAAAAAAAAAGATTTTCGATCAAGCTTAAGTTAATTGGGGATGAAGATCCACACGGATGCCCGTTTGTTCAGTGGCGAAGCCTCCCGCAAGTCATTTGGGGAGGCAAGACTTACTCTTGGTAAACGGTAATACTGCAAAGGAGTTTCTCTGTCTGATCTATTGTGACAGACAATACCACCATTTGCTTGTTTCAAACCTCTGTTTGATAGGCGAGCACATGGGTGTGTACAGCCATATTATGTCCGACATTTGAAAAGTGCAGCCCTCAAACTTGTGCATTTGCAGCGAACACTCTTTCTAAAGTAAGATCTGTTATTCATGTAAGCGCCAGAATCATCTCTAATAATAGTGTAGAATGATCATCAACTTTGTGCCGGTGGTCACCCTCTCCACAGCAGTCTTTATCACTGTTGAAGTGAAATATTTAAGGTGAAACTGCGTCAGAGTCCTGCACCTGCACGGGTCTATTTTCGGAGACCCACCCGCACCCGTCCGTAAACCCGTGTTTATATCCCCGTATATACCCGTTTCCCACCCGTGCCCGTGATAAAGCACACATAGAGGCGTTAGGATGTTGAAGCTCCAGGCTATATTTCTTTGGATGCGCATCTGAACGAAACAACGTGACGCTAATGAGAGTTGAATGCTTAAACTGGTAAAAGTCCCATAGCGTCAACTTCATCCTTTTAGATGAATGTTTAGGTTTGATTTAATGGTTGTGAGCGTCCTGCTTCTGACCTCCTGCAGACAATGACCCCTGTGTTTGTTTTCAGCATCTGAAGTATTGGTCTCTCGTCAACTGTAGACACGAGTTTGCACATCCAGTAACGGGCTTTCCTCGTGTGTGCACGAAAACCACACATCTCTGCCGCGCGCGTGACCTTACCGACAAGCTGTGTGTAGCTGAACCGCAAAATGATATTTATTAAAATATCTTTATCAATTGTTTGTGCTGCTTAGTGCCATAAATCTGTCATTTCTGCTGTTATAGCCTGCTGCTTTTCACATAGTGATGATTTTTTTTGTCCCCCTCTTCCATACAGATCGTGCGCTTGCCTCAGAGCAGGACTTAAGTGGACGCTTCAAGGCTTTAAGGTTTGTAATGTTATGAAAAAAGAATCAACATAGAACAACATATGTATAAGGGGCAGGGAGACCTCACATGTGACTGATAAAAGAATCAGCAATATTTCAAAACCAGAATAAACACACATTTCTGCAGCACAAACTATTGGCTTTTTTTCCCTAAATATAGACTTTACTATGGGTCATGTGCACAATAGTTTACTGCCCTGTAATATTTAAAAATCAAAATCGATGACGGAAATAAATGACAATGATTTTAAAGATGTATGTTTTTTCTTTAATCTGTTTTTCCAGATTGAAATTGAAACAGCTGATGGCATGAATTCCAGTTTCCTGTCCCTCTCCGAACTCACGGGTGTGCTCTGCAGGGTGCTTTTCTCTTGGAGCAATAGCCTGCACTTAAGATAGTTACAGGTAATACATTTAAAGTAGACAAAACATTTTGCCGGACACCAGCATTTCAGCCATTGACAAGAATCTCTGGCCGTTCATAAAAAGTAATGAATGTGTGACTCACTAACACTGCACCTCCATTTGTTTATAGACGGAGCGCTGCATGGCTGCCGGCTGCTCAGATCCAAACATAATGTTGCAGAGACCATGGAGAGCGGTAGGTGTCACGTACCCCACTCAACACATCTGCAAACACTCAGACTGCTGGTAAACTTGATCTCTGTCCTTGTCCAGCTCTGTCCGCGGCGTCGGCTGTACAATGTGAGTCGGGCTTCAGGATGCGCTCCCGCACCTGAAACGTGGCTTCAGGTGCAAAAAAAGCAATTACTGCCCTTTTCCACACGTCACCACCCGAGTTTGAACTGCATTTACTTCAAGTGAGTTCAGTCCGTGTTCACACGCGCCCATGTACATGCAGTGTGTAGCCATCAATAATATACATGTTCACGGTTTTTTATTTGTTTTTGTTTTTTTGGTCAAGGCCAAAGGGAGCCATTACAAGGCTGAAGAGATTTTGCAGACCCCAGTCTAGAGCAATTCACCACGGACCCAGCTCTGCCACACAGGAGCGGCTCAGAATAGCGGTAAGCCGGGGCAGTCTAAGCAGACAGGCCAAGAAAAGTGCCTCTGAACTGGACCCTTCTTCTCTGAAGAGCCACTGCACTACAGCGTGTCAGTGTGACTAAACACTCGACTGTTTCAAGAACATCTAATCAGGTGATAAATGCCTTTCATTGCCAGTGCAATAAAGGCGTTCTAACTGTGCTTTGTAAAATATGGGCGTAGATCTATTTTGATCAAAATATTGAACCTTTATGACCGCCAGGTGAGTTTCTGTCCTCTCTCCTTAGGCCCTCCTTTCTCTTTCCATCCTCCTGTCTCCTGCCCAAATTCCTTTCCTCACCTGTCTCTTGTCTCCTGCTCTCCTCCTCATCTGCATCTTCTCTCCTCCAACTGTGTCTTTCTATTTCGTTTAAAATCAATGTACCATATCTAACATGCGCAATGTCATGTAGGAACAAGTGGATGTCCACAGCCAACGTGCCTTGGTTCTATCGTGTGCATGAAGACTGCTCCAATTTTTGGAAGACACTGGAGGTAAGTGCACAAAGAAAACTGTTAACGGACTGTATTTGTATTGGCATTTCCTCATTTGTTCTGCTTTGTTTTTTAGTTGAGGCTAAAACCATGTTTGTTTGTTGATTTTAGACAGCAGCTTCTGATGAAACGGACATAGAAAATGTGTCATTGGGTCTTCTCTCAATCAATGCCAACAACAGTGACAAAGCTGAGCGACCATCTGTACGCTCCATCCCGCACCCCGGTCTGCAAAGGATACAGATGTGGCAGTGCAGCTCCTTTCTGCAGAGAATGCATTGGTCTGGGACTGTGACGGGCACAAGGATCGTTGTAAACTTTAAGGACAGAGACAAGAACTTTAAAGAGGCGAGAACAAACTCCAAATGCGACAATTTTGGAACTTGCTTCGGTCTTTCTCTCTTACAAAACTACCGTATTGGCCTTTTTTCTTCCTTGCTTTGCTTTACTCACTCATCCCCGTGTTCAATTATTTTCGTGATCAGCGGAACTGAAAAGGCTCCTCTGCTCCTCACTCCACACGCACGCTTCTGTTAACAATGTGCTAGCAAATCATTGTCGTTGTAGAATAATTAGCGAGGCTCATTGCGATTCATGTTTGGACTATAATATCTTGAGGGCTCCTCCGCTGTACTCATCTTAATCCGCCCCGCCCATGCAGGCCCATTTTTGCCACGGACTGGCTCTTCCACTGTGGTGACACTTTGGGTAGAGCGCAGAGTCCCTTCATTAAGTGGGGAACGAGGGAAAATGTTTGCAGCTAAAATATGATGTGCAGTAGATTGATTTGTGTCAAATGTTCATTTTCAACAGCAAGTCAACATCTATCTGTCTCCGTCTGTGAAGAACTGAGTTTCTCTGACATCTGCATTCTAATGTAGCTTATACACATGTAGGGGCACCAATAATGGTGGCGTCCACTCCAACTTCCGGAATAATGAATGTTTGAGTTGTAAAGAAATTGTATTTATTTATTTATTTTTTATACAAATGGCACAATAAAGGTTTTGGTTTAGTTTCAATAGTTTTATTTGTTTTTACCAAACAAAAATATTTCAAGTCAATAGTAATTATTACGGTTAAACATGTTCATTTGAATGCAAAGATCTGCCAAATTAATACCAGCGATCAATGGGGGTGGTTATGTCTACAGATGGAAATTAGCATAGTGCTAATTCTGGTCAATCTTTTTCATGTCACTGCACACTGTCCTTTCAATAAACTAAACTAAAAAAATATATTAAAAAAGAAGAAGAAGAAACTCCACTGCAGAATAACATGTCTCTGCCGCAGACACAGGTTTTTTCATAAAAAACAGAAACAAAGCAGCACTTCCCTACCTACATGTTCAGGCAATCTTGTGCTATATGACCCTGCCCGGGCTCGTACCCAGGACCTTAGAGTTGGCGTGTTTCCCAAAAACTTTGACACCTCGGGTTGATTCGGATGAAAAAACTACAGAGGCCTCCCGCTTTCCTCCATGTGTTGATTACGAAGTCCAGCTCGGAGGAATGCCAGGTCTGGCGACGGGACTGGTTCAAAAGTAAGGCAGACTGCCACGTGCAGCGCCTCACATGGACGACCGTGCTCAAACGTGGGGTCACGTCCTCGACCGAGCGCGGAGCATCGGGAGAAGCGCACTTAGAGCTGTGAGGGCGGAAGGGGGACACCCGCCAACCATCACGATCTGCCAAACTAATACCAGCGATCAATGGGGTGGAGATGCCGCGCACCTAACGCCCTCTCGTCCAGCGGTAAACTGGACTCGAACTATTTATATAGCGCTGCAGACAAACAGAGGTCTCGGTCACGGTTTGGCTCGTGTCAAAACATCAGCAAGACGTACGAAGTTGACTTACTGCTCATATTTCGTACATTTAATTGGAGAAATGGTTATTGTCCAACTTAGTGGGGAGAGAAACCCGTTTATAGCGTTATCCTTGTTGATGGAGGGTGTTTTCACCGATGTCCCAAGTTTGGTCCAGAACCGGAAGTGCCGCCATGACGGAGATGTTAACGAGACGGGCTGTGGATGTGTTTTTATGGACAAAAACACAAGGGTTTCTGATTAACCCTCGACATCGGATCCCTAAACTTCTCACATAGCTGAGCAGTTGTACAGACAAAGACTTCATGCAAAAGGAAAAAAAAAAAAGATTTTCGATCAAGCTTAAGTTAATTGGGGATGAAGATCCACACGGATGCCCGTTTGTTCAGTGGCGAAGCCTCCCGCAAGTCATTTGGGGAGGCAAGACTTACTCTTGGTAAACGGTAATACTGCAAAGGAGTTTCTCTGTCTGATCTATTGTGACAGACAATACCACCATTTGGTTGTTTCAAACTTGTGTTTGATAGGCGAGCACATGGGTGAGTACAGCCATTATGTCCGACATTTGAAAAGTGCAGCCCTCAAACTTGTGCATTTGCAGCGAACACTCTTTCTAAAGTAAGATCTGTTATTCATGTAAGCGCCAGAATCATCTCTAATAATAGTGTAGAATGATCATCAACTTTGTGCTGGTGGTCACCCTCTCCACAGCAGTCTTTATCACTGTTGAAGTGAAATATTTGAGGTGAAACTGCGTCAGAGTCCTGCACCTGCACGGGTCTATTTTCGGAGACCCACCCGCACCCGTCCGTAAACCCGTGTTTATATCCCCGTATATACCCGTTTCCCACCCGTGCCCGTGATAAAGCACACATAGAGGCGTTAGGATGTTGAAGCTCCAGGCTATATTTCTTTGGATGCGCATCTGAACGAAACAACGTGACGCTAATGAGAGTTGAATGCTTAAACTGGTAAAAGTCCCATAGCGTCAACTTCATCCTTTTAGATGAATGTTTAGGTTTGATTTAATGGTTGTGAGCGTCCTGCTTCTGACCTCCTGCAGACAATGACCCTTGTGTTTGTTTTCAGCATCTGAAGTATTGGTCTCTCGTCAACTGTAGACACGAGTTTGCACATCCAGTAACGGGCTTTCCTCGTGTGTGCACGAAAACCACACATCTCTGCCGCGCGCGTGACCTTACCGACAAGCTGTGTGTAGCTGAACCGCAAAAGGATATTTATTAAAATATCTTTATCAATTGTTTGTGCTGCTTAGTGCCATAAATCTGTCATTTCTGCTGTTATAGCCTGCTGCTTTTCACATAGTGATGTTTTTTTTTTGTCCCCCTCTTCCATACAGATCGTGCGCTTGCCTCAGAGCAGGACTTAAGTGGACGCTTCAAGGCTTTAAGGTTTGTAATGTTATGAAAAAAGAATCAACATAGAACAACATATGTATAAGGGGCAGGGAGACCTCACATGTGACTGATAAAAGAATCAGCAATATTTCAAAACCAGAATAAACACACATTTCTGCAGCACAAACGATTGGCTTTTTAAAAATCGATGACGGAAATAAATGACAATGATTTTAAAGATGTATGTTTTTTCTTTAATCTGTTTTTCCAGATTGAAATTGAAACAGCTGATGGCATGAATTCCAGTTTCCTGTCCCTCTCCGAACTCACGGGTGTGCTCTGCAGGGTGCTTTTCTCTTGGAGCAATAGCCTGCACTTAAGATAGTTACAGGTAATACATTTAAAGTAGACAAAACATTTTGCCGGACACCAGCATTTCAGCCATTGACAAGAATCTCTGGCCGTTCATAAAAAGTAATGAATGTGTGACTCACTAACACTGCACCTCCATTTGTTTATAGACGGAGCGCTGCATGGCTGCCGGCTGCTCAGATCCAAACATAATGTTGCAGAGACCATGGAGAGCGGTAGGTGTCACGTACCCCACTCAACACATCTGCAAACACTCAGACTGCTGGTAAACTTGATCTCTGTCCTTGTCCAGCTCTGTCCGCGGCGTCGGCTGTACAATGTGAGTCGGGCTTCAGGATGCGCTCCCGCACCTGAAACGTGGCTTCAGGTGCAAAAAAAGCAATTACTGCCCTTTTCCACACGTCACCACCCGAGTTTGAACTGCATTTACTTCAAGTGAGTTCAGTCCGTGTTCACACGCGCCCATGTACATGCAGTGTGTAGCCATCAATAATATACATGTTCACGGTTTTTTATTTGTTTTTGTTTTTTTGGTCAAGGCCAAAGGGAGCCATTACAAGGCTGAAGAGATTTTGCAGACCCCAGTCTAGAGCAATTCACCACGGACCCAGCTCTGCCACACAGGAGCGGCTCAGAATAGCGGTAAGCCGGGGCAGTCTAAGCAGACAGGCCAAGAAAAGTGCCTCTGAACTGGACCCTTCTTCTCTGAAGAGCCACTGCACTACAGCGTGTCAGTGTGACTAAACACTCGACTGTTTCAAGAACATCTAATCAGGTGATAAATGCCTTTCATTGCCAGTGCAATAAAGGCGTTCTAACTGTGCTTTGTAAAATATGGGCGTAGATCTATTTTGATCAAAATATTGAACCTTTATGACCGCCAGGTGAGTTTCTGTCCTCTCTCCTTAGGCCCTCCTTTCTCTTTCCATCCTCCTGTCTCCTGCCCAAATTCCTTTCCTCACCTGTCTCTTGTCTCCTGCTCTCCTCCTCATCTGCATCTTCTCTCCTCCAACTGTGTCTTTCTATTTCGTTTAAAATCAATGTACCATATCTAACATGCGCAATGTCATGTAGGAACAAGTGGATGTCCACAGCCAACGTGCCTTGGTTCTATCGTGTGCATGAAGACTGCTCCAATTTTTGGAAGACACTGGAGGTAAGTGCACAAAGAAAACTGTTAACGGACTGTATTTGTATTGGCATTTCCTCATTTGTTCTGCTTTGTTTTTTAGTTGAGGCTAAAACCATGTTTGTTTGTTGATTTTAGACAGCAGCTTCTGATGAAACGGACATAGAAAATGTGTCATTGGGTCTTCTCTCAATCAATGCCAACAACAGTGACAAAGCTGAGCGACCATCTGTACGCTCCATCCCGCACCCCGGTCTGCAAAGGATACAGATGTGGCAGTGCAGCTCCTTTCTGCAGAGAATGCATTGGTCTGGGACTGTGACGGGCACAAGGATCGTTGTAAACTTTAAGGACAGAGACAAGAACTTTAAAGAGGCGAGAACAAACTCCAAATGCGACAATTTTGGAACTTGCTTCGGTCTTTCTCTCTTACAAAACTACCGTATTGGCCTTTTTTCTTCCTTGCTTTGCTTTACTCACTCATCCCCGTGTTCAATTATTTTCGTGATCAGCGGAACTGAAAAGGCTCCTCTGCTCCTCACTCCACACGCACGCTTCTGTTAACAATGTGTTAGCAAATCATTGTCGTTGTAGAATAATTAGCGAGGCTCATTGCGATTCATGTTTGGACTATAATATCTTGAGGGCTCCTCCGCTGTACTCATCTTAATCCGCCCCGCCCATGCAGGCCCATTTTTGCCACGGACTGGCTCTTCCACTGTGGTGACACTTTGGGTAGAGCGCAGAGTCCCTTCATTAAGTGGGGAACGAGGGAAAATGTTTGCAGCTAAAATATGATGTGCAGTAGATTGATTTGTGTCAAATGTTCATTTTCAACAGCAAGTCAACATCTATCTGTCTCCGTCTGTGAAGAACTGAGTTTCTCTGACATCTGCATTCTAATGTAGCTTATACACATGTAGGGGCACCAATAATGGTGGCGTCCACTCCAACTTCCGGAATAATGAATGTTTGAGTTGTAAAGAAATTGTATTTATTTATTTATTTTTTATACAAATGGCACAATAAAGGTTTTGGTTTAGTTTCAATAGTTTTATTTGTTTTTACCAAACAAAAATATTTCAAGTCAATAGTAATTATTACGGTTAAACATGTTCATTTGAATGCAAAGATCTGCCAAATTAATACCAGCGATCAATGGGGGTGGTTATGTCTACAGATGGAAATTAGCATAGTGCTAATTCTGGTCAATCTTTTTCATGTCACTGCACACTGTCCTTTCAATAAACTAAACTAAAAAAATATATTAAAAAAGAAGAAGAAGAAACTCCACTGCAGAATAACATGTCTCTGCCGCAGACACAGGTTTTTTCATAAAAAACAGAAACAAAGCAGCACTTCCCTACCTACATGTTCAGGCAATCTTGTGCTATATGACCCTGCCCGGGCTCGTACCCAGGACCTTAGAGTTGGCGTGTTTCCCAAAAACTTTGACACCTCGGGTTGATTCGGATGAAAAAACTACAGAGGCCTCCCGCTTTCCTCCACCGGCCACAGCTCCAAGTGCAAGGACCCCACGGCACTGCCCGGTGGATTATATGCGGGAGGCCTCCCAGTGGGCGGTTTACTTACGACCTGCGGGCGCTGGTTTACCCGCTCGGCCACCGCGCACCGAACAACATAGGACCAAAACGTCTATTTATCTTTAATTCACCAGAACACGACGGTAACCACGGCAACCTCATGAGTTTGGCTGAGCGGGGAGCGCTCGTGCGTCATAGCTCAAAGGTCCCGGATTCGATTCCCACCTGGACGGGGCCTTTCTGTGTGGAGTTTGTATGTTCTCCCCGTGTCTGTGTGGGTTAGTGTTAGGTTAAAACATGCGCAATAGGTGAATCCTCCAGCCAGGTGTTTCTGACCACCAGCCTGGCTCCACATCATGGAGATGGTTCCCCCGAGCGCCAGCGCGTGCTGGCAGCTCACTGCTCCGACAGGTCGCCCCGTGCGACACTGAGGATGGGTCAAATGCACAGATTTCTCTGTATTTTACTACAAAGCGCCGCGGAGAAGACTCAAACACGTGTTTTCGTTGCATCTGCGCAGTGTGCTGCACAGACGCAATAGGCCCGGCCTGCTTTCGAAAAGGACCTTACTCATAAGTTCAAGTCTGAGTGTTGTGATGTGTTGATTACGAAGTCCAGCTCGGAGGAATGCCAGGTCTGGCGACGGGACTGGTTCAAAAGTAAGGCAGACTGCCACGTGCAGCGCCTCACATGGACGACCGTGCTCAAACGTGGGGTCACGTCCTCGACCGAGCGCGGAGCATCGGGAGAAGCGCACTTAGAGCTGTGAGGGCGGAAGGGGGACACCCGCCAACCATCACGATCTGCCAAACTAATACCAGCGATCAATGGGGTGGAGATGCCGCGCACCTAACGCCCTCTCGTCCAGCGGTAAACTGGACTCGAACTATTTATATAGCGCTGCAGACAAACAGAGGTCTCGGTCACGGTTTGGCTCGTGTCAAAACATCAGCAAGACGTACGAAGTTGACTTACTGCTCATATTTCGTACATTTAATTGGAGAAATGGTTATTGTCCAACTTAGTGGGGAGAGAAACCCGTTTATAGCGTTATCCTTGTTGATGGAGGGTGTTTTCACCGATGTCCCAAGTTTGGTCCAGAACCGGAAGTGCCGCCATGACGGAGATGTTAACGAGACGGGCTGTGGATGTGTTTTTATGGACAAAAACACAAGGGTTTCTGATTAACCCTCGACATCGGATCCCTAAACTTCTCACATAGCTGAGCAGTTGTACAGACAAAGACTTCATGCAAAAGGAAAAAAAAAAAAGATTTTCGATCAAGCTTAAGTTAATTGGGGATGAAGATCCACACGGATGCCCGTTTGTTCAGTGGCGAAGCCTCCCGCAAGTCATTTGGGGAGGCAAGACTTACTCTTGGTAAACGGTAATACTGCAAAGGAGTTTCTCTGTCTGATCTATTGTGACAGACAATACCACCATTTGCTTGTTTCAAACCTCTGTTTGATAGGCGAGCACATGGGTGAGTACAGCCATATTATGTCCGACATTTGAAAAGTGCAGCCCTCAAACTTGTGCATTTGCAGCGAACACTCTTTCTAAAGTAAGATCTGTTATTCATGTAAGCGCCAGAATCATCTCTAATAATAGTGTAGAATGATCATCAACTTTGTGCCGGTGGTCACCCTCTCCACAGCAGTCTTTATCACTGTTGAAGTGAAATATTTAAGGTGAAACTGCGTCAGAGTCCTGCACCTGCACGGGTCTATTTTCGGAGACCCACCCGCACCCGTCCGTAAACCCGTGTTTCTATCCCCGTATATACCCGTTTCCCACCCGTGCCCGTGATAAAGCACACATAGAGGCGTTAGGATGTTGAAGCTCCAGGCTATATTTCTTTGGATGCGCATCTGAACGAAACAACGTGACGCTAATGAGAGTTGAATGCTTAAACTGGTAAAAGTCCCATAGCGTCAACTTCATCCTTTTAGATGAATGTTTAGGTTTGATTTAATGGTTGTGAGCGTCCTGCTTCTGACCTCCTGCAGACAATGACCCCTGTGTTTGTTTTCAGCATCTGAAAGGGTATCTAACCCCCCCTTCCAGAGGCTCAGTCTGAGAGTGTCAGATTTGAAAATCTCAACAGAAAAGGGGCGTTGCCTGGAGGACTAAGGGGCACGCGGGAGGGGTGAGGGGTGGGAGGGGTTTCGGGGTCTGATTGACAGGCCTGAGTCATTTGACTAACGATGCACTCGCAACGCTCCTCGTAAACAAAGTTCGAGCACAGCGAGCTAACTTATTTAGCAACATGGTGAGACAGCTCTACAGCTCTCTTTACACAGGACAGGCATCGTGGCAGACAGTGGCCTTGTACCCGAGACTGCTCTGAGGCGCGGGGTTATTTTATTAGTGATTCCGCTGTCATTTACAAAGCTAACGGCTTAGCATTGAGCAAGATCGATGTTAGCATCGCAGCTAAGGGACCAAACGTAACTGTCCTGGCTGCTTTCAGAATCTACCGATCTATTTTAGATGTAGACTTTTCACTGTGGTCTACATAAACATTGCAGATGTATCTCAGTGTCCCAAGCAGAGAATGTGTGAGGTATAGAGACTTGATTATATGTATTACAAAGCTTTATTTTATTTCTCTCACAGCAAAGTGCACAAAACATGTCACATAAAAAAAAAAATATTGTGCAAGAACACTGTCCTAGAAATAGTTTTCGGTTGGTCATTGAAGATAAAGCAGATAAATCATCCATGTTTATCTAAAGGCTTAACTAAGGGTCTGTAACATTAGGCTCTTGGGTCCACAAAGTCATTTCTATTACTACATTTAGTGAATTACAGGTTTAACCAATGTAACACACGCACTGAACTACCACTAAATGATGAGTAAAGGCTATAATAAAGTCTTTACACGTATGCTTATTTAGTTGAAATAGTGAAAATGATAGATCTTATTTTTTTGGTAAGTTTTCTTACTTAATTTTGTACTTCCTGGCTTTTACAACATTGCAATTACCCAATGCAATTTTTCTTTTGTTAATCTTACTACGACAATATCAATCAATCAATAATGACAGTTTATATTTCATTTGAGGATCAAGCTGCATGTGGTACTCTATTCACTTAGTCTACCTAGATGTGTGCAATAAACAAATTGAACAAATACAATTTAAATTAATACTTGCCATACAATATCGAACTTGACTGTTTAATACTTAATTTATGGAATCAGAACTAGAACACACTGAACTGAATTTTTAAATGTGGCTCGATCATCCATCAAACTTTGATACGCCTTTTAGATTGATATAATTACAGTTTTGAGGGGAAAAGGCATTAAAAACATAGCAGTAAAGCTGAATTCTTGCATCCACAGTTGAGCTACAGGATGGCTTAAATTAACCAAGTAGCAGTAGCTCATGTACAGTATGCTGCATGCATGCATACATGCAGGTCTTCTCAATGCACGGGAGACAAAGTTGATTCTTATGGCTATACAGTTGTTGGGTTGCAGGTTAGTGTTCTAAAGGCCTATAATGTTATATAGAGGTACAATTATTTCATTTTTGAGGAAATGTTTGGTCTTGTATAAGAAAGATAATGGACCCAGTGACTGAAATTAGTGATCATTTTTGTAATTCATACATTTATTTTTTTGGCTGCAACTTCTGAAAGTGTAATGCAGTTAATATGAAAAACTGGCTCCTGCCTCCCCACTGGGGAGTGTGACATCACATTTTAGAACCTGCAACCCAGCAATACCAACTAAAATAATTACACATGCACCATTAAGTTTTCAGCTTCTAGAGACAAAGTGGTGCTGGTTCTACCTCACCAAACCATCCTGTGAAATATCTGACAGAAACAGCTAAAGGCTTCATTTTGTTCTTGGATTGCTGATCAGTGTCTACAATTAAATCTTGCATGGAACATTGATTTCATCTACTATGTTGTCCAGTGGCATGTCAGCTTATAGAATTCTTCATATTGCAATGTTTACTCCCATCGTTCTATATGTGGTTGGCGACTGTCCTTGTCCAATGTGCCTCCAGAAACATTCTTTCTTTGCCCGATAGAGAGGTCGTCTGAAAATGTGAATTGAAATGCTATAAAAAAATTAAAAAACACACAAAGACATGAATTACTTTAAAAGGGAAGTCTGTCATCAATATACTGATCAAATGCATCACTGTGTGATCCGATACATACAGTGGACATGAAGAATGGTTTGCATGCATTTTCTCCACCTCTTTCTCCACCTCTGACTCTGCATGGACAAGAAAAGTCTGTTACAACTCAGCAAACATTTTTGCGTGCAAGATGTGTTAGCATCATTCTAATTTACATGTAAAATATAGTCCTCAATAAGGCAAAAAACTGTTTTCAATGAGAAGAAATATAAACCACTTGGGGAAATAGTAATATAAACAAAATGATAGGTGTCAACAAATGCATTTATTGGTCAACACTAAAAACGATTCTCCCACTTACTGGTGTAAAATACAATACTCCTATGCTACATTTGTTAGAATTTTAATGCGAGTTGAGCAATATTGTGATGTGCTCACCTACAGGTACTTATGACAGTTCAAATGAGTGGCCAGTCCTGTCTTGCACACACCTCAAGCTGGAAAATCCAGAAAACCACTCATACACGGGCTTTTTTCATCCACTGGACTTTGGTTCATGGTTAGCCACTGCTCTCAGGCAACACAGTCTGCATTCTGAAAAGATTTTGTTCCATACTGCCAGGCCAGTCTGAAAATATAATAATGCATATTCCACAGTCAATCCATAATCATCTGAGAATTCTAATGGTAACTGGTGCATTATTTCCCTGTAATCGCACAGTTTGTCTGAAAATCATGTTCTATATCACTCCACTGCAGCAATTTCCACAGTAATGATTAAAAATTAAGCTACTATTGTTGTGGAAGTCGCTTTAGATAAATCATCTGAAAAAACTGACTCTGCGTTGTGCAGTAAACCTGTGTAATACACAGCTTCTTGTTGTTTAATCCTTACTTATTCTACATTTGCTAAACTAGCACTATAGTCTAGCATTATAAACTAGCTATGTAATCTACGTAATATATTTGCCACACAAAATTATCAAGCCAAAACTTAACATGCTCACCTTATGTCCTCTTGAAAAATCTGGACCTGTGCCTGCTCACAGCCTCCTGCTTGTCTGGCCTCTCATACTGGGCACAGAGTGGTTCAGGCACAGGTACTTTGTCTGTGTGCTCCTGGTATGGGAGAGGATCCTCAACCACACTTTCAAACAGCAGGGCCATTAGTTGGTCAATATAGACTGTAAACAAAGCACAAAACATTTGTCTTTGTAAAAGCATTGGTTGTGTTGTTTTTAATGTGACATACCTGAGGTAGCTCTGGTCTTCAAGGCTCGCACGGTGTAGTCGCCACGTTTGTACTTTGGGTACACTATCGCATACCGCAGTACACCTTCAAGTGTTGTAGCATGTGACCTTGTAGCATTTTCATTGTAGTGCAGGGCAGCAATTTGCAACCTACAACATTTTTAGGTACAGATTCACACAACATTTTTTTTTTTTTTTAAATGTATGTATGTATTACCTTGCTAACATTCCTCTGAAGGAGAAGCCTGCACTTTTGGGGGAGAACCTAATTATCAGGCTGTGGAAGGCCTCAAGGGTTGACGTGTGGTACACCGGGCTGATTTTCTCCACATCCTTCACAAAGCGTGGAGCCAACACAATGTCACTGAGCCTCTCACATGCTGCTGTGCCTACAGAGTAAATTACCATGACATAATTGTAAAGCAATTTTTGTTTCAAATGACAATGCCAACCTTACATTTTTGAAATGTACATAAAATACAATGAGTAGAGGGCCAGTATTACTGATAACAAATGCAAAACTTACTTGGTTTGAGCCACACTCTTGACCCTTCCCCAACCAGAGGCCCGTGTAGGCACCGAGGGAACAGGGCATTGTCGTGCGTGTGCACATTCTGCATGTGGTTGGCCACAGACGTCCACTTAGCGACAGCCTCCTGTCCCGAGGTGGAAGTCGAAGCTGCCCAATAGAGGTGATTTACCACGCTTTTTCTCCACTGGCCAGCGTCCTGGGTGCTCTTTCTCTTTGCGAGCTCATCAATTTTTTTCCCAATTCCTAGAGTTTAAAATACATATTTACTAAATGCAGAATAACCATAATATTACACAGCATTCCCCAAATGCATACCCTTTCCCATGTGCCATGGGTCAAAGTAGTGCCTGATTTCCTTCTTTTCCTCCCTTAAAAACTTTTGCACGCCGGTGTGTCGGTCCGTCACAATGGCCTCCACATTGACACCCCTCTCTTCCAGCATAGTCAGACTCCGCACAAAGCCCTCCTTCTCCATGCGCACGCTGTTTCCAACCTCATTGCTCTAATAAGACAAAAAATAAATTAGGTGCTGAAATGCACAGAGTAATCCCAAATTACATATTGAAACATTCCTTGAATTCCATTACCTGGACTAGCTGGATGTCAATGACTTTGTTATTACTGAGATTCATCATCGTATAACTGCCATATTTGGCCGAATGTCCTACACGAATGCAAGTTGTACGTTAGCTGACTTTTACTTCTGATAAATGTTAATGAAATGTATTTACCAGGTGAATCTGCCCGCATGTCCCCGCCCAGTGACACAGAGCCGCTTTCAAGAGCCTCCCTGATGAGGTCCTCCTGCTCCAGCTTCCACTGCCAGTTGACCGTAGGGATGAGGAGCTTTGCCTGATGCCTGTAGAAGCACTGCTCTGACAGTCCCTGAATATTGAAGGCCCTCAAGAACTATAAAAGGAAAAAATAGGTTATCAACTGATAATAGATGGAAACAAAATCCAAACAAAATAATTTGTGCTGTACCTTTGAAATCTGGCTAAAGGATGAGCCGGTGAACAGCACAGCAGCACAGAGCTGTAGGTTTCCAGCTGGGACGTTGTTCACCATGGGCTGACTGGACCACTGATTGGAGAACTCACAGCGAGGACACTGTTGAGTGACCCGCAGCAGTGTGCCGACTGTGATGGTGTCCACAGCACAGCGACCAGTGCAGACAGGACAGCGCCTGAACAGCTCCAGCAGTTGGTCCTCGTGAACAATATATTTTTTGTCCTTGTGTGGAGGGACTTCAGTGGGAATGCTATATAAAAGAAAGGATATTTCATCCCTCAAAAAAACAGGAAGCTGTATATATTTTTTCTATTAAAAAGCTAGATTTCCTTTGTACCTTGAACAGTTCACAGTGCTGGCACTGTCATCGATGTGGAAGCTGGGGTCAGACGCTGACACCTCACACCTTCTCCTTTTTAAAGGTGTAGAGGCTGCTCTGGGACTGTCAGGAAGAGGGATTTCCATCAGGTCCTCAGTACCACAACCGACGCTTGTGTAAGCGGTCCGGGCTTGAGTAGCTGTACAAAACACAAACAAAATAAACAAACATGTTAAAAATGGCCGTAATTATCATTTACACAAAACAGAGTGTTTTTAGAAATAAAATGACTGTATAAACAATAAAAAGAGATATCACCTTTGCTTCGCCTGCTCGGCTTCACATTGGCCTGGACACTTGCATGCCTTACAATGACTGGATCAGTCTGGCAGCCAAATTCTCTGGTCACTGGCTGAAAACGTAAAAATACATATTATTTTTAAAATGTACACTACAGAAGAAGGGTAATGTGTTACATTTCCTTAGTGCATTTAATTGTTGTCTAATGCAGATTAGTGAACGTAAGCCAACATATGGATCCCAGCACCAGAGCACCCAATAACCATACGGTCCACCTGGAGTGGTCAGCCCTCTCGCCCCTCACTGACCACGATCACATATCACACGAGCGCGCGCGGAGCCACGGGCACCTGCCCGGTCAGTTTAGCCACACATTAAATGATAGCTATCCGTTAGCTTTATAGGTTAGCTTGTAGATGCACTCACGTTTTGCGCAGCTGTTGTCAAATATGAAAGCTACTGTCATCGCGAAAATGTAGACTAGTTTGGTGCTCAGTCTCAAGCACAATTACGCGCGGTCTCAGCGTAACTTTGTTGTGCAGACTGATGCATTAGCCACTCCCGCTAGCTACAAAAGGCTATAAAAGTTCACATGTCATAATATACAGCGGTGTAACTGTCAGCTCACCGTCTCATGCGGTTCATAGCTCTCTGTTTGAGCGGGGTTAGAGAGTTGCCAGGCAGCTGATGGATGCAGACTGCTGTTCCTCTGCCCAAGTCAAGTGAACGAGTGCGGGGCGCACCGCTTGGAGCACACGCAGCCACAAGCCTCACCCAGTGCATAGTTTATTTACACGCCAGATCCCGCATTGTTTGAGACACTACTACAATCTATTTCAACGTGCACTATCGAAATTCTACTTACATGACATTAGTAGCAGTTTTAGGTTGTTGTTATTCTCACTCACCTCAGATTGGCGCCTGAAATCGTCCTGCTGGCGGGGCAGCAGTGTCGGTGGGCTCAGTCGTGGAAGAGCAAGGGTGGGGACTGCCTCATTCTTCAAACGAAGAACCTTACTGTAGCCCAGCTCAAACTCCAAGGAGTTGGCGAAGGAATCGCAAGTAAAATGTTGGTTGCAAACTCCAGCACGAGGCGGGAGTTCGCAGTTTTCCCCCAGGCCAATTGCGCGCAGCCACTGGCGCCTAATTTCTAAGTCCTGAGGAAAGTAATGTAAACCTACAGAACTATGACAACCTACAACACTACACTTTCTCCCCATCCTAACAAACAAGACTACAACACTACACCTAATATTACACAATACAGAACACTAAATACAGCTAACCTAGCTAATTCTTATGCTAAATGCTACTAATCTCTCACTAAGACTAAACTACAACTAAATCTAATAACTATCTAAACTACGACAAGCTAATAAATCTAACTAAAAGCTATGCTAATAAATCTAACTAAAAGCTATGTAATAAATCTAACTAAAAGCTACGCTAATAAATCGCAAACCTGAAAATCGATATAAAGACACTCGCTATTCCAAACTCCAACTCGCTACGGGGGCGTGT
Source organism: Gobius niger (assembly GCF_951799975.1). Lineage (NCBI taxonomy): Eukaryota > Metazoa > Chordata > Actinopteri > Gobiiformes > Gobiidae > Gobius > Gobius niger. Next base: position 23,366,919 of record NC_136858.1, read on the forward strand.
GCGGAGTGGGCTGCCTTTATACTCCACAGAAGAGAGGCCGCTGACGTCGGCGCCCTCCTGCTGACGTAAGCGCCCCGCTCAGAGCTAATCACGAAGGAAACCAACAGTAAAGCATGTAATGCACTCGATAAGGTGCAGATGGCGCCACACAGACGGTTTTGGACACAAAGACAGGATTTCAACAAATATGCACTAAATTGTTAAAATAGTGACAGATACATGTAGACAACACTATAAGATACCCATTTATACAACTTAGCTAGAAAAAAAAGTTGATTTTGGGGTTAGTTGTTCTTGAAGTATTGGTCTCTCGTCAACTGTAGACACGAGTTTGCACATCCAGTAACGGGCTTTCCTCGTGTGTGCACGAAAACCACACATCTCTGCCGCGCGCGTGACCTTACCGACAAGCTGTGTGTAGCTGAACCGCAAAATGATATTTATTAAAATATCTTTATCAATTGTTTGTGCTGCTTAGTGCCATAAATCTGTCATTTCTGCTGTTATAGCCTGCTGCTTTTCACATAGTGATGATTTTTTTTGTCCCCCTCTTCCATACAGATCGTGCGCTTGCCTCAGAGCAGGACTTAAGTGGACGCTTCAAGGCTTTAAGGTTTGTAATGTTATGAAAAAAGAATCAACATAGAACAACATATGTATAAGGGGCAGGGAGACCTCACATGTGACTGATAAAAGAATCAGCAATATTTCAAAACCAGAATAAACACACATTTCTGCAGCACAAACTATTGGCTTTTTTTCCCTAAATATAGACTTTACTATGGGTCATGTGCACAATAGTTTACTGCCCTGTAATATTTAAAAATCAAAATCGATGACGGAAATAAATGACAATGATTTTAAAGATGTATGTTTTTTCTTTAATCTGTTTTTCCAGATTGAAATTGAAACAGCTGATGGCATGAATTCCAGTTTCCTGTCCCTCTCCGAACTCACGGGTGTGCTCTGCAGGGTGCTTTTCTCTTGGAGCAATAGCCTGCACTTAAGATAGTTACAGGTAATACATTTAAAGTAGACAAAACATTTTGCCGGACACCAGCATTTCAGCCATTGACAAGAATCTCTGGCCGTTCATAAAAAGTAATGAATGTGTGACTCACTAACACTGCACCTCCATTTGTTTATAGACGGAGCGCTGCATGGCTGCCGGCTGCTCAGATCCAAACATAATGTTGCAGAGACCATGGAGAGCGGTAGGTGTCACGTACCCCACTCAACACATCTGCAAACACTCAGACTGCTGGTAAACTTGATCTCTGTCCTTGTCCAGCTCTGTCCGCGGCGTCGGCTGTACAATGTGAGTCGGGCTTCAGGATGCGCTCCCGCACCTGAAACGTGGCTTCAGGTGCAAAAAAAGCAATTACTGCCCTTTTCCACACGTCACCACCCGAGTTTGAACTGCATTTACTTCAAGTGAGTTCAGTCCGTGTTCACACGCGCCCATGTACATGCAGTGTGTAGCCATCAATAATATACATGTTCACGGTTTTTTATTTGTTTTTGTTTTTTTGGTCAAGGCCAAAGGGAGCCATTACAAGGCTGAAGAGATTTTGCAGACCCCAGTCTAGAGCAATTCACCACGGACCCAGCTCTGCCACACAGGAGCGGCTCAGAATAGCGGTAAGCCGGGGCAGTCTAAGCAGACAGGCCAAGAAAAGTGCCTCTGAACTGGACCCTTCTTCTCTGAAGAGCCACTGCACTACAGCGTGTCAGTGTGACTAAACACTCGACTGTTTCATGAACATCTAATCAGATGAGAAATGCCTTTCATTTCCAGTGCAATAAAGGCGTTCTAACTGTGCTTTGTAAAATATGGGCGTAGATCTATTTTGATCAAAATATTGAACCTTTATGACCGCCAGGCGAGTTTCTGTCCTCTCTCCTTAGGCCCTCCTTTCTCTTTCCATCCTCCTGTCTCCTGCCCAAATTCCTTTCCTCACCTGTCTCTTGTCTCCTGCTCTCCTCCTCATCTGCATCTTCTCTCCTCCAACTGTGTCTTTCTATTTCGTTTAAAATCAATGTACCATATCTAACATGCGCAATGTCATGTAGGAACAAGTGGATGTCCACAGCCAACGTGCCTTGGTTCTATCGTGTGCATGAAGACTGCTCCAATTTTTGGAAGACACTGGAGGTAAGTGCACAAAGAAAACTGTTAACGGACTGTATTTGTATTGGCATTTCCTCATTTGTTCTGCTTTGTTTTTTAGTTGAGGCTAAAACCATGTTTGTTTGTTGATTTTAGACAGCAGCTTCTGATGAAACGGACATAGAAAATGTGTCATTGGGTCTTCTCTCAATCAATGCCAACAACAGTGACAAAGCTGAGCGACCATCTGTACGCTCCATCCCGCACCCCGGTCTGCAAAGGATACAGATGTGGCAGTGCAGCTCCTTTCTGCAGAGAATGCATTGGTCTGGGACTGTGACGGGCACAAGGATCGTTGTAAACTTTAAGGACAGAGACAAGAACTTTAAAGAGGCGAGAACAAACTCCAAATGCGACAATTTTGGAACTTGCTTCGGTCTTTCTCTCTTACAAAACTACCGTATTGGCCTTTTTTCTTCCTTGCTTTGCTTTACTCACTCATCCCCGTGTTCAATTATTTTCGTGATCAGCGGAACTGAAAAGGCTCCTCTGCTCCTCACTCCACACGCACGCTTCTGTTAACAATGTGCTAGCAAATCATTGTCGTTGTAGAATAATTAGCGAGGCTCATTGTGATTCATGTTTGGACTATAATATCTTGAGGGCTCCTCCGCTGGACTCATCTTAATCCGCCCCGCCCATGCAGGCCCATTTTTGCCACGGACTGGCTCTTCCACTGTGGTGACACTTTGGGTAGAGCGCAGAGTCCCTTCATTAAGTGGGGAACGAGGGAAAATGTTTGCAGCTAAAATATGATGTGCAGTAGATTGATTTGTGTCAAATGTTCATTTTCAACAGCAAGTCAACATCTATCTGTCTCCGTCTGTGAAGAACTGAGTTTCTCTGACATCTGCATTCTAATGTAGCTTATACACATGTAGGGGCACCAATAATGGTGGCGTCCACTCCAACTTCCGGAATAATGAATGTTTGAGTTGTAAAGAAATTGTATTTATTTATTTATTTTTTATACAAATGGCACAATAAAGGTTTTGGTTTAGTTTCAATAGTTTTATTTGTTTTTACCAAACAAAAATATTTCAAGTCAATAGTAATTATTACGGTTAAACATGTTCATTTGAATGCAAAGATCTGCCAAATTAATACCAGCGATCAATGGGGGTGGTTATGTCTACAGATGGAAATTAGCATAGTGCTAATTCTGGTCAATCTTTTTCATGTCACTGCACACTGTCCTTTCAATAAACTAAACTAAAAAAATATATTAAAAAAGAAGAAGAAGAAACTCCACTGCAGAATAACATGTCTCTGCCGCAGACACAGGTTTTTTCATAAAAAACAGAAACAAAGCAGCACTTCCCTACCTACATGTTCAGGCAATCTTGTGCTATATGACCCTGCCCGGGCTCGTACCCAGGACCTTAGAGTTGGCGTGTTTCCCAAAAACTTTGACACCTCGGGTTGATTCGGATGAAAAAACTACAGAGGCCTCCTGCTTTCCTCCACCGGCCACAGCTCCAAGTGCAAGGACCCCCACGGCACTGCCCGGTGGATTATATGCGGGAGGCCTCCCAGTGGGCGGTTTACTTACGACCTGCGGGCGCTGGTTTACCCGCTCGGCCACCGCGCACCGAACAACATAGGACCAAAACGTCTATTTATCTTTAATTCACCAGAACACGACGGTAACCACGGCAACCTCATGAGTTTGGCTGAGCGGGGAGCGCTCGTGCGTCATAGCTCAAAGGTCCCGGATTCGATTCCCACCTGGACGGGGCCTTTCTGTGTGGAGTTTGTATGTTCTCCCCGTGTCTGTGTGGGTTAGTGTTAGGTTAAAACATGCGCAATAGGTGAATCCTCCAGCCAGGTGTTTCTGACCACCAGCCTGGCTCCACATCATGGAGATGGTTCCCCCGAGCGCCAGCGCGTGCTGGCAGCTCACTGCTCCGACAGGTCGCCCCGTGCGACACTGAGGATGGGTCAAATGCACAGATTTCTCTGTATTTTACTACAAAGCGCCGCGGAGAAGACTCAAACACGTGTTTTCGTTGCATCTGCGCAGTGTGCTGCACAGACGCAATAGGCCCGGCCTGCTTTCGAAAAGGACCTCACTCATAAGTTCAAGTCTGAGTGTTGTGATGTGTTGATTACGAAGTCCAGCTCGGAGGAATGCCAGGTCTGGCGACGGGACTGGTTCAAAAGTAAGGCAGACTGCCACGTGCAGCGCCTCACATGGACGACCGTGCTCAAACGTGGGGTCACGTCCTCGACCGAGCGCGGAGCATCGGGAGAAGCGCACTTAGAGCTGTGAGGGCGGAAGGGGGACACCCGCCAACCATCACGATCTGCCAAACTAATACCAGCGATCAATGGGGTGGAGATGCCGCGCACCTAACGCCCTCTCGTCCAGCGGTGAACTGGACTCGAACTACTTATATAGCGCTGCAGACAAACAGAGGTCTCGGTCACGGTTTGGCTCGTGTCAAAACATCAGCAAGACGTACGAAGTTGACTTACTGCTCATATTTCGTACAGTTAATTGGAGAAATGGTTATTGTCCAACTTAGTGGGGAGAGAAACCCGTTTATAGCGTTATCCTTGTTGATGGAGGGTGTTTTCACCGATGTCCCAAGTTTGGTCCAGAACCGGAAGTGCCGCCATGACGGAGATGTTAACGAGACGGGCTGTGGATGTGTTTTTATGGACAAAAACACAAGGGTTTCTGATTAACCCTCGACATCGGATCCCTAAACTTCTCACATAGCTGAGCAGTTGTACAGACAAAGACTTCATGCAAAAGGAAAAAAAAAAAAGATTTTCGATCAAGCTTAAGTTAATTGGGGATGAAGATCCACACGGATGCCCGTTTGTTCAGTGGCGAAGCCTCCCGCAAGTCATTTGGGGAGGCAAGACTTACTCTTGGTAAACGGTAATACTGCAAAGGAGTTTCTCTGTCTGATCTATTGTGACAGACAATACCACCATTTGGTTGTTTCAAACTTGTGTTTGATAGGCGAGCACATGGGTGAGTACAGCCATATTATGTCCGACATTTGAAAAGTGCAGCCCTCAAACTTGTGCATTTGCAGCGAACACTCTTTCCAAAGTAAGATCTGTTATTCATGTAAGCGCCAGAATCATCTCTAATAATAGTGTAGAATGATCATCAACTTTGTGCTGGTGGTCACCCTCTCCACAGCAGTCTTTATCACTGTTGAAGTGAAATATTTAAGGTGAAACTGCGTCAGAGTCCTGCACCTGCACGGGTCTATTTTCGGAGACCCACCCGCACCCGTCCGTAAACCCGTGTTTCTATCCCCGTATATACCCGTTTCCCACCCGTGCCCGTGATAAAGCACACATAGAGGCGTTAGGATGTTGAAGCTCCAGGCTATATTTCTTTGGATGCGCATCTGAACGAAACAACGTGACGCTAATGAGAGTTGAATGCTTAAACTGGTAAAAGTCCCATAGCGTCAACTTCATCCTTTTAGATGAATGTTTAGGTTTGATTTAATGGTTGTGAGCGTCCTGCTTCTGACCTCCTGCAGACAATGACCCCTGTGTTTGTTTTCAGCATCTGAAGTATTGGTCTCTCGTCAACTGTAGACACGAGTTTGCACATCCAGTAACGGGCTTTCCTCGTGTGTGCACGAAAACCACACATCTCTGCCGCGCGCGTGACCTTACCGACAAGCTGTGTGTAGCTGAACCGCAAAATGATATTTATTAAAATATCTTTATCAATTGTTTGTGCTGCTTAGTGCCATAAATCTGTCATTTCTGCTGTTATAGCCTGCTGCTTTTCACATAGTGATGATTTTTTTGTCCCCCTCTTCCATACAGATCGTGCGCTTGCCTCAGAGCAGGACTTAAGTGGACGCTTCAAGGCTTTAAGGTTTGTAATGTTATGAAAAAAGAATCAACATAGAACAACATATGTATAAGGGGCAGGGAGACCTCACATGTGACTGATAAAAGAATCAGCAATATTTCAAAAACAGAATAAACACACATTTCTGCAGCACAAACTATTGGCTTTTTTTCCCTAAATATAGATTTTACTATGGGTCATGTGCACAATAGTTTACTGCCCTGTAATATTTAAAAATCAAAATCGATGACGGAAATAAATGACAATGATTTTAAAGATGTATGTTTTTTCTTTAATCTGTTTTTCCAGATTGAAATTGAAACAGCTGATGGCATGAATTCCAGTTTCCTGTCCCTCTCCGAACTCACGGGTGTGCTCTGCAGGGTGCTTTTCTCTTGGAGCAATAGCCTGCACTTAAGATAGTTACAGGTAATACATTTAAAGTAGACAAAACATTTTGCCGGACACCAGCATTTCAGCCATTGACAAGAATCTCTGGCCGTTCATAAAAAGTAATGAATGTGTGACTCACTAACACTGCACCTCCATTTGTTTATAGACGGAGCGCTGCATGGGTGCCGGCTGCTCAGATCCAAACATAATGTTGCAGAGACCATGGAGAGCGGTAGGTGTCACGTACCCCACTCAACACATCTGCAAACACTCAGACTGCTGGTAAACTTGATCTCTGTCCTTGTCCAGCTCTGTCCGCGGCGTCGGCTGTACAATGTGAGTCGGGCTTCAGGATGCGCTCCCGCACCTGAAACGTGGCTTCAGGTGCAAAAAAAGCAATTACTGCCCTTTTCCACACGTCACCACCCGAGTTTGAACTGCATTTACTTCAAGTGAGTTCAGTCCGTGTTCACACGCGCCCATGTACATGCAGTGTGTAGCCATCAATAATATACATGTTCACGGTTTTTTATTTGTTTTTGTTTTTTTGGTCAAGGCCAAAGGGAGCCATTACAAGGCTGAAGAGATTTTGCAGACCCCAGTCTAGAGCAATTCACCACGGACCCAGCTCTGCCACACAGGAGCGGCTCAGAATAGCGGTAAGCCGGGGCAGTCTAAGCAGACAGGCCAAGAAAAGTGCCTCTGAACTGGACCCTTCTTCTCTGAAGAGCCACTGCACTACAGCGTGTCAGTGTGACTAAACACTCGACTGTTTCAAGAACATCTAATCAGGTGATAAATGCCTTTCATTGCCAGTGCAATAAAGGCGTTCTAACTGTGCTTTGTAAAATATGGGCGTAGATCTATTTTGATCAAAATATTGAACCTTTATGACCGCCAGGCGAGTTTCTGTCCTCTCTCCTTAGGCCCTCCTTTCTCTTTCCATCCTCCTGTCTCCTGCCCAAATTCCTTTCCTCACCTGTCTCTTGTCTCCTGCTCTCCTCCTCATCTGCATCTTCTCTCCTCCAACTGTGTCTTTCTATTTCGTTTAAAATCAATGTACCATATCTAACATGCGCAATGTCATGTAGGAACAAGTGGATGTCCACAGCCAACGTGCCTTGGTTCTATCGTGTGCATGAAGACTGCTCCAATTTTTGGAAGACACTGGAGGTAAGTGCACAAAGAAAACTGTTAACGGACTGTATTTGTATTGGCATTTCCTCATTTGTTCTGCTTTGTTTTTTAGTTGAGGCTAAAACCATGTTTGTTTGTTGATTTTAGACAGCAGCTTCTGATGAAACGGACATTGAAAATGTGTCATTGGGTCTTCTCTCAATCAATGCCAACAACACTGACAAAGCTGAGCGACCATCTGTACGCTCCATCCCGCACCCCGGTCTGCAAAGGATACAGATGTGGCAGTGCAGCTCCTTTCTGCAGAGAATGCATTGGTCTGGGACTGTGACGGGCACAAGGATCGTTGTAAACTTTAAGGACAGAGACAAGAACTTTAAAGAGGCGAGAACAAACTCCAAATGCGACAATTTTGGAACTTGCTTCGGTCTTTCTCTCTTACAAAACTACCGTATTGGCCTTTTTTCTTCCTTGCTTTGCTTTACTCACTCATCCCCGTGTTCAATTATTTTCGTGATCAGCGGAACTGAAAAGGCTCCTCTGCTCCTCACTCCACACGCACGCTTCTGTTAACAATGTGTTAGCAAATCATTGTCGTTGTAGAATAATTAGCGAGGCTCATTGTGATTCATGTTTGGACTATAATATCTTGAGGGCTCCTCCGCTGTACTCATCTTAATCCGCCCCGCCCATGCAGGCCCATTTTTGCCACGGACTGGCTCTTCCACTGTGGTGACACTTTGGGTAGAGCGCAGAGTCCCTTCATTAAGTGGGGAACGAGGGAAAATGTTTGCAGCTAAAATATGATGTGCAGTAGATTGATTTGTGTCAAATGTTCATTTTCAACAGCAAGTCAACATCTATCTGTCTCCGTCTGTGAAGAACTGAGTTTCTCTGACATCTGCATTCTAATGTAGCTTATACACATGTAGGGGCACCAATAATGGTGGCGTCCACTCCAACTTCCGGAATAATGAATGTTTGAGTTGTAAAGAAATTGTATTTATTTATTTATTTTTTATACAAATGGCACAATAAAGGTTTTGGTTTAGTTTCAATAGTTTTATTTGTTTTTACCAAACAAAAATATTTCAAGTCAATAGTAATTATTACGGTTAAACATGTTCATTTGAATGCAAAGATCTGCCAAATTAATACCAGCGATCAATGGGGGTGGTTATGTCTACAGATGGAAATTAGCATAGTGCTAATTCTGGTCAATCTTTTTCATGTCACTGCACACTGTCCTTTCAATAAACTAAACTAAAAAAATATATTAAAAAAGAAGAAGAAGAAACTCCACTGCAGAATAACATGTCTCTGCCGCAGACACAGGTTTTTTCATAAAAAACAGAAACAAAGCAGCACTTCCCTACCTACATGTTCAGGCAATCTTGTGCTATATGACCCTGCCCGGGCTCGTACCCAGGACCTTAGAGTTGGCGTGTTTCCCAAAAACTTTGACACCTCGGGTTGATTCGGATGAAAAAACTACAGAGGCCTCCCGCTTTCCTCCATGTGTTGATTACGAAGTCCAGCTCGGAGGAATGCCAGGTCTGGCGACGGGACTGGTTCAAAAGTAAGGCAGACTGCCACGTGCAGCGCCTCACATGGACGACCGTGCTCAAACGTGGGGTCACGTCCTCGACCGAGCGCGGAGCATCGGGAGAAGCGCACTTAGAGCTGTGAGGGCGGAAGGGGGACACCCGCCAACCATCACGATCTGCCAAACTAATACCAGCGATCAATGGGGTGGAGATGCCGCGCACCTAACGCCCTCTCGTCCAGCGGTAAACTGGACTCGAACTATTTATATAGCGCTGCAGACAAACAGAGGTCTCGGTCACGGTTTGGCTCGTGTCAAAACATCAGCAAGACGTACGAAGTTGACTTACTGCTCATATTTCGTACATTTAATTGGAGAAATGGTTATTGTCCAACTTAGTGGGGAGAGAAACCCGTTTATAGCGTTATCCTTGTTGATGGAGGGTGTTTTCACCGATGTCCCAAGTTTGGTCCAGAACCGGAAGTGCCGCCATGACGGAGATGTTAACGAGACGGGCTGTGGATGTGTTTTTATGGACAAAAACACAAGGGTTTCTGATTAACCCTCGACATCGGATCCCTAAACTTCTCACATAGCTGAGCAGTTGTACAGACAAAGACTTCATGCAAAAGGAAAAAAAAAAAAGATTTTCGATCAAGCTTAAGTTAATTGGGGATGAAGATCCACACGGATGCCCGTTTGTTCAGTGGCGAAGCCTCCCGCAAGTCATTTGGGGAGGCAAGACTTACTCTTGGTAAACGGTAATACTGCAAAGGAGTTTCTCTGTCTGATCTATTGTGACAGACAATACCACCATTTGGTTGTTTCAAACTTGTGTTTGATAGGCGAGCACATGGGTGAGTACAGCCATTATGTCCGACATTTGAAAAGTGCAGCCCTCAAACTTGTGCATTTGCAGCGAACACTCTTTCTAAAGTAAGATCTGTTATTCATGTAAGCGCCAGAATCATCTCTAATAATAGTGTAGAATGATCATCAACTTTGTGCTGGTGGTCACCCTCTCCACAGCAGTCTTTATCACTGTTGAAGTGAAATATTTGAGGTGAAACTGCGTCAGAGTCCTGCACCTGCACGGGTCTATTTTCGGAGACCCACCCGCACCCGTCCGTAAACCCGTGTTTATATCCCCGTATATACCCGTTTCCCACCCGTGCCCGTGATAAAGCACACATAGAGGCGTTAGGATGTTGAAGCTCCAGGCTATATTTCTTTGGATGCGCATCTGAACGAAACAACGTGACGCTAATGAGAGTTGAATGCTTAAACTGGTAAAAGTCCCATAGCGTCAACTTCATCCTTTTAGATGAATGTTTAGGTTTGATTTAATGGTTGTGAGCGTCCTGCTTCTGACCTCCTGCAGACAATGACCCTTGTGTTTGTTTTCAGCATCTGAAGTATTGGTCTCTCGTCAACTGTAGACACGAGTTTGCACATCCAGTAACGGGCTTTCCTCGTGTGTGCACGAAAACCACACATCTCTGCCGCGCGCGTGACCTTACCGACAAGCTGTGTGTAGCTGAACCGCAAAAGGATATTTATTAAAATATCTTTATCAATTGTTTGTGCTGCTTAGTGCCATAAATCTGTCATTTCTGCTGTTATAGCCTGCTGCTTTTCACATAGTGATGTTTTTTTTTTGTCCCCCTCTTCCATACAGATCGTGCGCTTGCCTCAGAGCAGGACTTAAGTGGACGCTTCAAGGCTTTAAGGTTTGTAATGTTATGAAAAAAGAATCAACATAGAACAACATATGTATAAGGGGCAGGGAGACCTCACATGTGACTGATAAAAGAATCAGCAATATTTCAAAACCAGAATAAACACACATTTCTGCAGCACAAACGATTGGCTTTTTAAAAATCGATGACGGAAATAAATGACAATGATTTTAAAGATGTATGTTTTTTCTTTAATCTGTTTTTCCAGATTGAAATTGAAACAGCTGATGGCATGAATTCCAGTTTCCTGTCCCTCTCCGAACTCACGGGTGTGCTCTGCAGGGTGCTTTTCTCTTGGAGCAATAGCCTGCACTTAAGATAGTTACAGGTAATACATTTAAAGTAGACAAAACATTTTGCCGGACACCAGCATTTCAGCCATTGACAAGAATCTCTGGCCGTTCATAAAAAGTAATGAATGTGTGACTCACTAACACTGCACCTCCATTTGTTTATAGACGGAGCGCTGCATGGCTGCCGGCTGCTCAGATCCAAACATAATGTTGCAGAGACCATGGAGAGCGGTAGGTGTCACGTACCCCACTCAACACATCTGCAAACACTCAGACTGCTGGTAAACTTGATCTCTGTCCTTGTCCAGCTCTGTCCGCGGCGTCGGCTGTACAATGTGAGTCGGGCTTCAGGATGCGCTCCCGCACCTGAAACGTGGCTTCAGGTGCAAAAAAAGCAATTACTGCCCTTTTCCACACGTCACCACCCGAGTTTGAACTGCATTTACTTCAAGTGAGTTCAGTCCGTGTTCACACGCGCCCATGTACATGCAGTGTGTAGCCATCAATAATATACATGTTCACGGTTTTTTATTTGTTTTTGTTTTTTTGGTCAAGGCCAAAGGGAGCCATTACAAGGCTGAAGAGATTTTGCAGACCCCAGTCTAGAGCAATTCACCACGGACCCAGCTCTGCCACACAGGAGCGGCTCAGAATAGCGGTAAGCCGGGGCAGTCTAAGCAGACAGGCCAAGAAAAGTGCCTCTGAACTGGACCCTTCTTCTCTGAAGAGCCACTGCACTACAGCGTGTCAGTGTGACTAAACACTCGACTGTTTCAAGAACATCTAATCAGGTGATAAATGCCTTTCATTGCCAGTGCAATAAAGGCGTTCTAACTGTGCTTTGTAAAATATGGGCGTAGATCTATTTTGATCAAAATATTGAACCTTTATGACCGCCAGGCGAGTTTCTGTCCTCTCTCCTTAGGCCCTCCTTTCTCTTTCCATCCTCCTGTCTCCTGCCCAAATTCCTTTCCTCACCTGTCTCTTGTCTCCTGCTCTCCTCCTCATCTGCATCTTCTCTCCTCCAACTGTGTCTTTCTATTTCGTTTAAAATCAATGTACCATATCTAACATGCGCAATGTCATGTAGGAACAAGTGGATGTCCACAGCCAACGTGCCTTGGTTCTATCGTGTGCATGAAGACTGCTCCAATTTTTGGAAGACACTGGAGGTAAGTGCACAAAGAAAACTGTTAACGGACTGTATTTGTATTGGCATTTCCTCATTTGTTCTGCTTTGTTTTTTAGTTGAGGCTAAAACCATGTTTGTTTGTTGATTTTAGACAGCAGCTTCTGATGAAACGGACATTGAAAATGTGTCATTGGGTCTTCTCTCAATCAATGCCAACAACAGTGACAAAGCTGAGCGACCATCTGTACGCTCCATCCCGCACCCCGGTCTGCAAAGGATACAGATGTGGCAGTGCAGCTCCTTTCTGCAGAGAATGCATTGGTCTGGGACTGTGACGGGCACAAGGATCGTTGTAAACTTTAAGGACAGAGACAAGAACTTTAAAGAGGCGAGAACAAACTCCAAATGCGACAATTTTGGAACTTGCTTCGGTCTTTCTCTCTTACAAAACTACCGTATTGGCCTTTTTTCTTCCTTGCTTTGCTTTACTCACTCATCCCCGTGTTCAATTATTTTCGTGATCAGCGGAACTGAAAAGGCTCCTCTGCTCCTCACTCCACACGCACGCTTCTGTTAACAATGTGTTAGCAAATCATTGTCGTTGTAGAATAATTAGCGAGGCTCATTGCGATTCATGTTTGGACTATAATATCTTGAGGGCTCCTCCGCTGTACTCATCTTAATCCGCCCCGCCCATGCAGGCCCATTTTGGCCACGGACTGGCTCTTCCACTGTGGTGACACTTTGGGTAGAGCGCAGAGTCCCTTCATTAAGTGGGGAACGAGGGAAAATGTTTGCAGCTAAAATATGATGTGCAGTAGATTGATTTGTGTCAAATGTTCATTTTCAACAGCAAGTCAACATCTATCTGTCTCCGTCTGTGAAGAACTGAGTTTCTCTGACATCTGCATTCTAATGTAGCTTATACACATGTAGGGGCACCAATAATGGTGGCGTCCACTCCAACTTCCGGAATAATGAATGTTTGAGTTGTAAAGAAATTGTATTTATTTATTTATTTTTTATACAAATGGCACAATAAAGGTTTTGGTTTAGTTTCAATAGTTTTATTTGTTTTTACCAAACAAAAATATTTCAAGTCAATAGTAATTATTACGGTTAAACATGTTCATTTGAATGCAAAGATCTGCCAAATTAATACCAGCGATCAATGGGGGTGGTTATGTCTACAGATGGAAATTAGCATAGTGCTAATTCTGGTCAATCTTTTTCATGTCACTGCACACTGTCCTTTCAATAAACTAAACTAAAAAAATATATTAAAAAAGAAGAAGAAGAAACTCCACTGCAGAATAACATGTCTCTGCCGCAGACACAGGTTTTTTCATAAAAAACAGAAACAAAGCAGCACTTCCCTACCTACATGTTCAGGCAATCTTGTGCTATATGACCCTGCCCGGGCTCGTACCCAGGACCTTAGAGTTGGCGTGTTTCCCAAAAACTTTGACACCTCGGGTTGATTCGGATGAAAAAACTACAGAGGCCTCCCGCTTTCCTCCACCGGCCACAGCTCCAAGTGCAAGGACCCCACGGCACTGCCCGGTGGATTATATGCGGGAGGCCTCCCAGTGGGCGGTTTACTTACGACCTGCGGGCGCTGGTTTACCCGCTCGGCCACCGCGCACCGAACAACATAGGACCAAAACGTCTATTTATCTTTAATTCACCAGAACACGACGGTAACCACGGCAACCTCATGAGTTTGGCTGAGCGGGGAGCGCTCGTGCGTCATAGCTCAAAGGTCCCGGATTCGATTCCCACCTGGACGGGGCCTTTCTGTGTGGAGTTTGTATGTTCTCCCCGTGTCTGTGTGGGTTAGTGTTAGGTTAAAACATGCGCAATAGGTGAATCCTCCAGCCAGGTGTTTCTGACCACCAGCCTGGCTCCACATCATGGAGATGGTTCCCCCGAGCGCCAGCGCGTGCTGGCAGCTCACTGCTCCGACAGGTCGCCCCGTGCGACACTGAGGATGGGTCAAATGCACAGATTTCTCTGTATTTTACTACAAAGCGCCGCGGAGAAGACTCAAACACGTGTTTTCGTTGCATCTGCGCAGTGTGCTGCACAGACGCAATAGGCCCGGCCTGCTTTCGAAAAGGACCTCACTCATAAGTTCAAGTCTGAGTGTTGTGATGTGTTGATTACGAAGTCCAGCTCGGAGGAATGCCAGGTCTGGCGACGGGACTGGTTCAAAAGTAAGGCAGACTGCCACGTGCAGCGCCTCACATGGACGACCGTGCTCAAACGTGGGGTCACGTCCTCGACCGAGCGCGGAGCATCGGGAGAAGCGCACTTAGAGCTGTGAGGGCGGAAGGGGGACACCCGCCAACCATCACGATCTGCCAAATTAATACCAGCGATCAATGGGGTGGAGATGCCGCGCACCTAACGCCCTCTCGTCCAGCGGTAAACTGGACTCGAACTACTTATATAGCGCTGCAGACAAACAGAGGTCTCGGTCACGGTTTGGCTCGTGTCAAAACATCAGCAAGACGTACGAAGTTGACTTACTGCTCATATTTCGTACAGTTAATTGGAGAAATGGTTATTGTCCAACTTAGTGGGGAGAGAAACCCGTTTATAGCGTTATCCTTGTTGATGGAGGGTGTTTTCACCGATGTCCCAAGTTTGGTCCAGAACCGGAAGTGCCGCCATGACGGAGATGTTAACGAGACGGGCTGTGGATGTGTTTTTATGGACAAAAACACAAGGGTTTCTGATTAACCCTCGACATCGGATCCCTAAACTTCTCACATAGCTGAGCAGTTGTACAGACAAAGACTTCATGCAAAAGGAAAAAAAAAAAAGATTTTCGATCAAGCTTAAGTTAATTGGGGATGAAGATCCACACGGATGCCCGTTTGTTCAGTGGCGAAGCCTCCCGCAAGTCATTTGGGGAGGCAAGACTTACTCTTGGTAAACGGTAATACTGCAAAGGAGTTTCTCTGTCGGATCTATTGTGACAGACAATACCACCATTTGCTTGTTTCAAACCTCTGTTTGATAGGCGAGCACATGGGTGAGTACAGCCATTATGTCCGACATTTGAAAAGTGCAGCCCTCAAACTTGTGCATTTGCAGCGAACACTCTTTCTAAAGTAAGATCTGTTATTCATGTAAGCGCCAGAATCATCTCTAATAATAGTGTAGAATGATCATCAACTTTGTGCTGGTGGTCACCCTCTCCACAGCAGTCTTTATCACTGTTGAAGTGAAATATTTAAGGTGAAACTGCGTCAGAGTCCTGCACCTGCACGGGTCTATTTTCGGAGACCCACCCGCACCCGTCCGTAAACCCGTGTTTATATCCCCGTATATACCCGTTTCCCACCCGTGCCCGTGATAAAGCACACATAGAGGCGTTAGGATGTTGAAGCTCCAGGCTATATTTCTTTGGATGCGCATCTGAACGAAACAACGTGACGCTAATGAGAGTTGAATGCTTAAACTGGTAAAAGTCCCATAGCGTCAACTTCATCCTTTTAGATGAATGTTTAGGTTTGATTTAATGGTTGTGAGCGTCCTGCTTCTGACCTCCTGCAGACAATGACCCCTGTGTTTGTTTTCAGCATCTGAAGTATTGGTCTCTCGTCAACTGTAGACACGAGTTTGCACATCCAGTAACGGGCTTTCCTCGTGTGTGCACGAAAACCACACATCTCTGCCGCGCGCGTGACCTTACCGACAAGCTGTGTGTAGCTGAACCGCAAAAGGATATTTATTAAAATATCTTTATCAATTGTTTGTGCTGCTTAGTGCCATAAATCTGTCATTTCTGCTGTTATAGCCTGCTGCTTTTCACATAGTGATGTTTTTTTTGTGTCCCCCTCTTCCATACAGATCGTGCGCTTGCCTCAGAGCAGGACTTAAGTGGACGCTTCAAGGCTTTAAGGTTTGTAATGTTATGAAAAAAGAATCAACATAGAACAACATATGTATAAGGGGCATGGAGACCTCACATGTGACTGATAAAAGAATCAGCAATATTTCAAAACCAGAATAAACACACATTTCTGCAGCACAAACTATTGGCTTTTTTTCCCTAAATATAGACTTTACTATGGGTCATGTGCACAATAGTTTACTGCCCTGTAATATTTAAAAATCAAAATCGATGACGGAAATAAATGACAATGATTTTAAAGATGTATGTTTTTTCTTTAATCTGTTTTTCCAGATTGAAATTGAAACAGCTGATGGCATGAATTCCAGTTTCCTGTCCCTCTCCGAACTCACGGGTGTGCTCTGCAGGGTGCTTTTCTCTTGGAGCAATAGCCTGCACTTAAGATAGTTACAGGTAATACATTTAAAGTAGACAAAACATTTTGCCGGACACCAGCATTTCAGCCATTGACAAGAATCTCTGGCCGTTCATAAAAAGTAATGAATGTGTGACTCACTAACACTGCACCTCCATTTGTTTATAGACGGAGCGCTGCATGGGTGCCGGCTGCTCAGATCCAAACATAATGTTGCAGAGACCATGGAGAGCGGTAGGTGTCACGTACCCCACTCAACACATCTGCAAACACTCAGACTGCTGGTAAACTTGATCTCTGTCCTTGTCCAGCTCTGTCCGCGGCGTCGGCTGTACAATGTGAGTCGGGCTTCAGGATGCGCTCCCGCACCTGAAACGTGGCTTCAGGTGCAAAAAAAGCAATTACTGCCCTTTTCCACACGTCACCACCCGAGTTTGAACTGCATTTACTTCAAGTGAGTTCAGTCCGTGTTCACACGCGCCCATGTACATGCAGTGTGTAGCCATCAATAATATACATGTTCACGGTTTTTTATTTGTTTTTGTTTTTTTGGTCAAGGCCAAAGGGAGCCATTACAAGGCTGAAGAGATTTTGCAGACCCCAGTCTAGAGCAATTCACCACGGACCCAGCTCTGCCACACAGGAGCGGCTCAGAATAGCGGTAAGCCGGGGCAGTCTAAGCAGACAGGCCAAGAAAAGTGCCTCTGAACTGGACCCTTCTTCTCTGAAGAGCCACTGCACTACAGCGTGTCAGTGTGACTAAACACTCGACTGTTTCAAGAACATCTAATCAGGTGATAAATGCCTTTCATTGCCAGTGCAATAAAGGCGTTCTAACTGTGCTTTGTAAAATATGGGCGTAGATCTATTTTGATCAAAATATTGAACCTTTATGACCGCCAGGCGAGTTTCTGTCCTCTCTCCTTAGGCCCTCCTTTCTCTTTCCATCCTCCTGTCTCCTGCCCAAATTCCTTTCCTCACCTGTCTCTTGTCTCCTGCTCTCCTCCTCATCTGCATCTTCTCTCCTCCAACTGTGTCTTTCTATTTCGTTTAAAATCAATGTACCATATCTAACATGCGCAATGTCATGTAGGAACAAGTGGATGTCCACAGCCAACGTGCCTTGGTTCTATCGTGTGCATGAAGACTGCTCCAATTTTTGGAAGACACTGGAGGTAAGTGCACAAAGAAAACTGTTAACGGACTGTATTTGTATTGGCATTTCCTCATTTGTTCTGCTTTGTTTTTTAGTTGAGGCTAAAACCATGTTTGTTTGTTGATTTTAGACAGCAGCTTCTGATGAAACGGACATTGAAAATGTGTCATTGGGTCTTCTCTCAATCAATG
Organism: Gobius niger; assembly: GCF_951799975.1. Taxonomy (NCBI): domain Eukaryota; kingdom Metazoa; phylum Chordata; class Actinopteri; order Gobiiformes; family Gobiidae; genus Gobius; species Gobius niger. The sequence goes on from NC_136858.1 coordinate 23,384,791, forward strand.
CCAACAACACTGACAAAGCTGAGCGACCATCTGTACGCTCCATCCCGCACCCCGGTCTGCAAAGGATACAGATGTGGCAGTGCAGCTCCTTTCTGCAGAGAATGCATTGGTCTGGGACTGTGACGGGCACAAGGATCGTTGTAAACTTTAAGGACAGAGACAAGAACTTTAAAGAGGCGAGAACAAACTCCAAATGCGACAATTTTGGAACTTGCTTCGGTCTTTCTCTCTTACAAAACTACCGTATTGGCCTTTTTTCTTCCTTGCTTTGCTTTACTCACTCATCCCCGTGTTCAATTATTTTCGTGATCAGCGGAACTGAAAAGGCTCCTCTGCTCCTCACTCCACACGCACGCTTCTGTTAACAATGTGCTAGCAAATCATTGTCGTTGTAGAATAATTAGCGAGGCTCATTGCGATTCATGTTTGGACTATAATATCTTGAGGGCTCCTCCGCTGTACTCATCTTAATCCGCCCCGCCCATGCAGGCCCATTTTTGCCACGGACTGGCTCTTCCACTGTGGTGACACTTTGGGTAGAGCGCAGAGTCCCTTCATTAAGTGGGGAACGAGGGAAAATGTTTGCAGCTAAAATATGATGTGCAGTAGATTGATTTGTGTCAAATGTTCATTTTCAACAGCAAGTCAACATCTATCTGTCTCCGTCTGTGAAGAACTGAGTTTCTCTGACATCTGCATTCTAATGTAGCTTATACACATGTAGGGGCACCAATAATGGTGGCGTCCACTCCAACTTCCGGAATAATGAATGTTTGAGTTGTAAAGAAATTGTATTTATTTATTTATTTTTTATACAAATGGCACAATAAAGGTTTTGGTTTAGTTTCAATAGTTTTATTTGTTTTTACCAAACAAAAATATTTCAAGTCAATAGTAATTATTACGGTTAAACATGTTCATTTGAATGCAAAGATCTGCCAAATTAATACCAGCGATCAATGGGGGTGGTTATGTCTACAGATGGAAATTAGCATAGTGCTAATTCTGGTCAATCTTTTTCATGTCACTGCACACTGTCCTTTCAATAAACTAAACTAAAAAAATATATTAAAAAAGAAGAAGAAGAAACTCCACTGCAGAATAACATGTCTCTGCCGCAGACACAGGTTTTTTCATAAAAAACAGAAACAAAGCAGCACTACCCTACCTACATGTTCAGGCAATCTTGTGCTATATGACCCTGCCCGGGCTCGTACCCAGGACCTTAGAGTTGGCGTGTTTCCCAAAAACTTTGACACCTCGGGTTGATTCGGATGAAAAAACTACAGAGGCCTCCCGCTTTCCTCCATGTGTTGATTACGAAGTCCAGCTCGGAGGAATGCCAGGTCTGGCGACGGGACTGGTTCAAAAGTAAGGCAGACTGCCACGTGCAGCGCCTCACATGGACGACCGTGCTCAAACGTGGGGTCACGTCCTCGACCGAGCGCGGAGCATCGGGAGAAGCGCACTTAGAGCTGTGAGGGCGGAAGGGGGACACCCGCCAACCATCACGATCTGCCAAATTAATACCAGCGATCAATGGGGTGGAGATGCCGCGCACCTAACGCCCTCTCGTCCAGCGGTAAACTGGACTCGAACTACTTATATAGCGCTGCAGACAAACAGAGGTCTCGGTCACGGTTTGGCTCGTGTCAAAACATCAGCAAGACGTACGAAGTTGACTTACTGCTCATATTTCGTACAGTTAATTGGAGAAATGGTTATTGTCCAACTTAGTGGGGAGAGAAACCCGTTTATAGCGTTATCCTTGTTGATGGAGGGTGTTTTCACCGATGTCCCAAGTTTGGTCCAGAACCGGAAGTGCCGCCATGACGGAGATGTTAACGAGACGGGCTGTGGATGTGTTTTTATGGACAAAAACACAAGGGTTTCTGATTAACCCTCGACATCGGATCCCTAAACTTCTCACATAGCTGAGCAGTTGTACAGACAAAGACTTCATGCAAAAGGAAAAAAAAAAAAGATTTTCGATCAAGCTTAAGTTAATTGGGGATGAAGATCCACACGGATGCCCGTTTGTTCAGTGGCGAAGCCTCCCGCAAGTCATTTGGGGAGGCAAGACTTACTCTTGGTAAACGGTAATACTGCAAAGGAGTTTCTCTGTCGGATCTATTGTGACAGACAATACCACCATTTGCTTGTTTCAAACCTCTGTTTGATAGGCGAGCACATGGGTGAGTACAGCCATTATGTCCGACATTTGAAAAGTGCAGCCCTCAAACTTGTGCATTTGCAGCGAACACTCTTTCTAAAGTAAGATCTGTTATTCATGTAAGCGCCAGAATCATCTCTAATAATAGTGTAGAATGATCATCAACTTTGTGCTGGTGGTCACCCTCTCCACAGCAGTCTTTATCACTGTTGAAGTGAAATATTTAAGGTGAAACTGCGTCAGAGTCCTGCACCTGCACGGGTCTATTTTCGGAGACCCACCCGCACCCGTCCGTAAACCCGTGTTTATATCCCCGTATATACCCGTTTCCCACCCGTGCCCGTGATAAAGCACACATAGAGGCGTTAGGATGTTGAAGCTCCAGGCTATATTTCTTTGGATGCGCATCTGAACGAAACAACGTGACGCTAATGAGAGTTGAATGCTTAAACTGGTAAAAGTCCCATAGCGTCAACTTCATCCTTTTAGATGAATGTTTAGGTTTGATTTAATGGTTGTGAGCGTCCTGCTTCTGACCTCCTGCAGACAATGACCCCTGTGTTTGTTTTCAGCATCTGAAGTATTGGTCTCTCGTCAACTGTAGACACGAGTTTGCACATCCAGTAACGGGCTTTCCTCGTGTGTGCACGAAAACCACACATCTCTGCCGCGCGCGTGACCTTACCGACAAGCTGTGTGTAGCTGAACCGCAAAAGGATATTTATTAAAATATCTTTATCAATTGTTTGTGCTGCTTAGTGCCATAAATCTGTCATTTCTGCTGTTATAGCCTGCTGCTTTTCACATAGTGATGTTTTTTTTGTGTCCCCCTCTTCCATACAGATCGTGCGCTTGCCTCAGAGCAGGACTTAAGTGGACGCTTCAAGGCTTTAAGGTTTGTAATGTTATGAAAAAAGAATCAACATAGAACAACATATGTATAAGGGGCATGGAGACCTCACATGTGACTGATAAAAGAATCAGCAATATTTCAAAACCAGAATAAACACACATTTCTGCAGCACAAACTATTGGCTTTTTTTCCCTAAATATAGACTTTACTATGGGTCATGTGCACAATAGTTTACTGCCCTGTAATATTTAAAAATCAAAATCGATGACGGAAATAAATGACAATGATTTTAAAGATGTATGTTTTTTCTTTAATCTGTTTTTCCAGATTGAAATTGAAACAGCTGATGGCATGAATTCCAGTTTCCTGTCCCTCTCCGAACTCACGGGTGTGCTCTGCAGGGTGCTTTTCTCTTGGAGCAATAGCCTGCACTTAAGATAGTTACAGGTAATACATTTAAAGTAGACAAAACATTTTGCCGGACACCAGCATTTCAGCCATTGACAAGAATCTCTGGCCGTTCATAAAAAGTAATGAATGTGTGACTCACTAACACTGCACCTCCATTTGTTTATAGACGGAGCGCTGCATGGGTGCCGGCTGCTCAGATCCAAACATAATGTTGCAGAGACCATGGAGAGCGGTAGGTGTCACGTACCCCACTCAACACATCTGCAAACACTCAGACTGCTGGTAAACTTGATCTCTGTCCTTGTCCAGCTCTGTCCGCGGCGTCGGCTGTACAATGTGAGTCGGGCTTCAGGATGCGCTCCCGCACCTGAAACGTGGCTTCAGGTGCAAAAAAAGCAATTACTGCCCTTTTCCACACGTCACCACCCGAGTTTGAACTGCATTTACTTCAAGTGAGTTCAGTCCGTGTTCACACGCGCCCATGTACATGCAGTGTGTAGCCATCAATAATATACATGTTCACGGTTTTTTATTTGTTTTTGTTTTTTTGGTCAAGGCCAAAGGGAGCCATTACAAGGCTGAAGAGATTTTGCAGACCCCAGTCTAGAGCAATTCACCACGGACCCAGCTCTGCCACACAGGAGCGGCTCAGAATAGCGGTAAGCCGGGGCAGTCTAAGCAGACAGGCCAAGAAAAGTGCCTCTGAACTGGACCCTTCTTCTCTGAAGAGCCACTGCACTACAGCGTGTCAGTGTGACTAAACACTCGACTGTTTCAAGAACATCTAATCAGGTGATAAATGCCTTTCATTGCCAGTGCAATAAAGGCGTTCTAACTGTGCTTTGTAAAATATGGGCGTAGATCTATTTTGATCAAAATATTGAACCTTTATGACCGCCAGGCGAGTTTCTGTCCTCTCTCCTTAGGCCCTCCTTTCTCTTTCCATCCTCCTGTCTCCTGCCCAAATTCCTTTCCTCACCTGTCTCTTGTCTCCTGCTCTCCTCCTCATCTGCATCTTCTCTCCTCCAACTGTGTCTTTCTATTTCGTTTAAAATCAATGTACCATATCTAACATGCGCAATGTCATGTAGGAACAAGTGGATGTCCACAGCCAACGTGCCTTGGTTCTATCGTGTGCATGAAGACTGCTCCAATTTTTGGAAGACACTGGAGGTAAGTGCACAAAGAAAACTGTTAACGGACTGTATTTGTATTGGCATTTCCTCATTTGTTCTGCTTTGTTTTTTAGTTGAGGCTAAAACCATGTTTGTTTGTTGATTTTAGACAGCAGCTTCTGATGAAACGGACATTGAAAATGTGTCATTGGGTCTTCTCTCAATCAATGCCAACAACACTGACAAAGCTGAGCGACCATCTGTACGCTCCATCCCGCACCCCGGTCTGCAAAGGATACAGATGTGGCAGTGCAGCTCCTTTCTGCAGAGAATGCATTGGTCTGGGACTGTGACGGGCACAAGGATCGTTGTAAACTTTAAGGACAGAGACAAGAACTTTAAAGAGGCGAGAACAAACTCCAAATGCGACAATTTTGGAACTTGCTTCGGTCTTTCTCTCTTACAAAACTACCGTATTGGCCTTTTTTCTTCCTTGCTTTGCTTTACTCACTCATCCCCGTGTTCAATTATTTTCGTGATCAGCGGAACTGAAAAGGCTCCTCTGCTCCTCACTCCACACGCACGCTTCTGTTAACAATGTGCTAGCAAATCATTGTCGTTGTAGAATAATTAGCGAGGCTCATTGCGATTCATGTTTGGACTATAATATCTTGAGGGCTCCTCCGCTGTACTCATCTTAATCCGCCCCGCCCATGCAGGCCCATTTTTGCCACGGACTGGCTCTTCCACTGTGGTGACACTTTGGGTAGAGCGCAGAGTCCCTTCATTAAGTGGGGAACGAGGGAAAATGTTTGCAGCTAAAATATGATGTGCAGTAGATTGATTTGTGTCAAATGTTCATTTTCAACAGCAAGTCAACATCTATCTGTCTCCGTCTGTGAAGAACTGAGTTTCTCTGACATCTGCATTCTAATGTAGCTTATACACATGTAGGGGCACCAATAATGGTGGCGTCCACTCCAACTTCCGGAATAATGAATGTTTGAGTTGTAAAGAAATTGTATTTATTTATTTATTTTTTATACAAATGGCACAATAAAGGTTTTGGTTTAGTTTCAATAGTTTTATTTGTTTTTACCAAACAAAAATATTTCAAGTCAATAGTAATTATTACGGTTAAACATGTTCATTTGAATGCAAAGATCTGCCAAATTAATACCAGCGATCAATGGGGGTGGTTATGTCTACAGATGGAAATTAGCATAGTGCTAATTCTGGTCAATCTTTTTCATGTCACTGCACACTGTCCTTTCAATAAACTAAACTAAAAAAATATATTAAAAAAGAAGAAGAAGAAACTCCACTGCAGAATAACATGTCTCTGCCGCAGACACAGGTTTTTTCATAAAAAACAGAAACAAAGCAGCACTTCCCTACCTACATGTTCAGGCAATCTTGTGCTATATGACCCTGCCCGGGCTCGTACCCAGGACCTTAGAGTTGGCGTGTTTCCCAAAAACTTTGACACCTCGGGTTGATTCGGATGAAAAAACTACAGAGGCCTCCCGCTTTCCTCCACCGGCCACAGCTCCAAGTGCAAGGACCCCACGGCACTGCCCGGTGGATTATATGCGGGAGGCCTCCCAGTGGGCGGTTTACTTACGACCTGCGGGCGCTGGTTTACCCGCTCGGCCACCGCGCACCGAACAACATAGGACCAAAACGTCTATTTATCTTTAATTCACCAGAACACGACGGTAACCACGGCAACCTCATGAGTTTGGCTGAGCGGGGAGCGCTCGTGCGTCATAGCTCAAAGGTCCCGGATTCGATTCCCACCTGGACGGGGCCTTTCTGTGTGGAGTTTGTATGTTCTCCCCGTGTCTGTGTGGGTTAGTGTTAGGTTAAAACATGCGCAATAGGTGAATCCTCCAGCCAGGTGTTTCTGACCACCAGCCTGGCTCCACATCATGGAGATGGTTCCCCCGAGCGCCAGCGCGTGCTGGCAGCTCACTGCTCCGACAGGTCGCCCCGTGCGACACTGAGGATGGGTCAAATGCACAGATTTCTCTGTATTTTACTACAAAGCGCCGCGGAGAAGACTCAAACACGTGTTTTCGTTGCATCTGCGCAGTGTGCTGCACAGACGCAATAGGCCCGGCCTGCTTTCGAAAAGGACCTCACTCATAAGTTCAAGTCTGAGTGTTGTGATGTGTTGATTACGAAGTCCAGCTCGGAGGAATGCCAGGTCTGGCGACGGGACTGGTTCAAAAGTAAGGCAGACTGCCACGTGCAGCGCCTCACATGGACGACCGTGCTCAAACGTGGGGTCACGTCCTCGACCGAGCGCGGAGCATCGGGAGAAGCGCACTTAGAGCTGTGAGGGCGGAAGGGGGACACCCGCCAACCATCACGATCTGCCAAATTAATACCAGCGATCAATGGGGTGGAGATGCCGCGCACCTAACGCCCTCTCGTCCAGCGGTAAACTGGACTCGAACTACTTATATAGCGCTGCAGACAAACAGAGGTCTCGGTCACGGTTTGGCTCGTGTCAAAACATCAGCAAGACGTACGAAGTTGACTTACTGCTCATATTTCGTACATTTAATTGGAGAAATGGTTATTGTCCAACTTAGTGGGGAGAGAAACCCGTTTATAGCGTTATCCTTGTTGATGGAGGGTGTTTTCACCGATGTCCCAAGTTTGGTCCAGAACCGGAAGTGCCGCCATGACGGAGATGTTAACGAGACGGGCTGTGGATGTGTTTTTATGGACAAAAACACAAGGGTTTCTGATTAACCCTCGACATCGGATCCCTAAACTTCTCACATAGCTGAGCAGTTGTACAGACAAAGACTTCATGCAAAAGGAAAAAAAAAAAAGATTTTCGATCAAGCTTAAGTTAATTGGGGATGAAGATCCACACGGATGCCCGTTTGTTCAGTGGCGAAGCCTCCCGCAAGTCATTTGGGGAGGCAAGACTTACTCTTGGTAAACGGTAATACTGCAAAGGAGTTTCTCTGTCGGATCTATTGTGACAGACAATACCACCATTTGCTTGTTTCAAACCTCTGTTTGATAGGCGAGCACATGGGTGAGTACAGCCATATTATGTCCGACATTTGAAAAGTGCAGCCCTCAAACTTGTGCATTTGCAGCGAACACTCTTTCTAAAGTAAGATCTGTTATTCATGTAAGCGCCAGAATCATCTCTAATAATAGTGTAGAATGATCATCAACTTTGTGCCGGTGGTCACCCTCTCCACAGCAGTCTTTATCACTGTTGAAGTGAAATATTTAAGGTGAAACTGCGTCAGAGTCCTGCACCTGCACGGGTCTATTTTCGGAGACCCACCCGCACCCGTCAGTAAACCACTGCGGTAAAGTGGCCCGCCACTTCCAAACCCACGGTAAAGTGGCCCACACTTGAAAAGATGTTGCGCCTTTTGCCGGTTACTTACGGTAATAGCAGATTTCCTCGTCGTACAGCTTGCCTTTTCCGTGTAATTTCGCTATGAATAAAGTTGTGATAATCACTCTTTTGTAGCTAATGATGTGTGTTCATTAATTTAGGGAAATAGAGTTGCGCGCACGCGCGCGTTTGTTTGTTTGTGTGCGCGCGCGCGGTGGCTATAACTTCATATTTCTACCACAGTAGTGGTCACGTGACGGCACGGACAGATGACCAGCGTGTATTGAGAATATAGGGAACTATAAAATAATATAAGCTTTGATATTCATCTTCATTGTCTTTTATTCCCTACTTCATGCAGTTTTATTATTATTATTATTATTATTATTATTATTATTATTATTAATAAAAGATTATAAATATTATAATCATTTTGACAGGGCACCAAGGACGCTCCAAATGGAACAAAATTCAGGTTTTCAAAAATTCTTTAAAAAAAATCCTTAAGAGGTTTGCAACTAATTTCACTGCAGACATGGCCTCAGTGCTGCCCTCTATCGCCCTGTCAAAACAAAATCCACTTTTACTGTGGAAATCTGAATAAAACTGAGGTTGAAAAAGGCCAAAATGGAAAAAAGAACAGTTTTTCAAAAATTATTTAAAAAAAACCCTTAAGAGGTTTGCAACTAATTTCACTGCAGCCATGGCCTCAGTGCTGCCCTCTATCACCCTGTTGAAACAAAGTCCACTTTTACTGTGGAAATATGAAGAAAACTGAGGTTGAAAAAGGCCAAAATGGAACAAATTTCAGGTTTTCAAAAATTCTTTAAAAAAAATCCTTGAGAGGTTTGCAACTAATTTCACTGCAGACATGGCCTCAGTGCTGCCCTCTATTGCCCTGCCAAAACCAAGTCCACTTTTACTGTGGAAATCTGAATAAAACTTAGGTTGAAAAAGGCCAAAATGGAACAAAGAACAGTTTTTCAAAAATTCTTTAAAAAAAAACCTTAAGAGGTTTGCAACTAGTTTCACTGCAGACATGGCCTCAGTGCTGCCCCCTATCGCCCTGCCAAAACCAAGTCCACTTTTACTGTGGAAATATGAAGAAAACTGAGGTTGAAAAAGGCCAAAATGGAACAAATTTCAGGTTTTCAAAAATTCTTTAAAAAAAATCCTTAAGAGGTTTGCAACTAGTTTCACTGCAGCCATGACCTCAGTGCTGCCCCCTATCGCCCTGCCAAAACCAAGTCCACTTTTACTGTGGAAATATGAAGAAAACTGAGGTTGAAAAAGGCCAAAATGGAACAAATTTCAGGTTTTCAAAAATTCTTTAAAAAAAATCCTTAAGAGGTTTGCAACTAATTTCACTGCAGCCATGGCCTCAGTGCTGCCCTCTATCGCCCTGCCAAAACAAAATCCACTTTTACTGTGGAATTTTAAGAAAACAGGTTGATAAAGGCCAAAATGGAAAAAAAATCAGTTTTTCAAAAATTATTTTAAAAAATCCATAAGAGGTTTGCAACTAATTTCACTGCAGACATGGCCTCAGTGCTGCCCCCTATCGCCCTGTCAAAACCAAGTCCACTTTTACTGTGGAAATCTGAAGAAAACTTAGGTTGAAAAAGGCCAAAATGGAACAAATTTCAGGTTTTCAAAAATTCTTTAAAAAAAATCCTTAAGAGGATTGCAACTAGTTTCACTGCAGCCATGGCCTCAGTGCTGCCCCCTATCACCCTGTTGAAACAAAGTCCACTTTTACTGTGGAAATATGAAGAAAACTTAGGTTGAAAAAGGCCAAAATGGAACAAATTTCAGGTTTTCAAAAATTCTTAAAAAAAAATCCTTAAGAGGTTTGCAACTAATTTCACTGCAGCCATGGCCTCAGTGCTGCCCCCTATCGCCCTGTTGAAACAAAGTCCACTTTTACTGTGGAAATCCGAAGAAAACTGAGGTTGAAAAAGGCCAAAATGGAACAAAGAACACTTTTTCAAAAATTCTTTAAAAAAAATCCTTAAGAGGTTTGCAACTAATTTCACTGCAGCCATGGCCTCAGTGCTGCCCCCTATCGCCCTGCCAAAACAAAATCCACTTTTACTGTGGATTTTTAAGAAAACAGGTTGATAAAGGCCAAAATGGAAAAAAAATCAGTTTTTCAAAAATTATTTTAAAAAATCCATAAGAGGTTTGCAACTAATTTCACTGCAGACATGACCTCAGTGCTGCCCTCTATCGCCCTGTTGAAACCAAGTCCACTTTTACTGTGGAAATCTAAAGAAAACCGAGGTTGAAAATGGCCAAAATGGAACAAAATTCAGTTTTTCAAAAAATGTTTAAAAAAAATCCTTGAGAGGTTTGCAACTAGTTTCACTGCAGCCATGGCCTCAGTGCTGCCCCCTACCCACCTGCAACAGACCAGCCACTTTTACTGCAGAAATTGGGAGTAAATTAAGTTCAAACATGGTCATAATGGACATAAAATGACAAATTTGGCATCATATTAAAAAATATTAAAAGAAGCTGTGCAAGATCTTTCACTGCAGTCATGGCCTCAGTGCTGCCCCCTATCAAGTTCAAAACATGGAGTTCAAACATGGTCATAATTGACACAAAAGGCCTTTAGTCTACACTTAAACAACAGCAAGTCAGTGATGACTTACAGTTTGACTGGGAGTGAGGTTCACAGTTTTGGTACTGCCACAGTTAAAGCACAATCCCCCTACTGCTTATATACTTGGGGACATCGAATACCATATGAGGAGCTCTGCTTGGATGGTAGACGTCCAGAAACTAAGACAGATGGTGAGGAGCATGTCCATGAAGAGACTTAAAAACCAAATGCCATCCATCCATTTTCTTCCGCTTTGTCCGGGGGGGGGCGGGTCGCGGGGGCAGCAGTCTCAGCAGAGATGCCCAGACGTCGCGATCCACACACACCTCCTCCAGCTGTTCTGACCCCGAGGCGACAGCAGGCCAGCTTGGAGACATAGTCCCGCCAGCGTGCCCTAGGCCTACCACGAGGCCTTGTCCTAATAAGACATTCCTGGAACACCTCCCGCGGGAGGCGGCCAGGAGGCATCCGGAACAGATGCCCTAGCCACCTCAGCTGGCTTCTTTCGACGTGAAGGAGCAGCGACTCTACTCCGAGCTCCTCCGCTTTTTCTGGTGGAGAACCATGGCCTCAGATTTGGAGGTGCTGATCCTCATCCCGGCCGCTACACACTCGGCTGCAAACCGCCCCAGGGCAGCTGAAGGTCCTGATTTGTTGAAGCCATCAGAACATCGTCTGCAAACAGCAGAGGTGAGATCCTGAGGCTCCCAAACCGGACACCCTCCGGCCCCTGGCTGCGCCTTGAAATTCTGTCAATAAAGGTAGTGAACATAACCGGTGACAAAGGGCAGCCCTGGCGGAGACCAACACGCACCGGGAACAGGTCTGACTTACTGCCGGCAATGCGAACCAAGCTCCTGCTGCGGTCATACAGGGAACGGACAGCCCTTAGCAGAGGGCCCCGGACCCCATACTCCCGGAGCACCCCCCACAGGGCACCACGAGGGACACGGTCGAACGCTTTCTTCAGATCCACAAAACACATATGGATTGGTTGGTCGTACTCCCACGAACCCTCGAGCACTCGATGAAGGGTATAGAGCTGGTCCAGTGTGCCACGACCAGGACGAAAACCGCATTGTTCCTCCTGGATCCAAGGTTCAACTATCGGCCGGATCCTCCTCTCCAGCACCCTGGAGTAGACCTTACCGGGGAGGCTGAGGAGTGTGATCCCTCTGTATTTGGAGCACACCCTCCGATCCCCCTTTTTAAAGAGAGGGACCACCACCCCGGTCTGCCAATCCAGGGGCACTGTCCCCGACCGCCACGCGATGCTGCAGAGACGTGTCAGCCAAGACAGTCCTACAACATCCAGAGACTTAAGGTCATCTCTCCATCTCATCCACCCCCGGAGCCACCAAGGAGCTTTCTCACCACCCCGGTGACTTCAGCTTGGGTGATGGGCGACCCCACCTCCGAGTCCCCAGCCTCTGCTTCCTCATCGGAAGACGTGACGGTGGGATTGAGGAGATCCTCAAAGTACTCCTACCCCCGCCCCACGACATCCCCAGTCGAGGGCAGCAGCCCCCCACACGTACTGTAAACAGTGTTGGTGAAGCACAGCTTCCCCCTCCTGAGGCACCGGATGGTTTGCCAGAATCTCCTCGAGGCCGACCGATAGTCCTCCTCCATGGCCTCCCCGAACTCCTCCCAGACCAGAGTTTTAGCCTCCGCAACCGCCCGAGCTGCAGCACGCTTGGCCTGCCGGTACCTCTCAGCTGCCTCCGGAGTCCCACAAGCCAACAAGGCCAGGTAGGACTCCTTCTTCAGCTTGACGGCATCCCTTACTTCCGGGCGCCACCACCGGGTTCGGGGATTGCCGCCACGACAGGCACCAGAGACATTACGGCCACATCTACGAGCAGCCGCATCGACAAAGGAGGAGGAGAACATGGTCCACTCGGACTCCATGTCCCCAGCCTCCTTCGGAATCTGGGTGAGAGTTGAAGACCCCACTGACAGAGGGATCCGCCAGGCGTTCCCAGCAGACCCTCACAACACGTTTGGGCCTGCCAGGTCTGACTGGCTTCCTCCCCCGCCAGCGGAACAGAACACCACTCGGGTTCAGATCGGGGAGGCCGTTCCTCCCAATCACTCCCATCCAGGTCTCACTGTCGTTACCCACGTGGACGTTGAAGTCCCCCAGTAGAACAATGGAGTCCCCAGTCGGAGCACCATCTCGTACTCCTCCCAGGGACTCCAAGAAGGCCGGGTACTCTGCACCGATGTTGGGCCCGTAGGCCGAGACACCGGTGAGAGACCTGTCCCCAACCCGAAGGCCTAGGGATGCGACCCTCTCGTTCACCGGGGTGAACTCCAACACATGACGGCTGAGCTGGGGGGCTATGAGCAAATCCACCCCAGCCCGCCGCCTCTCCCTGCGGGCAACCAGAAAAATGGAGAGTCCAGCCTCTCTCCAGGAGTGAAGTGACGTTCCATGTCCCGAACGCCAGAAGCTGCGCAGGCAGACCAGGTCGTCGAGGCACCTGCCTCTGACTGCCACGCAGTCCTCTCTGCACCCGAAACCTACGGATCCCTCTGTGGGTGGTGGGTCCACAGGAGGGCGGGCCCATGTCGTCCCTTGGGGCTGTGCCCGGGCTGGGCCCCGTGGGCAGAGACCCGGCCACCAGACGCTCGCGTTCGGGCCCCAACCCCAAGTCTGGCTCCAGGGTGGGGCCCCGGCTGCGCCATGCTGGGCGACGTCTCAAAAACAAATGTCCAAATTTAAAAAAAAAACACAAAAGCGGACTGGGAGCCCCTTATGAGAGACCAACAGGCCGGTTTGAATCATGAGGCCGTCCTTCCGTGGACCCATTCCTGCAGGAGGCCATAGGGGGCTGGTGCAATGTGATCACGACCTGGAAACGGAAAAGTGGAAGAAAATGGATGGATGGACTGGGAGCCAGTGGAGGGAGGGTAGGAGTGGGATAATTAATTTGGTTTTCTTCAGATTTCCACAGTAAAAGTGGATTTTTTTTGGCAGGGCAATAGAGGGCAGCACTGAGGTCATGGCTGCAGCGAAAGTAGTTGCAAACCTCTTAAGGATTTGTTTTAAAGAATTTTTGAAAAACTGTTCTTTGTTCCATTTTGGCCTTTTTCTACCTCAGTTTTCTTCAGATTTCCACAGTAAAAGTGGACTTGGTTTTGGCAGGGCGATAGGGTGCAGCACTGAGGCCATGGCTGCAGTGAAACTAGTTGCAAACCTCTTAAGTTTTGTTTTTTTTTAATATTTAAAAAAAAACAGATTTTTTTCCATTTTGGCCTTTTTCAACCTCAGTTTTCTTCGGATTTCCACAGTAAAAGTGGACTTGGTTTTGACAGGGCGATAGAGGGCAGCACTGAGGTCATGTCTGCAGTGAAATTAGTTGCAAACCTCTCAAGGATTTTTTTTAAACATTTTTTGAAAAACTGAATTTTATTCCATTTTGGCCTTTTTTAACCTACGTTTTCTTCAAATTTCCACAGTAAAAGTGGACTTGGTTTTGGCAGGGCGATAGGGGGCAGCACTGAGGTCATGGCTGCAGCGAAATTAGTTGCAAACCTCTTAAGGATTTGTTTTAAAGAATTTTTGAAAAACTGTTCTTTGTTCCATTTTGGCCTTTTTCTACCTCAGTTTTCTTCAGATTTCCACAGTAAAAGTGGACTTGGTTTTGGCAGGGCGATAGGGTGCAGCACTGAGGCCATGGCTGCAGTGAAACTAGTTGCAAACCTCTTAAGTTTTTTTTTTTTAAAATATTTAAAAAAAAACAGATTTTTTTCCATTTTGGCCTTTTTCAACCTCAGTTTTCTTCGGATTTCCACAGTAAAAGTGGACTTGGTTTTGACAGGGCGATAGAGGGCAGCACTGAGGTCATGTCTGCAGTGAAATTAGTTGCAAACCTCTCAAGGATTTTTTTTAACATTTTTTGAAAAACTGAATTTTATTCCATTTTGGCCTTTTTTAACCTACGTTTTCTTCAAATTTCCACAGTAAAAGTGGACTTGGTTTTGGCAGGGCGATAGGGGGCAGCACTGAGGCCATGGCTGCAGTGAAATTAGTTGCAAACCTCTTAAGGATTTTTTTTAAAGAATTTTTAAAACCTGAAATTTGTTCCATTTTGGCCTTTTTCAACCTCAGTTTTCTTCAGATTTCCACAGTAAAAGTGGACTTGGTTTTGGCAGGGCGATAGAGGGCAGCACTGAGGTCATGTCTGCAGTGAAACTAGTTGCAAACCTCTAAAGGATTTTTTTTAAAGCATTTTTGAAAACCTGAAATTTGTTCCATTTTGGCCTTTTTCAACCTCAGTTTTCTTCATATTTCCACAGTAAAAGTGGACTTGGTTTTGGCAGGGCGATAGGGGGCAGCACTGAGGTCATGGCTGCAGCGAAATTAGTTGCAAACCTCTTAAGGATTTGTTTTAAAGAATTTTTGAAAAACTGTTCTTTGTTCCATTTTGGCCTTTTTCTACCTCAGTTTTCTTCAGATTTCCACAGTAAAAGTGGACTTGGTTTTGGCAGGGCGATAGGGTGCAGCACTGAGGCCATGGCTGCAGTGAAACTAGTTGCAAACCTCTTAAGTTTTTTTTTTTTAAAATATTTTAAAAAAAACAGATTTTTTTCCATTTTGGCCTTTTTCAACCTCAGTTTTCTTCGGATTTCCACAGTAAAAGTGGACTTGGTTTTGACAGGGCGATAGAGGGCAGCACTGAGGTCATGTCTGCAGTGAAATTAGTTGCAAACCTCTCAAGGATTTTTTTTAACATTTTTTGAAAAACTGAATTTTATTCCATTTTGGCCTTTTTTAACCTACGTTTTCTTCAAATTTCCACAGTAAAAGTGGACTTGGTTTTGGCAGGGCGATAGGGGGCAGCACTGAGGCCATGGCTGCAGTGAAATTAGTTGCAAACCTCTTAAGGATTTTTTTTAAAGAATTTTTAAAACCTGAAATTTGTTCCATTTTGGCCTTTTTCAACCTCAGTTTTCTTCAGATTTCCACAGTAAAAGTGGACTTGGTTTTGGCAGGGCGATAGAGGGCAGCACTGAGGTCATGTCTGCAGTGAAACTAGTTGCAAACCTCTAAAGGATTTTTTTTAAAGCATTTTTGAAAACCTGAAATTTGTTCCATTTTGGCCTTTTTCAACCTCAGTTTTCTTCATATTTCCACAGTAAAAGTGGACTTTGTTTCAACAGGGCGATAGAGGGCAGCACTGAGGCCATGGCTGCAGTGAAATTAGTTGCAAACCTCTTAAGGATTTTTTTTAAAGCATTTTTGAAAACCTGAAATTTGTTCCATTTTTGCCTTTTTCAACCTCAGTTTTCTTCAGATTTCCACAGTAAAAGTGGACTTGGTTTTGACAGGGCGATAGAGGGCAGCACTGAGGTCATGTCTGCAGTGAAATTAGTTGCAAACCTCTCAAGGATTTTTTTTAAACATTTTTTGAAAAACTGAATTTTATTCCATTTTGGCCTTTTTTAACCTACGTTTTCTTCAAATTTCCACAGTAAAAGTGGACTTGGTTTTGGCAGGGCGATAGGGGGCAGCACTGAGGTCATGGCTGCAGCGAAATTAGTTGCAAACCTCTTAAGGATTTTTTTAAAAGCATTTTTGAAAACCTGAAATTTGTTCCATTTTTGCCTTTTTCAACCTCAGTTTTCTTCAGATTTCCACAGTAAAAGTGGATTTTGTTTTGGCAGGGCGATAGAGGGCAGCACTGAGGCCACGTCTGCAGTGAAATTAGTTGCAAACCTCTCAAGGATTATTTTTAAACATTTTTTGAAAAACTGACTTTTATTCCATTTTGGCCTTTTTCAACCTAAGTTTTCTTCAAATTTCCACAGTAAAAGTGGACTTTGTTTCAACAGGGTGATAGAGGGCAGCACTGAGGCCATGTCTGCAGTGAAACTAGTTGCAAACCTTTTAAGGATTTTTTTTAAAGCATTTTTGAAAACCTGAAATTTGTTCCATTTTTGCCTTTTTCAACCTCAGTTTTCTTCAGATTTCCACAGTAAAAGTGGATTTTGTTTTGGCAGGGCGATAGAGGGCAGCACTGAGGTCATGTCTGCAGTGAAATTAGTTGCAAACCTCTTAAGTTTTTTTTTTTTTTAATATTTAAAAAAAAACAGATTTTTTTCCATTTTGGCCTTTTTCAACCTCAGTTTTCTTCGGATTTCCACAGTAAAAGTGGACTTGGTTTTGACAGGGCGATAGAGGGCAGCACTGAGGTCATGTCTGCAGTGAAATTAGTTGCAAACCTCTCAAGGATTTTTTTTAAACATTTTTTGAAAAACTGAATTTTATTCCATTTTGGCCTTTTTCAACCTACGTTTTCTTCAAATTTCCACAGTAAAAGTGGACTTGGTTTTGGCAGGGTGATAGAGGGCAGCACTGAGGCCATGGCTGCAGTGAAACTAGTTGCAAACCTCTTAAGGATTTTTTTTAAAGAATTTTTGAAAAATTGTTCTTTGTTCCATTTTGGCCTTTTTCAACCTCAGTTTTCTTCGGATTTCCACAGTAAAAGTGGACTTGGTTTTGGCAGGGCGATAGGGGGCAGCACTGAGGCCATGTCTGCAGTGAGACTAGTTGCAAACCTCTCAAGGATTTTTTTTAAAGAATTTTTGAAAACCTGAAATTTGTTCCATTTTGGCCTTTTTCAACCTCAGTTTTCTTCATATTTCCACAGTAAAAGTGGACTTTGTTTCAACAGGGTGATAGAGGGCAGCACTGAGGTCATGTCTGCAGTGAAATTAGTTGCAAACCTCTCAAGGATTTTTTTAAAAGCATTTTTGAAAACCTGAAATTTGTTCCATTTTTGCCTTTTTCAACCTCAGTTTTCTTCAGATTTCCACAGTAAAAGTGGACTTTGTTTCAACAGGGCGATAGAGGGCAGCACTGAGGCCATGTCTGCAGTGAAACTAGTTGCAAACCTTTTAAGGATTTTTTTTAAAGAATTTTTGAAAACCTGAAATTTGTTCCATTTTGGCCTTTTTCAACCTCAGTTTTCTTCATATTTCCACAGTAAAAGTGGACTTTGTTTCAACAGGGTGATAGAGGGCAGCACTGAGGCCATGGCTGCAGTGAAATTAGTTGCAAACCTCTCAAGGATTTTTTTTAAACATTTTTTGAAAAACTGAATTTTTTGAATCGTCACGTGACCACTACTGTGGTAGAAATATGAAGTTTTAGCCACCGCGCGCGCGCACACAAACAAACGCGCGCGTGCGCGCAACTCTATTTCCCTAAATTAATGAACACACATCATTAGCTACAAAAGAGTGATTATCACAACTTTATTCATAGCGAAATTACACGGAAAAGGCAAGCTGTACGACGAGGAAATCTGCTATTACCGTAAGTAACCGGCAAAAGGCGCAACATCTTTTCAAGTGTGGGCCACTTTACCGTGGGTTTGGAAGTGGCGGGCCACTTTACCGCAGTCGTAAACCCGTGTTTATATCCCCGTATATACCCGTTTCCCACCCGTGCCCGTGATAAAGCACACATAGAGGCGTTAGGATGTTGAAGCTCCAGGCTATATTTCTTTGGATGCGCATCTGAACGAAACAACGTGACGCTAATGAGAGTTGAATGCTTAAACTGGTAAAAGTCCCATAGCGTCAACTTCATCCTTTTAGATGAATGTTTAGGTTTGATTTAATGGTTGTGAGCGTCCTGCTTCTGACCTCCTGCAGACAATGACCCCTGTGTTTGTTTTCAGCATCTGAAGTATTGGTCTCTCGTCAACTGTAGACACGAGTTTGCACATCCAGTAACGGGCTTTCCTCGTGTGTGCACGAAAACCACACATCTCTGCCGCGCGCGTGACCTTGCCGACAAGCTGTGTGTAGCTGAACCGCAAAAGGATATTTATTAAAATATCTTTATCAATTGTTTGTGCTGCTTAGTGCCATAAATCTGTCATTTCTGCTGTTATAGCCTGCTGCTTTTCACATAGTGATGTTTTTTTTTTGTCCCCCTCTTCCATACAGATCGTGCGCTTGCCTCAGAGCAGGACTTAAGTGGACGCTTCAAGGCTTTAAGGTTTGTAATGTTATGAAAAAAGAATCAACATAGAACAACATATGTATAAGGGGCAGGGAGACCTCACATGTGACTGATAAAAGAATCAGCAATATTTCAAAACCAGAATAAACACACATTTCTGCAGCACAAACGATTGGCTTTTTAAAAATCGATGACGGAAATAAATGACAATGATTTTAAAGATGTATGTTTTTTCTTTAATCTGTTTTTCCAGATTGAAATTGAAACAGCTGATGGCATGAATTCCAGTTTCCTGTCCCTCTCCGAACTCACGGGTGTGCTCTGCAGGGTGCTTTTCTCTTGGAGCAATAGCCTGCACTTAAGATAGTTACAGGTAATACATTTAAAGTAGACAAAACATTTTGCCGGACACCAGCATTTCAGCCATTGACAAGAATCTCTGGCCGTTCATAAAAAGTAATGAATGTGTGACTCACTAACACTGCACCTCCATTTGTTTATAGACGGAGCGCTGCATGGGTGCCGGCTGCTCAGATCCAAACATAATGTTGCAGAGACCATGGAGAGCGGTAGGTGTCACGTACCCCACTCAACACATCTGCAAACACTCAGACTGCTGGTAAACTTGATCTCTGTCCTTGTCCAGCTCTGTCCGCGGCGTCGGCTGTACAATGTGAGTCGGGCTTCAGGATGCGCTCCCGCACCTGAAACGTGGCTTCAGGTGCAAAAAAAGCAATTACTGCCCTTTTCCACACGTCACCACCCGAGTTTGAACTGCATTTACTTCAAGTGAGTTCAGTCCGTGTTCACACGCGCCCATGTACATGCAGTGTGTAGCCATCAATAATATACATGTTCACGGTTTTTTATTTGTTTTTGTTTTTTTGGTCAAGGCCAAAGGGAGCCATTACAAGGCTGAAGAGATTTTGCAGACCCCAGTCTAGAGCAATTCACCACGGACCCAGCTCTGCCACACAGGAGCGGCTCAGAATAGCGGTAAGCCGGGGCAGTCTAAGCAGACAGGCCAAGAAAAGTGCCTCTGAACTGGACCCTTCTTCTCTGAAGAGCCACTGCACTACAGCGTGTCAGTGTGACTAAACACTCGACTGTTTCAAGAACATCTAATCAGGTGATAAATGCCTTTCATTGCCAGTGCAATAAAGGCGTTCTAACTGTGCTTTGTAAAATATGGGCGTAGATCTATTTTGATCAAAATATTGAACCTTTATGACCGCCAGGCGAGTTTCTGTCCTCTCTCCTTAGGCCCTCCTTTCTCTTTCCATCCTCCTGTCTCCTGCCCAAATTCCTTTCCTCACCTGTCTCTTGTCTCCTGCTCTCCTCCTCATCTGCATCTTCTCTCCTCCAACTGTGTCTTTCTATTTCGTTTAAAATCAATGTACCATATCTAACATGCGCAATGTCATGTAGGAACAAGTGGATGTCCACAGCCAACGTGCCTTGGTTCTATCGTGTGCATGAAGACTGCTCCAATTTTTGGAAGACACTGGAGGTAAGTGCACAAAGAAAACTGTTAACGGACTGTATTTGTATTGGCATTTCCTCATTTGTTCTGCTTTGTTTTTTAGTTGAGGCTAAAACCATGTTTGTTTGTTGATTTTAGACAGCAGCTTCTGATGAAACGGACATTGAAAATGTGTCATTGGGTCTTCTCTCAATCAATGCCAACAACACTGACAAAGCTGAGCGACCATCTGTACGCTCCATCCCGCACCCCGGTCTGCAAAGGATACAGATGTGGCAGTGCAGCTCCTTTCTGCAGAGAATGCATTGGTCTGGGACTGTGACGGGCACAAGGATCGTTGTAAACTTTAAGGACAGAGACAAGAACTTTAAAGAGGCGAGAACAAACTCCAAATGCGACAATTTTGGAACTTGCTTCGGTCTTTCTCTCTTACAAAACTACCGTATTGGCCTTTTTTCTTCCTTGCTTTGCTTTACTCACTCATCCCCGTGTTCAATTATTTTCGTGATCAGCGGAACTGAAAAGGCTCCTCTGCTCCTCACTCCACACGCACGCTTCTGTTAACAATGTGCTAGCAAATCATTGTCGTTGTAGAATAATTAGCGAGGCTCATTGCGATTCATGTTTGGACTATAATATCTTGAGGGCTCCTCCGCTGTACTCATCTTAATCCGCCCCGCCCATGCAGGCCCATTTTTGCCACGGACTGGCTCTTCCACTGTGGTGACACTTTGGGTAGAGCGCAGAGTCCCTTCATTAAGTGGGGAACGAGGGAAAATGTTTGCAGCTAAAATATGATGTGCAGTAGATTGATTTGTGTCAAATGTTCATTTTCAACAGCAAGTCAACATCTATCTGTCTCCGTCTGTGAAGAACTGAGTTTCTCTGACATCTGCATTCTAATGTAGCTTATACACATGTAGGGGCACCAATAATGGTGGCGTCCACTCCAACTTCCGGAATAATGAATGTTTGAGTTGTAAAGAAATTGTATTTATTTATTTATTTTTTATACAAATGGCACAATAAAGGTTTTGGTTTAGTTTCAATAGTTTTATTTGTTTTTACCAAACAAAAATATTTCAAGTCAATAGTAATTATTACGGTTAAACATGTTCATTTGAATGCAAAGATCTGCCAAATTAATACCAGCGATCAATGGGGGTGGTTATGTCTACAGATGGAAATTAGCATAGTGCTAATTCTGGTCAATCTTTTTCATGTCACTGCACACTGTCCTTTCAATAAACTAAACTAAAAAAATATATTAAAAAAGAAGAAGAAGAAACTCCACTGCAGAATAACATGTCTCTGCCGTAGACACAGGTTTTTTCATAAAAAACAGAAACAAAGCAGCACTTCCCTACCTACATGTTCAGGCAATCTTGTGCTATATGACCCTGCCCGGGCTCGTACCCAGGACCTTAGAGTTGGCGTGTTTCCCAAAAACTTTGACACCTCGGGTTGATTCGGATGAAAAAACTACAGAGGCCTCCCGCTTTCCTCCACCGGCCACAGCTCCAAGTGCAAGGACCCCACGGCACTGCCCGGTGGATTATATGCGGGAGGCCTCCCAGTGGGCGGTTTACTTACGACCTGCGGGCGCTGGTTTACCCGCTCGGCCACCGCGCACCGAACAACATAGGACCAAAACGTCTATTTATCTTTAATTCACCAGAACACGACGGTAACCACGGCAACCTCATGAGTTTGGCTGAGCGGGGAGCGCTCGTGCGTCATAGCTCAAAGGTCCCGGATTCGATTCCCACCTGGACGGGGCCTTTCTGTGTGGAGTTTGTATGTTCTCCCCGTGTCTGTGTGGGTTAGTGTTAGGTTAAAACATGCGCAATAGGTGAATCCTCCAGCCAGGTGTTTCTGACCACCAG
Organism: Gobius niger; assembly: GCF_951799975.1. Taxonomy (NCBI): domain Eukaryota; kingdom Metazoa; phylum Chordata; class Actinopteri; order Gobiiformes; family Gobiidae; genus Gobius; species Gobius niger. The sequence goes on from NC_136858.1 coordinate 23,406,677, forward strand.
CCTGGCTCCACATCATGGAGATGGTTCCCCCGAGCGCCAGCGCGTGCTGGCAGCTCACTGCTCCGACAGGTCGCCCCGTGCGACACTGAGGATGGGTCAAATGCACAGATTTCTCTGTATTTTACTACAAAGCGCCGCGGAGAAGACTCAAACACGTGTTTTCGTTGCATCTGCGCAGTGTGCTGCACAGACGCAATAGGCCCGGCCTGCTTTCGAAAAGGACCTCACTCATAAGTTCAAGTCTGAGTGTTGTGATGTGTTGATTACGAAGTCCAGCTCGGAGGAATGCCAGGTCTGGCGACGGGACTGGTTCAAAAGTAAGGCAGACTGCCACGTGCAGCGCCTCACATGGACGACCGTGCTCAAACGTGGGGTCACGTCCTCGACCGAGCGCGGAGCATCGGGAGAAGCGCACTTAGAGCTGTGAGGGCGGAAGGGGGACACCCGCCAACCATCACGATCTGCCAAACTAATACCAGCGATCAATGGGGTGGAGATGCCGCGCACCTAACGCCCTCTCGTCCAGCGGTAAACTGGACTCGAACTACTTATATAGCGCTGCAGACAAACAGAGGTCTCGGTCACGGTTTGGCTCGTGTCAAAACATCAGCAAGACGTACGAAGTTGACTTACTGCTCATATTTCGTACAGTTAATTGGAGAAATGGTTATTGTCCAACTTAGTGGGGAGAGAAACCCGTTTATAGCGTTATCCTTGTTGATGGAGGGTGTTTTCACCGATGTCCCAAGTTTGGTCCAGAACCGGAAGTGCCGCCATGACGGAGATGTTAACGAGACGGGCTGTGGATGTGTTTTTATGGACAAAAACACAAGGGTTTCTGATTAACCCTCGACATCGGATCCCTAAACTTCTCACATAGCTGAGCAGTTGTACAGACAAAGACTTCATGCAAAAGGAAAAAAAAAAAAGATTTTCGATCAAGCTTAAGTTAATTGGGGATGAAGATCCACACGGATGCCCGTTTGTTCAGTGGCGAAGCCTCCCGCAAGTCATTTGGGGAGGCAAGACTTACTCTTGGTAAACGGTAATACTGCAAAGGAGTTTCTCTGTCTGATCTATTGTGACAGACAATACCACCATTTGCTTGTTTCAAACCTCTGTTTGATAGGCGAGCACATGGGTGAGTACAGCCATATTATGTCCGACATTTGAAAAGTGCAGCCCTCAAACTTGTGCATTTGCAGCGAACACTCTTTCCAAAGTAAGATCTGTTATTCATGTAAGCGCCAGAATCATCTCTAATAATAGTGTAGAATGATCATCAACTTTGTGCTGGTGGTCACCCTCTCCACAGCAGTCTTTATCACTGTTGAAGTGAAATATTTAAGGTGAAACTGCGTCAGAGTCCTGCACCTGCACGGGTCTATTTTCGGAGACCCACCCGCACCCGTCCGTAAACCCGTGTTTCTATCCCCGTATATACCCGTTTCCCACCCGTGCCCGTGATAAAGCACACATAGAGGCGTTAGGATGTTGAAGCTCCAGGCTATATTTCTTTGGATGCGCATCTGAACGAAACAACGTGACGCTAATGAGAGTTGAATGCTTAAACTGGTAAAAGTCCCATAGCGTCAACTTCATCCTTTTAGATGAATGTTTAGGTTTGATTTAATGGTTGTGAGCGTCCTGCTTCTGACCTCCTGCAGACAATGACCCCTGTGTTTGTTTTCAGCATCTGAAGTATTGGTCTCTCGTCAACTGTAGACACGAGTTTGCACATCCAGTAACGGGCTTTCCTCGTGTGTGCACGAAAACCACACATCTCTGCCGCGCGCGTGACCTTACCGACAAGCTGTGTGTAGCTGAACCGCAAAAGGATATTTATTAAAATATCTTTATCAATTGTTTGTGCTGCTTAGTGCCATAAATCTGTCATTTCTGCTGTTATAGCCTGCTGCTTTTCACATAGTGATGTTTTTTTTTTGTCCCCCTCTTCCATACAGATCGTGCGCTTGCCTCAGAGCAGGACTTAAGTGGACGCTTCAAGGCTTTAAGGTTTGTAATGTTATGAAAAAAGAATCAACATAGAACAACATATGTATAAGGGGCAGGGAGACCTCACATGTGACTGATAAAAGAATCAGCAATATTTCAAAACCAGAATAAACACACATTTCTGCAGCACAAACTATTGGCTTTTTTTCCCTAAATATAGACTTTACTATGGGTCATGTGCACAATAGTTTACTGCCCTGTAATATTTAAAAATCAAAATCGATGACGGAAATAAATGACAATGATTTTAAAGATGTATGTTTTTTCTTTAATCTGTTTTTCCAGATTGAAATTGAAACAGCTGATGGCATGAATTCCAGTTTCCTGTCCCTCTCCGAACTCACGGGTGTGCTCTGCAGGGTGCTTTTCTCTTGGAGCAATAGCCTGCACTTAAGATAGTTACAGGTAATACATTTAAAGTAGACAAAACATTTTGCCGGACACCAGCATTTCAGCCATTGACAAGAATCTCTGGCCGTTCATAAAAAGTAATGAATGTGTGACTCACTAACACTGCACCTCCATTTGTTTATAGACGGAGCGCTGCATGGGTGCCGGCTGCTCAGATCCAAACATAATGTTGCAGAGACCATGGAGAGCGGTAGGTGTCACGTACCCCACTCAACACATCTGCAAACACTCAGACTGCTGGTAAACTTGATCTCTGTCCTTGTCCAGCTCTGTCCGCGGCGTCGGCTGTACAATGTGAGTCGGGCTTCAGGATGCGCTCCCGCACCTGAAACGTGGCTTCAGGTGCAAAAAAAGCAATTACTGCCCTTTTCCACACGTCACCACCCGAGTTTGAACTGCATTTACTTCAAGTGAGTTCAGTCCGTGTTCACACGCGCCCATGTACATGCAGTGTGTAGCCATCAATAATATACATGTTCACGGTTTTTTATTTGTTTTTGTTTTTTTGGTCAAGGCCAAAGGGAGCCATTACAAGGCTGAAGAGATTTTGCAGACCCCAGTCTAGAGCAATTCACCACGGACCCAGCTCTGCCACACAGGAGCGGCTCAGAATAGCGGTAAGCCGGGGCAGTCTAAGCAGACAGGCCAAGAAAAGTGCCTCTGAACTGGACCCTTCTTCTCTGAAGAGCCACTGCACTACAGCGTGTCAGTGTGACTAAACACTCGACTGTTTCATGAACATCTAATCAGATGAGAAATGCCTTTCATTTCCAGTGCAATAAAGGCGTTCTAACTGTGCTTTGTAAAATATGGGCGTAGATCTATTTTGATCAAAATATTGAACCTTTATGACCGCCAGGCGAGTTTCTGTCCTCTCTCCTTAGGCCCTCCTTTCTCTTTCCATCCTCCTGTCTCCTGCCCAAATTCCTTTCCTCACCTGTCTCTTGTCTCCTGCTCTCCTCCTCATCTGCATCTTCTCTCCTCCAACTGTGTCTTTCTATTTCGTTTAAAATCAATGTACCATATCTAACATGCGCAATGTCATGTAGGAACAAGTGGATGTCCACAGCCAACGTGCCTTGGTTCTATCGTGTGCATGAAGACTGCTCCAATTTTTGGAAGACACTGGAGGTAAGTGCACAAAGAAAACTGTTAACGGACTGTATTTGTATTGGCATTTCCTCATTTGTTCTGCTTTGTTTTTTAGTTGAGGCTAAAACCATGTTTGTTTGTTGATTTTAGACAGCAGCTTCTGATGAAACGGACATTGAAAATGTGTCATTGGGTCTTCTCTCAATCAATGCCAACAACACTGACAAAGCTGAGCGACCATCTGTACGCTCCATCCCGCACCCCGGTCTGCAAAGGATACAGATGTGGCAGTGCAGCTCCTTTCTGCAGAGAATGCATTGGTCTGGGACTGTGACGGGCACAAGGATCGTTGTAAACTTTAAGGACAGAGACAAGAACTTTAAAGAGGCGAGAACAAACTCCAAATGCGACAATTTTGGAACTTGCTTCGGTCTTTCTCTCTTACAAAACTACCGTATTGGCCTTTTTTCTTCCTTGCTTTGCTTTACTCACTCATCCCCGTGTTCAATTATTTTCGTGATCAGCGGAACTGAAAAGGCTCCTCTGCTCCTCACTCCACACGCACGCTTCTGTTAACAATGTGCTAGCAAATCATTGTCGTTGTAGAATAATTAGCGAGGCTCATTGTGATTCATGTTTGGACTATAATATCTTGAGGGCTCCTCCGCTGGACTCATCTTAATCCGCCCCGCCCATGCAGGCCCATTTTTGCCACGGACTGGCTCTTCCACTGTGGTGACACTTTGGGTAGAGCGCAGAGTCCCTTCATTAAGTGGGGAACGAGGGAAAATGTTTGCAGCTAAAATATGATGTGCAGTAGATTGATTTGTGTCAAATGTTCATTTTCAACAGCAAGTCAACATCTATCTGTCTCCGTCTGTGAAGAACTGAGTTTCTCTGACATCTGCATTCTAATGTAGCTTATACACATGTAGGGGCACCAATAATGGTGGCGTCCACTCCAACTTCCGGAATAATGAATGTTTGAGTTGTAAAGAAATTGTATTTATTTATTTATTTTTTATACAAATGGCACAATAAAGGTTTTGGTTTAGTTTCAATAGTTTTATTTGTTTTTACCAAACAAAAATATTTCAAGTCAATAGTAATTATTACGGTTAAACATGTTCATTTGAATGCAAAGATCTGCCAAATTAATACCAGCGATCAATGGGGGTGGTTATGTCTACAGATGGAAATTAGCATAGTGCTAATTCTGGTCAATCTTTTTCATGTCACTGCACACTGTCCTTTCAATAAACTAAACTAAAAAAATATATTAAAAAAGAAGAAGAAGAAACTCCACTGCAGAATAACATGTCTCTGCCGCAGACACAGGTTTTTTCATAAAAAACAGAAACAAAGCAGCACTACCTACATGTTCAGGCAATCTTGTGCTATATGACCCTGCCCGGGCTCGTACCCAGGACCTTAGAGTTGGCGTGTTTCCCAAAAACTTTGACACCTCGGGTTGATTCGGATGAAAAAACTACAGAGGCCTCCCGCTTTCCTCCACCGGCCACAGCTCCAAGTGCAAGGACCCCACGGCACTGCCCGGTGGATTATATGCGGGAGGCCTCCCAGTGGGCGGTTTACTTACGACCTGCGGGCGCTGGTTTACCCGCTCGGCCACCGCGCACCGAACAACATAGGACCAAAACGTCTATTTATCTTTAATTCACCAGAACACGACGGTAACCACGGCAACCTCATGAGTTTGGCTGAGCGGGGAGCGCTCGTGCGTCATAGCTCAAAGGTCCCGGATTCGATTCCCACCTGGACGGGGCCTTTCTGTGTGGAGTTTGTATGTTCTCCCCGTGTCTGTGTGGGTTAGTGTTAGGTTAAAACATGCGCAATAGGTGAATCCTCCAGCCAGGTGTTTCTGACCACCAGCCTGGCTCCACATCATGGAGATGGTTCCCCCGAGCGCCAGCGCGTGCTGGCAGCTCACTGCTCCGACAGGTCGCCCCGTGCGACACTGAGGATGGGTCAAATGCACAGATTTCTCTGTATTTTACTACAAAGCGCCGCGGAGAAGACTCAAACACGTGTTTTCGTTGCATCTGCGCAGTGTGCTGCACAGACGCAATAGGCCCGGCCTGCTTTCGAAAAGGACCTCACTCATAAGTTCAAGTCTGAGTGTTGTGATGTGTTGATTACGAAGTCCAGCTCGGAGGAATGCCAGGTCTGGCGACGGGACTGGTTCAAAAGTAAGGCAGACTGCCACGTGCAGCGCCTCACATGGACGACCGTGCTCAAACGTGGGGTCACGTCCTCGACCGAGCGCGGAGCATCGGGAGAAGCGCACTTAGAGCTGTGAGGGCGGAAGGGGGACACCCGCCAACCATCACGATCTGCCAAATTAATACCAGCGATCAATGGGGTGGAGATGCCGCGCACCTAACGCCCTCTCGTCCAGCGGTAAACTGGACTCGAACTACTTATATAGCGCTGCAGACAAACAGAGGTCTCGGTCACGGTTTGGCTCGTGTCAAAACATCAGCAAGACGTACGAAGTTGACTTACTGCTCATATTTCGTACATTTAATTGGAGAAATGGTTATTGTCCAACTTAGTGGGGAGAGAAACCCGTTTATAGCGTTATCCTTGTTGATGGAGGGTGTTTTCACCGATGTCCCAAGTTTGGTCCAGAACCGGAAGTGCCGCCATGACGGAGATGTTAACGAGACGGGCTGTGGATGTGTTTTTATGGACAAAAACACAAGGGTTTCTGATTAACCCTCGACATCGGATCCCTAAACTTCTCACATAGCTGAGCAGTTGTACAGACAAAGACTTCATGCAAAAGGAAAAAAAAAAAAGATTTTCGATCAAGCTTAAGTTAATTGGGGATGAAGATCCACACGGATGCCCGTTTGTTCAGTGGCGAAGCCTCCCGCAAGTCATTTGGGGAGGCAAGACTTACTCTTGGTAAACGGTAATACTGCAAAGGAGTTTCTCTGTCGGATCTATTGTGACAGACAATACCACCATTTGCTTGTTTCAAACCTCTGTTTGATAGGCGAGCACATGGGTGAGTACAGCCATATTATGTCCGACATTTGAAAAGTGCAGCCCTCAAACTTGTGCATTTGCAGCGAACACTCTTTCTAAAGTAAGATCTGTTATTCATGTAAGCGCCAGAATCATCTCTAATAATAGTGTAGAATGATCATCAACTTTGTGCCGGTGGTCACCCTCTCCACAGCAGTCTTTATCACTGTTGAAGTGAAATATTTGAGGTGAAACTGCGTCAGAGTCCTGCACCTGCACGGGTCTATTTTCGGAGACCCACCCGCACCCGTCCGTAAACCCGTGTTTATATCCCCGTATATACCCGTTTCCCACCCGTGCCCGTGATAAAGCACACATAGAGGCGTTAGGATGTTGAAGCTCCAGGCTATATTTCTTTGGATGCGCATCTGAACGAAACAACGTGACGCTAATGAGAGTTGAATGCTTAAACTGGTAAAAGTCCCATAGCGTCAACTTCATCCTTTTAGATGAATGTTTAGGTTTGATTTAATGGTTGTGAGCGTCCTGCTTCTGACCTCCTGCAGACAATGACCCCTGTGTTTGTTTTCAGCATCTGAAGTATTGGTCTCTCGTCAACTGTAGACACGAGTTTGCACATCCAGTAACGGGCTTTCCTCGTGTGTGCACGAAAACCACACATCTCTGCCGCGCGCGTGACCTTGCCGACAAGCTGTGTGTAGCTGAACCGCAAAAGGATATTTATTAAAATATCTTTATCAATTGTTTGTGCTGCTTAGTGCCATAAATCTGTCATTTCTGCTGTTATAGCCTGCTGCTTTTCACATAGTGATGTTTTTTTTTTGTCCCCCTCTTCCATACAGATCGTGCGCTTGCCTCAGAGCAGGACTTAAGTGGACGCTTCAAGGCTTTAAGGTTTGTAATGTTATGAAAAAAGAATCAACATAGAACAACATATGTATAAGGGGCAGGGAGACCTCACATGTGACTGATAAAAGAATCAGCAATATTTCAAAACCAGAATAAACACACATTTCTGCAGCACAAACGATTGGCTTTTTAAAAATCGATGACGGAAATAAATGACAATGATTTTAAAGATGTATGTTTTTTCTTTAATCTGTTTTTCCAGATTGAAATTGAAACAGCTGATGGCATGAATTCCAGTTTCCTGTCCCTCTCCGAACTCACGGGTGTGCTCTGCAGGGTGCTTTTCTCTTGGAGCAATAGCCTGCACTTAAGATAGTTACAGGTAATACATTTAAAGTAGACAAAACATTTTGCCGGACACCAGCATTTCAGCCATTGACAAGAATCTCTGGCCGTTCATAAAAAGTAATGAATGTGTGACTCACTAACACTGCACCTCCATTTGTTTATAGACGGAGCGCTGCATGGGTGCCGGCTGCTCAGATCCAAACATAATGTTGCAGAGACCATGGAGAGCGGTAGGTGTCACGTACCCCACTCAACACATCTGCAAACACTCAGACTGCTGGTAAACTTGATCTCTGTCCTTGTCCAGCTCTGTCCGCGGCGTCGGCTGTACAATGTGAGTCGGGCTTCAGGATGCGCTCCCGCACCTGAAACGTGGCTTCAGGTGCAAAAAAAGCAATTACTGCCCTTTTCCACACGTCACCACCCGAGTTTGAACTGCATTTACTTCAAGTGAGTTCAGTCCGTGTTCACACGCGCCCATGTACATGCAGTGTGTAGCCATCAATAATATACATGTTCACGGTTTTTTATTTGTTTTTGTTTTTTTGGTCAAGGCCAAAGGGAGCCATTACAAGGCTGAAGAGATTTTGCAGACCCCAGTCTAGAGCAATTCACCACGGACCCAGCTCTGCCACACAGGAGCGGCTCAGAATAGCGGTAAGCCGGGGCAGTCTAAGCAGACAGGCCAAGAAAAGTGCCTCTGAACTGGACCCTTCTTCTCTGAAGAGCCACTGCACTACAGCGTGTCAGTGTGACTAAACACTCGACTGTTTCATGAACATCTAATCAGATGAGAAATGCCTTTCATTTCCAGTGCAATAAAGGCGTTCTAACTGTGCTTTGTAAAATATGGGCGTAGATCTATTTTGATCAAAATATTGAACCTTTATGACCGCCAGGCGAGTTTCTGTCCTCTCTCCTTAGGCCCTCCTTTCTCTTTCCATCCTCCTGTCTCCTGCCCAAATTCCTTTCCTCACCTGTCTCTTGTCTCCTGCTCTCCTCCTCATCTGCATCTTCTCTCCTCCAACTGTGTCTTTCTATTTCGTTTAAAATCAATGTACCATATCTAACATGCGCAATGTCATGTAGGAACAAGTGGATGTCCACAGCCAACGTGCCTTGGTTCTATCGTGTGCATGAAGACTGCTCCAATTTTTGGAAGACACTGGAGGTAAGTGCACAAAGAAAACTGTTAACGGACTGTATTTGTATTGGCATTTCCTCATTTGTTCTGCTTTGTTTTTTAGTTGAGGCTAAAACCATGTTTGTTTGTTGATTTTAGACAGCAGCTTCTGATGAAACGGACATTGAAAATGTGTCATTGGGTCTTCTCTCAATCAATGCCAACAACACTGACAAAGCTGAGCGACCATCTGTACGCTCCATCCCGCACCCCGGTCTGCAAAGGATACAGATGTGGCAGTGCAGCTCCTTTCTGCAGAGAATGCATTGGTCTGGGACTGTGACGGGCACAAGGATCGTTGTAAACTTTAAGGACAGAGACAAGAACTTTAAAGAGGCGAGAACAAACTCCAAATGCGACAATTTTGGAACTTGCTTCGGTCTTTCTCTCTTACAAAACTACCGTATTGGCCTTTTTTCTTCCTTGCTTTGCTTTACTCACTCATCCCCGTGTTCAATTATTTTCGTGATCAGCGGAACTGAAAAGGCTCCTCTGCTCCTCACTCCACACGCACGCTTCTGTTAACAATGTGCTAGCAAATCATTGTCGTTGTAGAATAATTAGCGAGGCTCATTGTGATTCATGTTTGGACTATAATATCTTGAGGGCTCCTCCGCTGGACTCATCTTAATCCGCCCCGCCCATGCAGGCCCATTTTTGCCACGGACTGGCTCTTCCACTGTGGTGACACTTTGGGTAGAGCGCAGAGTCCCTTCATTAAGTGGGGAACGAGGGAAAATGTTTGCAGCTAAAATATGATGTGCAGTAGATTGATTTGTGTCAAATGTTCATTTTCAACAGCAAGTCAACATCTATCTGTCTCCGTCTGTGAAGAACTGAGTTTCTCTGACATCTGCATTCTAATGTAGCTTATACACATGTAGGGGCACCAATAATGGTGGCGTCCACTCCAACTTCCGGAATAATGAATGTTTGAGTTGTAAAGAAATTGTATTTATTTATTTATTTTTTATACAAATGGCACAATAAAGGTTTTGGTTTAGTTTCAATAGTTTTATTTGTTTTTACCAAACAAAAATATTTCAAGTCAATAGTAATTATTACGGTTAAACATGTTCATTTGAATGCAAAGATCTGCCAAATTAATACCAGCGATCAATGGGGGTGGTTATGTCTACAGATGGAAATTAGCATAGTGCTAATTCTGGTCAATCTTTTTCATGTCACTGCACACTGTCCTTTCAATAAACTAAACTAAAAAAATATATTAAAAAAGAAGAAGAAGAAACTCCACTGCAGAATAACATGTCTCTGCCGCAGACACAGGTTTTTTCATAAAAAACAGAAACAAAGCAGCACTACCTACATGTTCAGGCAATCTTGTGCTATATGACCCTGCCCGGGCTCGTACCCAGGACCTTAGAGTTGGCGTGTTTCCCAAAAACTTTGACACCTCGGGTTGATTCGGATGAAAAAACTACAGAGGCCTCCCGCTTTCCTCCACCGGCCACAGCTCCAAGTGCAAGGACCCCACGGCACTGCCCGGTGGATTATATGCGGGAGGCCTCCCAGTGGGCGGTTTACTTACGACCTGCGGGCGCTGGTTTACCCGCTCGGCCACCGCGCACCGAACAACATAGGACCAAAACGTCTATTTATCTTTAATTCACCAGAACACGACGGTAACCACGGCAACCTCATGAGTTTGGCTGAGCGGGGAGCGCTCGTGCGTCATAGCTCAAAGGTCCCGGATTCGATTCCCACCTGGACGGGGCCTTTCTGTGTGGAGTTTGTATGTTCTCCCCGTGTCTGTGTGGGTTAGTGTTAGGTTAAAACATGCGCAATAGGTGAATCCTCCAGCCAGGTGTTTCTGACCACCAGCCTGGCTCCACATCATGGAGATGGTTCCCCCGAGCGCCAGCGCGTGCTGGCAGCTCACTGCTCCGACAGGTCGCCCCGTGCGACACTGAGGATGGGTCAAATGCACAGATTTCTCTGTATTTTACTACAAAGCGCCGCGGAGAAGACTCAAACACGTGTTTTCGTTGCATCTGCGCAGTGTGCTGCACAGACGCAATAGGCCCGGCCTGCTTTCGAAAAGGACCTCACTCATAAGTTCAAGTCTGAGTGTTGTGATGTGTTGATTACGAAGTCCAGCTCGGAGGAATGCCAGGTCTGGCGACGGGACTGGTTCAAAAGTAAGGCAGACTGCCACGTGCAGCGCCTCACATGGACGACCGTGCTCAAACGTGGGGTCACGTCCTCGACCGAGCGCGGAGCATCGGGAGAAGCGCACTTAGAGCTGTGAGGGCGGAAGGGGGACACCCGCCAACCATCACGATCTGCCAAACTAATACCAGCGATCAATGGGGTGGAGATGCCGCGCACCTAACGCCCTCTCGTCCAGCGGTGAACTGGACTCGAACTACTTATATAGCGCTGCAGACAAACAGAGGTCTCGGTCACGGTTTGGCTCGTGTCAAAACATCAGCAAGACGTACGAAGTTGACTTACTGCTCATATTTCGTACATTTAATTGGAGAAATGGTTATTGTCCAACTTAGTGGGGAGAGAAACCCGTTTATAGCGTTATCCTTGTTGATGGAGGGTGTTTTCACCGATGTCCCAAGTTTGGTCCAGAACCGGAAGTGCCGCCATGACGGAGATGTTAACGAGACGGGCTGTGGATGTGTTTTTATGGACAAAAACACAAGGGTTTCTGATTAACCCTCGACATCGGATCCCTAAACTTCTCACATAGCTGAGCAGTTGTACAGACAAAGACTTCATGCAAAAGGAAAAAAAAAAAAGATTTTCGATCAAGCTTAAGTTAATTGGGGATGAAGATCCACACGGATGCCCGTTTGTTCAGTGGCGAAGCCTCCCGCAAGTCATTTGGGGAGGCAAGACTTACTCTTGGTAAACGGTAATACTGCAAAGGAGTTTCTCTGTCTGATCTATTGTGACAGACAATACCACCATTTGGTTGTTTCAAACTTGTGTTTGATAGGCGAGCACATGGGTGAGTACAGCCATATTATGTCCGACATTTGAAAAGTGCAGCCCTCAAACTTGTGCATTTGCAGCGAACACTCTTTCCAAAGTAAGATCTGTTATTCATGTAAGCGCCAGAATCATCTCTAATAATAGTGTAGAATGATCATCAACTTTGTGCTGGTGGTCACCCTCTCCACAGCAGTCTTTATCACTGTTGAAGTGAAATATTTGAGGTGAAACTGCGTCAGAGTCCTGCACCTGCACGGGTCTATTTTCGGAGACCCACCCGCACCCGTCCGTAAACCCGTGTTTATATCCCCGTATATACCCGTTTCCCACCCGTGCCCGTGATAAAGCACACATAGAGGCGTTAGGATGTTGAAGCTCCAGGCTATATTTCTTTGGATGCGCATCTGAACGAAACAACGTGACGCTAATGAGAGTTGAATGCTTAAACTGGTAAAAGTCCCATAGCGTCAACTTCATCCTTTTAGATGAATGTTTAGGTTTGATTTAATGGTTGTGAGCGTCCTGCTTCTGACCTCCTGCAGACAATGACCCTTGTGTTTGTTTTCAGCATCTGAAGTATTGGTCTCTCGTCAACTGTAGACACGAGTTTGCACATCCAGTAACGGGCTTTCCTCGTGTGTGCACGAAAACCACACATCTCTGCCGCGCGCGTGACCTTACCGACAAGCTGTGTGTAGCTGAACCGCAAAAGGATATTTATTAAAATATCTTTATCAATTGTTTGTGCTGCTTAGTGCCATAAATCTGTCATTTCTGCTGTTATAGCCTGCTGCTTTTCACATAGTGATGTTTTTTTTTTGTCCCCCTCTTCCATACAGATCGTGCGCTTGCCTCAGAGCAGGACTTAAGTGGACGCTTCAAGGCTTTAAGGTTTGTAATGTTATGAAAAAAGAATCAACATAGAACAACATATGTATAAGGGGCAGGGAGACCTCACATGTGACTGATAAAAGAATCAGCAATATTTCAAAACCAGAATAAACACACATTTCTGCAGCACAAACGATTGGCTTTTTAAAAATCGATGACGGAAATAAATGACAATGATTTTAAAGATGTATGTTTTTTCTTTAATCTGTTTTTCCAGATTGAAATTGAAACAGCTGATGGCATGAATTCCAGTTTCCTGTCCCTCTCCGAACTCACGGGTGTGCTCTGCAGGGTGCTTTTCTCTTGGAGCAATAGCCTGCACTTAAGATAGTTACAGGTAATACATTTAAAGTAGACAAAACATTTTGCCGGACACCAGCATTTCAGCCATTGACAAGAATCTCTGGCCGTTCATAAAAAGTAATGAATGTGTGACTCACTAACACTGCACCTCCATTTGTTTATAGACGGAGCGCTGCATGGCTGCCGGCTGCTCAGATCCAAACATAATGTTGCAGAGACCATGGAGAGCGGTAGGTGTCACGTACCCCACTCAACACATCTGCAAACACTCAGACTGCTGGTAAACTTGATCTCTGTCCTTGTCCAGCTCTGTCCGCGGCGTCGGCTGTACAATGTGAGTCGGGCTTCAGGATGCGCTCCCGCACCTGAAACGTGGCTTCAGGTGCAAAAAAAGCAATTACTGCCCTTTTCCACACGTCACCACCCGAGTTTGAACTGCATTTACTTCAAGTGAGTTCAGTCCGTGTTCACACGCGCCCATGTACATGCAGTGTGTAGCCATCAATAATATACATGTTCACGGTTTTTTATTTGTTTTTGTTTTTTTGGTCAAGGCCAAAGGGAGCCATTACAAGGCTGAAGAGATTTTGCAGACCCCAGTCTAGAGCAATTCACCACGGACCCAGCTCTGCCACACAGGAGCGGCTCAGAATAGCGGTAAGCCGGGGCAGTCTAAGCAGACAGGCCAAGAAAAGTGCCTCTGAACTGGACCCTTCTTCTCTGAAGAGCCACTGCACTACAGCGTGTCAGTGTGACTAAACACTCGACTGTTTCATGAACATCTAATCAGATGAGAAATGCCTTTCATTTCCAGTGCAATAAAGGCGTTCTAACTGTGCTTTGTAAAATATGGGCGTAGATCTATTTTGATCAAAATATTGAACCTTTATGACCGCCAGGCGAGTTTCTGTCCTCTCTCCTTAGGCCCTCCTTTCTCTTTCCATCCTCCTGTCTCCTGCCCAAATTCCTTTCCTCACCTGTCTCTTGTCTCCTGCTCTCCTCCTCATCTGCATCTTCTCTCCTCCAACTGTGTCTTTCTATTTCGTTTAAAATCAATGTACCATATCTAACATGCGCAATGTCATGTAGGAACAAGTGGATGTCCACAGCCAACGTGCCTTGGTTCTATCGTGTGCATGAAGACTGCTCCAATTTTTGGAAGACACTGGAGGTAAGTGCACAAAGAAAACTGTTAACGGACTGTATTTGTATTGGCATTTCCTCATTTGTTCTGCTTTGTTTTTTAGTTGAGGCTAAAACCATGTTTGTTTGTTGATTTTAGACAGCAGCTTCTGATGAAACGGACATTGAAAATGTGTCATTGGGTCTTCTCTCAATCAATGCCAACAACACTGACAAAGCTGAGCGACCATCTGTACGCTCCATCCCGCACCCCGGTCTGCAAAGGATACAGATGTGGCAGTGCAGCTCCTTTCTGCAGAGAATGCATTGGTCTGGGACTGTGACGGGCACAAGGATCGTTGTAAACTTTAAGGACAGAGACAAGAACTTTAAAGAGGCGAGAACAAACTCCAAATGCGACAATTTTGGAACTTGCTTCGGTCTTTCTCTCTTACAAAACTACCGTATTGGCCTTTTTTCTTCCTTGCTTTGCTTTACTCACTCATCCCCGTGTTCAATTATTTTCGTGATCAGCGGAACTGAAAAGGCTCCTCTGCTCCTCACTCCACACGCACGCTTCTGTTAACAATGTGCTAGCAAATCATTGTCGTTGTAGAATAATTAGCGAGGCTCATTGTGATTCATGTTTGGACTATAATATCTTGAGGGCTCCTCCGCTGGACTCATCTTAATCCGCCCCGCCCATGCAGGCCCATTTTTGCCACGGACTGGCTCTTCCACTGTGGTGACACTTTGGGTAGAGCGCAGAGTCCCTTCATTAAGTGGGGAACGAGGGAAAATGTTTGCAGCTAAAATATGATGTGCAGTAGATTGATTTGTGTCAAATGTTCATTTTCAACAGCAAGTCAACATCTATCTGTCTCCGTCTGTGAAGAACTGAGTTTCTCTGACATCTGCATTCTAATGTAGCTTATACACATGTAGGGGCACCAATAATGGTGGCGTCCACTCCAACTTCCGGAATAATGAATGTTTGAGTTGTAAAGAAATTGTATTTATTTATTTATTTTTTATACAAATGGCACAATAAAGGTTTTGGTTTAGTTTCAATAGTTTTATTTGTTTTTACCAAACAAAAATATTTCAAGTCAATAGTAATTATTACGGTTAAACATGTTCATTTGAATGCAAAGATCTGCCAAATTAATACCAGCGATCAATGGGGGTGGTTATGTCTACAGATGGAAATTAGCATAGTGCTAATTCTGGTCAATCTTTTTCATGTCACTGCACACTGTCCTTTCAATAAACTAAACTAAAAAAATATATTAAAAAAGAAGAAGAAGAAACTCCACTGCAGAATAACATGTCTCTGCCGCAGACACAGGTTTTTTCATAAAAAACAGAAACAAAGCAGCACTACCTACATGTTCAGGCAATCTTGTGCTATATGACCCTGCCCGGGCTCGTACCCAGGACCTTAGAGTTGGCGTGTTTCCCAAAAACTTTGACACCTCGGGTTGATTCGGATGAAAAAACTACAGAGGCCTCCCGCTTTCCTCCACCGGCCACAGCTCCAAGTGCAAGGACCCCACGGCACTGCCCGGTGGATTATATGCGGGAGGCCTCCCAGTGGGCGGTTTACTTACGACCTGCGGGCGCTGGTTTACCCGCTCGGCCACCGCGCACCGAACAACATAGGACCAAAACGTCTATTTATCTTTAATTCACCAGAACACGACGGTAACCACGGCAACCTCATGAGTTTGGCTGAGCGGGGAGCGCTCGTGCGTCATAGCTCAAAGGTCCCGGATTCGATTCCCACCTGGACGGGGCCTTTCTGTGTGGAGTTTGTATGTTCTCCCCGTGTCTGTGTGGGTTAGTGTTAGGTTAAAACATGCGCAATAGGTGAATCCTCCAGCCAGGTGTTTCTGACCACCAGCCTGGCTCCACATCATGGAGATGGTTCCCCCGAGCGCCAGCGCGTGCTGGCAGCTCACTGCTCCGACAGGTCGCCCCGTGCGACACTGAGGATGGGTCAAATGCACAGATTTCTCTGTATTTTACTACAAAGCGCCGCGGAGAAGACTCAAACACGTGTTTTCGTTGCATCTGCGCAGTGTGCTGCACAGACGCAATAGGCCCGGCCTGCTTTCGAAAAGGACCTCACTCATAAGTTCAAGTCTGAGTGTTGTGATGTGTTGATTACGAAGTCCAGCTCGGAGGAATGCCAGGTCTGGCGACGGGACTGGTTCAAAAGTAAGGCAGACTGCCACGTGCAGCGCCTCACATGGACGACCGTGCTCAAACGTGGGGTCACGTCCTCGACCGAGCGCGGAGCATCGGGAGAAGCGCACTTAGAGCTGTGAGGGCGGAAGGGGGACACCCGCCAACCATCACGATCTGCCAAATTAATACCAGCGATCAATGGGGTGGAGATGCCGCGCACCTAACGCCCTCTCGTCCAGCGGTAAACTGGACTCGAACTACTTATATAGCGCTGCAGACAAACAGAGGTCTCGGTCACGGTTTGGCTCGTGTCAAAACATCAGCAAGACGTACGAAGTTGACTTACTGCTCATATTTCGTACATTTAATTGGAGAAATGGTTATTGTCCAACTTAGTGGGGAGAGAAACCCGTTTATAGCGTTATCCTTGTTGATGGAGGGTGTTTTCACCGATGTCCCAAGTTTGGTCCAGAACCGGAAGTGCCGCCATGACGGAGATGTTAACGAGACGGGCTGTGGATGTGTTTTTATGGACAAAAACACAAGGGTTTCTGATTAACCCTCGACATCGGATCCCTAAACTTCTCACATAGCTGAGCAGTTGTACAGACAAAGACTTCATGCAAAAGGAAAAAAAAAAAAGATTTTCGATCAAGCTTAAGTTAATTGGGGATGAAGATCCACACGGATGCCCGTTTGTTCAGTGGCGAAGCCTCCCGCAAGTCATTTGGGGAGGCAAGACTTACTCTTGGTAAACGGTAATACTGCAAAGGAGTTTCTCTGTCGGATCTATTGTGACAGACAATACCACCATTTGCTTGTTTCAAACCTCTGTTTGATAGGCGAGCACATGGGTGAGTACAGCCATATTATGTCCGACATTTGAAAAGTGCAGCCCTCAAACTTGTGCATTTGCAGCGAACACTCTTTCTAAAGTAAGATCTGTTATTCATGTAAGCGCCAGAATCATCTCTAATAATAGTGTAGAATGATCATCAACTTTGTGCCGGTGGTCACCCTCTCCACAGCAGTCTTTATCACTGTTGAAGTGAAATATTTGAGGTGAAACTGCGTCAGAGTCCTGCACCTGCACGGGTCTATTTTCGGAGACCCACCCGCACCCGTCCGTAAACCCGTGTTTATATCCCCGTATATACCCGTTTCCCACCCGTGCCCGTGATAAAGCACACATAGAGGCGTTAGGATGTTGAAGCTCCAGGCTATATTTCTTTGGATGCGCATCTGAACGAAACAACGTGACGCTAATGAGAGTTGAATGCTTAAACTGGTAAAAGTCCCATAGCGTCAACTTCATCCTTTTAGATGAATGTTTAGGTTTGATTTAATGGTTGTGAGCGTCCTGCTTCTGACCTCCTGCAGACAATGACCCCTGTGTTTGTTTTCAGCATCTGAAGTATTGGTCTCTCGTCAACTGTAGACACGAGTTTGCACATCCAGTAACGGGCTTTCCTCGTGTGTGCACGAAAACCACACATCTCTGCCGCGCGCGTGACCTTGCCGACAAGCTGTGTGTAGCTGAACCGCAAAAGGATATTTATTAAAATATCTTTATCAATTGTTTGTGCTGCTTAGTGCCATAAATCTGTCATTTCTGCTGTTATAGCCTGCTGCTTTTCACATAGTGATGTTTTTTTTTTGTCCCCCTCTTCCATACAGATCGTGCGCTTGCCTCAGAGCAGGACTTAAGTGGACGCTTCAAGGCTTTAAGGTTTGTAATGTTATGAAAAAAGAATCAACATAGAACAACATATGTATAAGGGGCAGGGAGACCTCACATGTGACTGATAAAAGAATCAGCAATATTTCAAAACCAGAATAAACACACATTTCTGCAGCACAAACGATTGGCTTTTTAAAAATCGATGACGGAAATAAATGACAATGATTTTAAAGATGTATGTTTTTTCTTTAATCTGTTTTTCCAGATTGAAATTGAAACAGCTGATGGCATGAATTCCAGTTTCCTGTCCCTCTCCGAACTCACGGGTGTGCTCTGCAGGGTGCTTTTCTCTTGGAGCAATAGCCTGCACTTAAGATAGTTACAGGTAATACATTTAAAGTAGACAAAACATTTTGCCGGACACCAGCATTTCAGCCATTGACAAGAATCTCTGGCCGTTCATAAAAAGTAATGAATGTGTGACTCACTAACACTGCACCTCCATTTGTTTATAGACGGAGCGCTGCATGGGTGCCGGCTGCTCAGATCCAAACATAATGTTGCAGAGACCATGGAGAGCGGTAGGTGTCACGTACCCCACTCAACACATCTGCAAACACTCAGACTGCTGGTAAACTTGATCTCTGTCCTTGTCCAGCTCTGTCCGCGGCGTCGGCTGTACAATGTGAGTCGGGCTTCAGGATGCGCTCCCGCACCTGAAACGTGGCTTCAGGTGCAAAAAAAGCAATTACTGCCCTTTTCCACACGTCACCACCCGAGTTTGAACTGCATTTACTTCAAGTGAGTTCAGTCCGTGTTCACACGCGCCCATGTACATGCAGTGTGTAGCCATCAATAATATACATGTTCACGGTTTTTTATTTGTTTTTGTTTTTTTGGTCAAGGCCAAAGGGAGCCATTACAAGGCTGAAGAGATTTTGCAGACCCCAGTCTAGAGCAATTCACCACGGACCCAGCTCTGCCACACAGGAGCGGCTCAGAATAGCGGTAAGCCGGGGCAGTCTAAGCAGACAGGCCAAGAAAAGTGCCTCTGAACTGGACCCTTCTTCTCTGAAGAGCCACTGCACTACAGCGTGTCAGTGTGACTAAACACTCGACTGTTTCATGAACATCTAATCAGATGAGAAATGCCTTTCATTTCCAGTGCAATAAAGGCGTTCTAACTGTGCTTTGTAAAATATGGGCGTAGATCTATTTTGATCAAAATATTGAACCTTTATGACCGCCAGGCGAGTTTCTGTCCTCTCTCCTTAGGCCCTCCTTTCTCTTTCCATCCTCCTGTCTCCTGCCCAAATTCCTTTCCTCACCTGTCTCTTGTCTCCTGCTCTCCTCCTCATCTGCATCTTCTCTCCTCCAACTGTGTCTTTCTATTTCGTTTAAAATCAATGTACCATATCTAACATGCGCAATGTCATGTAGGAACAAGTGGATGTCCACAGCCAACGTGCCTTGGTTCTATCGTGTGCATGAAGACTGCTCCAATTTTTGGAAGACACTGGAGGTAAGTGCACAAAGAAAACTGTTAACGGACTGTATTTGTATTGGCATTTCCTCATTTGTTCTGCTTTGTTTTTTAGTTGAGGCTAAAACCATGTTTGTTTGTTGATTTTAGACAGCAGCTTCTGATGAAACGGACATTGAAAATGTGTCATTGGGTCTTCTCTCAATCAATGCCAACAACACTGACAAAGCTGAGCGACCATCTGTACGCTCCATCCCGCACCCCGGTCTGCAAAGGATACAGATGTGGCAGTGCAGCTCCTTTCTGCAGAGAATGCATTGGTCTGGGACTGTGACGGGCACAAGGATCGTTGTAAACTTTAAGGACAGAGACAAGAACTTTAAAGAGGCGAGAACAAACTCCAAATGCGACAATTTTGGAACTTGCTTCGGTCTTTCTCTCTTACAAAACTACCGTATTGGCCTTTTTTCTTCCTTGCTTTGCTTTACTCACTCATCCCCGTGTTCAATTATTTTCGTGATCAGCGGAACTGAAAAGGCTCCTCTGCTCCTCACTCCACACGCACGCTTCTGTTAACAATGTGCTAGCAAATCATTGTCGTTGTAGAATAATTAGCGAGGCTCATTGTGATTCATGTTTGGACTATAATATCTTGAGGGCTCCTCCGCTGGACTCATCTTAATCCGCCCCGCCCATGCAGGCCCATTTTTGCCACGGACTGGCTCTTCCACTGTGGTGACACTTTGGGTAGAGCGCAGAGTCCCTTCATTAAGTGGGGAACGAGGGAAAATGTTTGCAGCTAAAATATGATGTGCAGTAGATTGATTTGTGTCAAATGTTCATTTTCAACAGCAAGTCAACATCTATCTGTCTCCGTCTGTGAAGAACTGAGTTTCTCTGACATCTGCATTCTAATGTAGCTTATACACATGTAGGGGCACCAATAATGGTGGCGTCCACTCCAACTTCCGGAATAATGAATGTTTGAGTTGTAAAGAAATTGTATTTATTTATTTATTTTTTATACAAATGGCACAATAAAGGTTTTGGTTTAGTTTCAATAGTTTTATTTGTTTTTACCAAACAAAAATATTTCAAGTCAATAGTAATTATTACGGTTAAACATGTTCATTTGAATGCAAAGATCTGCCAAATTAATACCAGCGATCAATGGGGGTGGTTATGTCTACAGATGGAAATTAGCATAGTGCTAATTCTGGTCAATCTTTTTCATGTCACTGCACACTGTCCTTTCAATAAACTAAACTAAAAAAATATATTAAAAAAGAAGAAGAAGAAACTCCACTGCAGAATAACATGTCTCTGCCGCAGACACAGGTTTTTTCATAAAAAACAGAAACAAAGCAGCACTACCTACATGTTCAGGCAATCTTGTGCTATATGACCCTGCCCGGGCTCGTACCCAGGACCTTAGAGTTGGCGTGTTTCCCAAAAACTTTGACACCTCGGGTTGATTCGGATGAAAAAACTACAGAGGCCTCCCGCTTTCCTCCACCGGCCACAGCTCCAAGTGCAAGGACCCCACGGCACTGCCCGGTGGATTATATGCGGGAGGCCTCCCAGTGGGCGGTTTACTTACGACCTGCGGGCGCTGGTTTACCCGCTCGGCCACCGCGCACCGAACAACATAGGACCAAAACGTCTATTTATCTTTAATTCACCAGAACACGACGGTAACCACGGCAACCTCATGAGTTTGGCTGAGCGGGGAGCGCTCGTGCGTCATAGCTCAAAGGTCCCGGATTCGATTCCCACCTGGACGGGGCCTTTCTGTGTGGAGTTTGTATGTTCTCCCCGTGTCTGTGTGGGTTAGTGTTAGGTTAAAACATGCGCAATAGGTGAATCCTCCAGCCAGGTGTTTCTGACCACCAGCCTGGCTCCACATCATGGAGATGGTTCCCCCGAGCGCCAGCGCGTGCTGGCAGCTCACTGCTCCGACAGGTCGCCCCGTGCGACACTGAGGATGGGTCAAATGCACAGATTTCTCTGTATTTTACTACAAAGCGCCGCGGAGAAGACTCAAACACGTGTTTTCGTTGCATCTGCGCAGTGTGCTGCACAGACGCAATAGGCCCGGCCTGCTTTCGAAAAGGACCTCACTCATAAGTTCAAGTCTGAGTGTTGTGATGTGTTGATTACGAAGTCCAGCTCGGAGGAATGCCAGGTCTGGCGACGGGACTGGTTCAAAAGTAAGGCAGACTGCCACGTGCAGCGCCTCACATGGACGACCGTGCTCAAACGTGGGGTCACGTCCTCGACCGAGCGCGGAGCATCGGGAGAAGCGCACTTAGAGCTGTGAGGGCGGAAGGGGGACACCCGCCAACCATCACGATCTGCCAAACTAATACCAGCGATCAATGGGGTGGAGATGCCGCGCACCTAACGCCCTCTCGTCCAGCGGTGAACTGGACTCGAACTACTTATATAGCGCTGCAGACAAACAGAGGTCTCGGTCACGGTTTGGCTCGTGTCAAAACATCAGCAAGACGTACGAAGTTGACTTACTGCTCATATTTCGTACATTTAATTGGAGAAATGGTTATTGTCCAACTTAGTGGGGAGAGAAACCCGTTTATAGCGTTATCCTTGTTGATGGAGGGTGTTTTCACCGATGTCCCAAGTTTGGTCCAGAACCGGAAGTGCCGCCATGACGGAGATGTTAACGAGACGGGCTGTGGATGTGTTTTTATGGACAAAAACACAAGGGTTTCTGATTAACCCTCGACATCGGATCCCTAAACTTCTCACATAGCTGAGCAGTTGTACAGACAAAGACTTCATGCAAAAGGAAAAAAAAAAAAGATTTTCGATCAAGCTTAAGTTAATTGGGGATGAAGATCCACACGGATGCCCGTTTGTTCAGTGGCGAAGCCTCCCGCAAGTCATTTGGGGAGGCAAGACTTACTCTTGGTAAACGGTAATACTGCAAAGGAGTTTCTCTGTCTGATCTATTGTGACAGACAATACCACCATTTGGTTGTTTCAAACTTGTGTTTGATAGGCGAGCACATGGGTGAGTACAGCCATATTATGTCCGACATTTGAAAAGTGCAGCCCTCAAACTTGTGCATTTGCAGCGAACACTCTTTCCAAAGTAAGATCTGTTATTCATGTAAGCGCCAGAATCATCTCTAATAATAGTGT
Organism: Gobius niger; assembly: GCF_951799975.1. Lineage (NCBI taxonomy): Eukaryota > Metazoa > Chordata > Actinopteri > Gobiiformes > Gobiidae > Gobius > Gobius niger. Next base: position 23,429,393 of record NC_136858.1, read on the forward strand.
AGAATGATCATCAACTTTGTGCTGGTGGTCACCCTCTCCACAGCAGTCTTTATCACTGTTGAAGTGAAATATTTGAGGTGAAACTGCGTCAGAGTCCTGCACCTGCACGGGTCTATTTTCGGAGACCCACCCGCACCCGTCCGTAAACCCGTGTTTATATCCCCGTATATACCCGTTTCCCACCCGTGCCCGTGATAAAGCACACATAGAGGCGTTAGGATGTTGAAGCTCCAGGCTATATTTCTTTGGATGCGCATCTGAACGAAACAACGTGACGCTAATGAGAGTTGAATGCTTAAACTGGTAAAAGTCCCATAGCGTCAACTTCATCCTTTTAGATGAATGTTTAGGTTTGATTTAATGGTTGTGAGCGTCCTGCTTCTGACCTCCTGCAGACAATGACCCTTGTGTTTGTTTTCAGCATCTGAAGTATTGGTCTCTCGTCAACTGTAGACACGAGTTTGCACATCCAGTAACGGGCTTTCCTCGTGTGTGCACGAAAACCACACATCTCTGCCGCGCGCGTGACCTTACCGACAAGCTGTGTGTAGCTGAACCGCAAAAGGATATTTATTAAAATATCTTTATCAATTGTTTGTGCTGCTTAGTGCCATAAATCTGTCATTTCTGCTGTTATAGCCTGCTGCTTTTCACATAGTGATGTTTTTTTTTTGTCCCCCTCTTCCATACAGATCGTGCGCTTGCCTCAGAGCAGGACTTAAGTGGACGCTTCAAGGCTTTAAGGTTTGTAATGTTATGAAAAAAGAATCAACATAGAACAACATATGTATAAGGGGCAGGGAGACCTCACATGTGACTGATAAAAGAATCAGCAATATTTCAAAACCAGAATAAACACACATTTCTGCAGCACAAACGATTGGCTTTTTAAAAATCGATGACGGAAATAAATGACAATGATTTTAAAGATGTATGTTTTTTCTTTAATCTGTTTTTCCAGATTGAAATTGAAACAGCTGATGGCATGAATTCCAGTTTCCTGTCCCTCTCCGAACTCACGGGTGTGCTCTGCAGGGTGCTTTTCTCTTGGAGCAATAGCCTGCACTTAAGATAGTTACAGGTAATACATTTAAAGTAGACAAAACATTTTGCCGGACACCAGCATTTCAGCCATTGACAAGAATCTCTGGCCGTTCATAAAAAGTAATGAATGTGTGACTCACTAACACTGCACCTCCATTTGTTTATAGACGGAGCGCTGCATGGCTGCCGGCTGCTCAGATCCAAACATAATGTTGCAGAGACCATGGAGAGCGGTAGGTGTCACGTACCCCACTCAACACATCTGCAAACACTCAGACTGCTGGTAAACTTGATCTCTGTCCTTGTCCAGCTCTGTCCGCGGCGTCGGCTGTACAATGTGAGTCGGGCTTCAGGATGCGCTCCCGCACCTGAAACGTGGCTTCAGGTGCAAAAAAAGCAATTACTGCCCTTTTCCACACGTCACCACCCGAGTTTGAACTGCATTTACTTCAAGTGAGTTCAGTCCGTGTTCACACGCGCCCATGTACATGCAGTGTGTAGCCATCAATAATATACATGTTCACGGTTTTTTATTTGTTTTTGTTTTTTTGGTCAAGGCCAAAGGGAGCCATTACAAGGCTGAAGAGATTTTGCAGACCCCAGTCTAGAGCAATTCACCACGGACCCAGCTCTGCCACACAGGAGCGGCTCAGAATAGCGGTAAGCCGGGGCAGTCTAAGCAGACAGGCCAAGAAAAGTGCCTCTGAACTGGACCCTTCTTCTCTGAAGAGCCACTGCACTACAGCGTGTCAGTGTGACTTAACACTCGACTGTTTCATGAACCTCTAATCAAATGAGAAATGCCTTTCATTTCCAGTGCAATAATGGCGTTCTAACTGTGCTTTGTAAAATATGGGCGTAGATCTATTTTGATCAAAATATTGAACCTTTATGACCGCCAGGCGAGTTTCTGTTCTCTCTCCTTAGGCCCTCCTTTCTCTTTCCATCCTCCTGTCTCCTGCCCAAATTCCTTTCCTCACCTGTCTCTTGTCTCCTGCTCTCCTCCTCATCTGCATCTTCTCTCCTCCAACTGTGTCTTTCTATTTCGTTTAAAATCAATGTACCATATCTAACATGCGCAATGTCATGTAGGAACAAGTGGATGTCCACAGCCAACGTGCCTTGGTTCTATCGTGTGCATGAAGACTGCTCCAATTTTTGGAAGACACTGGAGGTCAGTGCACAAAGAAAACTGTTAACGGACTGTATTTGTATTGGCATTTCCTCATTTGTTCTGCTTTGTTTTTTAGTTGAGGCTAAAACCATGTTTGTTTGTTGATTTTAGACAGCAGCTTCTGATGAAACGGACATAGAAAATGTGTCATTGGGTCTTCTCTCAATCAATGCCAACAACACTGACAAAGCTGAGCGACCATCTGTACGCTCCATCCCGCACCCCGGTCTGCAAAGGATACAGATGTGGCAGTGCAGCTCCTTTCTGCAGAGAATGCATTGGTCTGGGACTGTGACGGGCACAAGGATCGTTGTAAACTTTAAGGACAGAGACAAGAACTTTAAAGAGGCGAGAACAAACTCCAAATGCGACAATTTTGGAACTTGCTTCGGTCTTTCTCTCTTACAAAACTACCGTATTGCCTTTTTTCTTCCCGCGTTGCTTTACTCACTCATCCCCGTGTTCAATTATTTTCGTGATCAGCGGAACTGAAAAGGCTCCTCTGCTCCTCACTCCACACGCACGCTTCTGTTAACAATGTGTTAGCAAATCATTGTTGTTGTAGAATAATTAGCGAGGCTCATTGTGATTCATGTTTGGACTATAATATCTTGAGGGCTCCTCCGCTGTACTCATCTTAATCCGCCCCGCCCATGCAGGCCCATTTTGGCCACGGACTGGCGCTTCCACTGTGGTGACACTTTGGGTAGAGCGCAGAGTCCCTTCATTAAGTGGGGAACGAGGGAAAATGTTTGCAGCTAAAATATGATGTGCAGTAGATTGATTTGTGTCAAATGTTCATTTTCAACAGCAAGTCAACATCTATCTGTCTCCGTCTGTGAAGAACTGAGTTTCTCTGACATCTGCATTCTAATGTAGCTTATACACATGTAGGGGCACCAATAATGGTGGCGTCCACTCCAACTTCCGGAATAATGAATGTTTGAGTTGTAAAGAAATTGTATTTATTTATTTATTTTTTATACAAATGGCACAATAAAGGTTTTGGTTTAGTTTCAATAGTTTTATTTGTTTTTACCAAACAAAAATATTTCAAGTCAATAGTAATTATTACGGTTAAACATGTTCATTTGAATGCAAAGATCTGCCAAATTAATACCAGCGATCAATGGGGGTGGTTATGTCTACAGATGGAAATTAGCATAGTGCTAATTCTGGTCAATCTTTTTCATGTCACTGCACACTGTCCTTTCAATAAACTAAACTAAAAAAATATATTAAAAAAGAAGAAGAAGAAACTCCACTGCAGAATAACATGTCTCTGCCGCAGACACAGGTTTTTTCATAAAAAACAGAAACAAAGCAGCACTTCCCTACCTACATGTTCAGGCAATCTTGTGCTATATGACCCTGCCCGGGCTCGAACCCAGGACCTTAGAGTTGGCGTGTTTCCCAAAAACTTTGACACCTCGGGTTGATTCGGATGAAAAGACTAGAGAGGCCTCCCGCTTTCCTCCACCGGCCGGTGGATTATATGCGGGAGACCTCCCAGTGGGCGGTTTACTTACAACCTGCGGGCGGTGGTTTACCCGCTCGGCCACCGCGCACCGAACAACATAGGACCAAAACGTCTATTTATCTTCAATTCACCAGAACACGACGGTAACCACGGCAACCTCATGAGTTTGGCCAACCCAGTCTCACACGAAACTGTGACAATGTGACAGAGAGTGGGTTGGTTTGGCTCAGCGGTTAGCGCTCGTGCGTCTTACGTCGAAGGTCCCGGGTTCGATTCCCACCTGGACGGGGCCTTTCTGTGTGGAGTTTGCATGTTCTCCCCGTGTCTGTGTAGGCTAGTGTTAGGTTAAAGCATGTGCAATAGGTGAATCCTCCAGCCAGGTGTTTCTGACCACCAGCCTGGCTCCACATCATGGAGATGGTTCCCCCGAGCGCCAGCGCGTGCTGGCAGCTCACTGCTCCGACAGGTCGCCCCGTGCGACACTGAGGATGGGTCAAGTGCAGAGAACTCATTTCTCTACACAGAGATTAATACAGTATAACTTAAATGTCATCACATGTGAGGAGGGAAAGAGCACATTTGGCCATTTAGGACAGCGATTTTTAAACTGTGGCGACATGGGACTTCCTCAGGTGGTCCAGGCATCAATGTAAATGTACCATAATTAGCATAATAGCTCAATTGCATCCGTTGTCCTAAGGCAGGTAGAAACATTAATAGCCAGAAGATAAATACAGACACAGACCCCAGGGCTACTTTGTAGCTGCGCATCTCTGTCATAGAGCACGGCTCCCGTGTTGTCTGGGCACAAAATAAAACATATTGATCATGAGAGAGGCGTATGAACGATCCTCATGGCGGCTCAGCTCAGCTTCTCCTGTCATAGACACTTTCCCTGTTGATCCCCCGCTCTGAGAGTCCACGATGTCGGCCCCTTTATGCATCTCCGTCCCTCTGCAGAGGGTCTTGGGTGCAGGCAGTAACAGGTGCGGGCTCGTTTGTGTTCAAAGCGCTGAAGTCCGCGGACAAGACTCCGCGTTGGAAGTGTGTGTTTTACATTCAGACACTGGAGCTGTCGCTGAAGGCTGGAAATGTTCAGGCAATCGTGTGCTATATTACGAAGGAGCATTGTAGTCAGTGAAAAAAAGAAGAAGTCTGTTTTAACGAGAAAAGTTCTGTTTTTACGAGAAAAGTTCTGTTTTGATGAGCAAAATAAATCCTGTTTTTACGAGAAAAGTTTTGTTAGAGTTAAACAATGTTTTATCGAAATCAACGTGATATTCTCCGAGAGGCGCAATCAAAACAGAGAGCCATCCATGGAGCCAACATGCTGTTCCAGTAAAGCGCGTTGGTCCACGAGAGTGAAGGGTTCCCAGCAGTGAACCGCTATGGCGTAAGCCTAAATCAAAATAAAAGCTAATTAAACTTAATTGCTTAATTGTGACATTTTCGCGTCGGCAGAGATAGTGAAACCCTATTCAGCTTATGCTAGTTCTTGTAAAACAGACAGTGGATCCTGACTTTGCTTAGAGGAACTTTTCTCGTTAAAGCAGGATTTATTTTGCACGTTAAAACAGAACTTTTCTCATTAAAACAGAACTTTTCTCGTGAAGACAGAGTTGTTGTTTTTTCACTGACTACAATGCTCCTTCGTACAGATGTGCATCCAAAGAAATATAGCCTGGAGCTTCACTATCCTAACGCCTCTATGTGTGCTTTATCACGGGCACGGGTGGGAAACGGGTATATACGGGGATATAGACACGGGTTTACGGACGGGTGCGGGTGGGTCTCCGAAAATAGACCCGTGCAGGTGCAGGACTCTGACGCAGTTTCACCTCAAATATTTCACTTCAACAGTGATAAAGACTGCTGTGGAGAGGGTGACCACCAGCACAAAGTTGATGATCATTCTACACTATTATTAGAGATGATTCCGTCGCTTACATGAACAACAGATCTTACTTTGGAAAGAGTGTTCGCTGCAAATGCACAAGTTTGAGGGCTGCACTTTTCAAATGTCGGACATAATATGGCTGTACTCACCCATGTGCTCGCCTATCAAACAGAGGTTTGAAACAACCAAATGGTGGTATTGTCTGTCACAATAGATCCGACAGAGAAACTCCTTTGCAGTATTACCGTTTACCAAGAGTAAATCTTGCCTCCCCAAACTACTTACGGGAGGCTTCGCCACTGAACAAACTGGCATCCGTGTGGATCTTCATCCCCAATTAACTTAAGTTTGATCAAAAATCGTTTTTTCCCCTTTTGCATGAAGTCTGTCTATACCACTGCTCAGCTATGTGAGAAGTTTAGGGATCCGATGTAAAGGGTTAATCAGAAACCCTTGTGTTTTTGTCCGTAAGCGACAGCCCGTCTCGTTAACATCTCCGTCATGGCGGCACTTCCGGTTCTGGACCAAACTTGGGACATCGGTGAAAACACCCTCCATCAACAAGGATAAAGCAATAAACGGGTTTCTCTCCCCACTAAGTTGGACTATAACCATTTCTCCAATTAAATGTACGAAATATGAGCAGTAAGTCAACTTCGTACGTCTTGCTAATGTTTTGACACGAGCCAAACCGTGACCGAGACCTCTGTTTGTCTGCAGCGCTATATAAGTAGTTCGAGTCCAGTTTACCGCTGGACGAGAGGGCGTTAGGTGCGCGGCATCTCCAACCCATTGATCGCTGGTATTAGTTTGGCAGATCGTGATGGTTGGCGGGTGTCCCCCTTCCGCCCTCACAGCTCTAAGTGCGTTTCTCCCGATGCTCCGCGCTCGGTCGAGGACGTGACCCCCACGTTTGAGCACGGTCGTCCATGTGAGGCGCTGCACGTGGCAGTCTGCCTTACTTTTGAACCGGTCCCGTCGCCAGACCTGGCATTCCTCCGAGCTGGACTTCGTAATCAACACATCACAACACTCAGACTTGAACTTATGAGTAAGGTCCTTTTCGAAAGCAGGCCGGGCCTATTGCGTCTGTGCAGCACACTGCGCAGATGCAACGAAAACACGTGTTTGAGTCTTCTCCGCGGCGCTTTGTAGTAAAATACAGAGAAATCTGTCCATCCTCAGTGTCGCACGGGGCGACCTGTCGGAGCAGTGAGCTGCCAGCACGCGCTGGCGCTCGGGGGAACCATCTCCATGATGTGGAGCCAGGCTGGTGGTCAGAAACACCTGGCTGGAGGATTCACCTATTGCACATGTTTTGTATAACCTAACACTAACCCACACAGACACGGGGAGAACATACAAACTCCACACAGAAAGGCCCCGTCCAGGTGGGAATCGAATCCGGGACCTTCGAGGCAAGACGCACGAGCGCTACCCGCTCAGCCAAACTCATGAGGTTGCCGTGGTTACCGTCGTGTTCTAGTGAATTGAAGATAAATAGACGTTTTGGTCCTATGTTGTTCGGTGCGCGGTGGCCGAGCGGGTAAACCAGCGCCCGCAGGTCGTAAGTAAACCGCCCACTGGGAGGCCTCCCGCATATAATCCACCGGCCAGTGCCGTGGGGGTCCTTGTACATAGAGCTGTGGCCGGTGGAGGAAAGCGGGAGGCCTCTGTAGTTTTTTCATCCCAATCAACCCGAGGTGTCAAAGTTTTTGGAAAACACGCCAACTCTAAGGTCCTGGGTTCGAGCCCGGGCAGGGTCATATAGCACAAGATTGCTTGAACATGTAGGAAGGGAAGTGCTGCTTTGTTTCTGTTTTTGTGACAAAACCTGTGTCTGCGGCAGAGACATATTATTCTGCAGTTTTTTTTCTTCTTTTTTAATATATTTTTTTTAGTTTAGTTTATTGAAAGGACAGTGTGCAGTTACATGAAAAAGATTGAGCAGAATTAGCACTATTAGTCAGGGACCCAAACTCTCATAACTGGGTTGAACCTGACACGGTCTGAGATATGTTTTATTTGTGTTTTTTCTGTTAACTTTGACCCTAAGGACCAGTAATTGGAGGGTCTGTTCTGCTGGAAATATCGCGAAAAAAAATGGTGGCCATTTTAGTGCATGTACCCTGTATTTTTATCAGAAAAATGTGAAAAACTTTTTTCCCTCAAATCCTCAGTGGGTTGAGTAGGCTGTCAATAAATGCATTCCAGATACACAGAACACATGTGCTGATAACATCCACTGAAAAAATCGCTCTAAAAACACATTTCTACACATTTTTGCATCAATTTAATGCAAAAAAATGTGGCGTTTTCTCACTTTTTTCCAATATTTGTATCTTTACTTCATTGGCAATCAACTATTCCACCCAGTTATGGCATCAGTCAACATGCCATTATTTTAAACAGACTGTAGACACATTCCACAGAAAAAATGATCAAAATCAGACCAAAATCATTGGATCTGTGATGATTTAAAGACCAATAAGTGATCAACAGACTCAGAACCTCAGAACTGTCAAAAGTCACTTTTGACACTGGTCCATATTTTGGTTTAGGCCATTTCCAGCCCATTAGATAATGATTTACACCAATGTATTTGGTATCATTGGAAAGAAGACATTGTCATGTTTCATTTGTGGCCAAAGGTACTAACTCTGTAACAATTACCGTGGTAACCAAAGCTCCTCAGACTCAAATGTGAGAACATTTTTTCACAATTTTCACAAAAAAATGTTTCACTACGTTTAACGCTGTTTCTTCCAGGAACATCACAGACGCAAATCTCTGATACTGGGTAACTCTCTAGACTCTGAGGGTTCAGGAAATGTATAACATGTCAGTACCTTCTCAGCTTAAGGCCTCACTGTGACCCATGAAGTAAAAGAATGTCCACCTCATATGAGCCTCTCCCATAGAAATAAGCCTATATCTGCCAGGGTGGAACAGCTGGTGGGGCTTTCTGTTCAGGACAGGCCCAACGTAACTTGAAATTACATCTATAAATTACAATTATTCTGCATCATATATACTGTATCTTAAATTGTATATATATATATATATATATATATATATATATATATATATATATATATATATATATATATATATATATATATATATATATATACAACTTAAGATACAGTATATATTGCTCACAAAAACTTAGGGCACACTGTTAGACTGTCCAGTTAGTGTGAATCAATTTCACTTGGTGTAGTAGAAATTAAACAGACACAGGTGGAAATGAGAGGCAATTAGCAAGATCACTCCAAAAGAGGAATGGTTTTGCAGGTGGTGACCTCAGACCATTTCCCTGTCTTCATCCTTTGTACCGTATTTTTGGAACACTTTTGCATTTGTCCAGTGTTCTCACCACTAGAGGTATCATGAGGAGCATCTACAACCCACAGAAGCTGCTCAGGGAGTGATGCTCATCCAAAATGGCACGTCCATTCGTGCTGTGGCAAGAAGGTTTGCTGTGTCTCCCAGCGCAGTGTCCAGAGCATGGAGGAGATACCAGGAGACAGGCCAGTACACCAGGAGACCTGGGGGGGGCCGACCGAGGTCAACAACCCAGCAGCAGGACCGCTATCTGCTCATTTGTGCACGGAGAAACAGGAGAAGCACTGCCCGAGCCCTACAAAATGACCTCCAGAGGGCCACAAATGTGCATGTTGGTCCTCAAACGGTCAGAAACCGACTCCATGAGGGGGGTATGAGGGTGGTATGAGGGGGGTATGAGGGGGGTATGAGGGGGGTATGAGGCTGGTATGAGGGTGGTATGAGGGGGGTATGAGGGGGGTATGAGGGCGTTGGGCCGGTGCTTACTGCCCAACACTGTGCAGCCCGATTGGCATTTGCCCGAGAACACAGCGATTGGCAGATTGGCCAATGGTGCCCTGTGCTCTTCATGGATGAGAGCAGGTTCACCCTGAGCACATGTGACAGACGTGACAGAGTCTGGAGAACGTTCTGCTGCTGCAACATCATCCAGCATGACCGGTTTGGTGGTGAGTCAGTGATGGTCTGGGGAGGCATTTCATTAAAGGGCCGCACAGCCCTCCATGTGCGAGCCAGAGGTTCCCTGACTGGCATTGGGTACCGGGATAGATCCTCATACCTATTGTAAGACCATATGCTGGTGCTGTGGGCCCTGGGTTCCTTCTGATGCCTGATAATGCCAGGCCACAAGAGTGTGTCAGCAGTTCCTGCATGATGAAGGTATTGATGTTATGGACTGGCCTGCCCGTTCCCCAGACTTAAATCCAATAGAGCACATCTGGGACATCATGTCTCAGTCCATCCATCAACGCCACGTCGCACCACAGACTGTCCAGGAGCTGACTGATGCTCTAACCCAGGTTTGGGAGGAGATCCCTCAGGAGGACATCCGTGGTCTCATCAGGAGCATGCCCAGGCGTTGTAGGGAGTGCATTCAGGCACGTGGAGGCCACACACACTATTGAGGATGATACACTCGTTTGGAGGAATTTCTACAGAATTTGGATCAACCAGTGACCTGATTTGTCACTTTGATTTTGACTATAATTTTGGATCCAGACCTCCAGGGGCTGAGAATTTGATTTCCATTTATCATTCTTATGTTATTTTGTTCTCAACACATTGCCCTACACTCTAAATGAAGATTTTCATCCGAAAAATCGAATTGATTGACATCTAGGATGTGTTTTTTGAGTGTGCCCTAAGTTTTTGTGAGCAGTGTAGCCTTTAACAGTTACAGGTGAAATGGAAAATTAGAATATCGTTCAAAAGTTCATTTATTTATGTAATTCAAGTTAAAATGTGAAACTAATATAGGATATAGACTCATGACATGCAAAGTTCCATATGTCAAGCTTTTGTTTGTTATCATGATTATGGCATTTTAAAAATATTCAAATTTTATGAGATTTTTAATATGTGGTTTTTACAAGGCGCACTAATTAATGCTGGTTTACCTGTAAACCTGTAGGTGTGTAAACACAGCCAGAAACTGATACAAAAGTCGCACCGGGATATAAGGCGCACTGTTCAAATTAAAGGCTTTTATGTGTGCCTTATAGTGCAAAAAAATATGGTAAGTTGAATAACAGAAATGAATGCACTTTTTAACGTTATTCTAAAAGAAGCTACACTCCACAGGATATAAGTATAAGTAAGTGCTTTGTCAGTGTATATTTGTACACTGACATTGTGTTCAGGTGTTGGGTTAGCCCTGAGTCACTGCAACTGAGCGTGCTGCCTGACCACCATGTTTTTGGAGATCAGGAGTACCCAGAGGAAACCTGGCTGCCTGCTTTCAGTGCTGTTCTGAAAACAGTGCAGCGCCTCCTGGGTTTGTCCCTGTTTCAGAGCATGGTGTCCTGCACTGGTCAGCTCCTCTTGCTCCTGTATATTCAGGCCAGTGCTAACAAGTTTGGTGCAACTCAGAAACATCCATTGTGACCTTCCTGGGGTCATTGTGTACTTTGGGTCTTTCTACATCGTACACTCATATCCAGACGAACCAGTCGAGGTGATCAAGTCCTGCCTTGTGTGGTTCAAATTTTCAGCCTCACTTGATCCACAACTTTTTACAATGTCTGAAATGTTCTTGAGGGCATTTGTCTTAAGTAATTCCTTTACTGACAACATTTGTAGTGCTCTTTGGAGTCCCGTTTAGTATTTAATGCATTCATAGACTCCCAATAGGGAAATTGACCCTCTGCATTTGACTCATCCTTCAAGCCTCAGAGAAACCTGCAGGAGCAGAGCCATCACGCTGCCTGGGGAACTATCTAGATTTTGAGCCAGAAGCTAGGTTAGAAGTACTGAGGTGTTCTAGAGTACTGGAACTGGATTCTACTGAAAATTAACTGATGCTGACTTGAAGACTCCTTCAGGTGTGTTCACGCTGTCGACTTGAAATGAACTCTTTTGCCCTTCCTGGGAACATCTGCTTCGTCTGTGCAAAACCCTTTGACCCAGGTCTGCACCCATCCATCCATTTTCTTACAATTTACCCACGGTCTGGTCATGGATGCAGCAGTCAAAGATTCACAGATATCACTCTTCACAAACACTAACTCCAGCCCTTCTGAAGGAATCCCGAGGCATTCCCTGCCCACAGAGAGATTTAGTCCATCCAGTGTGTCCCCAAGCCACCTCATCTGGCTGCTCCTGACAGCAAGGAGCAGTGGTTCTACTCTGAGCTCCTCCCAAGTAACTGCCTTACCCCAAGCCATCTTGTGAAGGTAACTAATTTCGGCTGCTTCACACTCGGCTGCAAACCAGATCAGCTGAAGGTCCAACAGAACAACATCATCTGCAAACAGCAGAGATGAGATCCTGAGGTTCCCAAACCAGCAACCCTTCGGGCCCTGGCTGCGCCTAGAAATTCTGGTCATAAAAGTTACTTTTTGTTTAATCATTCATAAAGCACATTTCTTGTGGGTAGTACAGGTTCAATGTGCCAGCGAATAAAATAAATAAATTACACAACATTAAAGGTCCTACATCATGCAAAATTGACTTTTTAGAGCTTTTAGCCATGTTGTTATGCTCTTTCCTTCTCAAAAACACCCCCAGAGTGTTTTTTGGCTTCATTCACGCAGTTCTCAGTAATCCTCCTGAATCCTGCTCTCTGAGCAGCTGCTCCGCCCTCTGCTGGAAAACCACTGACCTGTGTCAAACAGGAAGAGCACGACTTCTGTAATGTAATGCCTTACAGCCTGATTTTAATTAAAAAACTAATTGAAAAAAAAGAAAAAAAAGGAAGTGCCTGGCGTGTCCACACTGCCCCTGCGGAGAAAACAAATGCACCCCTGAGCGTCTGAACAGATGTCATGTTTGCACTGAAGGATGTGAAAAAGGAGCTCTTTCTAACCTACTCTGGACACACCTGTTCTTTTTTCTTACCTAACAATAATGTCAGGCAGACGTCAACTCCTTATAACTGCATTATAAAGTAACTTCACTTATTGCTGTGATATCTATATTTCTTTTACTGCTAATAATGCATGAGCCACATTACTATCTAATGTATAACAAATGTGCAGTATGAAAAGCCAAACTGTTGGAATTATCTTGGATTATTGAGGATTTTTCTTTTTACACATTTAAAGGGATGTATATTGGAGTGAAATCAACAGACGTATATTGTGTATATGGCATAGTAAAAGATAGATAAAAAGTTACATAATATAAAAAATAGATGAACAGCTTTATGTAAAAATACAGAACTGTTCTTCTCCATAAATGTAATTTCAAGTTACGTTGGGCCTGTCCTGAACAGAAAGCCCCACCAGCTGTTCCACCCTGGCAGATATAGGCTTATTTCTATGGGAGAGGCTCATATGAGGTGGACATAATTTTACTTCATGGCTCACAGTGACGAATGATCCGAGGAGCTATGTTGTCTGGGGCTTTATGCCCCTGGTAGGGTCTCCCATGGCAAACAGGTCCGAGGTGACGGGTCAGACGAAGAGCAGTTCAAAAGACCCATATGGAAGTACAACACACAAGGACCGTGACGTCACCCGGCATGGCGCAGCCGGGGCCCCACCCTGGAGCCAGACCTGGGGTTGGGGCCCGAACGCGAGCGTCTGGTGGCCGGGTCTCTGCCCACGGGACCCGGCCGGGCACTGCCCGAAGGGACGACGTGGGCCCGCCCTCCTGTGGACCCACCACCCGCAGAGGGATCCGTAGGGGTCGGGTGCGGAGAGGACTGGGTGGCAGTCAGAGGCAGGTGCCTCGACGACCTGGTCCGCATGCACAGCTTCTGGCGTTCGGGACATGGAACGTCACCTCGCTGGGGGGGAAGGAGCCTGAGCTTGTGCGGGAGGTTGAGAGATACCGGCTAGATATAGTCGGGCTCACCTCCACGCACAGCTTGGGTTCCGGATCCCAACTCCTGGAGAGAGGCTGGACTCTCCATTTTTCTGGAGTTGCCCGCGGGGAAAGGCGGCGGGCTGGGGTGGGTTTGCTCATATCCCCCCAGCTCAGCCGTCACGTGTTGGAGTTCACCCCGGTGGACGAGAGGGTCGCGTCCCTACGCCTTTCGGGTCAGGGACAGGTCTCTCACCGTTGTCTCGGCCTACGGGCCCAACATCGGTGCAGAGTACCCGGCCTTCTTGGAGTCCCTGGGAGGGGTACTAGATAGTGCTCCGACTGGGGACTCCATTGTTCTGCTGGGGGACTTCAACGCCCATGTGGGTAACGACAGTGAGACCTGGGAGGGAGTGATTGGGAGGAACGGCCTCCCCGATCTGAACCCGAGTGGTGTTCTGTTATTGGACCTCTGTGGTAGTCGCAGTTTGTCCATAACGAACACCATGTTCGAGCACAAGGGTGTCCATAAGTGCACGTGGCACCAGGACACCCTAGGCAGGAGGTCGATGATCGACTTTGTAGTTGTGTCGTCTGACCTCCGGCCGCGTGTCTCGGACACTCGGGTAAAGAGAGGGGCTGAGCTGTCAACCGATCACCACCTGGTGGTGAGCTGGATCCGCTGGCAGGGGAGGAAGCCGGTCAGACCTGGCAGGCCCAAGCGTGTTGTGAGGGTCTGCTGGGAACGTCTGGCGGATCCCTCTGTCAGTGGGGTCTTCAACTCCCACCTCCGGAAGAGCTTCACCCAGATTCCGGGGGAGGCGGGGGACATGGAGTCCGAGTGGACTCTGTTCTCGTCCTCCATTGTTGATGCGGCTGCTCGTAGTTGTGGCCGTAAGGTCTCTGGTGCCTGTCGCGGCGGCAATCCCCGAATCCGGTGGTGGCGCCCGGAAGTAAGGGATGCCGTCAAGCTGAAGAAGGAGTCCTACCTGGCCTTGTTGGCTTGTGGGACTCCTGAGGCAGCTGAGAGGTACCGGCAGGCCAAGTGTGGCAGCACGAGTGGTTAAGGTGGTAGAAATTAAACATAATATACTTAAAAGTAACTAAAAGACCAACAACGCCAGCTTGAATAAACAAGCACTAAAGGACACACAGGTTCGTTATTGAGTAAGAGGCATAGACAGTTCCATTAAGAAAATACAGTATTTCTTTTATTTACTTTGTATTAGGTTCAATAAATTATTTCGTTTCATTTTGTTCCCTCATACCCAGTACCATAAAACCATACAGTTCACAATCTCACGTTGGTTTAACAAACGTGGGCACCATCGTTCATTTAGTTTGTGGTAGTGGAAGGTACAAAGCAGGAGGACAAAAAGCCGAGAAAGCGAGAAGGCGAGACAGCCATGGTGTTGGGGTGTAGATCTATTAAAAAAAAAAGGAAAGTTAGGCTACGAAATAATCACGTTTACCACGGCCTTGATCAAAACAAACACGTACCTCCTCCGAGCGCAGAGGCACGCGCTGTCAGGACAACAACCGGAGGAACACACACATGGACAAAAGCTAGGCCATCGGCCACCATAGCCAGCCTCTGTACACCGCGGCGCAGGCCGGAGCTAAAAGTGATACAATCGCTTGAACAACTAGTAAGATACGATAGTTATGATAAAGAGAGCTATACTGATTACCTGTGAGCCGCCCGCAGCTAACGCTCCGTGACTACCCGGAAGAGGGACGGTGAGGCGGCGTATGTGGGGGCGGTAACAGTGAAAGCAGAGGACGGTAAAGCTACAGCAGGGGCTATTTATATTTTAGGGCTGGCGCCATCTAGTGGCAAGTCCAGCCTGCTACACAAGCGTGCTGCAGCTCGTGCGGTCGCGGAGGCTAAAACTCGGGTCTGGGAGGAGTTCGGGGAGGCCATGGAGGAGGACTATCGGTCGGCCTCGAAGAGATTCTGGCAAACCATCCGGCGCCTTAGGAGGGGGAAGCAGTGCTTCACCAGCACTGTGTACAGTGCGGGTGGGGAGCTGCTGACCTCGACTGGGGATGTCGTCGGACGGTGGAAGGAGTACTTCGAGGACCTCCTCAACCCCGTCGTCACGTCTTCCAATGAGGAAGCAGAGGCTGGGGACTCGGAGGTGGGCTCGCTCATCACCGAGGCTGAAGTCACCGAGGTGGTGAGAAAGCTCCTCGGTGGCAAGGCTCCGGGGGTGGATGAGATTCGCCCTGAGTACCTTAAGTCTCTGGATGTTGTAGGACTGTCTTGGCTGACACGTCTCTGCAACATCGCGTGGCGGTCGGGGACAGTGCCCGTGGATTGGCAGACCGGGGTGGTGGTCCCTCTCTTTAAGAAGGGGGACCAGAGGGTGTGTTCCAATTACAGCGGAATCACCCTCCTTAGCCTCCCCGGTAAGGTCTACTCCGGGGTGCTGGAGAGGAGGATCCGGCCGATGGTTGAACCTCGGATCCAGGAGGAACAATGCGGTTTTCGTCCTGGTCATGGCACACTGGACCAGCTCTATACCCTTCATCAGGTGCTCGAGGGTTCGTGGGAGTTCGCCCAACCAGTCCACATGTGTTTTGTGGATCTGGAGAAAGCGTTCGACCGCGTCCCTCGTGGTGCCCTGTGGTACCCTGCCCGGGCTCGAACCCAAGACCTTAGAGTTGGCGTGTTTTCCAAAAACTTTGACACCTCGGGTTGATTGGGATGAAAAAACTACAGAGGCCTCCTGCTTTCCTCCACCGGCCACAGCTCCAAGTGCAAGGACCCCCACGGCACTGGCCGGTGGATTATATGCGGGAGGCCTCCCAGTGGGCGGTTTACTTACGACCTGCGGGCGCTGGTTTACCCGCTCGGCCACCGCGCACCGAACAACATAGGACCAAAACGTCTATTTATCTTCAATTCACTAGAACACGACGGTAACCACGGCAACCTGATGAGTTTGGCTGAGCGGGTAGCGCTCGTGCGTATAGCTCACACAGAAAGGCCCCGTCCAGGTGTGCGGAGTTTGCATGTTCTCCCCCGTGTCTGTGTGGGTTAGTGTTAGGTTAAAACATGTGCAATAGGTGAATCCTCCAGCCAGGTGTTTCTGACCACCAGCCTGGCTCCACATCATGGAGATGGTTCCCCCGAGCGCCAGCGCGTGCTGGCAGCTCACTGCTCCTACAGGTCGCCCCGTGCGACACTGAGGATGGGTCAAATGCAGAGAACTCGGAGATGCATAAAGGGGCCGACATCGTGGACTCTCAGAGCGGGGGATCAACAGGGAAAGTGTCTATGACAGGAGAAGCTGAGCTGAGCCGCCATGAGGATCGTTCATACGCCTCTCTCATGATCAATATGTTTTATTTTGTGCCCAGACAACACGGGAGCCGTGCTCTATGACAGAGATGCGCAGCTACAAAGTAGCCCTGGGGTCTGTGTCTGTATTTATCTTCTGGCTATTAATGTTTCTACCTGCCTTAGTTTTGCATGTTGGTGTAGGTTACCTTTAAGGTGAATGGTGGGTGGCGCCGACGTAGCTTTTAAAGCCGTGCACGCGCTCTTGCGCACACTTTCTTGAGTGGGCTTTGTGGTGGCGGCGTGCTGTGGGCTCCCGCACTACCTGCTTTGGGCCGAATCTCTCCCCAACCTCTGCGTTCATCCGCATTATTATCCAGGTTAGTTCTACCTCCTCTTCTGGTCCTGCCTATGCCAGCTTTGCTTAAACATTGATTGTCTTAGGTCCGGGACTACGGTCCGGCCGGCTTGTGTGGTCTCCCTCCTTCTCCTTGGGAGTGCGTGCGTTTGGCACGCGTCGTGGGCTCCAGGCTCTTCTCGGGGTGAGTGTGTTCGTTGTCTCGCCGCAACTTGGGCTTGGTGCTGTGCTGATACCCAAATTCTCATTCAGGTCCTGGGCTGTTGCGGGACGCTGCCGCGAATTCCCCGCGTCTCTCCCCCTCCTCCCGCTGCCTGCGGGTGCGCGCACTTTGGCCGGCAGGTAAGACACCGAAGGCTTTACTAATGCAGGGCAAATCTTTAGTTAGTGGCTCACGCTCGTGCTTCTTCTTTTAGGCACGAGGTGCACAGTGTGCGCGGCCCACGTTGGAGCTGCCACCTTCTGTTTAAGGAGGCCGTTGCCTTGTCCCTCTGGTTCTGTCCGCCGTCTCACTGCGTGTAAAACAAGCGCTCAGTGTGCGCCTATGCGGGCGTGGACTGCACCGAGTATTTTGCCAGTTTGCTTTGCATGTTAATTTGCTCATTTTCTTTTCATTTGTTTGATTAATTTTTGTGTGGTTTGGGGTATTATTGCATGGTTTGATTTGTTGTTTTGCCTTATTTTCCTGCTGTAATTATTGCTTTATTTTCCCATTTAAGTTAATTGCTCATCATTTCAAGGTGCCGCCCTCGCTTGTTTAAAGCTGCACTGTACGACTTGAAACAGTTTAAAGCTGCACTGTATGACTGGAAACTGTTTAATGCTGCACTGTATGTTGAAACTGTTATTTTAAAAAAAGGAACGCTAGGCCTATTTTAATTTTTGTACATACCAAATAAATATTCTTTGTAATAACACTCACCCCTTTATTGTCCTGACCGAGCGCGGCCTTTGAGAGAAATTACAAGTAAAATTGAACCAGTCTGGTCCCAGGGCCATAACCCTGGGTGGCGTTGTTGGGACTTTTCAGTGGTCTACCACCGCTCACGCTACATTAGGAACACGGATGCAATTGAGCTATTATGCTAATTATGGTACATTTACATTGATGCCTGGACCACCTGAGGAAGTCCCATGTCGCCACAGTTTAAAAATCGCTGTCCTAAATGGCCAAATGTGCTCTTTCCCTCCTCAAATGTGATGACATTTAAGTTATACTATATTAATCTCTGTGTAGAGAAATGAGTTCTCTGCATTTGACCCATCCTCAGTGTCGCACGGGGCGACCTGTGAGCAGTGAGCTGCCAGCACGCGCTGGCGCTCAGGGGAACCATCTCCATGATGTGGAGCCAGGCTGGTGGTCAGAAACACCTGGCTGGAGGATTCACCTATTGCACATGCTTTAACCTAACACTAACCCACACAGACACGGGGAGAACATACAAACTCCACACAGAAAGGCCCCGTCCAGGTGGGAATCGAACCCGGGACCTTCGAGGTAAAACGCACGAGCGCTCCCCGCTCAGCCAAACTCATGAGGTTGCCGTGGTTACCGTCGTGTTCTGGTGAATTAAAGATAAATAGGCGTTTTGGTCCTATGTTGTTCGGTGCGCGGTGGCCGAGCGGGTAAACCAGCGCCCGCAGGTCGTAAGTAAACCGCCCACTGGGAGGCCTCCCGCATATAATCCACCGGCCAGTGCCGTGGGGTCCTTGTACATAGAGCTGTGGCCGGTGGAGGAAAGCAGGAGGCCTCTGTAGTTTTTTCATCCGAATCAACCCGAGGTGTCAAAGTTTTTGGGAAACACGCCAACTCAAAGGTCCTGGGTTCGAGCCCGGGCAGGGTCATATAGCACAAGATTGCTTGAACATGTAGGTAGGGAAGTGCTGCTTTGTTTCTGTTTTTTATGACAAAACCTGTGTCTGCGGCAGAGACATGTTATTCTGCAGTGGAGTTGTGTTTTTTTTTTCTTTTAGTTTAGTTTTTTAAAAGGACAGTGTGCAGTTGCATTAAAAAATTTACCAGATTTAGCACTATGCTACGAGCCGGGGTGCGCAAGTACATACGGCAGTAATAGTAGCCTACTTGCCGATGTAAAGAGGCTGAGATCATTTTGATAGACTGTCCTTTGGTTGAATAAATTTTGTCTAATTCCTGAAAAAAACATAGACTTTTAAATGAAGTTTATTTTTCAGAAGATGCAAAAACTGCACAGAAGCCACAAAAAGTCAAACTTAATTTTTACCACAGAGTGCAAAATTAAATGATTACAAATATGTAACAGTCGGTATTACTTTAAATCAAAATTAGAGCACTGCAGTTAAATAACATACAATGCATAAATAAATCTCCCAACTCTGCACATTACTGAATATAAAAGAAGTAAAAAAGAAGAGAGATTTTACAATAGTACACTTTAGCATCTCACAGTTATGCTTTTATGGACATATGCATATTGTGTTATAGTTTGGTGCAACATTCAGTGATAATTTCAATACAAAAGATATACATATATCATGTATTGAAGCAATAATTATTTTACAACACAATTTTTAAGTACAAAAGAAAAAACACTGAAGGACAATTAGGTTCAAGTTTTGGCTGGTTGCATTTTGTCAAACACAAACGGTTTCTTAATATTTTAACTCACAACATGGACAGTACGTATAAGGAAACAGATTTATTGCTGTGCTAAGATGTATGTACACATCATAAAACCACTGTGCCTACTCTTTGGAGGTGAAAGAGTTCCCCAGCAGTGCTATTATCACTTCAGAGGCCACTAGCGGTGTCCATATTTGGCAGACCAGTCAGTGCGCCCATGGATTGTCTGGACTGGTGGACGAGGCAAAGTGCCCAGTGTGCTTTTGGTGGGCAATGGCATGTTAGTGTTCATGTGGCTACGTCCAGACCGCCATGTTGCATAATCTGTAATAGATAATAGATAAAGTCAAACAATACAACCAAACCAAAGATCAGGACATTGTTTAGCAAAATAGTTACTTGATGCTGTTGATTCCACAGAGGAAACCGGAGGCCCTCTTTGACCTGGTGAACCAATGTCCTTTTTGTAAAAAGATGGTAAATATCCTCCAGGAATTGTGTTTGTACCTAAAGGTTAAGACACATTTTTACATTGGACACTGATTAACGGTCTCACCTTGAACAGTGAGGACGTGTCTACAGGGCAGCACAGTGGAATCTAATCTAATTGGCAACCCTACTCAGAGGCTGAGGGAATATATGTATTTGGGGTCAAGTCTGCGCTACGTAGGTATGGAAATGTGACTGAAATACAGTCAAACAGTAAGATTGTGAAAATCAAAATGAATGGAAGGTTGGAAGATGTGTGTTCTCTTTAATATAATGACAATCAATTTGATAGTATTCAAAAAGTATTCAAAGTCACTAAATGTAGTTTAAGGAAGTATTCTGTATTCAGAAGCTAAATATAAGTAATACAAATACAAAGTATTCTCCTCAACACTGACTGCATGTACATGGCATTATGTATATGTATATGGCACTTTCAACGGTGTTCAACTCACAGTTAAAAGTGCTTAAAGAGGGGGTATTATGCTTTTTTCAATCACATAGCACCAGTCTATATCACACTACAATGATGACGAAAACCTTCTGTTGGTCTGTAAATGCAGTAAATTAAAATTGCTCTCTCAAAATGGCTGTACTGAATGCCTTGAAATAGGCCTCTGTCTCTTTAGGAACCTCTGAGCCTTTCCGACACGCCCCCTCCACACGCTGTCTGTGGCTTCAGTGGGGAGGGGGTTCTGCTGAGGAGCAGTGGTTGGTTACTCGGCTGGTGACAAAAAGTTGGAGGCGTCTCTAGGAGGTGGGGGCGTTCCTAGGAGGACTCAGGCAAACCTATCCCTAAAATGGCCGCCATCAGAGTTTTTACAGATTACTCAAAAATATGTGAATGTGCCAAGGCAACACTTCAGGCATGTTTTTAATACAGAACAAGTGCCTCGAGAACAACTCGGTCCATGAGCAGAGGCGACTGTGAGGTTCCTGTGAGGAAAACCTCCTTTGGTCAAAATGTCCTGTCCTATAAAGGCAGTGTCCAGTGGAACAAACTACCAACCACTGTGAGGGAGGCAATCAGCTTCAAATCATTTAAAAGTCACTTAAAGGAGTGGCTCAGATCAACACAAACCTGTCAACATAATCGATAACATTTTATGTAAAACGTACCTTAGGGCACCACAGCACTTTAGATAGGTATTTTAAAGAGAGAGAAAAAAAACTTAATGAAAAATTAGATTTTTATAAATCCGTAGCAATTAATGAATTAAGTCTTCCCCTGGGTTTGTGGAAGTGAACCGCCTTCGCTCCCATTTTCTGCCTCACCCTTCCCTGTCCTCCCTGTCCTCTGTCCTGTCCAGTCTTTTGTCATTGTATTTGCCTGAGATCCCTAATGTTCTTTGTACAGTATATTTGAATGTGTATCTTGTGGTCCCATTGTTCCTTGTCCTGCAGTCGTTCTGTTCCTGTACTGTCTTGTGACTTTGTTGTGTGTCATTGTTAAATGTTCAATGTGAAGTTTCACATCAGCCTGTCTAGGGACAACAGATGGAAATTAGCCTATGGCTAAAATCTGACATATTTACATATTTTATATGTTCATTAATATGTACTGTCCCTACTTAAATAAGAAAATAAATAAATAAATAAAAAATAATGAGGGAATGACATAATAACATGATGTAAAGCTTGAAAAAGTTGATTTTGCATAATACCCCTCCCTTTAAATCCTCAAATACATAGGCTGGTACTCATATGCCACCAGAGAGTAATCAGGTGCCACCCCAAAGACAAAGGTCTGGACATGTGCTTACCGTGAGCACCTCTGCTTGGTAACGTGCCTCCAAATGGAATGGTACTGTTTCCCCAAAGGTGACTACTACTACTGGAGTCTTTGCTCACGTTTATTGCCACATTCTTTTTTGTAGCAACTCCTAAAAATGATCAGAAAGAACTTAAGTGTATTGGCTACAGCTATAGAGCACCTAAATCTCACACGTCACAAAGCCAATATTAGGATACATTACCAGGTAAATATCTTGACTGTTTCAGGTAATGTTGTTTGGCAGAGGCAGTTCTTGACGGCTCCTGGTAGTTGGTGGTTTTATTCAGATTTAATGGGCCATCTTCCTGCCCTTTAGGTCGACTATAATCCAGAGCATTGCCATATCTATTAATAAAAAAAACCACAATTTTCTTAATGACAAATCATAAGAATTTAATTCAATATATGCAAAGCATTACTTGGGCAAGGCTTCATCTCTCCGCTTTTCTGCTGGAAAATTGGATTTTCCAAGAACACCAAAAGACAAGTCAGTGTCTTCACAGTCTTCCCACTCATCCCCTTTATGGTGGCCCCACCGTCGACGACCTCCTTTAGGTTTCAGCTGGTAATTTGTCAAGTTAGTGTTCTCAGATTGCTCCCTTTTCTGTACAAAAGCATGAATTAATGCATTAAATAATGTTTTGACATCACTGACAGTAACTTTTTGTCTGTCTTCCTGTATCATGGGCAGTAAATGGAATCTTTCACAATTCGCTGTATATTAGTCACACCTTGATTTGATGATCTTTATCCGCAATGTACAGAAGGTGGTTTTGTGCTGTTCCCTGCTTTGGCTCTGGTTTCAGGATGTGCTTGGGCGGCTCGTGGAGCAGCTCTGTGTGCCGTTGATAAATTGCAGCCTGAGCAGCGGGTGGGACGGGTGAGGGCTGCATCTGCACCAGAGGCCTGGAGGAGCAGTGTTGGTTTGGAAGGGGCTGAGAGGGAGGCACAGGCTTCAGGAGCAGAGGCTGCTGCTGCTGCATCGCTGAGTGAGACTGTGATGGGGTCTGCATTGGCACAAAGTTCGGTTGGGGTCTCCCCTGCTCTAGGATTTGTTGAGGAGTGCCCAAAGCCTGACCCACATGAAAATACGAGTACCTTAGAGCCTGGAGAACATATAACTTGTATAAGAGACCAGTCTCATATAAAAACAATTGTGTTTGTTTTTGAATCACCTGTACTGAAGCTGGTCTCTTCTTGGGATCCCACTGAAGAAAATCTGTCATTAAATGTATGGCCTCTGGACTGGCATTGGGAATCAGTGTTTTTAGACTACTGGGAACACACTGAGGCCAACGGAAATTCATGGCATTTGCCAGAAGATATCCCTCAGGCCAGTCATTCTAAAGAAAATACAAGTTCACTGACCACATAATCCGAGACATTACAAAGTGAACTGTTTGTTGAAACACATACCTTCTTTGGGGTACCCAAGACTTGGCAAATCTTAAAAATAGTGTCTACTTCACTGGAGCCAGGAAAAAGAGGACGAAGTGTATAAAGTTCAGCCATAATGCAACCAACTGCCCATTGATCAATGGGCGAGCTGTAAGATATTGATCTCAGGAGCACTTCAGGAGCTCTGTACCTTTTATAATGAATGTAGCAATGAGTTTTACAGTAAATGCTACAAAACGGTCTTATTTCAATTATATAACTCACCATCTTGTTGAGACATAATCTGTGTATGGGGGACGAGACCGAATCTCACGTGCAAGACCGAAGTCAGCAATTTTCACCAACTCTGGACCCATACACAGAAGATTCTCCGGTTTCATGTCTCGGTGGAAAAATCCTGAAAAAACAATGAAGACACCATCAATAAACACACACACAGCAATCAGTCAAGAATGACGGCAGAAATAACAACACATCACGTAGTGTACTAACCATGTTTATGGATGAATGCAAGACCCTGTAGTATTTGGAACATGATATTTCTTACAGCAGACTCAGGAAACAGCCGAGTCCTACAAAACACAATGAATCAGTGTAAGAAAAGAGTGTAAAGCTATTTATATTTTGGAAGGACATCACCTGTCTTTCATCAGCTGATATAAATTCTCCTTCATGTACTCAAATATAAAGTACAAGTGGTCATTTTCCCGGATTACCTCCTTCAGTTTGATTACGTTTGCGTGGTTCAGTTTCTTCAAGGACTGGAAAAACAGATAAAATTAGCACGCACGTTATAACAACACAATTGTGAAATCATAGCAAGACTATTCATGCTGGACAAAAAACACATGGGTCATTGTCTGCAGGGGGTCAGAAGCAGGATGCTCACAACTATTAAATAAAACCTAAACATTCATTTAAAAGGATGAAGTTGACAGCTATGGGACTTGTTGGCAGGGTCGACATAGTTCTCCCATGCACTGGGATAATAGGCCGTAGTGTATACATGCCAAAAATTGGATGTTGCAATAATAATAAATCAATGATATTACATGCCTTTTTAAAAGTCTATTTACTGGGATTTAGGTGCATACATTAGTGTATTTGCTGTATGGATAACAGATGCCTGAGCCAGGGAACCAACAGCACACAAAAATCACCTTCTACTTTTAGTGACTCAGCTGTGACTTTATGCTGTGAGGAAATTTAGACAGCAACATTTCAATATGAATAGAATTATACAAATAACTGGATATTACATAGAGTTGTGCTAGTTGTAAAGTGAAATGGTTATTTTGTGGGAAATATTATGTAGTAGTACTCTGTTTACCTTGACCTCTCTGAGGTTCATGCATTCTTCCCAGGAGTAAAATTTTCTTTTCATCCTGAAAATACCATATTTTATCAGTAAAACCATTAATCTGCACATCAAATGAATATTACATAGGTTCTACCAATGGTATATGATTGCATCACAATGCAACAACCAATGAAAGAAGCCTACTTACTTTTTAATGGCTACAAGTTCTCCGGATTCCAGACTGCGGCCGAGGATGACAGAGCCATAAGTGCCATCTCCAAGCTGTCTGATTGTCGTGTATCTATTCATTCTGAGTGATTTTCCCGATCACTGTCAGAAAGGTGTAAAAGGAAGAAGTGCCGCCCTCCTGTTGCTGCTGAATGCAGCCAGATTTTCCTGTGACAACAGCAGAACACCTCCGGCTGAGCTGAGGGACCCATTGGCCTGCTCCTCACTACCTGAAAAAATACATGACAATGAATCTGTAAAAGCTCATGCTAAAAACAACCCAAAGCGCATGTTTGGGGCATCGAAACAGACGGACGCTTTGTTGGGCCTACAGCTAGGTTTATAGTGTAGTAATAACAGGACTAGCTATCATTTCTAACCAAAAGCTACAAACGCAGCTAGTCACACATGTTTTTTTATGCACATTGGGTGTGGTACAAGGGACTCTTACAACCGTTTAGCCCAGTAACAAAACAATGCAAAGCTGATGCTGTAAAAAACATCTGTGTTGAACTGAGGCAAATTAATGCACGCATAAAATAGGAAACGCAGAAGACAACTCACCCCACATATGTCATATCTACGGGTAAACATATCCAAACATGCATATTCTATTTCCAGTGAATGCTTCAGGTCGATATAAAACGATGTGCTGCAGATTTGGTTAAACAGCGGTTACACAGAAGGGCCGTTCAGTCAAAGTCTCGCGATGCTTGAGCTCTACCACAAATCACGGCTCAGCCCCCGAGTTTATGAATCTATTATTAAAACTGTTTAGAAAGGGGATTCCGGGCCCCAAAAGTGCGAACATCCCCGTTGTATCACATACACACACAAAAAACTTACCGCTATATATCGCTCTGATGTCAATTTTGTTTTCTTCTTACGCTGAAAAAAAAAAAAAAGTGTGAATGACAAGTTGATGAAAGAAATGATTTAATATGCTCTAGTTCTGCTCTGTTGTGCACTTATACTAAAGGGTTCATCGTGTGGTTTAATTAAAACTATTTTATTGTTCTTAGTTGACTCTTCAAAGTTGGATAGCCTGTGAGGGGGGGAGTGCGCACCTTTCGTGTTTGTTTTCGTCCCTTCACTTCCGGTGTCCGAGGCTCAGGCTCCAGGCTGCTCGGCAAAATGGCTGCGTTCCTGCGAGCTCGTAAATATGTTGGCTGCGTTGTGCGTTTCTCTGACCGTGAACTGTAAACGCAAGTGCTGACCGAGTGTTGCGAGCTAAAAAACTACTGGCTAAGCTGTCATGGTGGGTCTTCATATTTTTCACAGACCAAAGACGGCTAGTAGCAGACTTAGCGGCTAGTTAGCTGTCACACTGTTAGCCTTCTACGTCACCTGTCAGCCTTCTAAAGATAGCCGCTGGTTCATTTCCGTATTTCCCTTTTAAGTTATTCACATTTTAACGCGGTGTACCATTACAATGCATGTAAAATGTAATTGTTCACGTATGTATAATTGATATTGATTAAGAGTCTATCAAAGTGGTGATGTTTTACTACGTATTATATCAAAAAGGTGAATTCTTGCCATTACCAAACAGCATAAACTTTAAAGATTGTCTGATCAAAATACTCCTGATCGAAAAAGTTTCTTAACTCCTGGACTCTGTTTGACAACCTGACATGATATGATTTCATTATATTTGATAAAATGTATAAATATTCAGGATAACTCATAAAGTATCAAACGCTTATTTCCAATGTGGTAACCTCCCACTATAAGAGGGAAGGGCTACTTGCTGCTGCTGTCCTGAGAGTGAGAATGTTCTTAGTAAACGAGTTAGGCCACATTACTGGTAGTGTTATAAAGGAAATGCATGCTTTTAAACTCAATCAAGTGAGCAACAAAATATGAATAATTATTCAACACCACCACAACAGGCTGAAGATGATGCAGATTTTGGAGGTACAGTGGAGGATGAAGATGAGGGTTCAGAAGACCCGCAACTTCAGGTGAGACTTCAGGAGGCGGCTTGTAGAAATGCAACACTGTATGGTGGATGGCATGCATTTTCAGTGCAAATTAATGAAACGTAAATGAAGTATGTCTTTTTTCTTTTGGAGTTTTATTTTTTTTCCTATGTCTACTTTTTCTGTATGTCAATTGAGTGAAAATTTTCCAGGGGGTGTGTATCGTTTGGCGATCTGAATTAATTTCATGTCATTTTGATTTTTATCCCATTGTAAACACTCTTTACAAAAAACATTTTGGGTGCTTTGACCCAAAAATGTGCTCATAACTTTAGAAAGTTATAAAAATGAATGAAGGATTGATATTTTTTGAAAGTTGTTTGTATTTTGAAGGTCCGACCCTCTTGTCATACATAAAAAAAAAATGTTTTAACCCATTAATTGACTCATAATATCAGATCATAGCAAGTGTGTCTGTCTGCGGCCTGCAAGACAGAGGCATGTCGTGAAGTTGTAGTCCTTAAGGTTAGGCATTAGAAAGTATTTTAAGATTAGGGCCAAGTACAGGTTAAGGCTCGCATAATCCATACCAGAAATCGGTGTAGTAACGTCACTTCACGACACGCGTCTTGCAGGCCACAGACCGATACTACTCAATCATAACAACGCCGCCCAAGAAATGACTTCCTGTTTGTTCATTAGCTAAGCTGTTCATTAGTTCAACTTTCTTTCTGCCTAACTATTAAGAGATAAAACACTTAAAATGTGTGTATTTAATTATATTCTTGTAATGTTGCAAATACCTACTGAACTAATAATGAGACGAGCTGTGTGCTTTTATTTTGGCGTGCTGGATCGAAACAGGAAGTCACTTCTTGGGCGGCGTTGTTGTGATTTGAAGTTATGCACAGTCAATTGCCAACTTTCTGACCCAAAGAGGAGTAGTCTCAGACCTTCAAAACAAAAAGTTTAAACAAATATCCAGCCTATTTCCATAGCTTTCTAAGGTTTCAAGCACATTTTTGGATTGAAGCTCCCACAACGCTAGCATTTTACTAACATTTTCCTACATAAACAAATTTTAGCTTGGAAAAACAAATCCTTCAGACATCTGGCCACATCAGACACACCAGAAATTCCCCATTTTGCATTTGAGGTTTTTTGGACCATGGTATAGTAACTTTGCGAAGGAGAGTTGGCAATTAAAGGGTTGCAAATGTAAAAAAAATATATTTTTGTATGTACTGTATGGCAAGAGGAAGGTCAGACCTTCAAAATAAGATAAAAAGTTTAATCCTTCATTGAGTTTTTAGCTTCCTAAATTTACAAGCACATTTTTGTGTTGAAGCGCCCACAACATTATTTTCTATCATAATTTTTTTTGTTCAGGGGGAGCTTAATGCATTCAGAGTTCAATGGATGTCGGAACTCAAGCCAAGCTCTGAGGCGAGGGGCAAACAACAGCAAAGTAAAGAACAGAAAATGACCCAAGAAATGGTGATGGAGGAAAAGGTAAGTTATTATTATACATCCAGTTTTGACATTTTGTGTTTCAGAATGCAGAATGCAGTCTATGGGGGTCATTTCCCTAGCGTTGGCTCATGTGCAAAGCAAATAGCGAGGAAAAAGTGGATCAACAACAAAGTCATTCACTTATTTACACACCAGATTTGGGATCATAATTCTGTAATTCAGGCAACATCGAAAGGCTTTAAAGGAATAGGCCACTGTTTTTCCATAGTGAGATATGTTTTTACCTGAGCTTAGACGAGTTGATGCTTAACTGTCTGGTCTTTGTGCGTGCACTCAGTCACGCAAATAGACCAAAGCATACTCCTATAGCTCCAAACTGGTGTGAAGTTAGAAGCGACCAAGCTCTTCCACGGGCACTTGCAAACACCAGACAGTCACGCATCAACTCGTCTAAGCTCGGGTAAGAGCATATCTCAGTATGTAAAAACGGTGGCCTGTTCCTTTAAGTACACCTTGCCAACACAATAGCTAATTTGATGTTCCGGCTTGCAGCTATATCGCACCTGCCTTGATAAATGACCCTCTAAGTCTGTAAGGTAATGCTTTTGAGTAACTTCAGTGCCCCTTGTCCTCAGGCCACAGAGCTGTTCTTAAGAGCTGTTCATGAGGAACAGAGTGGAGCAGTCTATGAAGGTATAATAAAGTTGTTTATGTTCACTCCTATTTAATAGCGAATAATATATGTATGGAAAAGCTTTTTAAGGCCTTTTTTTGTTTCTTTCAGCTATCAAATACTATCGGATGGCACTGCAACTCGTACCTGACATTGAGTCAAAAATCAACTACAACCGCTCTGCTGATGCAGATAAGATGTTAGTCTGATATCGAGTGTGATTTATTTTGTCCTCAACATTTGAAGCCCCCTTTTGTTAAATCAATACTTTGGCAATTTCTATCCACTAAAACTACTGTTTTTCATATATGGGTGTGACAAGTATGTGAATGTTTATGTGTAATGTCATGTTTCGTTGCAGTTTGGGGGAAAGAGACGCGGACAGTGACATTGAAGATTTGCTGTCATATTTTGAGCAGCAACTCACACTGGAAAGCTCTTATCCAAAGTTGTGCAATCCTGAGCTGGAGATGACTCAGACACACATCTCAGGTATAGTCTGTAAAATGTAGCATCACCACAAACCAGCATATTGGCAATCTGAAGAAAGATTTGTTTTATTTCGTAGTTGTGCCTAGAGAGATCCTCATGTACATATTTCGCTGGGTTGTGTCCAGTGAACTGGACATGCGAGCTCTTGAGCAGCTGTCTTTGGTTTGTCGTGGATTTTATATCTGTGCAAGGTTGACTCACTTTGATAACTCCACAAGCATTGAATTACATTGTTTTTTAAACACTTGAAGTCCAAATCTTTGACTTTCTAGAGACCCTGAGATTTGGCGCTCTGCTTGTTTGAGAGTGTGGGGGAAGAGTTGCTCTAAACTCTCCAAACCCTACACATCATGGCGAGAGATGTTTCTTCAGAAACCACGTGTTCGTTATGACGGCAAGTTTAAAGAAGATCCATGAACGAAAACACATTTCAAATCGCTTTTATCAAATACATTTATTTGTTTTTTAGGGATCTATATCAGCAAAACATCATATATTCGCCAAGGAGAGGAGTCATTGGATGGGTTTTACAGACCTTGGCAACAAGTGGAGTACTACAGGTAATTCATTTATTTGTTAAATTCAACAGAGATAGTTTTTAAAGAATACTTGGTGTTACAGGTACTTGCGCTTCTTCCCTGATGGTCATGTCATAATGCTGACCACCCCAGAGGACCCACTCACCATTGTTCCTCACCTTAGAACTAAGAACACAAGGTGTGCTTGTCAAAAACAATGAACATGAACACACTGCAAACTTACAAACACCTTGCGTCATTATTTTTACTTTGCAGATTGGACGCCATCTTGCTCGGCCATTTCCGTCTGTCACAGGAGACAGACAATCAAACCAAAGTATTTGTGGTTCTTACAAAGAAAAAAGATGAGGTGAATGTAAATTTTAAGATGCATTTTCAGGGAAAGGCCTGCAATTGCCTCAATATATATAACTGTAAAAGATGTCAATAAATAACTTAAATTGTGCTATGTTTCAGAAAATGTCTGAGTTTTCAAGGAATCGGTTCAGACGGAATACATTGCCGGACACGGAGCACAGCTTCCATGTGGGTTTACAGCTGTCCTCTGGGGGGCGCCAGTGCTCCAATAAGCTGATGTGGGTTCACCACTCCTGCCACATCACATACAGGTGAAAGATAAACTGTGTTTTAAAAGACTTTTCAATGTGCATACGGGATTTTAAACTTGATTTATTTACAGATTGACCGGGGAAACCGTCGTGACGTCGTTCGACTTGGACCGGATGTACACACCCTTTTTCTTTGCGCGAGTCAAGAGTTACACAGCTTTCTCAAACCAGCCGCTCTAAACCCAAGCTTCCACCAATGATATCAAAAGTTGATTCACCACCTGTCGATGCTCTTGCTGCAGTGTATAAGATTTACAGATAGAAGCTACTTATTTTTCTGATTTCAGAAAAGACCGTGTGGTCAAAGCTAAAATGAATTAGCGTTTCTTTATTTTTAATAATGAATGTTACTTAACCATTTCTATTGAATGGTGCACTTTCATTTGTCAAATAAACGGCGGAGACCAGGCTGGTACTTGTGCTTTTTGCCTTAGTAGTGACCTCTGCATAGTGATCAATGAGTTCAGGTCATCAGCTCATTTTTCTGGGATACACCAAAAGGACTGATAGGATTATTTGAATACATTTAATATCCAATATTAGTTTAACAGAGAAGTTGAGAAAATATACACATTCTTTTGGCAATATAAAATGTATCTTGCAAGCTACATCTAGACCTACATTGCACTCGAGCCCTTTATTACACACATCTAACAGCTTGTACATGTCATAGTACTGCACTCTGCACACTGGGTTGTTTCAGACCAACCAGTGAACCACGATGTTTACATCATGTCCGGCTGGTACTGGTTAAAGTTACATTTCAATATATAATTGACCTGATGATTATGAAACAGGATTGCACAAAAAAAAGTTCATGGAATGTCAGTCTAATGTTAAATGACATTAAAATCAGCTGTAATCATATTTAGTGAAATGTATTGTAGTGTAGCTTAAGGGTTTTGTCATTATGTTGGAGGATAACTTCCAAATGCCAGGTGTTCTTGACCTAAACACTACATAATGGTTGGTATATACAGTATATTGCTTGCATATCTAATATAAATGTAGCTGAGAACTAAGCAGCAGCTACAATTTATTTGGCTAATGCACTGCTAAATTGTTCATTACTTTGTTTTATTCAACGTATTGCGTCACGTTACAACACAGGGCTATTATTGTGCAACAGTGCAGCGAGGAGCGAGTGAAGTCCATCATCAGACAGACACACTGCATGTCGGCCCGTCTAATTGTCACAGCTCCTTGGTTACATTCTGGTGTGTGGTAAACATACGCCAACACACATTCATCTTTGGACTTCTTCTGAATTCGCCTTGGCGTGGTTCATTACTGTGTTCCAGAGGTAAAGTCAGTTGTATTTTTAATTGTGCATAGCTTGCATTAAGTTTTGTGACTAAGATTAAAG
Source organism: Gobius niger (assembly GCF_951799975.1). Lineage (NCBI taxonomy): Eukaryota > Metazoa > Chordata > Actinopteri > Gobiiformes > Gobiidae > Gobius > Gobius niger. The sequence goes on from NC_136858.1 coordinate 23,461,308, forward strand.
ATCCTAAAATATTATATTTTCTAACTACAGGTACTAGAGTATCTGACATGCTCAGATGTGAAAGACTAAAACCAAAATCAATCCACTCTGAGTTTCTTGTGCGTGTTTTCAGTCCCGTTTGCGTGTTGTTTTGTGTCACGGGAGCCGTTCTGGAGCTCCTTGGAGGAGGGTTTAATCTTCTGATAAGTCTAAGAAAAACAAGATAAACAGTATGTCATTATCACAACCTTTAAATTGTTTACAGAATCAACATAACAGTGTGTAATATTTTCTATATTCTATTGCACTATGTGGCATGTCCGCACTTAGAACCACTGCTATCACTTATCACTGTATCACTTTATATCACTTTAATGCACCCACACAATATGTAAATCCAATTGTTATAGATTATATTACCTCTTATGTTTTATCCTATTTATTCATTTATTTTAATATTCTTATGCATGCCCCTAAACTCTGTGTTATCTGTTTTTTTAATGTTGCAGGTCTCACCAAGAAAGATTCCTAGTGTGTGAACCTGTTTACAAACATGGCAATAAAAACTATTCTGATTCTGATTCCAATATTTAAAGAATAGTCAATGTATTTTCATTTTAGGGGGATTTCACAATACTGCACCTTTAGACTGGACCCTAGAGCATCTTTTATTATAGCCTGCATAAAATCTAGACCTGATTCATTAGCAACAATGAATTCACCGTTACAGTTAGGCTGGGTAAAGAGACAGAGAGAGAATTAAACCTACAGTGACTTACCTGGAAGTAAAAGTTAGCGAACAGGATAATGAGCGTAAACATGTAGCTGATTTGAAAGCACGTCCATCCTACTGGGAATCCACAGGGCCATAAAACTGCACAGGTGGAGTGGGACACGGTGAGGAAGAACTGTATCTGTGCAGGAAACACGACACACACGGCATGAGAAGGTGACCGGGGCATGTATAGGACAATATCGATCTACAGCTCAAAATATCTCTGATGGACGGAGAAAACATCCGTTCTGCCGCCGTGCAACTGCAACAACACAACAGCTGAGATTGTCCTAAATAGATGCAATTAATACATTGCATGAATCTGTTAAATACTTAACACTGGGCAGCAAAAACTCAAATGTTGACTCTACTATGCTGAATGTTTTCTCTCTGTGTACTTTTTAAAAACAAAACATCTTAGTTCATTGGTACTGACTAATCACACTGAATTTTAGGGGAGGTTCGGTTATATTTGGATAAACCGGTAATTACAGAGATAAAATAACCATAAACCAGGTTTATTCTACTGACAAATAATGGCCTTTCCTCCACTTTTGATTCCTTAGTTTGTTAAAAGCCATGTTTAATGTTCTAATGAATGAACGGCTGAACTTACTAGTTGCAACTGCGTGAGGTATCTCTTCCACCACAGATATGGCCTCATGGCTGGAATAGACGACAGGCCATAGTAGGAATACATCACTACATGGATGAAGCTGTTAAGCATGGCACCAAAGAAGGCTGTGGGCACACAAAGGAGAGAAATGTTAGCAAAGTACAATAAATCACACTTACACCAATTAAAGAAATGGTTATATTGTACTGCATTGGTGAATGGGAACTGTTAGTTTGCTAAATTGTCTCTCTATTCTCCTCCACATTTGTTTTTAAGTTGAAGCACAGTTTGTGATATTTGTGTTTTGCTGAGATCACCACAATTACTAAAGAAAATAATAATAAGCACTTCACTGTATTTGAACCCTAGACCTTGTGCTGTATCCACTGGGTTAACAAGCGTAAGGGGCTGATGGGGCTGATGCCACATGGAACACTTTGACCCCGGGTCCAAACATGGAGGCACAGTCATCTCCAGGTGGCTCTGACTGAAAGGAGGGGTGGGGAGATATTAAAAATCCACATCTGCTCTGGCACATGTAGAACCCGGAGTTTTGGATGATCAGATTTCTGAAGTGAATATAAACGCATCACATTCAGCTTATTGGAAAGAATCACGGGTTGGAGGCGCTCTCTTACACATTGTCCATCACAATTTGACACTAAGTTATTCATATTCTTACACTTGTCCTCATTGTCCACAAATGGCTCAAATACGGTGAGAAAACGCATAGAACAGTAAAAGTAACATGCGATTAGTGTCAGCATTACTTTGTGTAAGCTTGAGCCTAAAAATGGCTTTCTAATGGCGTTTTCTAAAGGGCCTGAATTATTTAACTCACTTTGGTGTTAAAGGGTTACGTTATTGTTGCAAATAGGCACTTACAGTGGCCACAGGGGACCCAGTTCATGACAAACCACCAGATGTTGAACATGGTGGCATGATGGTAGATGTGGAGAAATGTTATCTGGTGATTGTTCTTTCGAAGAATAAAGAAAAATGTGTCCATGAACTCAATGAGCTTGGAAAAGTAATACCACCACAGGGTCCTCATCACCTGGAACATAAAACACAGGTGCAAACACATTAGAAATGGAGCGAATCAAGCCATGCAGTGTCACGGGCTAAAATAATGGCAGTTCAACATTTCACCCAATAAATGTGGGTTTTGGGGATTGCTATAAAAAAAGAAAATGCATCTATAATGTCCTCCTCAGACCTGAATCATCCATTTGCTGTAACCGGGAGATATGCGGCTCGCCTCCGCTGAGCCTTTTCTGCTTTGCTTTGCTTGGCTTTATGTTTGTAAATGTTTTAGTTTTTCGTGTTGTCCTTATTGGGCAGGACAACGCAGGGTGACAGGGGGTGAAGAGCGGGAACAGACGGTCAGCAAATTGTCGGGACTTGACCCACTTCACCGAGGACGAGCAGTGTTCCGCCAAATGTGCAGAAGTCTCAACCACTCGACGATCCGCTGCACGTGTGTTTATTTGACAGGAACAATGCGGACGTAGTTAGAAAGCAGAGTCTGCAGATTATAGGTATAATATACAGGTAGCCAAACAATAGGTTTCAATGTCATCTGTCCCCTTTGAAATGTTTTATTTCAACAGCACACGTCAGTCAAGAATGGCAAAATAACCGTCATTATAATTATTTGAGGCACATTTGATATACATAGAAGGCATGTTTATTTATCTATCAGGGTTTTACAGCAGATACGTTGATCTTGTGACATAGAAACATAGAATCTGGTGTGCCTTTGATGCAATTTTAATAAAAAGCAATAGCTTATCACTATCAGCATACTGGTATTTTGTCACAATGATGATCACCAATAACATTTTTTTTTACATTTGTGTAAGGCTACAATAAGTCTCGTTGAATTGCAATATCAAAATGATTTCACTTTCTAAGAATATTCACAAATTTTGCGGGAAATACAGCTACATTTCCTTATCAACTGCAAATACACACACAGAAATCCTCCTAAACTACACCTATACCTATAATGTAATGTGATAAGCCCTTTGCCAAAAGGTCTTCGCAAAGTCCAGGACGCATCATTGGACAATTCAGCCATTTACAGCAGGAACACCCTGATAACTTTTAATCGTGGCAGAACTGCAAAGCTCTGCACATTTTTCTGTTCTACCTCCTGCACCGGAAAGTCCTGATCATGACACACAAGTCGGATTAATTCGACCTTCTATCTCTACAGCTTATCTGCGATTTACAGGTATTGGCAGCGCCACATCAGAGCCATAGATTTGCAAAAAGGACAGGTCAGAAATTGAGAACCTCCTTGCCATTGACTATTAAAGCATCAAAGGGAAAAAAGTCTGAGAAGAAACTAATAAACCACCTACTGTATTTCTACTTTTTAATGGATATGATTATGCCGAATCAAGCAGATATGGGCCTTGTGATGCATACTGCAGTATTAGGAATACTATACAGCTAGGCATCCTCTGAATGCATTTTACTCATGAAAAGCAATTTTGCTTCACAGCACAGGAGGGTTTTCTAGATAACTGGAGAAAACCAGTTTGGAACAACAATAAGTCAGAAGGTTCAATAGAAACAGATAAAGTCCAGGTACTCATCATTTGCAAAAATTGAAATGGAAAAAGCCAGTATTTCAGGGGGCAGAACCACCAGGATGCGAACACCACAAGAAGAATGAAACACCAATCTGACTGCACGTGTAAAGGTAGGAGAGAGAGAATTGGCTGTCATAGTTTTTTTTAGACACCAGGGGTAGACATTTCACTTTGACACCAATGTGGAAAAATTAGAATAATGACTAAATAAGAAGAAAGATGCGGATCTTAATTCAGGCCTGGGTACACTGTTGTGTTTTTTCTATTTCTATTCATGCACATCCATGATCCATGCACAAATGATGAGCGCATGGATCTTTTCATGTCTATTGAACTCCATCTTTCTGTTTGCTGGATACCAGTAACTCCCTGTTACAATTGCTTTTGAATTATCCAGGAGGGTCAGCAGACTCAGAGACTGACCTTAGTGTCCACTTCTGGTCCACTATAGGTGTTCTGGCAGAAGAAATTATAATGGCCATGCCACACTGCAGGAACAAGCTGAAGGAAAAGACAATACATTGTCAAATACAATGTAACATATCTGTAAGTATTGATCATTTAACAGAAAGGCCTAAGCAGTAAATCATATGAAATATAATAAATAGTATGAAATTAAATATGAATAATTTGAATGGGTAAGTAACTAATATGAGACAGCTCAAATAAACATTATCAAAATTAATACAAACAACTGATTATACAATAGGAAAAACAGAGATTAGTTGAAGGTCGATACTGAGTGGCGAATAGATCCTGTCACTTTGTCCGTCCCAATAAGAGGATTTACAAACTAATACAAAAGCCAAAAAGCTGCTGCAGGTTAAGAGCCATGTGATTATTCAGGAATAATATTGTCCAGATCCAGGTGGTGCATGATCTAATGTGCAGATTAACAAAGTGATTTAGCACAATTAAATCATCATTAAAACATTCAATTACTATCAGCATGTTCTGTAAACAATTCCAAAGTCATATTTGTGTGACCTCTCAGTTGTGCAGGAGATTTCCATTGTTAAGCTGTCATCTCTACTCTGTAGTCTAAATGTTGGGCATTTCGTTCCTCATCAAGAAGCTTGTAATGCAATAAATTCATTCAATTCAGTGCAAAGGTCATTATATAAGTGAAACAAAACAACAACTGCATAAGAGGCTATACCAACAATGTAGAGCAGGTGTCACCCGCCTTTTTAAAGCCGAGGGCAACTTCAAGAGCATTAAGTTGTTCAAGGGCTACCAGATAAATAATATCCCGAAGGCTTAAAGTCAAACTGTTTAATTATAGATTATCAAGCATATTATATGACAAAATCATGCTCTTAAACAAATACTGACAATCGAAAAGACAAATAACTGTTTTTTTTAACATCAAGATGCAAGAAAATGAAGTGCAATATTTTTTTTTACAAAAAACATCAAGGGCTGCTGGGGATGCTGCCTGCGGGCATAGGGTTGGTGACCCATGTTGTAGAGAAAGTAAGTCTACAATCCATTCTCACCTTTAAGTCACCAACCATTCCTTTGATGACAAAAGAAATGAAGCTATATTTGTTAAATATTTGTGTGGGTTCAGCCTGTCTCCTCCAGACTTTGTCCCAAAGTCTAGATCAGGGGTGCCCAAAGTGTGGCCCAGGTGTAAAATCCGGCCCTCAGACCTATTTCAGTATGATTAAAACCTCAAATACTAACAATTTACTTTGAGTCATAGGTGTGATTATGGTTCCAAGGCTAAATAAAGCTGTTGAGAATGGTTTAAACTGCTCTTCAATGCACCCAGTTAAATGTTTGACTGCACTGACCACCGATCTGTGCCCTCCTCCATGCTGTACACACTTCAATATGTGGCCCTCCATGAAAAAAATGTGGACACCCCTGGTCTGAATGAGCCAGCAGACAAAACTAAGATCATTAGTGCTGTCGACGGAGCTTCTCAGATGAGAGGTGTGAAATGTCCAACACTTAAACTACACAGTATAGATGACGGGTTAAAAACCTTTGTGAACAATTCCAAAGTCATGTAAAAATATTGCAAAATGTAAATATGATTGATTTAAGATGGGCTAGATTCAGGGATATAATTATTATATATATTTACAATTTCCTAGTGATACAAATGCAGACCCGTTGTGCTGTTTTTGTCATAAAAGTTTAGATTTGTGATCAATTCCATTACAGGAAGATATGAATACTTCCAATTCACTGTATGATCAATGCCACAGTAGAGCTCTGTTCAGTCTGAATGCTGCAGTTTGCGTGTATGTTTTCCATCATAATACCTCACTGAACATGTGCAGGGACAGCAGCGTCAGACACACATTATACATCAGTAGCAGACCCCTGCAGGAGTATGGCAGCCTGTCCCTCATGTACTTGGGTCCTATCCACACAATGAGGAGGTAGACCACTGTGAGAGCGAAGGTCGGGAGGTAGTTGTCGAGTAGCAGCCATCCTCGCACCCGCGGATCTGTCACAGGAACAAACAGGAGCGTTCAGTGCACTGCCCTACCGCCTTTGATCTGCACAATCCCGTCAGATCTGGGGGGCTAAGTACGAAAGGCCTGGTGGTACTTTGGGAACATCAGAAAGCCTGGACATTTTATTTTTTAATGTAACATATTTATTTTAGTTCCATCTGAATATATTTAAATTTCAGATAGGGGCCATGACACAAAGCATGTATGGGCCCAGTGGCTTAGTGCTTAGCACTCTTGCCTCACAGCAAGAAGGCCCCATGTTTGACTCCCAAACCAGGTGCTGCTTTGCAGAGTTTGCATATTCTCACCGTGTTTATGGGTTTCCTTCTTGTCATGTTGCTCAAATAAAAACAGGTCAACATAGGCTCACGATTAAAGTAAGTGCCAATGCATGAAGTGGACAAGTCTCAGCCTCACTGACAAAGCATGTGTGTGAGAACAGACTTTGTGATGTCTTAGTTCAAAGAAATTATTTACAAACGTTTGTTGTAAAACAGCAGTGACAAACTGTCATCACAACAGCTTTTGGACAGTATTCAAACCACTCACCTCTGGGACCAATCCAGTGCTCAAAGTGACTATTCAGTTTGTGGTTGAATGATTCCATTCCTGGAGAAAACAAACCAAAATCATTGTTTTATTGAGTCATTCAGCAGCAACATGAACACTGTTAATGCAGAATCCTTCAGTTTGTGACTATAGATAAACTGAAAGACCTTGACTTCGAACACAGTACCAAATAGAAATACAAAAAACTAGCAATTTGTTTTGTCATTTTGTGAAACAAAATGTTTACTGTTTACTTTTCTTCTGCAGGCTTGCCACAACAAATCATTTGCCTTGGAGTGTGCAGCGATTTGAGAAATTAGTATTAGTATGCAGGCTAGAGACAGCTCCAATATGATACCCTTTGTTGGCTATATGCGTCATCCTCATATGAAACATATAACCTTTTCTTTACAGAGAAGACTCAACCAAATTCAATGTAGTAATTGAGTCTAATTACATCATGCTGCTGATGCAGCCTCTGGGCTTATGGATGGATGCATTGGCAACATTGGTTGAGAAATAGCTGCTATGGATAAGACCAAAGCAAAGTAATTTTAATCAGTACTATATGCAGGGGCGTCTGACCGGGTACTGAGTACCCAGGGTCCAGAGCAGGGTTGGGGCCCTCGGAGTGCTGCTGTAAAAGCGTTTTGTATTTCCTCATAATTGACATAACAACTGAACATAACCAGGCTGAAATACAATGGTCCTATACAGAATTTGCACAAGCAATAATGAATAATGATGGATATCTCAGGGACCCCTTTAAAAATGTGCCAAATAGTTCAGCCCACACACCGGTGTTCAGCACCGCGCTTCAAGGAGAGCTCCATGATGCAATGACACAGAGCTAGGAAAGAGAAATATTAGTGCTGCCTCGCTTTTTCGCTCTTGGCTCTTATTTAATACTATTATCGCGGGTTTGGGATGAACTTTCTTGTGATAATTGACAGTTAAACATAAGTCAAGTCAAGGCGAGTGCCTCCCTCTCTGCCTGCGCTGCAGCGGCCGGTGCAGAGTGACCCGCCCTCTCCGCTCCTTCTTTCCTCATTTTAATTGCTGAAGTTTCCCTTTCCTTTTATTTACTGTCATAAACCAAATTAATGATGCAAATGAGCCGTGAGCATTCATTGTAAATGCGGAGCTTCAGAGACGCCTTTGACGTGGTTCTAGGGAAAATGTATGAGATGGCCCGTGCCAGACTTTTCAGGCTTTTCAGAACAAGAATTTACCAGCATATAAACTGTAGCCTACACCTACATGAAGGATTCAAATATGGTGAGACCAAAACAGGCTGAAGCATTGGTTTTGTAGTTCATGAAGAGGCCATGTCTATGAAACACACAGGCAACATATCATATAATGAATTGTATAACATAAACTAGTGTTTTAATGCCTATTTCGAAGTCTTACAGTGTCACAGTGCAGCCCCCTGTTTATTGTGATATCTTTAAGGTCAGTTTCAGTAGGCCTAGTAAAAGTAGAATTTTCCACATCCAATTTAAACGTCTGTGTATCAACAACTGAGGTTAAAACAGACCTTTCATTATTGTAGCTGCACTCAGTCCAAATGACATTTAAAGTCAAGATGACATTTACACAATAAACAAACCACACAGTAAGTATACAGGATGTAAGTAGATATATGGGGGGGTCCATCAAAATAGTCTGTACCTAGGGCCCACAATGTGGTGCTACACCCCTGACTATATGCCCAGTGATGCATTACCAAAACATGGTAATCTGCAGGACTTAATCAGAGCATGATGAGCCAGAGCGCAGTGAGAGTGCAGCAGCCAACATGGCTCCAGCTCTGAGCGTAAACACTGGCATCATGCAAAATGTGTCATTTACTATTAAAACACTGAGTGCTCACGAACCAAACTGCTCTCTCTTAAATGGCATACAAACATGCATCAGGCTTAACCCTTTCTTGTCTAGGGCCCTTTTCCCAATTCTTTTCCCTATATAATTCTGAATTGCAGTAAAATTGCAATTCTGAAAAAAGCTGCCTTTTAGTTTTAGTCTTCTATTATAAAAATCAACACGAATTAACAAGAAAAAGCAGTGAAAATGTGCTTCACTTCAATGGCTTGAAACAGAAAGTGCAAAGTAATTCTGTTGAGCAGTAAACAGACGGTAGCCTATATTTTGTTTTCCTCTTTAACAGTAACATTTCTCTCAGCCACAGTGTCTTCTTGTTAATTTTCTTCTTTTTTTTAACGCCCAATTACTTGAATTAACTGAACTAAACTTAGCAAAAGTTAGGCACCTGGTATGTCAACCACCACAACATCTCTGAATACGAAAACAGGAAAGGATAAATGAACTCCTGGTATGCAGCAGCTGCTCTCATCCAGACGAGGAGCTGAGGTCGCCGCTTCAGCATCACCGGTCTCTCCCGGACGCAAGCGCACTGCATCTCAAACGCTGCAAAATCCTCACTGAAGTTAAGAGAACCCGGTGGTGGGATAAAGAAACCAAAGATAGAAAAGTGATGAGAAGCGGTTTGCCCACCTTTAGACGAAGTGACGAGCACGCCTGATCTGCCTGTGAATCCCTGGGTGGTTGCTGGCCGCTCTAAGCACAGTGCAGCCTTATGGCTCAGTGGGGAAAAGTGGGAGGAACGCACTGACTGGCCCGGTGCCCTGTAGTAGGAGGGCCCAGCCACGAAGTGACCCGCTGTGTTGCATTGGCCCTCCACTCACCGCCAGGTTCAACACGGCCCGAGCGCTTTAGGGCGCAACACGCAGAAACACGCCACGGCCCTGTCATCTATTAACCAGCACCAGATTACAAGGTGACATGGCCACTATGCAGGTCGCGCGACGTGCCACGTGTTACAGTGGTCTACAATAAAGTTCTTTTGTGTTCCGATGTAAGGCTGACCTACTGTCTAATAGCCTATAAGGATGGTTGCAACTTGCCAAAAGTTTTGCAAAGTGGAAAAGCTGATGTGTTGTTGTAGCTTAGTCCCAATTCATACCACAGAACAACATTTTCTACTTCCGTAATGTTCTAATCTTACTGTTGTAATTGAGCATCCATGTAGTATGTTGCCGAATGCTCATGCTCCAACAGTGAAGGCAATGTAGGTTCCGCATAAAGCACAGCTACAGCGCCATCTTGTGGCCAAAGCGCCTAAACTACAATAAAGCGTGAGAACGCGCACTCATTTTGTGCATTTTTTGTAGCATAAGAAACAGAAATGTATAATTCTGCATTTTTGGGGAGAACACTAATTACTAATAGTGTATTTGGTCAGTGTCATTCTGGATTCATTACTTGAATAAATGCATTGATAGTAATGATAAAACGTGTAAATGTATTATTTAAGTTTATTTGAATAGGGACAAGTATGTCACATAAACTCATGTTACATACTACAACATTTTAGCCAAAGCTAATTCTCACTGTCCGTCCCCCATGTAAAATGTGTTGTTATTTTGTCCGGAGTACTATTCTTAATACCTGGAAATCTTTTCTTAATTTTTGTGTTTAAATGATTCATAAACCTGTAGACTATGCCTGTTGAAGCGCCTGTTATGAAAATAAGTGCCAGGCAATTGCACCAGGAGCTCAGCACATCACAGAGGTGCACATGAAGCTGAAATTTAATTGGAGTACTCTGATGTATTCCTTTGATTTTAGTGAAGTAACTGTATACCAAATGAGTTACTCTAGATGAGTATTCTAGATACATGTATTCAGGTAATACCCAACACTGTTGGTCAGTCAGTCTTAACACTTTATCCTTATTCCATTAATTTATTTAAAACAGGAAAGTTTCATCATCCATACTCCAAAGAAACGCCATACTCAAGTTCCCATTACAAAGCCAGCCAGCAGGTCAAACGTTTTTGCAAAATGAAAACCTCAACAGATTAAAAACTAGTAACACAAAGCACATGCCCAGAAACATAGTGTTGTTAATTAAAAGGAGAGGTACAGTATATACAAGCACAAGATTAAAAACAGTCTACTTTACAGCCCTTTCCTACATGTATAATCTCTCACAGGTTTGTTTTCCAGAGAAAAATAAATACACATCTGATTTTTCTATTACACAATCCTTTTACATGTTTCAGCCCTATTAAAATAACTGTATAATCATAAAAATCTGATATGAGTAAATATTTACATACGTTTGTGTTCCTCATAACACAGTTTTACACTTGAGTTTGGACCGCTTTCATTCCATCCCACATATTTGGTCTACTTTACATTTTTACCTACGTTTGCTGTGATTTATTTGACCCTGTTAAGCGGGTTGCCAAAAAGCTCGGGACACTGCTCCTCCTCTTTTGCGATCCGGTCACACTTTCTCAAGAGGTCATAGCTGATCTTGTCGGTAATAACACTGTCCTGCTTGTACTGGGGGTGGGTTGCGACAAACTCCCTCATCCACTTGGCCATGGTCATCAGCTCGCCTGTTTTAAACCAAGAAATAAACATTTACATTGAGAGATAAACATTATCGCTCCTTTCAATCATGACTTTGTTACCTGAGGCACGTTTCTTGATGAGCTTCAGATAATTCAAAATAGTGCATCGCGTGTCTACATCAACTTCCATGTTTTCAAGATAGCAGTTCAGAATGGGAATTAGGCCTTGAAAAACCCCCTCCTACAGACAGACAATAGATATGATTGAAAAATGTGCTCCCACTGGTTTTACACGTGAAACAAGAAGGCCAGCCCATTGCTTTTAAAACATAAGCGTTATTTCAGTTTTCAACACATTAAATTCCATTGGTGATTTGAGTCCTGTTGATAAATTCAACCATAAAATGTGCTTAACTAATGTTTTAAATGCATCAATGATTATGCTTTAAGTTACAGACGCTCTGGAGGTTTAGAACTGAATGCACATCCAAACAAATCTCACTTCTGCTCTAGACTAACCATGCTGAAAAACAGGAACGAATGCAGACGGTGAATTCTCTGAAAGTTGGTGAAGGTGCAAAAACAACACCATGGGGTCAAGGAGTCAGATATATATACGTGATGGAAAAGTACCAAGGAGGAAGGACCCCCCGCACCGCCTCTTCATGCATATTCAATACTATCATTGTATAAATGTACGAGCGCAGGGAAATGCGGACGATGAAGACCCGTGCACGTATTGTTGACAGGGAAAGACAAGCGCTCAGGTAATTTTGTATTAGAATTGTAATTGTAAATAGGGAATACACTTTTCTTGAATTAATTTATTGAATATTGTCCTTGTTTCTCCAATAAACGTAGTGTGCCGGTGTTTCACTGTTTAGAGAAATGTGTGCCATGAGTCCCGAACAGACTGTAAAACTCTAAATCATACAGATAATAGCATTTTAGCAACAGTCTATTGAAAAACATACTTTTCCATTGATGATGGTGTCAATGCTCATCAGTGTGTACTCCTCATTAGTGCCGTCAGTCTCCAAACCGTTCTGTGCAGCAGCAGCAGCTCCATCAAGGCCCGGGTTACAGCCTTCGAGTTCACAATAACAGTATCACAATGTGACTTGACCTCAAAAGAATCATATAGACACATTTGCTAATCCCACCTTTGAACATGTCCTTTCTGAAATAAAACATTCCCTCCTGGACTGCATTCCTCTTCTGAGCGGCCTTCATATTCTCATCCACCTGGTTCAACATTAGTACGAGTGTAACTTGTCTTTCAACTGCTGTGACAGAATTCAAAGAGCAGGATTTTTGTTTTTACCTTTGACAAGGGGATGAGGAAGTCCAGTTTGTAAGACAGGATGACTCTTGTGAGCAACACCACAAAAACCACGTATGCAGCATTTTCAAAGTCAGTTAGCTGCACCTTTATCAAGAAAAACAAAAGTAATGTTAGCTGTAGTTTAAAACAACAATACTGTATTGCATCAGCAAGGTTCTACCTCCATTGGGCGAAACTCAACTCTCCAGCCAATGTCAGAATTCGGAGGAGGGGGCTTGAACCTCATCGATTGCCAATTAGTTGACTGGATGTTCTATACAAGCACATTAATCAACGCATGTGATCGTACGCACAAACCGTTTCTCAAAACATTTGTATGACACAAACCTCAAAGTGATCCGACTCGTTCTCATCGTCCAGGTTTATTTTCTCTTGAAACACAGAGAGTGGGTCTCTGATGAAAAGGTGTGCAATGTGCTGAGCCAGCAGCTTGTCGATTCCTGTGAAGAGCGGCAAAGTTAAACCTGACGTCACGTGCCAAGTCTGTGTCCACAAAGCCGTGTACCTCCACTGAGCAGCTGATTGTAGATTTCTTCATCTATTGTTAGTTTAATGTCATTGTACTTCTCCCCGCAGCTTGAAAGGTAGCTGTCGATTGTGTCATATCTTGATTTTGAAATTCTGTATTTGTTGTTTATCAAAGGCTGGAACAGATCAACATTTGAGTTACGGACAAAGGGACAAACAAAAGAGGCTGCATATGATAGTGTTTTTGAGTTTGAGTTGCACACCTTTAATCCACGCTCTTCCGCTGTCCTGTCATCCACGGAGGCAGAAATAATGTCCCAGCGACAATCAATATCGGACACAAAACCTCTGTAGAAAGGTGACGCAGCGCTCAGGGCCATCTGAAACAAAGTGCCTCGTTATTTGTGTGAAATTGCACTGCCTTGGAAGTACCGTATTTATCTTAAAAGGCATATCCAAGTCACCTCGGTGTTTTAAGGTCACGTGAATAATTGAAAGTGTATACTGCTGTAATGCTCACCACAATAGGACAGAACGTGGCCAGTTGGTCATAAAGATATCTTGCCTCATCAATGCTACAAGCCTGGAATGTCACCTATAAAAAAACGTTCAAAGACAGAGAGCGAAGTACATTTATACATGACTTATTATGACGGCAAACTCACACAAACAACATTCAAATGAGGTCACTCTTCCTCATGTAAATCAACACAAACAGGATTTGAAACAGTGCTGAGTCATGTCACTCAATACCTGCAGGCAGCAGTTGCCCATGCCGAAGCCCATGGCGTCCATATAGATATGATCAGGTAGTGCCGCTCTGGCTGCTTCTCCGTCGTCTTCTGGGAACTCCTCCACAAAAGGAGATGGAGTGCACTTGTCTTTAAAAACTACAAGCACAGTTTTGCATGGGTTTATAATTGTAACTTCCCAAATATTTACTTTTATAGTTGCGCTGGTCAGTCACTTACTAGGCACATTGATGACAACTTTCTCTCCTCTTCTGTGACGGATGTTTCTGGTAAGGGTACTGAAATAAAGTAAGAATAAAGCAATTATAATAAAAGTAAATAATACAAGCAAAATTTGAAAATTCATATTCAATATTTAGCTGGAGAAGAGCTCAATTCTTCACACACTCTTGCTTCTGTTGCTTTCAATTGTGTAAGGAGGCCAACCTGAATCTGGGGTGTACATTGATGGCTTGATCTGGGAAAAACAGCGATTTGGACACTCCCTTCTCGACAGGGGTTGGTGCGTGCTCTGGTCTGGTGAAACCCGGGCAACCTAACCTACAGAAAGAGGAAAAACGACAAAAAGGACAAGCATTATTAACAAATTCTTTACATGCAACAATGGGTATGCTCTGTTTTTGCAAAGACGCAGTACCTTGGAAACGCAGTGATGGTAGCGAGCGTCTCGTTGTCTTTGAGCAGAGATGAGGCCTCTCGCCTCCTCTTGCCCATGTTGCCCTCCACAGTGTTAAACTCTGACATGGTCCCACCGTACGGTTGCCCGGGGGTGCCCTCAATCATGTAGCTGCCATACTCTGGTCTCCAAAGGGTCGGGTGACTACAAATAGGTACATGGGCAGTGGGATTAGCAGTTGTCCCTCACAGTAACAAGGCTTTTGATTTAGTCGTCTCAGTTTTGCTAAGCCTTTGTTCTGTTGCCATGTTTAAACGTATGTATTTCATAAACACAAGTTACTTTTCTTTTACATTTTGATGACAATATTCATCACTGGTTACACATGTTTGTCTCTAAATACAAATGTGCAGGCCTACTTCGTACTGTTTTAACATCCATCAGTCACGGTCTTTATAAGTCACAGTCAAAAGACGCGACATTTCACAGTGTGCTCTTTGGTGTGTGCAGCAGAGGGGCAGTAATGAGGAATGCATCATCTCTACTATTCCCCCAGCACTGGTATTTCCCCTGTGTGAAGTCAGCCCCATAGATTTAAACCAGTGTCATGTGCAGTGAGCAAGCACAACACTCACAATCTGCCTGGATAAACACATTCACAGCTCAAGCTCTTATATTTTTTAAGTCATGCTTTAAGGGACCCATCCAGTCAAGCTCTTCCCAGCTGAATTATAAAGAAATAATAAAGAACTTGCTTTTTAGTTTGACTTCAGAGATTTTTTCTTCAATACTGATATAAATAACTATAACTAAAGCAAGACAAACTGGTTCTAAATCACACTGCATTTCTTCTTCTGTAATAAATGCAAGATATGCATTTAAATTTAAGAGTTTAAGATATGTATAACGCTTTAGAATACAGCCCGCGTTTCAGGTGTAAGTACGGGTAACAAGAAAGTAATTACACATGTAAGTACAGGTACTCTTACATGTGTCACAAGGCAGTACAACATGTAACTACGTGTCAAGGTGTAGTAAAGGTATTCATTTTAATTTTTTTTATTTATTTCATTCAAAAGTGACATCATACAATCAAAACAAAACCACCAAGCCAATACAGTATGAATGAAACAGAACAATTAATGGTGCTGAGCTATCAGAGTTGTGGCAAAAGGGAATGTGGTATTGTTCGTACGTAATGTATTATAGTGAAAGTAATTACACATGTAAGTACAGGTACTCTTACATGTGACTGTGACAAGCAGAAGCAAGAGTGAACAGAGAAAAATAACAAGTGTAAGTAAGTAGTAAGTAATCTTTATTAAGTGTCCAAAAATGATCACCCATAATTATAATTCCTAAGTCGTTTCCCTTAGTTGTAGGGGAAACGGGAAAAAACCTCTGTTTGCACAGGAAAAACATGCACATCTGCACAGAAAAGCTCCGTCTGACGTAGGAATTGTTTCTGCTTGTTACAGGCAATGGTGTCTCACTATAAAAAATAAACAACAATCAATAATGGCTGGAGTCAAAATTAATGCACAATATCACATTCACTTTTGCCACAACTATGTGATAGCTCAGCACCATCTTTGCTACACATTAACACGTAGTTACACATTGTACTACCTTGTTACACATTGTTCCCCCTTGTTACACATGTAAGAGTACCTGTACTTACATGTGTAATTACTTTCTTGTTACCCGCACTTACACCTGGAACGCGGGCTGTATTCTAAAGCTTTACCATATGTTATACATTTATGCTCGACCGTAGTGAATCTTAAATCGTTGCCTGGGCTGGGTTTGGTTGAGTGAGGACGTTTTGCTTTTATCCAGAGAAACTTGGCTCTTGCAGTCTGAATGTGACACTGGCCCCAAGCCATATACAAGACTCAGGTCCAGGAGGAAGGAACCAAAACTGCCAATCTATTCGACTTGTATACAGTATCACTCAATGAGCAAGTCTTTGTTGTGCTCTGCCACTCAGCCAGCGGGCAGAGACGACCCATGGATGAGAGGCGAAACAATGTACACTTCAACTACAGAGTACAGAAGATGACTCAAGAACCTCGATTGAAGATGGGAAACTCCTGTACAACTGAGAGCCTACACAGACAATTACAGAGGAGGGTCGTTCACCTGATCCTCAATAGGCTGTTATAGAAAGGAGACAGAGCAGGCGTCAGTCCTCTATTGAGACTGGATTTCTGTTGAATCACAAGAATCGCCTCCTTTACTTTGTTTTGGTTAGACTGCTCTGGTTTGGGTCACATTCTGACCACAAGAGCTGAGAAGAAGCGTCTGTGAATAGAAGATAGAAGCGAAACGTCTTCAACTCAACCAAACCCAGTCGACGATGAACACTTCCTGGACCAATGAGAGCCTTCAAACATTCATGCTTGACCTATTAATTATAAGTTACTACAACTGTATAAGATGTGAGGTAAACAGCGTGTTGTTCAGTGTAAATATTGTTTCTAATGTTCACGCTCTTCACGGATACTTCTCCAATCAATTGCTTGTAGTGGGATGAATACATAAACACGTGCCTCAGAGAATTGACTTACTTTGGGTTTGTCTTTTCCCCCTGCTCCTGGAGCGTTTCCAAAATTTCCGCGGTTCTCAGGACAAGCCTCACCTTTTCCACTTTGTCATCCCACTCCATCAACATGTACTCCACCTACACAGTCAACAGATGAAGGCAAGAGTTCAAAGGGGGTTTGAAGAAAGTAACCCTTAAAAAACAGGTCCAGACAACATCAGGTTTCAAGAATAGGGTTTGGACGCCCACCACATCAATTCCAATCCAACGGTCATGTTTCCTTCACTTTGACTGTGCTGGTGCCGTAATCCCCTGTCTGAAAGTGGGATTAATCTATAACAACAGCATTCCACACTGTTCGAAATCAAAACACTTGGTTTAAGCTGCATCACACAATGACGTTAGTGAACTGGCAGGGGGAAAATAAATGCTGGACAGGCTTAGAAGTCAGTACAAGAATTTGTTTTAAACTTCTACAAGGACATTTTCAGATAAGCAAAAGTTCAAGATTACCAAACTGTAAGGATAGAAAGTCAAGATGCCATTTAGTAAAAGTCAACAATAATGCTTTATATTGTAGATGTTGTTGAGATGAGATATTTGAGATTGTGTTATGTCACATGTTGTTATAACTGATGGATAGTGCCATTCTAAGCTACATGTGTCAATACACTCACGTTGTTGCATCACACACCGTCAAATATCTCGACAGTAGCATCACAAAACTTCAGTCTCTTACCTCGTCACCCCACTTCAGCACATCTTTCTGTCGCTCTTTGACCTTGTTGTAGATGTTTAGGAACTGGATAATGCCGTGTTTCCTAATGTGGTTGGCATACTTCCTGGTTTCTTCCCAGTTGAGAGGAGATCCTTGTGAGAGCAAACCCATCGCACAGTCACAATTTAAACTGCTGACTGCCCTTTTGCTTTTTGTTGACTTATTGAACTCTCTCTCTGCGAGTCTGGGCTAGTTAGCTTCGTCAGTCCCACTCCCACTCAGACACGTCGCGTGGATCTAGGGTCTTGCACACGTCTTTTTTTTTTTATATGCTTCAAAATAATCCACAAGCAGATGCTGAGCCGCTTCGGGAGAACAGGTTAGACAGCGTGCCTTGCCGGTAACCTTAGCTGTGCATCAACATAAGAAGGAAAAGGCCCCCCTTACACATCACCTGCTGCTAATACCTAACGTTAGCCCACTACAGCAGAAGATAATGCTAAATGCTAACGACCTAAAAGAGTGAAGAGTGGTTGCTAGCCTTGGACGTGGCCGACCAGACGCTGCTCTGTGATGGAAAGACAACGATTCAAGTCGATGCAGGTGGTTTCTGCTTCTCAGAGTTGAGCTGCACAGTTCATATAAACGCCCTACTCGCTGCACGCTGCCCGCTGGGCACGTGACAGCGTCAGGCGGAGCGTGGTGACGTCAGCACAATGACTCAGCAGTTCTTCGCTCCTCCCCGCGCGGCTTTCAGGCCTAGTCGGAAATAGTTTAGTCCCCCCCCCGATGATTAGATATGTATGTGTAATATTTTCTTATTCATGCTACATCTTAAGTATTTAAGTGGCCTAGAAATCTCCTCAGAATGACAATGACCAGCCTCAAAAATGAGAGAAAAATTGAATGTATTTTTAGCCCTACTGTAATTGTTGGATGAATGTGTGCTGGTTCGCCCACAGCAACCTAATTAACCATACAGAGTTACAGACACCAAGCTGTACCGGTACCTCAAGAAATACACAAGTTTTAATTTAAAACGAACTAATCTGCAAATGCCAAAT
Source organism: Gobius niger (assembly GCF_951799975.1). Classification (NCBI taxonomy): domain Eukaryota; kingdom Metazoa; phylum Chordata; class Actinopteri; order Gobiiformes; family Gobiidae; genus Gobius; species Gobius niger. The sequence goes on from NC_136858.1 coordinate 23,480,197, forward strand.
GTTCAATCTTATAAAAATCATGTGACATTAACATGAACAACAAGGTTTGATTTTTTGTTTGTTCCAGACAGTTCCACCGTTTTGCAGATACATTATCAGGGCCATCTTTATTTGACACGGTGGATGATTGCACAAACAATAATACATTGTAAGATTGAGGGTTTATTACAGGTAGCCACGTTGGTCCAGTGACTCAGCAAAACAAAACAAAAGGCTGAGATGACGAAGTACAGCACAAACCAGTCATCATGATGTGTTTTATTAGGTTCAATTACAGCTTTATTTGATCATATTTCTTTATTTATCATGTGTATGTCATGAAAAATAACTAGTCCCCATGGAATTTTACACAAAAAATAAACTTATTTGTATGTTCTGAGAGTCAAAACTGAAATTATATTTTTGTTTAATAGAAACAAGGTTGGAAATCTGGCCCTGGTCTATACCTCAGACAAGAGTGGTCACATTTAAGCTATGGGTCTTCATGAAAAAATCTGGGGTAGACTTTCACATCATTAAAATAAGTCATGTTGAACTTCTACCTACTGTAGTATACAGGTTGGCAATATATGCAATGTAATGGCTTTATAGAAGGATCAACCAGAAGTGACAATCAATCACTCGTACTGTTCTTGCCTGTCTTTACTTTGCTGCCACCAGAACAAAAGTTTTTTTTTTTTTTATATACGGTATATATATACAAAACACATGCCATCATGGGATATATTAGATCTCTTTAATAACAAACATTTCTTCAAGACATGAGCAGTTTATATTCTTGGGTTTCAAATAATATACAATTAGGACCAATGCTGAGCAATAAACAATGAAACATTGAAACTTTGTTGTTCTTGAATGATTAAAAATTGAATCTATAACAGGAAAAGGGATGTAAACCCATGAATATGCTCAGGCAGAAACATCATAATTACGGCTGTGTTTTTTATTTCATTTTTTTTCTTACAAAATGTCTGTTTCACCCATTCTGATTGTTCCAACATTTTAATCCTCTCTTTTCTGCACCGTTCCTTTACTGTACAGCAGCAGCCTATAATGAATGTAGAGACACTGCTTTCATTGACACACCCACTCCTGGCAGGTGAATCAAATACCTTCAGCATTTTCCTTTTCAAGTATCAGAGACTCACAGTAGCTAGAAGCACAATATACGGGGCTGTTTTCATTGCTTGTCAAACAACAAAACATATGGTTGGTTTCTTATTGTATAATATTTGATGTCAGGTTAACTTTTCATATAAATGAGCTAAAAGGTTTTTAAGCAAAGTTGGACCCTAATCCCTCTTTAAACATTACAAAATGTGATGCTGTTGATTTGTCTAAAAAGGTTTTGCATTTTTTGTGATATCCAAAATGTATTTATTTATTTGTATAAATAAAAGGGGTCATTAAGCACTAAAACAGCATTTCAGTTACAGACAAGACGTCAACCATAGCACAAGTAAAGCATGTTATGAGATAAGCTTTTATATACTGACTGGTGCAGAGGACACTGAACTGGCTCTGGACTCTCGTGTTGTTTTCTTTGTGGGAATTGTAACAACGCAGCATGAAATGCCAACCGTAGCCTCTGGCAGCTCATCATCTTCAGTCCATTCATTAAGATCAGGGTTGTAAACCTGAATGCATTTCCTGTACTTTTTCTCACCCTCGTTCCACCCACCCAGCACATAGACCTTGTTGTTCAAGATGGAGATACCAGCTGTGCTCACCCCTGTGTGCACTGGTGCACAGTAGCTCCACTGGCCACTGTGAGGGTTGTAGGATTCAACAGCCAGAACATCTACTCTCTCTCCACGCCCTCCCAACTGACTTCCCCCAATCACATAGGCGCGATCTCCCACTGTAGCAGCACAGTGCCAGCCTCGAGGGGTGCTCAGGCTGCTCTTGTCCTGCCAGCTGTCAGTAGAGGGGTCATAGCAGCACACTGCTCTGGAGTAGGCATTGTTGATGTAACCTCCAGACACCAGAATCTTCCCATCAATAACAGAGCTAGCGTGGCAGCAGCGTGGGATCTCCATTGATGCCTTCATCTGCCATTGGTTGGAGGAAGGTACATAACACTCCACTGATGCCTGGACTCCATCAGTATTTCGCCCTCCAACTGCAAACAGGAGACCATTGAACGTGTTGAGGCTGAAGTGAGTACGTCTCTGGATCATGTTGTTCAGGTGAATCCATGTGTTGAAGCGTGGATCATATCTACAAAGGAAAACAATATTTTATTGTTGGAAAATTGGTAAATTAACCAGAATATCAGAACTTACCTGCTGAAGTTGCTAACTGCATGCTTAGCTTGATTCCTTGCATCATTCTGGTCCTCTCCACCAGCAACGTACAGGAAGCCATCCAGTACTGCCACACACTGGTTGAAGCTCTTGGCTGGTAGTTCTGTGAGCTTATTCCACACATTGTCAGCATCCCGGTAAAGCACTTCTTTGCTGAGGGACTTCTCTGTCAGGGCGGGGCGTCCCCCCACAGTCAGAATGACCTTGACACCTCCTCTCACCTTGGTTCTGCGCGACTGGAGGATGTTCTGTTGGTAGGGCAGCAGGTGATAATTCATGGCATCCACCAAGAGACGGTGACACTCAGGGTCCAGCATCATACGGGGTGTGTTCTGGACATGGTTCACCAGGTCTGGAGCCGAGATTGTGCCAAAGCGGATGTTAGTCAGGAGATCGGCAGCATACTTTAGCCTCTTCTCATCAAAGTCCAACCATTTCATTGCAATTTGGAAAGCAGTGATTTCCGATGGGAGCTGAAGTGAGTCATCAGACAGGAAGTCACTAATCTGCTCGTAGGTTAGCTTCAAGAACTGCTCCATTTCAGAGAACTCAATAAAGTTCTCCCGCATGAATTTCTGAGCAGCCTCCTTGGTCTCATTGAGCTCATAAGCATCGGCAATATTCGCCACATACATGCAATTCTCAACACTCAGCTCCTGCATCAGAAAATCGCTGCACATCTTCACGAGGGTTCCTATTTGCAAAAGCCTGGCCGCCGCTATTGTGCTTCCTATGCTGTAGAGCGACAGGGTGAGCTTTCCAGAGTAGGCATATGTAATGGAAGTGGCGAGACCGACGGGTGACAGCTCATTCAGGTCAATCTTCTGCAGCGAGGGATCCTTCTTCAGAATGTTACGGATGTACTCGCTGCATGATGCCATCACAACCTTGTGCACGTCGAAGGATTTGGACTTGGTGGCCACGGTCAGATCACACAGAAAGCTCTCGTGTCGCATGTTGCTCAGTCCCTCCAGCAGGTTCGGGGCGTACACTGCATCCGTGACTTCGGTGGAGATGCAGTTGAAGCCATTGCCCCCCTCCAGCAGGGTGTTGAGCCCATTAATCTTGTTAATGGGGCTGTCCTCCACCATGATGGTCATCTCATTTAAGTCTCCCTTGTTCTTCTTGGTTGTTTTGTTCTTTTTGGGTGCCATGGCTGCTGCAGCCCAGACTTTCTGTAATATGAAATAAACATAATTTTACATTTTATTTATTTATTTTTTAACATGGTTCCATTGGAAGCAACATTAGTCGGTTTTCAATTAATGACATATTACGGCCAGGCCCCACTGTACATCTAAGACCTTTTGAGCCCATACTCCTCAGGCCACACTCTTCAGTCCTCTGGCCAGAACCTGCTTGTCGTCCCCAAGACTCTTATAAGACCCGAGGGGACCTGTCTTTTCAGTCTGTTGCCCCCAGCCTGTGGAACGCCCTGCCCCTGTCTCTGCGTCTTGCCGACTCTGTTGACTCTTTTAAAAGGATCTGAAGACATGTTTATTTAAGAAGACATGTTTATTTAAGACGGCCATTTTTCACCAGTGTCATTAAAGTGACACTGGTGAAAAATGGGTTTTCACCAATGTCACTTTAATTTTACACATGTATAATAAATTTTACTTACTTACTTACATATGGCAATTGTTATCCTTTATCACAGGTTCCTATATTATTCATCTTAAATGCCCCGGGGGTTATAAACAATGGTGGGCCATAGATGGGGGAGAAACTAAACAGTGGCTACTTTGTTGCGGGACAGCTGCACTCACATTGATTCACCTGACCCATTTGCCACAGACTTTTTTTTTTCCAGTGCATAAAGACTTGAATGAAATATTGGGCTCAAAAAAAGTTTGTTTAGTTATAGGTTTGAGATGTTTAGGCAACAGCTCTCCAAACATACTACCAGGTGATGTTAAAGCTACTGAGTGCGTCAACAGACCCCTCAATGCATCTGTCACTATTTATCAGCAGTATGTCCAGGAATAGCAGCTCTGGGTGGCTGGCCACTGACGTTCCTTTTATAGACTGAGGCTGGAGCAACAGGCCTCATGTCCATCGACAAAGTGATTTTTTTTTTCCTACCCCCTTTGTTTCAAGAAGTTCTTCTTATGTTAGTTTATCCATTTGTTAATGACCATAATCTCACACTGTGGCACATTTGGATACATAGTTATGGCCATACAAACTTATAGCATGGCCAAAATGAAATGAAATACCAGACAATTCAGTGAATAACAGCCCTCTACAACCCCATTTACCCCATTTTCTACTCCATCATTTACACAGTTCAAGAGGAACATCTGCACTTACCTGAGAAATGGACTTGAGGCTGGAGTAAAGGGGACTTGTGCCTCCACTTACTGGAGCAGGAGAGAGAGAGCAGGAGTCACTGTGGAGACACACATGCGAGTAACTCCTCCTCTGGGGGTGTCAGTGCCAATCAACACTTCTCCTGCGCATGGGGCAGGGGTCTACGCTCCCCAACAAATGGTGCTCCTCCACACTACACTCTACACACAGTGAAAAAAGAAAGAGGCTTGGTTTATATTTATAGTTCAGTTGACAGTTGCTATGATGTTATCGAAATATTTTAAAAGGTAGACTAACAATATATTACCCCCTTCAATATCCTAGCATTTATTCATAGGTCAGTATCTGTCATGCAACAATTTCATCACAATACTTAAAGGTGCACTATGCAACTTTTGAATGTAAAAAAAAGTTGATATTAGTGTGTATTTAAACTTTCAGTGGCCCAGTGCCTGAATGGCTGTATGCTTGGCACCTTTACTTTCCATTCCGGTGGCTCCTATGATGCTTCAGGATCCGTTTAATTTCAGGGTTTTTTTAGGATTTCCTGTAGGTTTTCGGAATGGAATGTATTTGTTAACAACATAGCATGGATAAAGTTCAATCGTGAAAAACAATTGATCCTGGATTGTCCTACAGGCCATCGGGCTGGTAGGTAAAAGTGCTAACGTAAGTACACGCTTGGTCACTGAGAGGTCAAAAACCTTTTTTTCAACATAAAAAGTTAGTGCACCTTTAGCTAACACGTTTTTTATTTTATTGCTACTTATTTCTAAGGTCCTATGGGCAAAGGCCAGAATTACCTTTTCAAGATTTACAATGCTAGATTTTTGTAATTACAAGTTTCTGCTGACTCTCATTTCTTAGTGTAGGCGTAAAAGTCTTTTCACTCATTGGCCGTAGCCCCGCCCCCTTATTAACGGCGCTTACGTGCCATCACAGGGCACGCTGCCAGCTGTGTGTGGACGCCTGCACGTGAGTAATCGTGATGGCCAACAGCTCTGTCGTGAACAAAATAAAGCGCTACAAACTCCAGCTGACTAACTCAGAGGAGGCCGATAAGGTACTGACTTTACGACCCGCACAGCTGTGAGCAGAGTCGAGGGACCGGGTAGAACAAAAATATTGCTTATGTAGCGTATATGGAAATAAATGTGCTGCAAATAATATTGTCTACTTCTCAACAAGCAATTGCCACAGGCTACAAGGCGTTCAGCTGTAGTCTCCACTGCCATGCACTACCTCGGGGCACCTTATCCACTTTGCAGTAGACTTCAAAATGGGAGGCGCTTTGCTGCTAAATTTGGCGAGTCGTGCAGTTGTTCATCTGTGGCTGCCATTGGATACTCTGAAATGTTTCTCCCTCTCTCTTATCATGTAGCTTTACGGGTTTGACATCTAGGTGAGATGTGCAGATAATGAACAAGACATGCATGGCTACTTTGAAACGTATCACCGAATCAAAGTAATTCTGGGTAATATAGTCTTGTCCAATTATAGCTGTCAGTGGGAGGGCCAGTGGGTGTGAGGTTCCCATACATAGAACTGCAATGAATGCACAATCAGCAACTGAGGAGATACAAATAGGGCATCCATATTTGGCATCAATTATTATCGATTAGAATCAGAAAGTGAATTATTAAACTATAAACAGATGGTAAAAGCAAGCATGCACTTAATTATTTTCCAGATTCTAAAAACTTTGAAGAAACTCAAAGATCTGGAAATCACTTTGGATGTTCTTGCAGTAAGTCTTGATCTTTTTTTTAATGTAATGTTCTGCTATGTATGAAATATAAACAAGTGTTTATAAATCAGGAAACTGGGATTGGAAAGACCGTTAACACTTTGCGCAGACATGAATTTGCTGGGGACTTGGCCAAATCACTCGTGCGAGACTGGAAGAAACTGGTGCCAAAAGGATCCAAAAGGTTTGTAAACCAGTTCAAAAAAATGTAAATATGGACTTTGTTGATCAGTTCTTTTCCTCTGCAGTCCCACTAATGACGATATGGCAACCGACGAATTGCTTTCTAAAGACAAATCGAGCAGTCCTGTTCGTGCAGCAAAACATGATTTGAACAATAACTGTTTGGCTGATGAAAGGGAAGCAGATGAGCCTGTAAACAAAAAGATCAAAAAAGATGATCTTCAGGTTTGCAAAGACCCAGATCAACTGAAAAAGCAACACCTTTCAACAAATGACTTTTTAAACAAATCTAAATTAATTGAGACGGAAAAGAATAATATCTTTGATCAGTGCCACGAAGAATCTCGTGATAAAAACGGAACCATACGCCAAAAGTCAGAGGACATTTTAGGAAAAGGAAAAGGTAAATCTCACAAGAGGAAAAAATATAACCGTTTTTCTGATGATGAAAGCGATCATTCAGATGATTGTGACAAAAAGCTACTGAAGGAGACGACATCTCAAGGCCAGCTTTATCCTGAGTCGAGCCACAAAAAGTGCAAGGACAAGGAGCAATCTGCAATCAAGCACTCAGAGGCTCGAAACAAAACAAAGAAGAAAAACAATGGTCACAAAGAGAGAAGTCAACTCTCTAAAAATAAAAATGCAAAACGCAAAAATAAGGAGGACAACTGTGACACCGAAGAGCCCACGATGTCGTTTGAATCCTACTTGAATTATGATGAAAATATGCCCAAGAAGAAGGAGCGGCCCCAACCCAAGAAACCACGCCCCAAATCAAAGCCTGTGCAGAAAAAAGAACCAGCAAAAGTTGTAAACTTTGAGCCTGAAGAGGAGCCTGAAAAGCCTCTGGCAGTGTCACCATATCATGACTCCCTGATTGAGGTAAATGTAAGGTGTGTATTGTTTACACAGTGATTAAACCCCAGAATAGAAAGTATCTTTTTTTTTTTCTTGTAAGAGTGCTTCGGAGTCTGTTGTGAAAATTCCTGAGAGCCCTCCTTTAGAGTCGTGGTTTCCTGAAGTGGTATCATCTCAAAGAAAAGGTAGACTCATCTTAACTGTTTTAACTGTAATATTAATACTAATGGATATGTATTATTTTAAAAGCTGATAAAGAAAGCGATTCTTGTGACATTTTGGAAGAATCGGCCATTTTCACTGGTCAGCGACTTAACAAGAAGATGCAAGTCTACTCTGGTGTTAAGACAATCTTCCTTCCAGCCATGATGAGCCTTCATCAGCAGTGTATCCGCACGCTACAGAACAACATTAACCGTAAGTCTCTGTATAATTACATGTTATATGTGTTCACATGTTCTAACATTGAGCTGTCTCTCTCAGTGCTGTATGAAACTGGGGGAGTCCCTTTTGATGTTCTTGAGCCAGTGCTGGAGAGGTGTACGCCTGAGCAGCTCCTGCGCATTGAAGAGTTCAACCCAGTGAGACAATACACTAGTCAAGGCAGTTCATTTTGGTGCTCACATTGGTCATGGTACAAAGCTGCCATGGGGCAGATTGATGCAAGTGTGACTGTCATTCAGCCCCGCTGGCCGATTTGTTCTCCATGAAGTTGCAATTGCACTTCCACATTTATGTGGAAAGGTTTTGTAATTTTTGTGTCTTTTAGATGTATATTGGTGAGACCGATCACCTGTGGGGAAAGCACTGTCAAAGGGACTTCAAAGACGCCAAACTACTGGAGTACGAGTCCTGGAAAGAGATGTATCTCAGATTGTCTGAGGAGAGAGAGAGGAAGCTTAAAATGCTCACAAAAACCATTGTCTCTGCACAGTCAAGCAAACCTAAAGGTCTGTGTATTCACATTTAAGCCATTTCTTATTCAGTTTTATGGTTATGGCAAAGCTCAAACACATGTTTCTGTTTTTGAGACTAATCTTTAAAGCCGCCTTTGATAAATGAATGAACTCTAATGTTCAATGTGATGTTTTTAGGTCGGCAGGTGAAGATGGCATTTATTCATAGTGTTGCCAAGCCACCAAGAGATGTGCGAATTAAGCAGGAAATCCATGGAACTGCAGTTCAGCAGCCTCAGCCGAAGTGCAGGTGAGCCTCAGCACAAGCATGAAAACAATAAGGCTCCTTATTTTTTGTTACAAGGCTTTTTATATCACAAGCCCATATGAGTTGAGAGGTCTAGTAGATTTGTTAAAGTTGCGCTTTAAAATTGTATAATAATTGATTTTCTAGTTCATTGTTATATTTTTTCAGTTTGGTGGATGTTCCAGAGTTTATACCTTTTTAAAAGTTGTTTGGGTTTAGTGCCATCATTGAATCATTCTCTCCATAGCTTTAAAATAATATGTGTTCAGTGTAAAGATCCCGGACAGCAGACCCCGACAGATGTCCAAAGAGCCCAAGTCAAGCACCAGCAGCGGCACAAACAACAGCACCAGCACCACCAGCAGCAGCAGCACGTCTGCAACAAACAATTCACTAGACCCCCGTAAAAAGACCAGTGAGTCACATTAACAGATGTTTTTTGTTACTTTTTTAAAATTTATAATATAATAATTTTGTTTTTCTCTCACAGAAATTGCTCCGATGATGGCAAAATCTCTGAAGGCCTTTAAGAAACATTTCGGTCGTCGATGAATGCTCTTATTTTTAGTGTGAGGTTGTGGGATACATTCACCCTTATTATTTTTGGACAGTAGAGCAAATGCACTCACCAATAAACTGATAAAATGCACCTTTGTGATGTCGTTTTGTTCACTTACTATACATTTTACATAGTCGTGGCGCCCTCTGGTGGATGTTGTAACAAAGTGCGTTTCTAAATCCCTCTCAAATGTGTGATGTGACAAACTGTGATAGATGCTTCTCCAGGTCGCACACGCATCATCTGCAATGTTTCATTTTATTAATTGGGCAAAATTGGTTGACACATTGTTCCCATTGAATTATTAATCTAAAATGCAAAGTCCGTTCTCTATTCGACAAATAATTACAATGGGGCCATTCTTGTGCATTTTCTTTGTATTGCATCCTGGTGAAATATATATTGGGTCCACATATGTTGCACTAAATTGAAAAGTGACCAGTGCATCCTTTAGCCCATCGAACATTTAGACTGAATCCTGATTTGGGCAGCACTATGCAGTGTTAATTTCGTCAACTAAAATATTTAGTCTTAATTTTAGTCAAAGTGATATTTTTGATGACTAAAATTGGACTAAAACTAAATTAAAAGTTTTTCATGAGACTAAAACTATGACTAAAATGTCCAGATATTTTAGTTGACTAAAATAAGACTAAATAAAAATGAAAAGGAGAGACTAAAATCATCCAAACTTCTATTGACCGTCTGAAAGAGCCTCAGATCATTTGAATTCACTGCCAAAGGATCAGCTCTGAGCTTTATCCATGTAGGAGCAGCTCCATGAAGCAGAGGAACAAGATTTAATATGATTCTAATGAATATTATCAATGCAAAGTCGACTAAATTTGTCTTAAATTTAGTCGACTAAATTGACATGCAATTTTAGTCGACTAAAACTAAATTAAAATATGTTGTCAAAATTAACACTGGTACCATGTCATTATGGACTGATGGGATTTGTATATGACCTACCACTTACTGTCCCGGGGCAGCCAGGACCATGCCTTTATCATATGACATCTATGGTCAGGAGCGTCTGAATAAACAGCTCTGAAAGAAAAAAAAGTGTGGGGCCCATTGCTTACAGACTGCGCCCCCTGGTGGCTCAGTCGTGGAGCGGCCTGTACAGTGGCCCATCATGGCGCACTGTACGGGACGGGACGGGGTCCGGGGGGTGGGACCGGGGAGGAGCCTGCGGAGGTGACGCAGGATTGGAATGAGGGAGTGAATGTTCCGGGTCAGAAACTGGACAAGAGGAAATTAACTCTGGGACGAGAAGAGGGGAAAAGGATCATGCTGCCTTCCTGTACACGGAGATGTTGCCCGTGTTTTTAACGCTGAAAAGGGGTTGAGCCGCGGTGGTGGTGGGCGTCGCGCGACAAGGGCCCGAGTGCTGAAAAACAGGTGCCTACAAACTCACCAAAGTGACACAGCGACGAGGAGCATTCCCATGTTCGCCGCAGAGCGAACGACGCTCGCTCGACTTCTCTGCGCCCGGAGTTTCACTGTGTTTGTGAGTTTTGCCTGAGCCGTGCACTTCGTGGAGGGCTGTCCCGCCGTAGCAATCTGTTGCATCCCCTTTCCTTCTTCCCGCTGTTTGTTTATCGCACTGCTGCGAGCTTTACAGCCGCCCACCCCCGTGATGTTTCACTGTATACCCCTGTGGCGGTGCAACCGTCATGTGGAAATGATCGATAAACGCCACTGCTCCCTGCTCTATGTGCCCGATGAGATTTACCGCTATGGACGAAGTTTGGAGGAGCTTTTACTGGATGCCAACCAACTCCGTGACTTGCCCAAGGTAAGCACAAACTGTTTCCGCTCGTTTGAACTCACACGCCGCAGTTTTGTCTGATCTAATGAAATGACCTCCTGTGGTGGGGGGAGTGCGGTGAGTCCCGTGGGACCCGGGACACTCATTACGCAAGATCAGCACGACCTGAGTTGGCGGAAAACCCCCCCCCTGGTGCACCTCACACGGCAGGTTAACAGTGCAGGCAGGGTGTTGGTGACACAATAAGCATATCTCACTCACCAGCCTGCTGCCTGGAAATGTCTGCCGTGAAACCTGTTGCTGAGGTCAAACGTGACCTCAGGGCTGATGGAGACAGATGCCCTCTCTGACAGACAAGGAAATCCCTAGATGCAATTGGCCACAAGTGGACTGCACTTATGCAAAATATAAAGGGAATATTTGTGTTGACGTTGCAGGTTAAAATATAAACAGCTGTCACTATTTTGTGCACTGTGCGTGATGGACCTTAATCGGTTTAGTGGAGAAGAATTGCTTTTTTGTCTGGTTGTTTGCTGTGTACCTGACTGATCACAGCTTTCCATGTTGTTTTGCATTGGACATGGACAAAAAAGAGGGGCAGATTATGGGAGAATTGTGTAGAAATTGAGGTAAAATAAAAAAACAATTAAAGTGCCACATGTTGCACAGTTCAAGATACAAATCATAAACACTCAATCCTACACTTTCTATAAAAGGGACACAATTGCATTCGACTTTAAATGACACATCAGTCCACTGGCGGTCACTGCAACGTTGTGTTAAACTTCACAACATATCTTCTCTGTCGCTTTAATATGCTAATGCAGAAGAACATGAGAGTACTTCTGTGTGGCCAAGTGCTGAAAATATATAATTCTAGTCACACTCATCCATAACGCCATCTTCCCACTGGTCTGAAGTGAGTTTGAAGAGACAACCACCAGTCCCGATGGCCCTCAGCAAACCCACACACTTGGAGAAGGGTTTCAAAATTGGATATATTTTCTATTCCCTTTGAGAACCTGCAGTTGTTGGAGTACGGTGAACATCGGAATATAGCAATATAATATAATATAGTATGATATTGTGAAGTACTGCTTCCTGACGACACTTTAGTAGGTACAACAATGACACTGATGTTTGTCTGCATATTGGATTTTAACTTCTTCCTGTCTGACCGGTTTGCCTTCTTTCTTTCTTTCTCCTCGTTCCGATTCTTCATAAGCTTGACACTATAATACCAAGGTGTGTTAGGGACAATATTAACTTTAACACTGATTCAAGACACATTTTCAATCAAATTAATAACATTTAAATGGTCTGTGTCCCACCTGAAGAAGCCCGATTTACTATTAGTGGTTTAAGTCGATGTCACACTTGTAGAGTCTAGAAAATGTATCTATAATTAACTCTACTAGCCATTTTTTTTTTAGATGTTTGGTGTTTATTGTGAAATCCAGCATAGTTAAGTGCAGACGTGATGCCTCACAGATCAGTTGGTGACACAACATCCGCTCATTAACCCATCAGGACTATAGTATTGGCGTCCGCAGTCAGTTTGTAGACATTTAAGGTATGTTTCGACAATAGCAGAGCGCATTATTTGCATTGCAGCAGCCTGTTTTGAATAGGAATGCAGCTTGAGTCATCAATGCTTGCTGAATGACCCCACAAAACATCTCCTCTACAGGCCCAGGTTTCCATTGGGGAATGCGGAGGCCCAGCTTTGCAACCATTAACCCTGCGATCTATTAAAACCTTTCTTTTTCTTTCTATAACATCAGCTGGCAGATTAAAAACGTGCGTAAGTGATCCGAACAGCAACAAGACGAGGCAAGTCCAGCCAGAGAGGAAAGTTTCACTTGTTTAACACAGAAATGCCAGCAAACCCAGTAACTAGTTTTCTGCTCAGCTGGTGTTTTTCTTTTTAGCGCCAGTGTTACCTTTTAGCCTGTTGGCGTTTCATTGCCGCAGTGAGCTTCCATTATACGACTGAAATCTTTGCTATTCTTTGTCTGTTCTTGTGGAGTATCTGCCTCCAGTCCTAACATGCTTTGATTTGACGATAATTTCACATTATAAAACTGATGCCCTCGCTCAAACCACATTTTAAACTTGCATTTAAAAAAAAAAAAAGCATTTCTCTCTTTACATTTTTCAAGAGCCCACTTTGATATTTAAGGTGAGGAGAGGGTCCTTTTGTTATTATTGTAAAGATGAATCCAAATAAGGCTCACTGCCGAGGTATCCGTCACAGGAAGCTTGACATGAATGGACTGAACTGCTGCTGGAGGAAGTTTGTGGTTGGACAAAGTAGTCTTTAGAGCAGAAGTTCATACAGAAAATAGAGAACAATGAAGTCCGTATTCTTGGGGCAGGCTTTCCTTTGATGTCCCAGCTGGAAGCATTTGACTTTGTAGGCTACTGAATATTAATAACACATGAAGTATGACTTGGATTCGTAGCAGGACTTGACTAGAATTGATTGAAGGACTAATAAATGGCCGAATATTTAGGTTTATACCAAAGAATCACATGTTAATGCAGAATCTGTGCGGTGGAATTAATACAATTTGAATCTAATCTTGTTTAAATCAGATCTACACCCAAATCTCTTGTAGTAAAACGGCTTATTGTACATTTTTCATTCATTGCTCTTACATATTCTTGTCTTTTAAAAGCGCTGGGGGTTTGTTTATCCCACGCGTAAGGACCAACAACTGCTATGTAAAAAGCTATTCTCAACTTGACCAAAACTAAACCAGGACAAACTATATAATCATGTAGCCCAAATACCCAACAGAACCTTCACCCCAATTTGAAGACCACTTGTTTTTACACATTGCATGTAAACATTTACTCTGGAGTTAGCCGAGAGGTTAATGTATTCCTAACTGAGTCTGGTTTTGGTGTCACACATGGGTAGCTGGTTGGGGCGTGGACAAAGTCACCAACCGGAAGAACAGGTTTGGTGTCTGGCAGCGAGCTTTCGGCGAACACTAGACAAACAGATTAGAGTCAATTATGACTGGACGGTGCGTCTTCTTCCTCGGTTGTTCTTATGCCACGAGCACTGACTGGGCAGAGCAAATCGAACTCTTTTTGTTCATGCTAGAGAAGGCTTAAGGGTTTCTAAGCTCGCTTCCTGTTTTGATGATAGTGGCAAAAGGAGTGGCTGGAGTGACATGCAATTTCCTCCAGAGTTGAATTTAACATTTAATGTAAAATTCGGCATCGTAAAAAAATCCGGCATTAATTCATTACAAGTGATATAATTGGAGAAAATGCCTAATAAGTGTCTTCACTGTGAGCACGGTCTCCTCACACGTGACTTGGCTGGGACATGAGCAGCTCGTCTCCAAACATCATTACTTTGCTTTGACAGGTAGCTCAACTTTAGGTTTGAATGTTTGGCTTTCTCTTTCAAATGTTCTTTGAAAACCGCCACTGCACAAACAACACTGTTGGTATCTTGTTGAGCATATCTCTGGCATGCTTATCAGTGTTTTAGGACAGATTTGTTCCTTTAGTGAAGCTACATATCACCTAAAGTGTAGCTTTAATAATTTGAATAATTGCCATAGAATTGTTAGTGCACAGATGTTGAATAATTTGCTAGTAATGTGATGTATATCAGAATTACTGCAACCTGAATGTGGCTTAATAAATGATGAAGTGAAATGACTGAGACTGAGCTTCAAAAGCCGCAGGTAATGCCTTCATAGAGCCCAGGTTTATTTGCTCGGTAATGTGGCGGATTAAGGCTTGTTTGTACTGTCTTACATCTTCAGAATTACAGAACATTTTGTTGAAGGGTGGAGTTTGACCTTTGGACTCATGGCACAATATTGAAATGGTATGATTATTAATGCACGTAGATCTTGCTCAAAAACAATAACTACGGCAAACTGTAATTCAGGTTTGAATGATCAAATCCCGCACCAGAGGTCTTTGAGATAACACTTCATTTCCATATTGCACAGCATGGTTAATAATGTAGATAGTACTGTGAATTATGCACGAGGATTACACCCTTTGTTATTTGAAAATGACTGAAGAGATTGTTGTGTAAAATATTAATAGGAGTTGATAACGACAGGTTATGTTGCCATTACAAATGATGTGCTATAATGGCTCCAACTATGTGGTATTAAGACACGGAGAGTACAGCAACGTTCAAATGAAAGGATGCATACCCCCATCTTCAGGTCAAAGGTCACTGTTTACTTTCCTTTTAAGTTAGTTTTGCCGTGAATATGACTCCTGAAAGCATGATAAGTGATGCATACAGATTACACACACAACGAAATGGTGATTCTACAGACCTTTGAAGCTTTTGAAATGGTTTGTTGAACTGTAAGAGCGTGTAAGACTCCTCGTCGAGCTCCACAGAACCAGTTGAGCTGCTTGATTGATGTTTATCTGACGCTGATAAAAAACAACACCAACTTTCCCAGATAACATTTGTAAAGCTACAATATATAACACTTCAAAACTCAACATAATCACATGATTAGATGATGTAGAAAAACTATGCAACAGCAGCACACACGGTTTGTTTGTCCAAAATAATACCAGTCAGTCAGAGTTGATAACATCATTTTTCATTTGTTGCTCTTGAACCATTTCCTCTATAATAACAAAGGTGGATGTTTTATCTGGTTTGATTTCTGTCTAACCTAAAGGGCAACAGAGCGATTGAAACTAATTACTTTTCTCTCTTCCTCCAGCCATTCTTCCAGTTGATCAAATTAAGAAAACTCAGTCTAAGTGACAATGAGATCCAGAGGCTTCCTCCAGAAATCGCCAACTTCATGCAGCTCGTTGAACTGGACGTGTCTAGAAATGGTAAGAAGCAGCATAATGAAAAACAATGTTCTTTTAGACCGACAGGCAAAGTTGTGGTTATTATATTGACTCCGATTAGTGCTGGGATTTGTCTGTGCAAAGATATGGAACTATGAAAAAGATGATTACACACATTCACCATTGCTTGTTACTGTATTACCCTAAACTAATTGGTTTGGACGCAGTAGTGTGATCCATCTGCCTCGCTGTTTTAAGATAGTGCAGCCTCATTTATCATGGAGAGTTCAAACTCAGTGCAAACACAGGCCCTTTGTGTCTTCACTCCACACTCCACTGTACACACTTAAGATCCATTAGCCATTTTCACATGTTTATATCTTCAAACCTCGTATAATGCGTGTGTTTTGTGTTTCATTTTCCCGCACAGATATTATGGAATTACCAGAGAGCATTTCATATTGCAAAGCTCTACAAGTGGCAGACTTCAGCGGAAACCCATTAACAAGGTAACTACGTATTCATTGGCAAAAGGAAAACCAGTTCGGCGCTACCCAAATTTAAAAGCTTCTCAACTGGAGAGCAACAGTGTAATGCCTCATTTGAAAGCGAAGACCTACACAACTGTTAGTAGCGTTTTTGTCTCCTTGATGCCACGTTTTTTTGTTGATTTTTTTTTCTTCACATTTTTTAAGTGTTTTTGTCTGTTTTTTGTGGCTTTTTTGTTATTTTTTTGTTGATGTTTAACTTTCATTTGTTTTTTTGTTGCTTTATTGTCGTTTTTCTGGCCCATGGCTTTTCCATTGATTTTTTTCATTGCTTTTTTGCCACGATTTAGCCAATTTTTTGCTGCTCTTTTGTCGCTCTTTTGTTGCTCTTTTTCTTTTCATCCCTGTTTTCGTCGCTATTTTGATGCTTTGAGATTTGGGTAAAGCCAAACTGGAGAAAATGTGCTCGATTCAGGTGAGGGTTAAGAGGTTAAGGCTGAGTTTTGATTAATTTTCCTGTTTTCTTTGAGTTTCTCTTAATGCCTTAGCCACATTAAACAAAGCGCTAATGGCCTCGGTCTGGATCTGAGTCCAGGCTTGTCATTGTAATTGAATAAAACAATTATCTCCCTTGTATTCAGGCAAAACTAGGCCAGAAGCGTAAGAATGCAGGCGAGTCAAAACAAATGCACTTGGGCTATTGTCCCATTTAATGTTCACGCACAAGTTAACCATTCGTCTCTAATGCAGCCGTAAGACACTTCTGGGCAAAGGGCAAAGTGCAATGAACCGTAATTCATCTTATCAGAGCCTTTATTGCCAGGATGGTGGTAAATTCTTGCCTAAGAATTAGTGGTAAAACAATCAAACAACATTTTAAAGCAACAAACGTCCCCCCCAGTGCAATTGTGTGCGAGGATGCAATGTTGTTTGGCGTTGTGTGTAATGTATGCTAAGCCCTTGTGAGTGCCTTTGTGTGTGACCTCTGTCTTGTTTCACCAGATTACCAGAAAGCTTTCCAGAGCTCAGGAATCTCGCATGCCTTTCCATCAACGATATTTCACTGCAGGTCCTTCCAGAAAATATTGGAAAGTAAGTCCTCTGCACCATTTAAAAGACAGGCTTGGACTCACCTGTGTTGTTTTACATTAGTTTAAACCAGTGTCTGTGCTTTGGCTGCAACTCCAACCGTCTTTTTAATAATGTTTAAAAAAATCTCCTGAGACCGGACATAATCCACAGAGGAGCCATACCCACCTGTGTTTGTGGAGGCTGTTCTAATTGGTTCCATTTCTAGAGGTTACTTTGTTTGAAGGGACATTTGTACAGAAGATTAGGTGGAATTTAATAGAATTGTTATTAAAATTGCCGAAGGATATGCGACCTACTGCTTAACATTGTTCAAATACAGTGTTTTATGCAGTGTATATTCATGGACACGGCTTCAGCTCGTCACATCATGGGAGAAAAGTCAGTTCATAAAAACACACTATTTCGGTGTTCGGTTGGAGCTTGTCTTGTCTTGCAGGACTTGTGCCATAAAGTTGGAGATGTTACTTAACCTTGCAGATTTTTCATTCCCTTTTTCTGCTTTATGTCGGGACTAAAGCAGGTTAAATTGTCCTCTGGCACTTCTTTATTCTTTTAAAGGACCTTTTGGCCCGTAGGCTTTAATAGACAGGACAGTTCAGGATGAAAGGGATGAAAGGGAGTGAGAGACATTTAGCGAATTGACTTAAACCCACTGAACTACTGGACTATCGGCTGTTACTGATCCTCATTTACCAATTAAAGGTTAAAATACTTAGTTTCTCTGAATGTTCTTTTGAATGAACTGTGACTCTCTTAAATACAGTTAAAGCTCTGATTTATTGACACAGATTGGTGACTTTGGAGTTTATTATTAATTTATACTGTATATACTTTTGGTTCATTGACATGAATATGGTTAAAATGGCTGGTCATCACAACCCCCTCACAACGGGTCCAGTGAAGATGTATTTTTACCCGACTGAGTTTAAGGTCAAAGGAGCAGCACATCTGTTTGGGCCCTTGCCCTGTTGGTACGGCATTTGGCCCACATATGTTGTGGCTTAGACCGAGCAGGGAGGTGAGGTCTGCTGTCTGTCAGAGCAAAGTAACAAAGTGCCTTAGCACTTTTGATCAGTTGAACAGGATTAATGCACTGGGGTTAATGGCGCCTGTAGTTTATCTACGTAGATGAGCTTTTTTAACAGTGGGTTCAGGAAGTATTCAGGAATTGTCCTAGTTTGTAGTAGAAGAATAAGAAGATCTTCTTCTTCTACTATTGCCTTTAGCAATACTAAAGGCACAGAGCCTTTAGTATTGCTAAAGGCTCTGTGCCTAAGTTTCACAGCTTTCAGGAAACGGAGTGACTCTGTAATGTTCACAACATTAGCCACCACAAGGCTAATTGTTTTAGCATCGATGTCTCCTTTTTCCTTTAGTCTTTGTGCACACAATATATTGCAAAAAAGGCGACATGGATTTCACTCTAATGCCGGCAGGAAAAGCAGGTACATCTGCTTTAAGTAGAAGCTGTATGTTTATGTATAGAAGACAATGAATGGAATTTCCCTTTGACCTAACTTTAAATTAATGTTAAAAAGCAGCCACTTTAAGGATTATTTAAACATATTTTAGGATACTCACTAAAGACTTTTTACTCATATAAAATAAAGATATTTGATTTTAGTATCATCCTGCAACATTGAGGTAATTGTGAAAACTTTGTGAGCCCACAGAAGTTTGTTTTTGCGGTTCAGCTGATGACGAAAGCCAGATTTGTAGCAGTGAGCGTAAGGACTGTGAACATGTGCCTGTCTCGTAATCTCATGCCTGTGTGTTATCCGCTGCTGAATGAGAAGCGCACTCTGAGGATTAGCAAGCGCATTGTCGACAGTCAACCGTCAGAGCTGTTCAAGAAACAGTCAGTGATAAAAACACGGATATTGGAGTCATGTGTGAGTCAGTACTTCTACAATGAAGTGGAAAGGCAATAGTTTTTCAGTTGTTCAACGTCTAATCCATTATGTATTATACGTATATTCTGTGTATGCAAGTATGTACGTATCTACGCAGAGTAAATAAACACATTTGTCACAGTATATAGAAAATCAAAATGAAAGTAGGATTGTTTTTGAAATTGTATACAGTATATGCAGTCATGAATTTCGCCACTGTGAGATCAATAATGTCTTTTCTTCTCATCTTAGACTTAAGTATCTTTAGTCACTCAGACAATTTACAACTTGCAAGCAAACCAGCAAATTCAGTGACCGACTGCAAAAAGCTGTCAGAAAAATCATTAAATTTGCAGGACCAAGGCAGATATGATAATGCCGTCCTGTCGTCTGTGAAGGGTTTTGGATGTTTTGATCTTCATGTAAAGCTTGAGTTGTTTGTGGTGTGTCAGTCTTATCAAGGCTGTAAAATCTGAATCACATAAAGTGTTTCCTGTCCCTGATATCTGATTGGAAAGATGTCTGCGGCAAAACCTTTAAAATGTTCTTTATAAATCCTGTGTGAGCATAACAACCTGTTATTCTTCTTATAGCCTTTCCAACTTGGTTTCACTCGAGCTGAGAGAAAATCTGCTGACATTCCTTCCAGAGTAAGTATCACCTGTGTGTGCTCTTGTACTGTGCACACAATCAACAAATCTCCAATTCTGAACAGACGTTTCCACTCTCTCGAGGCTTGGGAACATGTTATACCGGTAGATGTTATAGAACGGAAGTCGTGCTGTGTGATTAAACGCTATTAAACTGAAACTACAATTTTATTGGTTGCAAACTGACTTAAGAGGCACAATGTAATTTGCAAACAACAAAATGTCCTGTCTCCTTGGAGTGTTTTTTTTTAATATCGAGTTAAACCTGATATCCTTGTTGTTTAGATCTCTGTTCTGACATGCTTTTAGTTTAGTTGTCAGCTCTTTGACTGCCATTTGTCAATACAGCATCCATTATTTTTTCTCTAATGCTATTCATTTTGCACTTCACAGGTCTCTATCTCAACTTAAAAGACTTGAAGAGCTTGATCTAGGCAACAATGAATTATACAGCTTGGTGAGTGTGCTTGTTTAACTACGCTCTTGTATGGATAGAGAAAAACAACCCATAAATTCACCTAAATGTGCAGAATGAAGACAGACTTGTCCATTTCCCTGTGGTTGTGTCCAGTAGATTAGCATTCCTCGAGCACAGCTTCCTCTCTTATCAAGCAGATGGGAGGATGAGCATCTCCTTTGGGAGATTTGGTTTTCAAATGTGAGCTCAAGGCAGTGGTCTTAACGAAGGAAAATGCTCCGCTGGCACATGGTCTTTACCGCCTCTGGACACTTTTATTTACATTGGCAGAGATGTTGGGATTTAGCTGCTTTGTTTGCTGTTCTTTACATCACTTACCGAAATTAAATGTTTTGGGCCAAGGGAGATTGATAGATCCTGAAAACCGTCAAGAAACAGCATTATACAAATCTACAGTGAATACACTACACTGAAACTCAGAAGTGTAGTGTAGTGTTTTTTTATTAGATTTTCTTACTGTTTCTTACTGAACTAAAAGCTGTAACAAAGTTGATGTTGGCTCCCTATAATTTCTCTTTATTAGCCCTGTTCCTCTTGTTGTTGTGCTGCTGAGAATGTCCACTGTTCATTGTCCCTTTCCAAGCTCATTCCTCCTTTCTCTCTCCCACTCAGCCGGACACAATAGGCTGTCTTGTGAGCCTGAAAGACCTATGGCTGGATGGAAACCAGTTAACAGAAATACCTGCAGTATGTTCAGTCATTCATTTCACGCCCAACTTTGCATTACAGTATGTATTCAAATCAAAAAAGATAACATGTGTTTTGTAGGAGATGGGCAGCATGAGGAGTCTGTTGTGTTTGGATGTATCAGAAAACAAACTAGAGCGTCTCCCAGAGGAACTAGGAGCTGTAGAGTCACTCTCTGACTTACTGGTGTCTCAGAACCTCATTGAAGCTTTACCGGAAAGCCTAGGTAAGTTCATAATGTGTAAACGGCAACTTAAACAAATTGTGACCATTAATAGGAGAAGGCAAGTTTACTGTTGACTCTATTATTATGATAAATGTTAATGGGTGGGATTTGTAATTATATAAAGCAGTCAGTGAACAGTTTGTGCTTCAACTTGGGCAACAAAATGGGCAACATGAGGATTTCACTTGGCTCCAGTTGAAATTGTTTTAAAAGAGGACAAACTCTTAGTTGGGCATTTGTTGCTGATTGGATTTTATGCACCTCGTTTTAGCCAATCACAGCTAAGTCTCAAAACGTAGTTAAAGCAAACTAAGTAACTTGTTTACCTTAATAAATCCTTTTCGTAGTCCCTCTGGGGGTAATACAAGTGTTGATGGGATGATTGGAGGGTCTTTCATCTCCCCCTGGTGTCTCTGGCCAGAAAACTCTAATTGCAGCTTGACTGCCACTGGACCGGGCACCAATACACACTAATAGAATCACGCTGAAGAAGCTAACAGGCTAACGGGTAAAGCTAACTGTGGGCTAGCGCCACTTAAACCGTATTTACAGCCAAGTTTGAGTGAAAAAAAAATGAATATCCCTCTCTCCCTTCGCCTTTTCTGTTAGCGTAGTATTTACTCTCACGGACAATTAATGAGTAAAAACATCGGAACAAACTACGACACCTGCAGTTGCGCTTACGGCCTCTAGGGGCATGAGTTAGTACTGCTTTAACCTCTTACACCCCCACCTTAACAGACAGGATCTCAACGGATCTTTTTCCTTGTGTTGTTGCCATGTTGCCATCACTTTTTTGCATTTTTTCATCTCACTTTTGCCACTATTTTGGCACTTTTTTGTGTGGATTTTCAGCGTTTTTTGTCACATTTTTGCTGCACTTTCATCATTTTTTGTCACTTTTTTATCCTTGTTTTAGTCTCATTTTGTGGCTTTTTTTCAAGACGCTTTTAGATTTGGGTAAAGCCAAGCTGGAGATAATGTGCTCAGTTCAGGTTGGAGGTAAAGAGGTTAAACAACATAGTGCTTTTTAATGTGTTATTCTTGTTTCTATGTCTGTAGAGGCGCACCTTAACGTTTTCTAATGTCGCTGTATTATTAATTGGTATGAATGAAACGCCCACTCATGGCAATATTGTCATGCGATTGGTCCGATCTTCCATATGTGTCAGCTCGAGCCTTTCAAGATTTTAGATTGCTCAAATTATTACCTGCCAGGTCAAAATTTTCAAACTGTGGTCCCTGCCATTCATGTTTGGTGTATTAGTGTGTTTTCCTACAGGTGACTTTGAGGGAAATGTGTCATACACTCAGTCACCATTTGTAGTTGTCATAATGTTATGCTCAACCCTCTGAGTAATTGTATAATTTGTCATCTTTGCAGGAAAACTACACAAACTGTCGATTTTAAAAGCCGATCAGAATCGACTAACGTACCTTCCAGAGAATATTGGCAACTGCGAAGCCCTTACAGAACTTGTACTTACAGAAAACCAGATACAAGTAAGACACGGCTCCCACATTGCATTGTTTTTGTCAGTATTCTCACTTATCTGTGCACGCAATTTGTTTTTGTGTTGTTCGTAAACAGCTGCATCACCACACCCAGGATGAAAACTGCATTCTTGACTCTCCCTGTTAAGATTGCAAGCTAACATTTGATTTAGAGCATTATTAAAGGGCGTGTGGTGATGCTCTGCTAAACTTAGACAGTGTTTTAAATGTGACTGATTTGAAGTGCCTGTCTGTTGCAGAGTTTGCCTAGAAGTATTGGGAAATTAAAACGTCTTTCTAACTTTAATTGTGACCGGAACCAGCTCACGTTGTTGCCTAAAGAGGTAAGTGTTTGTCGGTCACTTCACGATAAAGTCGAGGATTAGGAATTCTTAATGATGAAATATTACTGAGATAAGTAAAACCAGCCCAATTTTACGCTTGGTTCTTGTATTTCAACACCCATAAGTGAGTCAACCCACATTCCTTCTCTACAACTCCCTGCTTTATTGTATGAAAAGAGATAACAACAGATTTCTCATGTGTTCTGACAAAACAAGCCATGAGATAAAATTATATCTGCAATGGGAAGTATTACTCATGTAGAACTGTTACTTTTGTGACAGTAAACTGTAATAGTTTTTTGTTAAAGTGGTGATACAGAACATGATTAAAACTGATTCATTGAAAAAGTTAAAGCAGCACTAAGTCACTTGCTTACCTTAATAAATCCTTTTCGTAGTCCCTCTGGTGGTAATACAAGTGTTAATGGGAGGATTGGGGGGTCTTTCATCTCCCCCTGGTGTCTCTGGTCAGAAAACCACCCTTACAACTTTGCCTGCACTGGGTCGGAGGCGCAATTCACACTAATGGAATCACGAAGAGGAAGCTAACAGGCTAACAGGCAAAGCTTACTTTGGGCTAGCGCCACTGAAACAGTATTTACAGTAAAATTTGACTGAAAAAAATTATCTCCATTGTGTAATTGGATGTACAATATCTCTCTCTCCCTTTGTCTTTTCTGTCAGCGTAGTATTTACTCTCACGGACAATTAATGAGTAAAAAAATGCAACATGCTATGACACCTGCAGTGGCGTTATGGCCTCTAGGGGCATGAGTTGCTTAGTTCTGCTTTAATGTGAAAATCAGTCGGTGACACTGGAGAAGGTACAGCAGGCAGCAGTTATAAATAAAATGTTCTTGAAATAAGTAAATGTGCCCTGATTTGAGTCACTAATTTCAGGAAATCTGTCAATGAGAAGTTTTTTTTATACTTTTTTTTTTTTACACACGAAAAAAATTACATATAAAAAGATCTTAATTTACTTGAAATTATATTGTTGAGGATGTTTTTTGTTTTCTTAATTCAATCTCTTACCCCCCGCCTTAGCCAAGTGCATTTTTTTTGCAAATCCAGTTCACCCAAATCTAGTCTTTAGGCCTCATTTGAAAGCTAAGAAAAATGTGCTTGTTCAGGTGGGGGTTAAGAGGTTAAATGCCTCATGGACAGATTTCTTGTAATTCGTTAGACAAATTTACTTAAGTTAAGAAAATGTTATTTATTTCAATCAAATAGACTGCAGATACACAATCTGAATGAAAGTCAGTTCTGGGGCTTTAGCTTGACTCCTGATTTACAGTTTGTTTGTATCGCTGTATGTGTAATGCTCGCTTCCACAATACGCCCTGTTATTCCTATGGTACTGAGTCTGTCCAGCTCGGTCTGAGTGTGGATTGTGTCTTGTGCAGCCTCTTGTCTGCGTAAGTAAAGACCGGCCCGGGTTAAGTCCTGATGTGAAAGGCTCCTTCACCACGCGCACAAAGGCCCTGTGTCTTCAGGGAGAAAATGTTGGGGCAAAAATTAGCAGTTAAACACACTTGGCCCGTAATTATGATAAAACTGCTGCTTCTCCTCAAACCATCGCTGCAAACAGTTCTATGTTACTGTACAAGCCTGTGGCAGTATTGATCTGTGCGTTGCAGACCGACTTGTCCATTGGTTGAAGCTAATGGATCCTATTGATTCATTAAGTTGTTGTCAACCCATTTTCCAGTTTTTATTTATATTGTGATTGGGGCCAACATAAGGCTTTATTTTATAATCGTATCTATGGATATTTTATCAGTACTTATTCCAGTACAGCTGACAAGGGATTTCATTTGCAAATACCAAACAAAACCTTTTCCAATATGCACAAATCTAAGCTCAGAAGTGCTGGTCATGTGTCTTATGTGATCATACTGTAATATCTAAATAATAGCAAATGTTTCCCCCTTGATAATAATGGTAAACAAAACAAAACAAAACGCTATTACGTAATTTGAGAGAACATTACATTTATAATATATATATAATTGTTATGCATTTCTTGTGGCTTTGGTTTATAGAATTAAGAAAAACCATCACCCGTTTTTTAAGCATTTCCCTCTCTCTGAATGGACTCTCAGCTCGTCTTCATGAACTGTTGCACAACCCATACACTCCCATAGTGCTTTGTTCATTCTCTGGCGCTAATTGTTTCTAATTTAGGTTACTCTGCCACAGCGCATTGACATCTTTTCAGCTCTCCCATCCAGACCATCAATTCTGGGGCAAAGTGACCATATCCTATTGCTGCTGCTCTTTTATTTATTTATCCTTTACTTGCGTAACGAAAGTCTCTTTGTGCGTTTTGCAGATTGGAGGATGCTGTGGCCTAAATGTATTTTGTGTAAGAGAGAACAAGCTGACGAGGATACCGTCCGAACTGTCACAAGCCACTGAGCTGCATGTGCTAGACGTCTCTGGAAATAGGTGAGAATGATCGTCAAGTTCATGGTATGGTATGGTATGGTATGGTTTTTATTTAGACAGGGACAGTGCACAATTTAACATTGACCAAAAGGAAAGATGCATTGTGCCAGGTTATAGCAAAGATGCTAATTTCCACCTGTAGTCCCTGGGCAGGTTGATGTTGCAGTACAAACACTGATTTTAAATGTAGATGAGTACTTGACCATGGATTTATACATTTTGACATCATTAAAAACATAAGTTTTAAGTTTAAGTTTAAATTTCAGTATCAGTGAAGTATCAGGCGGAGAGCAGGGGTATCGGATCAATGGCAGATTCATATTTGTGGAAAAAAGATCTCCCAAATCCACAAAGTTTTGTTGGAGATTAGTTCTGCAAACCTACCACATTAATCTCATTGCTAAAAGTTTTTCCACCTTGCAACAATGTCCCACTTTTCAACACTATAGTGAGTAAACAATGTCTTTTGTATGAAGTATTTTATAAACTTTTTTCCGTGGATATTTTCACATATTAATTTCAGTACTTATGCTAATTTTTAGGGCTGGGAAAATGATTTTGTTAACGCATTGCGATTTATAGAGGTTCATGTTCAGTCAGATTTCCGATCACCCAAAGCGCTTCACACATGAGAAGGGAATTTTAATTCACTCCACACTGATGAGCTATGTGTGAATGTAACCACAGCTCCCCTTGGGGTAGACTGACAGAAGTGCAACTGTGAATCTGCACCACTGGCCCCTCAGAGCGCCACACCACGCAATGGCTCCCAGGTGTTCCCTCACAATCATACAGTCCATTGCGAGGCTGAGGCTGAGGCTGAGGCTGAGGCTGAGGCTGAGGCTGAGGCTGAGGCTTTCTCTGCATTTGACCCATCCTTAATGCCGCTCGGGCGACCTCTAGGAGCAGTGATCTGCCAGCGTGGGCCGGCGCTCGGGGACCCAACTCCATGATTGGAGCCAGGCTATTGGTCAGAAACACCTGGCCAGAGGATTAACCTATAATACATGTTTTTAGTGGTAGAGGAAAGCTACCTAGACACGGGGAGAACATGTCATGTCTTTATATTGTATATATTTTATTTATCTTGTCTGTTCTCGTGACATTGATCCCTTGATCCATTGGTATTTAAACACACCTATAAAGGTTTGTTTTCTCTATGCCCTGACAAAAATCCATTCAGGATCGAAACGCATAGACGCCCCTCTCAAATAAAGGACTTTTAACCGTGCCATCGGAGTGCATCAGATTTTTGCCCACAGAGCTCTTTATGTAAGGGGTTTTAGTTTGTTTGAGAATTTATGTGGTATGTTGAGGATTACTCTTGCAACAACACATCATCAGTAAGGTAAAACTAACCTGTCTCACGATGGTCTAAATCCACTCACATTCCCTATGAGTGGTGAGCAATCCAACGCTTGGTCAATTCTGTTTCACAATGATAGGAAGCACCGAAGGATCAAAAAGCGGCGTCGCTATGAACGCTTGGGCGCCACAAGCCAGTTATCCCTGTGATTTCTGACACCACCTGCTTAAAACCCGTATTGAACTTATTTGGTGACCACACTCTCGACTGGCATCTGTCTCTACGCTGTGCCATTAACTTTAAAACAATCCATTGACTCAGACATAAACATTCACCTCGGACTGTGGAAAGACCTGCTCCTCTTTGGCCTTGTCAAAACAAACTAGAGTCTCCTTTCTGAAACATGTACCCTTCTACATTAAACAATTCCTGACTTAGTGTTTTGTGCAGCTCTACATTTAATCATAGTATGTTGCCAAATTATTTTTATTGCAATATTAGCTGCTGACACATTCATTCTGACACAAACATTCATTCATCGCTGATTTTTATATTTTTATATTGTGTCACGTGATCATAACCACTTGCTTTGTTGTTTGTGTCTACAGGCTCGCTCACTTACCTCTGTCGCTGATCACACTACAGTTGAAGGCCTTGTGGTTGTCGGAAAACCAGTCCCAGCCGCTCCTCACGTTTCAGACGGACCAGGACCCTGAGACCGGGGAGAAGGTCCTCACCTGCGTGCTCCTGCCCCAGCAACCACTGGACTCTGATCATAAAGGTACACACTTTGGAAAATCAAAACTACTGTTGAACAAAGGTTTCAGAAATGTGTTTTATTAACTTGGAGGCCTGACCTAGAAAAATCTTTAGTTGGATTACCATATTTGTGACTTGTTTACTTCTTACCGGCCTTGCATCATGCTTTCACCACTGCAAAGTGCAATACAGTGCATTGTTTTTGGATCCCTGATAAAATCTGGGGCAATGTGTAATTTTGACTGGAAATTGACTGCCTAACCTCTAGACCCGACTATCTTGTGCAATCCTCCAGAGCGAAGATGTTTTGGGCACAGATGTGTGTGCCTTCTTTTTTATGTGTAACAAACACAAGAATCGTTCGAGCTTTGTCTCTTTGTTTTGTGTATTTTGAATGTTGATTTGGTGCAGCTCCCATGCCAGAACGCCCCTTTTCTAATGGGACCTTCCTCACTACTGGCTTGGGTTTCTTGGGACCCCGGTTTAACTTAAATCCTATTCGGGTGTTGCATCTTCGTGTAGTTCAAGCGTCCGTAGAACTGTGTCCTTCTGGCATAGTAGATTGGATTTCATTGAGGAGTCTGAGTGCCAAGTCTGTGACATTTGAGTAATATGCCCCGTCAGTCCGAAAGTGCTGTTCACAAGTATTCAGCGGCCTGCGGTCTTGATAACATTATCACATGATCTGCCTGGAGCGGCACAGCATGTACCTCTCTGACCCCTCCCCACGGAGCTGCTGCTGCCGATTATGAGCTCCTTTAGAGCGATCACAGCTCCCTCAACAAATCCCAGCCTCTGCACTGCCTTGAGGCCCTCCTTAGTTATGTTTTTTCAGAAAAGCACTCGATTAGACAGCTAAAGAGGCTTAGTGCTGTCTGGCATGCTGCCATTAAAAGCTTGCCCACTGGATATAGAAATGTATCAGAAGGTCGCCAATGTTTGGGCTCCTACACACTTACTACGCACCATGTGTGCTGCCTTGTTTTCAACTTCACTTTATTGCCAATATATCCCCAAGTAAAACAGATTTCCGGTGTATTTTTAGTTTTTATCCTTTTAGTGTAACAAAGTAAGTTGGCATTCAAACATGGCTATTAATTTGACATTTCACCTCTCAGAACTGACGAAGTGAGAAAACGTGTTCACCTAAAAAAAAAAAATGTCCGAATGACTATTTTTTTTAAAATTGTTATGCCTGCCCTGGACAACCAAGAGCCCATTTGTTTGTCTTCTTAAAATTATCTAAATGTAAATGAATGGGTGTCCTTGGAGAGGTGAGCGTTGCGAAGTGTTTCGTGTATTACATCATACTGCTAAACATACTGCTTTAACAGTACGTGTATTGCAATATGCTGAAAGTTGAACCCTTTTTTGTGATGCTGTGTCGCACGGGTACTAGTGAGCACATCATATTGGGTTGGGGGAGGGCAGATTTTGTAGCTGTAAGCTTGTAACTAAGCTGGGATTTGAAACTGTGATCTGGCAGTTTCAGGCTCTCATGGGATGTAGTTATGCTGCAATTCTCATTTAAGCGGGTGTTGTGCAGGGAAAACGCTCGATAGACGACGTAATCGATTCTTGTGGGTATAATAATCCTCCAATCTCACCTGCTCCAGAAGATTTATGTACTGTGCTCAAATTGATTTTAAAATGCCTTCACTTTTTTATTATTATTATTATTATTATTATTATTATTATTAAATAAATTATTTTGATGCATCAGCTGTTTGTACTGCATACTGCTGCTAGAAGACCCACACAGCAGCCTTCTCACGTCTGTGCAATAAATACTATTTTAATTGAATTGTGATTTAACTTTGAATCAATAGGTCTGTAGTCAGCCATGTGGCAGGAACAGCCTATTGTTAGTAGGGATATAATGGAAACTATTTTGTGTTACATTTCATGAACTAAAAGTGTAATTGAATTTTTAAATTGAGATCAATCAATATGAGGGGAAAAAGTGTTGTTTTCCTCATTTTGCCCTAAGTGTTCTTTCCTTCATGTACCTACCATCACCATCATCTTCTCCTTTATTTTCACCTTCATCAAAAACTGTAATGTTTGGATTGAATAGTAAAATAATGCAAAGCTTATGAATGATTGTGACTGTGTGCTGCCAGGCTCTGATAACCTGGCCCGGTGTGGAGCTCTGGAGAGTCTGGTGAACGACACGACAGACGACACGTGGGACCCCAAGGCCGTGAACCGAACCAGTGCCATCCACTTCCTGGACGATGACGAGGATGAAGATGATGACAAGGTTGCGCTTTTTCCTTTTACAGTTCTTCTCACACATGTGCTGTCCTCTCGTCATACTCTTGGAAGTCTCTGGTATTTTTGGAGAATCTCTGGACATTATTCTGACATTGTCCTGAAGTGGATTCATTTTCCACACCTCTTATCAAACGCATATGACTTATTCACTTATAATTATTACTTAGTTTGATGGGATGACGCCTGTGGTAAGTAGTGACACAGTTTTACAGTAGTGAAGGGGAAATTTTGCAAAGGAAAGTTGACCAGAAATGCAAAGAAAAGAGCAAGCGTATGTCACTTCCTGTGCCCAAGGATCAATAATGACAGAAAAATCACAAACCAGAGAAAGTTTGGTAGACTTTTTGTAAAATCTGTGAATACCCATGTTCTGGTGATATCCGTCTAATATATTATCTATTTTTGAATCAGATGTAGCAGTCTAATTATATACATACATACATTTCTATACCATTGGGAAGAAAATCTACATTGATTAGCATGCAATCATACATTTAAATTCAGATCCTATACAACGGCAGAACCATGTCATCGCTCTCAATCATGTGCTGTCTTTGAACATTCATAAAAGTTTTGGTCTGTTGTAAATCCCGTTTATTTCCCATAGTACAGAAAAGAGTACAGATTTTCACTTATTGAACCCATTGCATTATGTATCTGTGTCTTTACTTCTTATACTTTTGGTTGTTTTTCTTTTCTTTTTTCCCTGCCGTCATCTTCAGCACAAATCCCTCTCTAAACCCGACACAATATTAACTCTAGTCTACACAATTTACTGTTTGTTGGGGATGTTCTCAGAGCTTAAAACCATAGATTTAACGGTTATGATGTCTGCTCAAACACAGCTACAATACGTCTCCTAGACGTGGATCAAATACTCTCTACACAGTTCAATATGATATTGTTTCCATGATGAACGTATCTTTTATTGCTCCTTCCCATAGCGCTCCTCAAAACATTCATCAAGTATCGCCTCATACATTACTTGGTCAGCCTTCGAGAGCAGTTCAGCTGTCGTACCCGCCTCAAAACACGCTATGGTTCTGGAAGTAAAAAATCTATTCAGTTTAATCAAGCTTAATCCGCTATGTGTTAACTACTGATAACAACTACTGGGTTTAATATTTAATGTATGTGTTTCATGCCACATACACTGCGTGACACTGCAATGTCCAGCGTTGCATTTATTTTTCCACCCAGATCTTGTATTGATGATGAGAGAGTGTAACCACTGTGTACAGCCTTGTCCAGCACATCCCACAGATTCTCAAAGGGGTTAAGATATAGACTGACCAATCCATGTGTGAAAATGATGTTTCACGCTCTCCCTGAACCGCAATGTGAGCCAGATGAATCCTGGTGTTGTCATCTTGGAATATGACTGTGCCATTAGGGAAGAAGAAATGCTGGAATAACTAGGTCATTCAGGATGTTCAGCTGAGCTCATTCTTTGGTCACATAGCGTTGCTGAAACTAGACCTGACCAACTGCAGCTACCCCAGCTCAGAGCAGTTAGTTAAATCCACTCTGCGACTTGTTTTTTGTTGCTCAGCGAGTGCAGCAACTGATTTCCACTTTCTTTTAAAGTCTTAACACATTAAGTTCCTAAAACAAAATAATTTGTGTGTTTTTTTTAAAGGGACTAGGGAGTTTAAAAATGTCAAAATTAAGTATTTTCCTCCCCCTGCATGTTCCAACAATGTCTTATGGTGTAGAATGAGCCCAGACATATTCACCACAACTGCCTCTAAAATCCTGCACTGTCACTCAAAAAGGTGTTAATTCGGGTCCGAAGTGCCGTCATGCACAAGCTTAATATAGAAGCTGCAGTTACACGTATGACCTGAGGTGACAGTAGTGAGTACAAAATGGCTAACTTGCATCTAGCCCCTTTAAATTACGAAACTAGACACTCTAATACACCTTATGCGTGATTTCGGGAGCTCTGTGATGAACAGCTCAAGTCACGATCTGGACATTTCATCTGGGCATATAATCACAACGCAGGAGAAAGGAACAATGTTAGTTCATCGTGTGTTTTCAATGCCCCGCCCATCGGTCCTGCTGTAGCGTGGGGCTCAGAGAGAGAGGAGGAAGTGAGAGCAGAGGGCATCTCCTGCACAGAACAACCATCTCCACACCTGGTGCTTCAGATTGCTCTTTATTTTTTATAATCACGGACCAATGAGGCCAACGGGTCGACAGGAACTAAAAATAAACCTTGTGTCAGGCGCGAGCACCGGCACCCTCGGCTCGCAACGTATTTTTGTCACAATATTTCAGTTCTGTTCTCTTAAAACAACGTGAAACTCTCGCCCAGACATTCTCAATAGTCGATGTTCTTTTCTTAAGCCCCTGTTTTCAGTCGCAGCCCAGGGAAGAGAGTGAAATGAGGGAGACTGTTGTGTTTCATAAAACATGCAATATCTCCCTTTCTAGAAAGAAAACTGTGATTTTGAACAAAACTAGCCTCTGTATCTTAGGAT
The DNA here is from genome assembly GCF_951799975.1 of Gobius niger. NCBI lineage: Eukaryota > Metazoa > Chordata > Actinopteri > Gobiiformes > Gobiidae > Gobius > Gobius niger. The sequence continues at coordinate 23,512,579 of NC_136858.1, forward strand.
TTCTGAGGAACCGAGGCACGTAGAATTAAACTGTTTTCACCGACTGAGAGCTCAGAGTCTCAGTGTGTGTCCATAGCTATAACACGCTGTGGTGCTGCAAATATCATGAAAAATGGTCTGGCACTCTACTGCTAAATCCCCAAAACAGCGCAGCACTCAACATGTTAATATTGATTTCTGCTTGGTCTATGAGGAAAAAATGAATGGTAAACACTTCCAGAACCAGAGTGATGTTGATGTGGCAGGACACTGTTGAGCTCCATTTTCATGCAGGAGAAATTGTTGCCGCATTTCTTGATAAGATGTGCAAATTACCACTTGTTTTTGTTTTCTGACTAAATGAGATTTCCTGTTGATGGGCTATTATATATTCGTCTCTAATTTGAAATCTGTGCGCTGCTCTTAGGGAACACTCCTTCGCCGGGCCACACCTCACCCCGGAGAGCTGAAAACCATGAAGAAGGCGGCGGAGAACCTGCGCAATGACCTAAATGCTGCCAAAAGTCTGGACTCCAACAAAAACGAGGTCAATAACGCTGCGGCGGACAGAGTAACTACGACTACGTCTGTCTAAGCTTTACCTCGGACACCTGTGCCTCCTGTGTCGTCCCGCACCAGCTGATGCCCCTTCCCTCGTTCCCTCTGATCTTCCCAGATCGACCCGGGATGCCTGTAAACCCCCTCCCCTTCTCCATATCTGTCCCAACAGTCTCAGACTAGCCGTGCCTTCCCATTTGAATCTTGTCCACAGCAACAGTCTGCACAAAGATTTTTAAAAGGATATTTTAAAGATTTAACTTTTTTAATTGCCTGTTTTTAAAAATGTAATTAGGTAGTTGCACTATTCTGTATCTTTTATAATACATTCAAACCTTTCTTAAATGTTTTATAACTATTTTAAAACACTGGGTGAATACATTTGGGGCAAACATAAAGACGGGGGCTTATTGGACCTACTGATTATTGTATAGTCTTTGTGAATATCAAAACTTTTATACGTTTTGGCAGCTCAGATGTAAATAAAATGTATAGCAAATTTCTCTATCATTTTGAGATTGAAAGTTTTTCTTTTAGCGTGGTACTTGTCTCTTTAAATCATCGAAAGGAACAAAACAAAGCAGCCAACGTCTTTTGGTGCATTCGCAACTGCTGTTGGCCTTGAACACTTTTTTTTACATAAATCATTGGAGTTAAGTGCTGCACACTAATCCCTTATATATGACGGACAGTTCTGTCTTATTCTGCTTTACAGAGGGTTTGCCAGAAAATGCCAAAACCTTTCTATTTGATATCGTACTGTACAGAGTAAGTTTAAGTTTAGGGGTTGAGGTTTGCAACTCTGACTTTGGCATCCTTTTCAAATGCCGTTCTTCGAAGTTTCACCTCAACACACTTCTCAGTGTTTCTCAGATCATATTCTTTTATATGGTACATCAAATATATTTTTGTGACTTCATTCTTTGGTTCAGTTGTTGGTGTTTATGTTTTAATTATTGTCTGATCAAACTGCACAAAACATCTCTCCAAGAGGCCTATAGGCCCGGAGGTTGGAATGACTTTTAACCACTGATCAATAAAATAAGTGCAACACTAAGCATGGTTGTCTTTTAATTTATATAAAAAATATTTTATTTCGCAACCACAACAGAATAACCCCCATAAGTTGGCATAGTATGTAAAAGTGCTGACCTCAAAACAAAAGACTGTGGCCTGAACTTGCATGTACGCCTCAGCATGTTGCCTGCCGTGTTTACCCTGCTCTAGCTACTGTTGTGCTGCTGCATGCTCCTCTACCAAAACCAAGAAAGAATAGTTTCGCTTCATTGTACTTTTCTTTGTAAAAATTAATTGCCATTTTTATAATTGACAAGTTTTACACAATGTTGAAAACTATTGAGATCATGTCACTTTAACCCTTTATAGGTCACTCATTGAAATACTTTGAAACATATAATTTCCAGGTTAGAGTGTTATTGGGGGACGTAACACAAGTTTATTTCTGTTGCAACAGTTTTCAAATGTTTTCTTTATCATGCAGAAGATCAATGTGAGCGAAATGACCATATTTGGTTCCTTGCTCTAAACTGATAAACGAAGTTACCATATTTAGTCCTTTGCCCTTTAAGTGGTAAAGGTTTATATATAAAATATACAAAAAGTACTTTCAGGTCTCGGGGAGCTGGTATTCAGGAGACGTGTTTTGTGATATTGATGTTTGAATGACCACATCATAGGTAAGAGTTTTTCTAATGTGATTGTGCTTGACATGCAGTGGGAAGGGTCAGTTTTGTTTGCCTAAAAATGTTACTAAAAATAACCTTTGGCAACATATAAACATAGTCCGAGGTTTATTGGTTCTTTTGTCAAAAGAATGTAAGTATGAGTGATTGATGCAACAGGCATGTCCAAAGATTGGCCAAAACTTTAGGTTTAAGTAACTTTAGGTTTAAGTGAACAGTATGATCAAATATGGTGCCTGCCTTTTTCATGCTGTATTTTCACTCATTTCACTACGACCTCCAAAACCAACACATATATCATCACTTAGCACAATTATTCACCAATAAAATGTGTAAGTTTCGTCAACTTACCATGGTTAGTTTTCAAGTTATGTAAAGAAATGTACCATAAATTTAGCCACACTTGGGTCTTTTTCAGACTTCAGAGAAAACAGGATGTTTAGAGCAGGGGTTCTCAACCTGGGGGTCGGGACCCCCAAGGGGGTCACGAGACAAATTTGGGGGGTCGCCAAAGCAAATAGATAAAAATGTATATTTTAATATTATTATGATGGTGTTGCTATTATACTAGGGTGCCATTATTTGTTCTAAATTTGATTCATTTTATTTTAGCCATTGTTTTGTCTTTGTTTTTTAGTTTTTTCCCTGTTTTTCCCATGGTCTGACCCAGGCGGGGGCCTGGCTCTGCCATACTCTTCCCTGTCCATTCCATGCAGGGAGTTAGTCTGGTCACGGAGCAATTGGAGCAGTTTGAACGGGCGGGCCTAACGCGCACAGATTGTCGGTGAAATAAACCAATTAGCGATTAGCGGACGTGACGACAGCTGTGTCCAATTAAACAAATATGAAGTGAATATAAACTCACGCGGAGAACGCGAGGCAAAATCCTTCACTACTTCATCCAATGATTAGTTTTGGCTGATGTTAACGTTAATTGAACTAAAAACATAGAGGTGCAGCGAGTGACGTAACCTTCTCATTTCTCTGGGACGGTCGTGATTGGTTCGGCTCGGCCTTAGCCGCCAATCAACAACTTGTCTACCGTGCGTGGCCACACCCACCTTCTTTCGTGCAGAAAGAAGGTGGGTATGGTTTATCAGGCTAGGCGGGGGTCACGATCCTAATGAACTGTTATAATGGGGGTCACGGCTCCAAAAGGTTGAGAACCACTGGTTTAGAGCACGACCGGTCTCTGCTGATTGGTCAAATGCCACAGAGGTGGGACCTGATGTAGAGTGATCTCTTCTGACTGGCTGCGTGATGACTACTAGAGTGTGGAAATTACCTAAAATAGTCGTTTGCCAGACCATTTTAGATTGCATTTGTAACATAAATACATCATACTTAAAGGCACACTACGTAACGTTTTGGATTATACCGTTTTCTGCAATATAATACTTCACGTGCTCCTAATGTGAAATGCTGTGTTTGCATTGGGTAATTAAAGCATGGATTTGGGTGAGGACCAAACTTTTTTAAATCTCACATTTGGCTGCCTTTAGTCAACATCTCCATAACAACAAGCTGGAGACGTCCCGCTCCCAGTAAAGTTACAAGTCAGGTCCTTTGAGAGGTGAGCCGCTCATTCATTCATTTTTAAGGCGTTTTTCAACAATAAAAAATATCTGTAACCAAATAAATCCTTGTATTTACTGTGTGAAATGTTACGCAGTGTGGCTTTAAAGAAAATATGTTTAAATTATCCTTTCTTCAGTGCTGGTACTTGTATATCAGTTACAGCTGACAAAAAGTCTGTGTCTTTGTGATAATCATTTTAATCTCTCCCTAATATACAAGTGTCCTGCGTCGCTTCTGGGTCAGTAATTGTGCTCCGATCATGGCAAATTCATCTTCGTTTTTTGTCAACACTGTGGCTACATATCGTTGGAGCAGGGTGGACGTTTACATTTGTATTCGACACAAACACACAGCGTCTCGAGGCTCATTCAGCTGCAGCTCGTGTAGATATAATATACAAGACCAAGGGTTCAGACTGGAACAGACAGGAAATTAAGCTTTGAGGAGGTGCCCCCATGACGCTCGTCTTAGTTTATGTTGATCACTCCTAGCAGGGAGAGAGCTGCCTATATTTGATGTGTAGAATGGCTTATTGTACTGATTAATAACAGCTTTTCTGTTTGACACCGATATAACTCATTTTGAAGCATTCTTATATGGGGCATTGTTAAGACGCTCTGCATTTTGACACATTGTTTTTTCCCTAAGGCCTGCAGTAAAATCCCATGATATGTCCTCACCAGGATGGACTGATCCCATGGCCTGAGTCAGATGACCCACCACACTTGTTAGTCCATAGTGTGGGCTCCCATGTCTGTGAAGAACCCCTTCTCAACACAAACCTCTGCTCCATCAAAGAACAACCCAGGCCTGCAACAACTTCAGACCGAAGCCCTCCACGGAACGTCCAACAAGTGCCAATGAAAGTAAAATACTCTTTAACAGAATTGATCAAATAAATCAATCTATTTCATATTTGTGCCAGTCTTTCTAACTCACTGATAATAACTTCCCTTAGTTACAGATCAGAGTGAGTGGCCAAAGGGGTAGTTTGGGGATTAGCATTGCTGGAGGAAAAGGTTCTTTGCCCTATAAAGACCAGGATGAAGTAAGGGATTGCTCTTTGGTTGATTTGTTTGGTTAAAAGGAAGTCATTGTGAAATAAATGAAGACCTTGCCACTTGTTTCAGGGCATTTTTATCTCCAGAGTGACAGAAGGAGGGCCCTCAGAGAAGGCAGGCGTCCTTGTTGGAGACCGACTTCTGGAGGTATGAAAGAAATCTCCCTGGTCACAAAATCCTAAAGAAATCACAAATGTCATAAATATTTCTCTTTAAGTATAGAATAACTATTTTTTGGATGAATTGCTTGACACATAACATTTGCCTACTATTGGAGCTGTATGTCTGGTAATTCCTCCCGTGGTCTTTAGAGGGCATGACAACACAACATGACTATGAGTGAGACACTCTCTCATAAGTACCACAGAAGCAAGAGATTACATCAAAACATAAAGTGACATTTCTGAAATTTGTCGCATAAGTCCTATTGTAAAGGTTGTAAGAAACAGAGAGAGAGAAAACACTTTGGAATCCTCATTGAGATGACTGTGACAAAAGGATTGATTTATTCCTGACACAACCAACTATGCAGATATATATATCAAATAATTACAAAATAGAACTGTGTGTTCGAAATAAAATGTATCTTAAAAGTAACACACATGAATGTGCTTGCAGATGTAATGGACCTCTGTGACTTGCATGTGAATGAATGTGAGAGAAAACATGAGTGAAGTATTGACCATGTTCATAGTCATTTGAAACATCTCAGAGGAGTAGTTGAAAAGGAGTAGAAATCAGAAAAAGTGAACTGGCGGCTGAGACAGCTGTGAAATTTTCATTGACTTTTTGTTTGTGATTGACATTATATCTTGGAATAAATCAATCTGAGGCACTGTGTATATAAATTAATGGAATTGTACAGAACGGACTGTGAATGGATGTCTGGAGGAGTGGGTATGTCAACTTCTACCTGGTATTACATGAAAATGAAAAAGAAAACCCCTCCAGTTTTTTTATATGTTGTAGTTGACACATAGGGCTACATTTTTCCCATTGGCGTCGGAGAGGTTGGGCGTGTCCCACAGGGTCAATTTCAAGGTCAAAATATAAGTACAAAGGTAATTCAAGGTAATTTTCGCGGAAAAGTGAAAAAATGAAAATGCCATATCTCGAAAACCGTTCGTCCGATTAGTTTAAAATTTGAAAAAAAAAATTCTGGCCATGGATTACATGTATACCAAATTTCACAAAAATTGGAGAGGGTGTGGTTTAACTCATCGGGTGAACTGAGATGGACTGACCCTCATGTGGATCTCTGCAGGGGCCATAAAGCACTAATCATTACTGTGTTGTCCTCCAGGTCAATGGACTCAGCATGCACAGAGCCACCCACCAGCTCGCGGTCAGCGCCCTGAGGACAGCCGGGAGCTCCATCCGGATCAAGGTGCTCAGAGAGCAGCTTGATAAAGAACAACAAGCCCCAGAAGATAAGGCCCTGGATTTGCAGTGCAACACGGGCAAATCATTCAGCCGTCAGGAAGCCCCAGACCAGAGGAGCAAACCACTGAAAAAGGACATCGCTCACAACTGTTTGTCCAGGAAAATCCAGGCAGTTGTCTGTAATGGAAATGGCATTGTGGGTAGTTTTGAAGCACAAAGACAGTGAAGTTTGCTTACAGAAATACACTGCTCATTCAGGGTTTTTTCTTTTCAGGTTGACGTGAACAAGGAGGAGAGTTTGCCTGAAATAAAGAAGGAAGTCTCAACAAATAAACTTTCATTTCTAGAAGAGAAACACACAATGCTTGTAAGATATTTTTCATAAATGAAAGATGACATGTATTTCATCCATTGTTATCCACTGTTTCTCTCTTTCTCTATACCCCCACCCTTCCCTCCCGTGGGTGGTTATTACCTGCAGATCCCGCGGATCATCCTCACTCATCCCTCCACATCAGATGAAGATGTGGAGCTGCTCACACTGAGCCCTGGCCGAGAGCAGCTGTATGCCTTTGACATTTGTGATAGGCGCCCGCTCCCTGACTGTTTCGACAGCGCTTTTTATCCACCTTGACCACAGCCAGAGCCACCTACAAGGACGACCGATGGACCTCTGTCAGTGAGGTCATACAAATGTACTGCATCTCAAGCCTTTTCTGTCAGATTTGCTGTGTAAAACTAACAAATAAACAAAATAACTTCCTTTTTCTGCTTTATAATCACACTTTTGGTGTGAGAGGAATTATCCTTTGTACGTATTTCCACCTGACTCATCTTTTGATGCTTTAGGACATTGCCAGGATCCTGGTCCAGAGTACCTACATGGAGGACTAGTCTGTATATTACATGTTTTATACAAATATTTTAAAGACATTGGGAGAGCATGCAAAAAATACTTTTGATAAATGTTTGAGATCTGTACTGGTTGTGCCACTTAAACTTCAGAAGTGCTTTTAAGGCTACCTCTACTTTTCTGTGAAGGGTTCAGTTGCTTTAAAACTAATAAAGATATTCTAACAAATGTTTGCCCAGTTTGGCTTCACCCAAACGCAACATCACTTCTTTATGGCCTGAGCACTTTTTTACTGTACTTGTTGGAGTATTGTTAAAAGTGACTGTGGTGGTCGGAGGGTCTGGGTGCGCAGATATACAGACGCACTTCTGTCAGTCTACCCGAGAGGACAGCAGTGGCTGCATAAGTCACCTACCACCACTAAGTGTGGAGTGAATAAAAATAAAAAGTTCCTTGCTATGCACTTTGGGCGGCTTGTATCATATGAAAGTGTGAAACAAAGTGTTTCTTTGTGTTCTGAGTGTTTATTATAGCTGCTTTTATGTTGTATTCTTTGGAAATATCAGAATTTTCTTTTTTCATGATTACTTGAATAATTACTTTTTTTTTGTACTCCCACATGGCTTAAAGGAAACTTCATCTCTTGATATTGCACAAAGATCTCTGTTATTGCATCAGTCTCCAGTGTATGCTGACCTAATAACAAATAGTAGGGTGACAGCACATTTGATCAGGGATACTGTGTAGGTGATAACCTGCTGGGGGTAGAAACGTGTTACTGCAGCACAGCCACAGTGTGACTTTTCAATCCACGCTCATATCCTGGAATGTCGTTTATATATTGTCATCAGTCCCGAGGGCTGCTCATGGAGGCCATGAGGAGGACTCCATGAAGCCTCGCAGTTTGGATAACACATAAATAGAACCCTGCCAGCCATAAGTAACACCCGCTATCACCCACCTATTAATAACACACTTTTAAACAGAATAAGCGCCTGCTGACCAGAAAATGCAATCACTGAAATACTATGTGGTCACTTTGAGAGTTCACTACACCCTAAACTAAAGGGTCCATTTTCAGTGGTTTATTTGCTGTTGGCAAATTGTTTTGTAAGTTTTTGGTTGTCCGCTTCATGATCAATGCTTGAATCGACAGATATCTGTGATGACGAGGGAGTAACTGTCAATTATTATTGTTATTAACTATTATAATTTGAGTTGAATAGTTTTGCTTGGATTGTGGCTTGTCATGACATGTTAAAGGTGTGTCCCAAAGTGACACCAGTTGAGAACCACTGCCCTAGACAGACAATATAACAAATTACAGAAGAATTTCAGTATTACAACTCAACAGTCAATGCTACTTTGGTTTCTTATAATTATCTCATGAAATTTGGTAGAAGAAAATGAGCTTCCCAGACTGGCATTGAAGGAATAGATATCTTTATATTTAAAACCACTTCACTTCGTCAATAAATGAACTTAAATAGCCCACAGTAATCTTGTAACTTTGTGCTTTTATTATCATTATATTCTATCAAATCCTTAGGTTTCCTTTTCTTCTTGGATTTCGCTTCATGTACGTGTGCCTCGTGACCATCCTATTTCTTGTAACAATGTCCAATCAGATATGACTGTGGCTCATTGCAGTTTGCACTGATTAGGAATCAACAATTCCTTTGAAATCAAATAGCATTTATCATCTCTGCAGGGGTCATGTGATTTTCTAATTCAGAACAAAAGACATTACGCTCTGAAATATGTTTTCATAATTAGTTCAATTTCTCTGCCAGGGTTTGAAAATGATTCACGTTTTGAGGGTGGCTTCTTTCTTGAGGCTAAATGCTAAGTGGATTCCGACCACATGCCAAAAACAAGATCGGATTTGCACTGAAGTGCGCATCAAGAGGATTATAGATTCACATATGCATAGATTACTGGTATTACTGAACACATACTGAGAAATATTGTCAAATGTAGTGATATACTATTTACAGCTTGCCAGAATTAAAAATGGTAGAATGGTCTCAACTTAAATAGTGATTTTATACATTCATCAGGCCCAAAGCGCTTTACAGCAAGGATCCAGTCACCCACTCACACTCTCATTCATACACCAGTGTACACAGACACTGGAGGCGAGGCGGGTGAAGTGCCTTGCACAAGGACACAACAGCATTATGGAGCTGGGATTTGAACCCTTCCAATCATGAGACAACCCGCTCTACCTACAGCGCCACTGGCTTAAATGTTTGAGACCCCTTTTACAACATGTCTTTAAAAAACATGGGCAAGTTTCTTCTGAAGAATCGTGCTCTTATTAAAGCTATGTTCTATTTTATGTATTTGTATTGAGTTTATATATATATATATATATCAACTCAATACAAATCAACAGAATCTGTGTGAGTATTCATATTCAAGTTCAAAGTATTTTTGCATTGCCCAACAGAAGTTGCTTCACAGAGCTCTATTATATACTATATATTGCTCATTTACAAACAGAAACAGAAACAGTTTGGAAACGGTATGACACAGACAAACAGTGAAACACATGCAATGTCTAAATGAACAGTCTGGATCAGATGTAAATGAGATGGATAGTTGCCCGGGACTTCCCCATCCTTAAACTCTTCCAAATGACAATTAAAAACTCAAAAACCAGTGCCAGGAAACCTTTACAAGAACTCCTTTGGATGGGCAACCTCCTGGAGTGAAGGCCAATGCTCTCCCGCCTGTTTTCAATTATTAGATGATTTTTCCCCCCCTTTTAACATGTTTTAAATCACTTTTGTGTAGAGTGTGTAGTAGCTGTGATACAGATTTTGATATTGTGTTGTGAAGTGCGACAGACATGGACAGCTGTGACAGGAATGAAGAATGTGGTGTACTTAGGGAGGATTAGCCTCTTTGCCAGAGGTCTGCTTTCACCCACCGCCGCAGACAGAGCAGCCATGAAGAAAACACAACAGACAAATGAGTTTGTTTGCAGCCGCCTCATAAGTCATTTAAGGAACATGCTGTGGTGTCTCTGTCATCTCAGTGAGCTGCTGCTGGAGCATCATCTGACGACTAATTCAACATGTTCCCATTTGAATAAGAATAGCACAAAAATAGTGTTTCTTGTTAATAATAAAAACAGCCTTTGCTCTTCCTACACGTCAAATTCAAAGCTCAGCTGTCACTCAAGTCGAGTTCAAAAACAAGCCCTTATTCAATGCAGCAGCAGCAGCAGCAGCAGCAGCAGCAGCAGCAGCAGCAGCAGCAGCAGCAGCAGCAGCAGCAGCAGCAGCAGCAGCAGCAGCAGCAGCAGCAGCAGCAGCAGCTTAGAACCAGGTAATGACTCGGATGTTCATGCTGAACAAGATGAACGCTGGGAGTCGTTGCACAATCATCCCGCGTCGTGAGTCTGTGACAACATCTGAAGAGTTACTGCAAATGTGAGGTGTGAAAAATGCTGTGATCCAATACTGATAGCTGTATTTGTGCTTGTGCTGTTTTGGCATCTACACAGAACTCATGAGTATATCAAATGAATGACAATGAGAACAGGACGAAGAATGAAATAAACTGCTGGTCGTTGCAGAACCAAAAAAAAAAAAAGGACATATCAGGATTCAGCGGCTCAATAAATACCTCAACACCTTAAACTTTTGCTTCTATGATTTAGAGATTAAGCATTCAGCTCATGGACATAGGCCTGCTGCATGAGGCTTCCCAGCAGCACATTGTCATGGGGGGTGTCAGAGGGCTGGCAGTCAGCCGTCTGATAGCTATTTGTGGCTATTATGGGTCTATAAAAGGAAATGCACATGGCGGGACACACACAGTCGCACACATTGAAGTTCAGACGCAAGGAGGACTTTCCCTTTCAACTTTTTAATGTTTACCGAGTGTTTGTGAATCCCTAACATATTCCACTCTTGCACTGGCAGAATGGACAGCCCTGTGGATAAGCGCCTGGGGGAGGTAAGAAAGTTTGACTATAGATTCTAAAGATGAAAAAGATGTTGTAAACAGATCTCTCTGACTTGCCTGTAGCTTTGCCTTAACCTCTACGCTGTAGTACAGTATAGTCTTGATCTACGCCACATTTAAAAGCTATAGACCCTCTAAAACTGAAACTACTATGCTTTTAAAGCCCATTAGTCTATAAAGATTTTCAATGTGCATACTGGCGACCCCCTACTCCGGTGAGGCTTAGAGGCACTATCTGCGCCTCCAGCTGTGTCTTTGATTCAGCATATCACCAACAGGCTCAAAAAGCACTTTGAAAGATCCTGTTTTTTTCTTTCTTCGGACCATGAGTTGCAGATTCACCTTCACTTCATATGGTACAACTGTTTAAAAACTTGCAAAATGCTCAAACCAAACTGAAACAGAAAAGATCATGGACTTCAGAAACTGCAGCTCTACAAAGCTTTTCATAGCTAACAGTGTCTCGGGCTCACACAGAGCAGCCTTTAAAAGAGAACATGTCTTATGTTTGCCTGTACTGAGGGAACGATGCTGATCCCAGACGTCACAGAAGGATAAACAAGCAAAGAAACACCTTTTATTTTCCAACTTTGAATCAGATGGACAGTTGAAGCTGGAAGTTGTTTTGCATTACTTGAAAGTATGTCACAAAGTTGCATTAATAATTTCACTGTTAGACAAACAGTACTGCCACTTCTCTAATCACAGAGAGAACTGATGATGATGATAATTGCCTGTCACTCAGGAGAGCTGCTTTCAAAAAACTCAATTATTAGAGCTAAATAAGAAAACTAAAACCATTAATCACTACCTTTTCAGCTGATGTTATTGTCAACATTATGCTCTAACTCTGATGCCAGTAATAAAGTGGCCAGTGATTGCATGCTTCCTGTACGTGACGGCGATTATTTTTAGCCCGCTTTTTCTCTTGTGACATGTGCATTCCTTTACGGTGGCTGCGGTCAAATGTTTTCCCACACGGGCAGCTGGCACAACGATATATTTACCCTATCAGCCCTGAAGGGAGGGGCAGTGTTTGTCTGTAATTAAACACTTAAGGGACACGCCCGCACTTTCACTGCGGCGGAAAGGGAAGCCGATAGAGAGATAGAAGCATAACGGTATTTGAAGTTTGTGTTTAAAGGAAGTTTAAGATGTTTGACACTCACAATAACAAATTTGACGGCTGACAGTAGGGGTGAACATACAGCACCTGCGGGAGCGAGGAGATGAAAGGCGCGTTATTGAGGGCATCACATGGAAGACGGTGGTTTAAACGATCAGCACTTCATGGGTTGTAAGGGAATAAACTTAAGTTGTTGTATAGTAAACAAACCCAATAAATGGTCTAACGGGGGAAAAACAAAGCAAAATCTAAACCTTCATTTGTTTGTAATGGCTCTACTCTCGATGGTTCAGTTAGGAAATTTGCCCTTTGCGTTTCCTTAAAGCAGTACTAAGTAACGTGTTTACCTCAATAAATCCTTTCCGTAGTCCCTCTGGAGGTAATACTAGTGTTAATGGGATGATTGGGGGGTCTTTATCTCCCCCTGGTGTCTCTGGCCAGAAAACCACCATTGCAATTTCGCTGCCTACAGGTCGGAGGCTCCAATACACACTAATAGAATCGAAAAGAAGAAGCCAACAGGCTAACGGCAAAGCTAACTGTGGGCCAACACCTCTTAAACAGTATTTACAGCCCAGTTGGAGTGAAAACATTTATCTCCCAATGTGTAATTGGATGTACAATATCCCTCTCTCCCTTTGTCTTTTCTGTCAGCGTAGTATTTACTCTCACGGACAATTAATGAGTAAAAAATCGCAACATGCTACGACACCTGCAGTGGCGCTTATGGCCTCGAGCATGAGTTACTTAGTTCTGCTTTAAAGGTGCATTATGCAACATTTTTTGTGTGTGTAATTTACCTTTTAGTGACCCAGTGGTAAGCATGGTGTCTTTATTTTTCATCACAGACCTTTCGAGTTTCTGCTTTCTGAGTTTCTGGTAGGTTTTCACTCTCACGAGAAAACCTATAAAACAATTGATCCTGGAGAAGTGTAGAGGCCATCATGATTGAAAGTAAAGGTGCCATGTTAACCAGCCATACAGCCGCTGGATCACGAAAAGGTCAATCATGCACAAATATCAAGTTCTTTTTCCCCATAAAATGTTGTATAATGCAACTTTAAGTGCCGCCGGGGTAACTAGTTGGTAGCAGTGGGAGACAGCAGTGGCCAGATCATGAGTTATGAGTTTGTTCAGAACGGACGTATTTAGCCAAATGAACATTGGGCCTCCCTGATGAATGTTTTCTTAAGAAATAGTTAGTAAGTATCACTTTAAAGCACTAAGTGACTCATGCCCCCAGAGGCCATAGACACTGCAGGTGTCATAGCATGTTGCGTTTTTTTTTTTAACGTATTAATCGTCCATGAGAGTAAACACTACGCTGACAGAAAAGAAAAAGGGATATTGTACATCAAATAACACAGTGGAGATAAATCACTCAAACTTGGCTGTAAATACTATTTAAGTGGCGCTAGCCCACAGTTAGCTTTGCCTGCTTCTTCGTGATTCTATTAGTGTGTATTGGTGAAACCTACCTGGTGGCAGCGAAGTTGCAAATGTGGTTTTCTGGCCAGAGACACCAGGGGGAGATGAAAGACCCCAAATCATCCCATTAACACGTGTATTACCCCCAGTGGGACAACGAAAAGGATGTATTAATTTCAGGTTTCTGATAAACAGCGTTCTTATGAACTCAAATCTAAAAACAGAGATGGGCCAAATTCCCGAACGTGGCACTCCCTATGGCATTCATCATATTTGCGATGTAAAAACAGAGACACGCCCTCTAATCCTCCATTTATGGGCATGACAAGAGCATCATGAGAGACCAGAAGTTTGTTTTTCTAAAAATATAGTAGTACTCTATACTTCATGGTCACACTTTTATGACTGCCTTAAAAAAAGTTTTCATAACTGAGAAAGGAGAAGATACTTGCTGTGTAATGATAATACCAATAAACCAATTCATCACAACTACTGTTTTTTTTTAAACATAAATATGGATCATGTGCTCTCACTTGTGTCCTTAATAAAGATTGAATGAATGAAATGAAATGAAATACTGTAAGTGGCCATTTATTTTAGCTCTGTTATAGAGATGGCGTGCCACTCTCTGCAATAGGTCACAGTCTATGAGAGTCTCCTTTGAGCTTGGCCTTGGAGGGTGGTCTCTTTCAGGAAGTGATTTAAGGCCCTTCGATGCCGTTGGACATAACCGAGTGTACACATGCCCTGGGCCAAGAGACCATCAGTCGCATGCTCGGAAAGGTGATACACGGACAGCATGACCTCTGCAACTCTCCACGGCAATTAAACATTCATGACGGCACCACGACGGGCAGGGAGGAAGCGCTAGTTTTCACCTTTGCCGAGTGTAAAATAAACTGTGCTGTGACTACCGATGGCAAAACAAGCTCTTACGCAAGAACAGAGGGAAGTAAATAAGATGACACAGGCCTATTTTTAGTTAGGACATTTGTGTGATTATAGTAACAGCTCATAAACAGAGATACAGCGTGATTTGACTTTTGGTTTTATTTACTCTTTCACAAGGACTCTCAATTTTAACACCTTTACTTATCTCAATCTATCTTTCTGACAGTGTTGAAATGACGGCATCATTTCAACATTAATATTAGTGTGTTGTTTTGCAGTCACAATACACAATACACACACTGCTTGACAATAGAGCGAACTGCACTCACCAATGAATGCATTCAGGAGAGACATGGCCACAGGGAAAATTAACTACAACATCATGGACAAACATTGTGATTAAATAAGGCAAAACTGCCTTTAGGAGAGAGTGTATGTGTGATAACTGCAAAATCAACCCAGTCTAAGCGCCAAGACAGTGATATGATGAAACTGTTGAGGCACCTTTACCAGTGTTAAAGATTGAGCGCAATAAGAATTGACAGTCCAGTAATAATTTATGAACAATGCGTATACGATCGGCTGACCTCTCCGTAACCATCACTGCATTTCAACATAAGAAATTAAGGTTTATTCCCTCTAATCCAGGCCGGCTCAAGCGAAACATGTTGGAGCTGTTGCCGGCAAGAATAAAGGCCTTGGATTTTTGTATTTTTTGAGGCTATTTCGAATTTCAAGTCAAGTCTCTGCACCATTTTTGTTTAATTTTTCTTCTTCTTCTGGCAATAATATATTTAAAACGTTTTTTTTTTTTTTTCTAATCGCACAGGTGCAGTCTGTGCTTTGCCTGAACATGAAATGCAAAGTGCCTTGAGCCAAAATGATTATTAGCGAAGCACATTCATAGAGGGACGCTGTGGCTGCAATAATAACGTAGTGTGGAGTGTGTGGAGTGATATTATTATTATTAGTTGTTGCATTTCTTGTGGTCACAAATTAAATAAATAAAACAAAATACATATACAGCGGACAAGGACACACTTGAGGTAAAGCACTGGCTCCATCAAAGGGATAGAACGAGACCCTCTCACGACAGAATGACTAAACTGCTTCTATGGACATTTTGTTCAAAAGACTTTTATGCAAGGAATTGGCTCAGACACAAATAGCAAAAAAAAGAATTTTATCCTTAATCCGTGTGTTAACGGGATGTCAAGTGCCCTGTAGATTATAGGGGGGAATCCTACTTCACTCTCTTTAGTTTAATCTTTATTTAAGGGACAATACACAGACTTTATAGAGACTAGTGGAGACAGAGAGGTACTGCACCAAACTATAGCTAAATATCCGTAGTCCTTGGATACAAAATAAATATCACAATACTCTAAACCAGGGGTGGCTAACTAGTCAAGACCCCAAATTTTCAACCTTGATCCTGTGAAGAACCACAAAGGCACCAACCATTCGTGAGATCCAGGGGTGATTAAGTATAATGTGATAATTATATTTTTATCACAATAAACTATAACGTTATGTCAAGCGCTTTTCAATAATTGTATTAGATTTAATGGTTTTACTTGTGGGGAAACTGGCCAATGCTTTATAGCAGGCAGCCCCTCCCCCAGATGAGTACACTCTACCTAGAGGTAAGTATACGGTTTACATTTACAGGTTAGGTTTCTTTTACTGGAAACATTTCACAGGTTACTTTCGTCCCAAATACGTGTTTTGACTTTGACAACAATCAAACACCAAATACCTAACAAAACCAAACAAATACTCAATAAACACAATACTCAAAACCAGTTCCTCTTTGTGGACCAGGTGGCAAGTATTACCAAGTTTTGATTAGTTAAATGCATTTCAGTTAAATTTAACTGTTTAGTTGGATATTGCCTAAATGATTAATGTGAAAACAATGAATACATGAACATAACTGAATAAAGTGACAAAAATAAACTAATGGGACAAAGTAACCTAAACCTACTTTGACACATTACTTCTAACCAAATCAATTAATATTAAATAAACGTTTCTGGTCGTTCTTTGCATCATAAGGCTGCGTTAGAGCTTTTATAACTTCCTAATTTTGATCTTTATCTGTGAATAATTTCATCATAAAGAGTGACAAGAAACTGTTTTACGTCACAGACTATTGTTTAACCTGTGTCTGGCTTTGAGTGAACCGACTGCATGCGCGCCTTTTACACACTGCCTCGAAAAGGAAAGCGATACGGACTGTCATTCACGTGTGTAGAGATGGGTTCAAGATTCTTCAAGATTGTGGAAAATATGCACCAATACTTATGCAACGAGCCCCATTATATAAAACATACCCTATCATGCAAAGAGCCGCACTCTGATTGGCCACACATTACAATCAGAGAAGAGTTCTGCCCTCTGAAGTACAGATCAAAACATTTCCAAAACAAATTCTCAATTTCCTCATTGGCCTTCACCCGCACTTTTCATCTAGAATCAAAATATATTTGATGAGACACATGATGAGCAGCCCAAATGGATTCAATCAGACGTGTTGATACAAATAATCTGATTTAAAGTTCCTCCACAAACAGCAATCTGAATGCACCATCTGCATGAAAATAACGGCATCCATTTGGTGTGCCCATACGTATGTGGATGATGTTTACACATGTATAGTTCACAACCACGCCCCCACGGGACATTTTTGCAGATGGTCATGCTCACGGAATTGCCCACTGATAGCGTGAATGCGGCGCTGATGCATCTCCAAGGGAACAAGACAGGGTCGGAAAATGATCAATGTTCTCTGCCCAAATTGGTTTCCTCAGTGGTTGATAGAGAATGCCATAGTCTTTTATTAGCTTCGCCGTTATAAAACATATATTCAACATGCTAAAAGCCTGCGGGGTTCCTTCCAACACCTTCCAAAGTGCTGCACAGACAAGTAATAAAATACAAGACACAAGAATAGCATAAAAGTGCTTCATTCAGAGTCAATAAAAACGATTTAATCATGATTTCAGGTTCATAGATTAATCAAAGGCACATCCACAAAGTCAATTCAGTATTTTACATTATAGATTCAAATCTTATCTAGAGCTGCCATAGCTGAGAACTACGACTTCCTTTATGGTTTCTTACAGTTTCAGAAGAGTAGAGATCATACTGATTTGCGATATCAGTGCATGGATTCAAATGAGCAAAAACACGAGAATAGAAGCCGCCTGTTCTGTCTGTATCTTCCAACCTTCTTATAATCCACCCATAGCTGAGGCAAAAAGGTAAAAGGTAGACTCTAGGAGAGAGATAGGATACAGCATCCTAAACAGAAAAGTGTGTGGGGTAATCCCGAGCACAAGGAAAAACAGCAATTTATGTTATCCATGTTACTGAGGGGCCAGCCAGATTTAGTAACACTAAAGACATGCACATTTTGACGTTTTGGATGCAATCATAAAAAGTTCTCCTCGTCCACATCTGTGAATGTCTGAGAATAACTTTCAAGACCCTAGAAAGCATATATGAAGCTCCCTCATTGCATTTGAAATGGGCTGATTTTAATGGCACCTCATTATTCCTCATTGAGCCAGTGTGTATGTGTGTGTGCGTTGGGGACTAAATTGCTTAATCTGTGTGAGTGTGGCTCATCAGCGCCAACATTAGCACAGCTCAATCTGGTGGCAAAACCCTAATCTCCAATTAAATGCCACGAAAGCCAGTGACGAGTGGTGGTGACATGTGCAGGATTACATAAAACATTTTTACTTTTTTTCCCCCTTACAGGTCACAGTGCCCCGCGTCTTCACATTCATGCCAGTTGTGCAGAAATTGCCAATTAAAAGCTGTTTGGAGACGACATCTGGTGCTTCAAAGGGAAAACCAAATGAGGTGCAGCATTTACTCAACACATTAATTAACTTTTTATAAACTCCTGTATGATTGGTTGGAAGTGAGATTGCCCTCTTCAAGCTCGTCAAATATTAAATAAAGCCATTAATGGCGACACTTAGTCAAGTAAAACAAACTCTGGCCACTTCTGATCACTTATGTTTTTCAATTTGTCTAATGGATTTGTGAAGAGCTACAACATTGTTAATTAAATATGTTTCCAAGGAAAAAAGAAGCTTTCTTACACAATTAAAGGCCACACCGACTAATATTTCACCCAATTAAATAAAATGCATTTATAATAATAATAATAATGCATTGGTTTTATATAGTGCTTTTCTGGACACTCAAGGACGCTTTACATTGCACTATTCGTTCACTCCATACTCGGTGGTGGTAAGCTACTACTGTAGCCACAGCTGCCCTGGGCAAGACTGACGGAAGCGAGGCAACCAGTCTGCGCCATCGGCCCCTCCGTCCACCACCACTCACTCACACACTACATTCGCTAGGCTTCCTGGTGTTTCCAAACGGTCTCCCATCCAAGTCCTGCCAGGCCCTTCCCTGCTTAGCTTCCAAGGTCTGACGGGATGGGGCAGAGCAAAGGCGGCATGGCCACATTTATTTGATTACAGATGTTTTTATGGTCAAGGTCAAGGTCAAGTTTATTTCTATAGCACATTTACAACAACCACGGCTGCCCAAAGTTCTTCACAACACAAACAAATGATAAAAACTAGGAATACAAATACAAACAAGGCATAATAAACATTGCATCAATTAAACAAAAAATACAATGGAGAAACAGTGTAACATATTAAAAGACCTGTGTAAAGAGGTGAGTTTTAAGGGAGGACTTAAAACTCCGGGGCCAAACGGATGTTGAGGGGCAGACGTTCCACAGTCGGGGGGCAGCAGCGGAAAAAGCTCTGTCTCCTCTGGTTTTCATGTGCGTTTTGGGCACATCCAGAAGGAGCAGGTCAGCTGAGCGAAGTGCTCTGGACGGGGCATGGACAGATAGTAGCTCAGACAGATACAAAGGTACCAAGCCATTTATCTGTCTTTGCTGTGAGTGGATCATCTCTCTTAAACTGGACTGTGGACTGTGGACTGTAGCTTTACTGGGAGCAGGACGTCTCTGGCTTGTCTTCATGGACATGTCGACTAAAGGCAGCCAAATATGAGATTTAAATAGATCCTCATTCAAATACATTCTTTGATTACCCACTACAGAAATAGCATTTACTGTCTCTAGCTAGAAGCATGTTAATCCAAAATGCTACCCAGTGCGCCTTTAAAAAACAACTTCAACACTTTCACAGAGTATTAATTAAAAACAATTTGCTCATTTAAGCGAGAGCTTTAATCAATGTAGTAAAGGCTCCAGTAAAATTTAGCAGATACTACAGAATTTAGATGATGAACTTTTAAACATTAAGTTTTTAATCTTTTGTTTTGTTCAACAACTAAAGAAAAGACAATTCCTAACTCTGCATTTAGATGTTCGACAAAGCAGTCAAGCAGCAAAGCATGTCACCCCTGGACAAAATGCATTTAAAAATGAACATAGTGCTAACAAAAGAATCTGCACAAATCCAATGAATGTTCAAATGTTTGTAAAGCTCCATAGAGTCTGTTGTTGCTGTTGGTTTTTTTGCTCTTTTTGTTTAATCTCGTCCCAACTGTACCATTAAAAGTAAAAGCTGTTCCTGGAGACGATAACTGCTTCATAAAAAAACATTAAAACAGCTAAGTGCCCAGGGCTTGTAAAATAAATATTTGTTCTTCAAGACTATCAGTGATGCAGAGCGAGCGTACAAAGCCCTCTTCTTATTATCAGTTTATTTCACATGTCTGGCATATTAATAGTCATAGTGTTGCATGCAGAATAACCCTTTTTTTTCAGCTGTGTATAATTTCAAATAGAGTTGGCATTTCCCAGTTATTTTTCCTTTTAGCTCTGAGCAGTAAATAGTATGTTTCTGGTCTGACCCCCCGGTGCGTGAAAGTGGCGCTTCCACATCACAGCAGCTCTTTGGGAAAAGGTTTGGCTCCTTTAGTGTGACGTCAGGCTGAAGACTTCAAAGGCGCTCACTGTGTGGGACTGTAGGCTCGCCAGCTTCCCAACTGCCTGTACCTCCATATGTTATACTGACAGTCAACATATGACAGGCTTTACAGTGGAACAAATGTGGGCTGTGTCTGAGCCCATTTCCCTGGTTGAACAGTTGTTATTTATTCATAGATATCACTACAGCCCACATTTCATGTCGAGTTAGTCTCAGGCATTACTATACATCTAAGTCAAGGTGGGCTTCTCTGTCTAATGCTATGATTGATATAAAATGATATGAGGTCACAGCAGCTCATTCATTCTACACTTCCATCTTCCATTGAACATATTGAGAACAAAATCCTTGTTCTTTGGAGTCATTATGAGGCTGTATTTAGTCAGAGCGTCCGGCCCCAGTGATTTCCTGTTATAAGGAGAGTGTCTTTTTCTTGTACAGCCAGATGCACATGTTGCTATTAATTCCTATTCTTAGCAGTCTGTTTGCCTTTAATTCAATCTGAGGCCAATATTATGTCAGACTGTAGTGCATGCTACATACTGTACATATAATTATGACTCCAATAATGTGGCTGTCAAGTTGTAAGCCCATCCATTCTGACATCTATGTATAGCTGCTTCTGACACTGTAATGACATTAGCCACTTTTCCTGATGATTACAGCTCCCAGAATAAAGTGTTAGTTTGACAGCCTTCTATTAGTTGGATTATGCTGTATCTCAAGTCATATTCTCTAACCTCGGAAATGATTTTGGATTGGATTATGTTGAGAGATATAAAAAAATCCACTATTAATCAATTTGTTAATGTAATAAAGCAAATTAACTGTTTCACCATCATATTTACTTGCTATTTATTAGATAAGATGCACCGATCTGATATGGGAGCCTGTCCTGGAAAAATACGGGATCGAGCATTGATTCCGAATATCTAATACTGAAACGATGCCTGTTTTGGCTCTCACCATTTAAAAAAAACAACAACTTTAACCATCTTTTAAGGACAGGCCATACCTCATTTTGAAGCTTTAAACTTAGAGTTTACGCTCCGCAAATTTACTTTTGATCGTTCATCAAGCAAGTAATGAAACAATATTGGTCAGTGTGGAAGATCTCATTGTTTGCAGTTTATGTCATGCTGTTAAATAAGGCTGGGTATTGCAAACGATACGTATTGTGATATGGGGCCATGATACGATAAGTATCGCGATACACATGCAGTTCAATACAGAGCCAATTTACAAACAGTAAAGACGATTACATATCCCGATACACTTTGAATAAAGAGGCCTTATAAATATATGATATAGATTTTCCTTTTTTTTGCTGTCAGCTAAAAACATGAACATACCAGGATATGCTGTATATGCCCTTATTTCATTCAGTCTGATTCATTGGAAACATAAATGATTTTCATTTTTCAAAAGAAAATTCCTGTCCAAATGTGATCTTTTCTTCTGAAAATAAAGTAGGCTATATGTAAATCAAAAGTATTATTCAATTTTCACTTCCAATTATTTTATACTGTAATACTAAGTAAGTAATATACTTAGTACAACTGATAGCAGTGATTGTTATTAGTACTGTTACTGCAAATATTGTTATATTGTCATTGTGTCCTTGGGAAAGACAACCTTATCAGTGGTGTCTATGTGCTTGCACAGACAACCTGTGAATGGTGAATGCACGGACAACACATGGGACTGTGGATGGAAATTAGCCTTGAGATAAATCCGGCATATTTACAGCATTAGTTGTCTGTTCATAATATGCACTGTCCCTTTCAAATAAATTAATAGATGAAATGAAAATGAAACAGATACAAATTTGCCAATGACAACAACCTTGCGTGGTGTAAACATGCACATGTTTATTTATAACTCAATGTACCTATATTTACAATATATGTTGTATAATTTACAATATTGCATATTTACCAGTCCATCCATCCATCCATTTTCTTCCACTTTATCCGGGGCCGGGTCGTGGGGGTCTGCTGAGACTGCTGCCCCCGCGATACAGTGCCTCTCGTGAGTATTCATACACCTTGAACTTTTGCACATTTTGTCATGTTTACAACGCTAAACATAAAGATTTTATTTTTATTTTTTTACTGAACGTTCACACACAAGTAACAGACAACTGTGAAGTGAAAGCGAAATGATACATGATTCTGTTATTTTTCAAAAAATAGAAGTGAAAAGTGGGGCTTGCATAAGTATTCATACAGCATGCATGAATACTTTGTGGAACCCCCTTTTGCTGTAATAACAGCAGAAAGTCTTTTGGGGTTTGACTCTACAAGATTTGCACATGTCGAGACTGACATTTTAGCCCATTCCTCTTTACAAAACAAGTCAAGTTCTGTCACATTAGAAGGAGAGCGTTTGTGAACAGCAGTTTTCAGATTATTCCACAGATTTTCAATAGGATTTAGGTCAGGACTTTGACTGGGCCATTCTAACACATTAATATGTTTTTATTGAACCATTCCATTGTAGATTTAGCTTTGTGCTTCGGGTCATTGTCCTGCTGGAAGGTGAATCTCCGCCCCAGTTCTCTTGCTGACTCCAGCAGGTTTTCCTCCAAAATGTCCCCATATTTGGCTCCATCCATGTTCCCAACTATTCTTACAATCTCCCCAGTCCCCACTGAGGAAAAGCAGCCCCACAGCATGATGCTCCCCCCCGTATATTTGACACTGGGGATGGTGCACACAGGACGATGAGCAGTGTCAGGTTTGCTCCATACATAACGTTTTGCATTTGGGCCAAAAAGTTCAATTTTTGTCTCATCTGACCAAAGGTCCTTCTTCCACATGGAGCTGTGTCCTCCATATGACCTCTAGCAAACTTCAAACGGGATTTCTTAAGGCCTCCTTTCAATAATGGCTTTCTTCTTCCACTCGTCCATGAAGGCCAGATTTGTGTAGATACGACTTATAGTTGTCCCATGTCCATATTCCCCCAGCTCAGCGGCAGGACTTCACAGCTCCTCCAGAGTTATCTTGGGGCACTTGGTTGTATTTCTGACCAGTGCTCTCCTTGTTCGATCTAATATTTTAGGTGAACGACCGTGTCTTGGTAAGTTCATAGTGGTGCTATACTCTTTCCATTTCTGAATGATGGATTGAACAGTTCCCCCGGGAGATGTTTAAATCTCGGGAAATCTTTGTATAACTTAACGCTGCTTTAAACTTCTCCACAGCTTTATCCCTGACCTCTCTGGTGCTCCTTGGCCTTCATGATGTTGTTCAGTGACCAATACACTCTGACCACAGCTCTGAGGGCCTAAAAGAACAGCTGAAATTATACTGAGGGTAGATTACACACAGGTGGCCTCTATTTAATGGTTAGGCCAAGGTGTGAACATTCTGGAGTCATTAGGAATGTTATAAAGGCAATTTAATGCACTCAGTAAATGCTGTATGAATACTTATGCAAGCCCCACTTTTCACTTTTCTATTTTTTGAAAAATAACGGAATCATGTATCATTTAGCTTTCACTTCACAGTTGTTGGTTACTTGTGTGGGAACGTTCAGTAAAAAAGTCAAAATAAAATCTTCATGTTTAGGGTTGTAAACATGACAAAATGTGCAAAAGTCCAAGGTGTATGAATACTTTCGAGAGGCACTGTATTTACCAGTCAATATTCGAATATCATTAATAATTAATTGAGCATTTCTTTTATACAAACGTTCCCACCTTAGGGAATGTGGTTGCGTGTCCTGTGTTAAAGCCAGTATGTAACATGTGTAAATGTTCATATGTAGTACGTTGGGGGCATGACGGTGGTGACAGCGATTCACCCCTGTGCCCTGCTCACCCCAGACTCTGCTCAGGTTTCACCAGCCCTGTGCCTCCTAAACATTTGCCTCACTTTCTCCTGTCAGAACATGGTAAAGGAGACCACCAGGGAGGCCGTGTCAGGAAAACAACTCTTCACAGCCGTCTACGTCCCCAACTCTGAGGAAACGAAAGGAAGTAGCGGCACACAATCACAGAGAAACACCGACACAGTAAGCGACAAAAGAATATTATAAGTGCATTGCAAATGTTGACATTTTGTGAGATAAGACAGTGCCAGCATTAGCCTGGGCTGCAAGACTCCCAGTTTGTAACCATAATAGCATTTGCAACTTGTCACCAACCTGTACTTTATAAGGTTATTCCCAACTCCTTTTTGCTGAATAAACTATAACAGCATTTTTGCTAAAATTTCTGATAAAATCCTTCAAAGTCTTCTGAGACACAGTGGAAAGTGAAACTTATTGAATTAGTAGCTGCAGATTCGTAAACATGTCAGAGTTTGGTGCCTCATTGAAAGAATATTTCCTGCTTAACTCTTAACTTTTATTCCATATATTTGTGATGATGCCTTATTTAAAATAGCCTTCTGTTAAATACTTAGCTTAGTACTTCATTTAGACTTACTTCTTCTGCTGTTTAATTAAAACTGGCAAATTTCATTATGACAAACATTACTAAATGTCAAATGCTATGAATACAAATTCTATATGTTGCTTTGACCGGTGAACTTAAGTAACACGTTTTGTTCTCCAGTGTGCACTTCCCTCTGACCTCGACTCTCACCCGGCTCCCATCATCAGTGATTGGTCTGAAAATACCCCTCACTGGGGACAAGCCACCATGGAGGCAGCCCGTAATAAACGCACAGACATTTCGCCACAGCACTATCACCGTGTCCCAGGACATGCCTCTGAGGTTAGCTTGGGTTGCTATTTCGAATCACAACAGGACAGAGCTAGCCCCACCAGTTCTGCAGACCTCTTTCCCACTCCAGCTTCTTCAAGAGAGTCCATCTTGTCTGCATGCTCTGACAAAGACGTCTCTCCTGCCTCGGGAAGCCGCACTATCTCACCCTGCTCTTCGGTCTATTCTGGCATCTTCACTCCTTCTATTCTCCCGGTGAAAAAGCACTTCCTGGCACCGGGCTCTAGCCTCATTAGCTTACCGCAAAGTTGCCGCTCTTCATGTGAAAGTTTGACATACCCAATGTCCCCTACTCCAACGCACCACCGCCCGCCATTGACCCGCCTGTCCCTCCTCACCGCCATTTTGAGGAAGGGTCGACTTCCAGTTCTATCCTCCAATGTCCAGCGCCCGTACACTCCCTGCTGGCCAGTCAACAACATTACACTGTCCCATTGCAGTGCCTGCTCAGCGGCTTCCAGTGTCGCGTCCATTCCCCTCGAGCTCTCCACCGAGTTCCCCTCCACGACATCCATAGACAGCCAAAATGACGCGTACAGGGGCCCGAGCCGTTGTGCCACAGCTCCTCCTCTCCTTAGCCAAACAAAATGCCCCCAAACTCAAATTAGGACAAACAAATTGAATGCTGTCCCAAGGTGGCAGCATCTGATTTCACCACCACCACCGCAGAGCGTTTTGAAATCCCACAAGAAAAACATTTCGCTTCAGCCTGTCTGCTCATCTATAGTCAAATCAGTTTCCCCAATAAACCTACATAGATCATACGTCTCTGTTTCCAAGCCAAAATTGCCCACACTGAAGCCTTCCTTCTGCCATAACGTGGATCATAAGCCGAACAAACTCTCATGTCTATCCCCTGAACCTGCGCTCGAACTTGATACAGGTGTGCCACAGAAATGGACCCGCCTCCCTAATTCATCCTTCTCAAAGCTTCAGTCTCTATCGCAACAGCTCAAGACTCCTTGCTCTTCTGAAAATGTCACTTCTGCCTATTCCCCATCGCCTCCACCTGTTCAGCTCACAGCGGGGAATCCGCGGGTCACGAGCCACTGTGAACCCGAACGATCCCCTAACCTGTCCCACTGTCTGTCTCCTTCTCGCTACACGCCCACGGCTTTTAGGGGATGGCCTTCTCCCCGCGCAACCCCCTCTCCCACGCCCAACCCCACTCCCTCACCCGCTCCACCAATCAGAGAGCTCACCCCCTCGCCCTCCCTGTCGCTGCGGTCCACGCCTTCTCCAAGACCGGGGAGTGGAATATCAGACGGCGCTGACAGGGAGGGTAAAAAAAGAAAGGTAGCTTTTCCCATTTGCATGACATGCGCATGATTTTTTTTTAAATTCCCTTTTTGTTTTTTAGTTGCTGCCTGACATACTGTTCTCTGACATCTTTGACATACTGTTCTTTGACATCTTTGACATACTGTTCTCCACCCACGCGTTCACATTTACAAGCAGATGTCTGATAGCTAGATATCAAGTGTATATGAGTGTATTTTTCTTGGAGTGCTTGTCATCAAACTGTCAAGTCAACTATAAAGACATTCCTCTTAAAAAAAAATCATAGTTGGCGATGTTGGCATGTTGTCATAAACTGCAGCAAACCATATGTAAAATACATCAGTGTAGCTTTCGAGGGAGCACAACTAAAAATATATTGAATTTGATACCACACTTCTCTGAAACGTTGGTGTGACAGCACACAAGTTTCACTCTTCAATACCATATCAGTTGAAAGGTCTATCTATCTATCTATCTATCTATCTATCTATCTATCTATCTATCTATCTATCTATCTATCTATCTATCTATCTATCTATCTATCTATCTATCTATCTATCTATCTATCTATCTATCTATCTATCTATCTATCTATCTATCTACAGTGCCTCTCGAAAGTATTCATACACCTTGAACTTTTGCACATTTTGTCATGTTTACAACCCTAAACATAAAGATTTTATTTTTATTTTTTTACTGAACGTTCACACACAAGTAACAGACAACTGTGAAGTGAAAGCAAAATGATACATACATTATGTTATTTTTCAAAAAATAGAAAAGTGAAAAGTTGGGCGTGCATAAGTATTCATACAGCATGAATGAATACTTTGTGGAACCCCCTTTTACTGCAATTACAGCAGCAAGTCTTTTGGGGTCTGACTCTACAAGATTTGCACATGTAGAGACTGACATTTTAGCCCATTCCTCTTTTCAAAACAACTCAGAATATCCATACTGCTTATTGTTTAGATGTCTGTCTGTCTGTCTGTCTGTCTGTCTGTCTGTCTGTCTGTCTGTCTGTCTGTCTGTCTGTCTGTCTGTCTGTCTGTCTGTCTGTCTGTCTGTCTGTCTGTCTGTCTGTCTGTCTGTCTGTCTGTCTGTCTGTCTGTCTGTCTGTCTGTCTGTCTGTCTGTCTGTCTGTCTGTCTGTCTGTCTGTCTAAACAATAAGCAGTATGGATATTCTGCAAGCACTCTCAAGATAAAAAATAAGAATGCAGGAGCCCATGCACGCTATGCAATAAAACACACATGGCTAGATATTTCAAGTTTGAAAAACACAACCATATTTGATCAGTTGTCATTCATAATGTTTGAGATGTTTGCCTGTAGCATGTCCCTCGAGAATGATTGACATGATTGGAGTCAAAACTTCAAGGAAAAAAAAAGACCAAGTTTTCTAGGCCAAGCTTCATTGGCAATAAAAAACACCTCGTTCAAATTAATCTGATAAAGAGCAAGAATAGACAGGAACGATGTTGCCAATGGCGTTGTCGCCTGCCAGAGTGCAAAAGTGCAATGGACTTCCGGGATGACATTTCCTATCAGCACCCCCCTCACGCGGTGACAGCTTTGTGTTAAGGCAGTGTGTGTTTTGCATGATGATGATTACTGTACAGGAGGAGCAGCAGCAGATAAAGCATGCCTGAGGATATGTAGGGCATAAATAATGAGCTTTTTGTTGGAATGCCCTTCAAAAAATATGCTTTCTTTTACACATGCAGCCACACAAAATGAAGTCGGGCTACAAATCCCTGGCAGCGATTCCCACCAACACCCTTCTTCTAGACCAACAGGTGAGTTCAGTTTGCCTGACCAACCTTAAATCCACTCACATGACCTTCTCCTCTTTCTGGTGCCAACAGGACTTTTGAATTACACCATTTGTAATGCTCTCGAAAAGTTATCTCTCTTTATTTCATTTTTACTTGTCTGAATTCCCGCATAGTTTCCAATGTTAAAATGTCAAAATGAAGAACACCAGGAACAGGAGACACAACACTCAGAGATCGGGAGCCCTGAGAAGGGGAACTGTGAATGAATAGGAAACACAGCATTCTGTTCTGTCTGTCTTTTATGCAGGTGATAGATGAGGAGGTGGAAAGAGGGGAGGACTCCACTTGGGACAGAGGTGTGCCATCAAACGCCACAGAGACAGACACCCACAACGAGGTAATTCATTGCACTTTTTCGCGCCTCTGCAGCAGCACCATTGAGCAGGTAACAATACAAATATGTCTGTGGCCGCAGATGTGTTCCCCCGCGTGGCTCAGGAAGGAGTCTGAGGAGTTATACGCGGTTATAGATGAGATTTTGGCGGGCAGCATTTCCTCCGTGAGTGTCCATCATGACGTCTCTGTGGCTGATTCTAGCGTCATGCATTAATGTGTTTATTCTTTCCCTTGTCAGACATCAAAATCGACAACTGTTACAGAGGCACAGGTATACTCTTTCTACTCTCTCTAAATCATTATGTTCTTTTGTCAGCACCTGTTTATAGCCCCCAACTCGTATAACATTCATTCAATGTTAACCTGTCAATGTAGTAGGCATCCAAGGGCAAGAAAGCCAAATGTTACGGCATCTTATGAATTACTGAGAAGTGCAGTCAGATAGAAGATGTGTGTGAAATCAAAATTCAAAGATACGAAGCTAGAGTAATAACATGGTAGTAGGGTGGAAATTGCATGGTAATTGCAGATCATGGGCATAATGCGCTGTATCTTGCAGTTTTATTTTCATATTCTTAACAAGAAAACACTAACCATGTTCTCTGATAATCTATAGTGTTTAAACTGGATTATGGTAAAGCACGATTACTCATGCAATTAGAGTTTTAGGTACCAAGCTTTTTTAATCCCCTTACCATGTTATTAATAATAATGCTGCGAATAATAATATCAAACTTAATCATTGTCCAATCATAAACCATTGCTTTCCAGAATTTTCCCGGATATCCTCCAAAAGAAACTAACGGACCCGGACCTGTTTCTCGATAAATGAGCAAAAAAACTCACCACCGGCTAACTTTTGCGCCAAGCCAGCATTTGTTTTCCATCGGTCTTGTCATTTGCCAAGAGTTTCCTAAACTTTTTCATGAAAGCTGGACGTTTACTTTGAGACCAAAAATCTGATCATAATCTGATTTCTGAGTCCTCAGATTCTTAGACGTGGCATGTAAACAGTATAATCTGATATAAATGAACTGATATATCATATAATCTGATTTCTATCTGATCTTTCGAACTTGTGGATGACCTATAGAACCAGGAAAATGCAACAAAGACACCAAACTAATGTCACAAAGACAGTGATCAGAAGATATTATGAAAGCGTTGAAAGCATTGTTGATTAAAAAAAAAAGAAAGTCATCCATGAAATAAATCTTGTGTGTGTAGAGAAAGTACTGTGTGCTTCCAACACGTCCTGCACGTTTGGCAAAATATTACTCCATCCCCAGCGTTAAATCATTGTTCCCTTTTCTTCACCTTTGCATTTTTAATAGAAGTTGAAGTACAGTTTGTGCAATTTGTATTTGACTTTACTTTTCTGCTACAAGTGCTTAGAAAATAAGACTTTGAGTTACTAAACCTGAGCCGTGTCCAGGCTGTTACAAACTCAAACCACTAATGCCAAGTGGACAACAGTTTAACTCCAAGTCTAAATATAGAGGTGCAATCATTCTCCACCTGGTTCTGCAAGTTGGCCTGATTGAATCTGCTCTGGCTCATGTAGAACCTGGAGTTCTGGATTCTCTGATTTCTGAAGAGAATGTAAACACATCAGATCTGATTATTGAGTCATCAGATTTCTCCAATTATCTGATTTTTGAACATTGGCTAAGGGGCGGGGCTTTTGAGAAAGTCAGTTCCTCACTTCCTCATATGTGCAGGATTGAAAAACCTCGTGGAAGCAGCGGAAGTAGAACTTAAAGAGCATGTGTCTGTCACTGTGAGGGTTATACAACTGCATCTGCTGCATCTGAAATACTTCCCAAATCCCGACGCCATATTGGACTCAGTGAAAGAAGACCAGAGCTCCATTCACTGCAATGCAAAAAGACTGTGGCTTAGTAGATTTACCATTTAACAATTAAAAATAAAAAGGACAAATGATGTACAATACATCCTCCATACAGACACTCAGACACAATATATTGTTCCTATACCCAATAGCATTTAGCCATCAAAAATAAAAAATTATGAACAATCCAGATGTTTTCAGTTATAGTCATCCCATCGACTGTATTTAAGAAATACCCAGATTTGTGTTATAATTTTGATGTGATATGAAGTATGTTACACCACACTGGACAGATAACAATGTATAAAACAGATTCTGCCATCACTGTAATCAGATACAGATCAGTACTTTTAGCCAATCTCCGAACTACAACCACAAAGTTTTGTTTTTGTTTTGCTTTTTTAAAGTTATGAACGGCAACCCCTTGAATATGTGAACGTCATCACCAGTCAGAACTCGATCTATCACTTATACAGCTGAATAGACAGCTGACTGAATATTTGACTCTTCTCTACTGTGAATTCCAAGCAGGAGACAGCAAGGACTCCTTTTCTGTCTTTTTTCACTTCCCTTCCTTGCAATGAATGCACTGAGTTTGAGTGACTTTTATCCCCTTGAAAATATGCTTTTTCACACAGTGCGTCTCATTTGTTTACTCTTCGTTTCCAGAAAAACAGCTCTACATTTCCTCGTGCTTATGGCCGTGAGACTAAATATGTAAGTAAGAACTGCATGAACTCACCTTGAGGCACTGATGAATTATTGCTGTTTTTGCTTTCAGGGGAAATAATAGCTGGTTTTGAGAAGTAAAACAAATCATAATCAATTGTGCCAAGTTAGTTATAATCTGGTTATTTTATTTTATTTATTGTGGACATAGGAGTAAGAGAGTGAGAAATCCGATATCACATTTTTCCCCCTAACATAGAACAGAGTCTTAATGGTGATGCCTTTCCCAATCTTTCAAGCACAAAGATGAGCTATACTAGTGATAGTTTTAGTTATCATTACCTTAATTTGGTTTAGTTTCAGTCTCATTTTAATTAGAAAGAACACTATTTTGACAAACAATTCTGAACAAATATTTTAGTTGATGAAATTAATGATGATTTGGAAAACTGGATAAATCGTCCGTAAAGAGGTTGGACTTTCATATATGATCATATATTTCCCACGGATCAGGCGCTCCTCATTTCATCCAATCACAGCCAAGTCTCAAAACATGGCTCAACTACAAAGCACCAAAGCAAGTAGATATTCATATTTTAAAATATTTTTTTTGTTTATTGATAAAGTGCTTGTGCACACTCAGAGATATAAAGCCACACGACTGGTCTGAATCATCTTTCGAGCCTTTTTTTTTTTAGACTGAAAATTCAGATCTTGCAGCAATCCATCCTTCAGTTCAGCACATTCTTACTAGTGATGTCAATCGATATATATAATGGATCACACTTAATTGCTGTTAATTTTTCTCTGAGAATTATATTCATTATTAATATTTGGCTGACATAAAACACTAAAATTTAAAGCATTTCCTCACATTTCATAAAGCAAATATTCAAAGTTTCATAATTCTATGGGAAAAGCCCAACAGCTGATAACGGTGACCCCGGCTAGAAGCTCCCCAGCTCTTTCTTGGTCGCTCGCCCAAGGCTTTCAACATTTCTACATTTCGATCTGCTTGATAAGCACATTTTAGATACTTTTTTAGGGGGGGGGGGGGGCCTCAGAGGCTAAGCAAGAAGCGCCTGGTCGGGACTTAAACGGGAGTCCATTTGGTAACACCAGGAAGCCGTCACTCTACCCCAGGGCAGCTGTGGCTACAATATTAGCTTACCACCACCGAGTATGGAGTGCTTTTTAATGCACTAAATTGTAAAGCACAATATAAGACTTATACACAGTTATTATTAAAAGATTAACACTGTACTTCGCAATTTGTTTTGTTTCACAAGAATACTAACATCTAATAACTATATTCATGGTTTTATTCAGGCATCTGTATGCAGTTTGCCTTCCAATGGAAATGACGACAGACATGCAGATCCTCATAAGGTGCACCTTTATTATGGACTGTCTACTTAAACATATGTGTGCAGCATACTGTACATACCTGCCTTCACTGTCGTGTTGCAGACGAAGCCAGGAGTGATTCGCTCTGTGACGCCCGCTTCCAGACTGACAACACAGGATCATGATAAGAAGTCTGAGCGCAGTCCCTTCAGGCAATTCGTTGTCTCACAGCAGCTCAGTGACAGCACAAAGGTACAATATAACCATGTTTATCTGCCATTAAACAGACTATGCTAATGTGCAGGACGCCATATCTACTATGGGGGGCAAACAAGGCTAAATGCGATATTATTGCTTGTGTACTGCACTTTGGGCAGCAAGGGTTGTTTTAAATGACATTTATAAATAGATTAACTTGACCGGCCACAGTAAACAAGCCTCAATTCCCTAACGTTCTTTTGTTATTCAATTCATTTTTATTCCGGACTCGTATTCCATTAACAATAAAATAAAAGAACTAGACAATCTATCAAAATGGCATTTTAAAAAGACAATCATGCCTGTGTCTCCACAAGTCAGACTGATAATGTGCTTTTTTTTTTAATTGTGAGGGACACTATTTGGATTAAGTTAAAATAATTGATTTTGAATTACACTTTTAAAAACTCACTCATATAAATGGCTTGAAACAACAGTTTGTTCCCACTAGCGGCAGGTTAAGGTTAAGATGGTCTCAAACCTTTGATCAACTGGTTAACAGGCAATTTCAGTTTATTCTGTCTTTAATAAATTCTTTTTTATAGCCACGTGAGTAACAAAAACGATACAAAAGGTCAGGTGGGCTGAAAAAGAAAGGCATCAGCAACCCGTGTGAAAAAAGTGAATAAAAAAGATATAATTTATCTGTATAACACAGTCTGCTGAGTCTCGAATCAGGCGTGAAGTTGCTCTAAGTGAAAAGAGCGATTGTCCTCAAGTGAATCCAATCCAATATTCTTATGTCCAAAGGCAGCGGCTTCAGAGATATGGGGTCCCCCTGAAAGCGACATGTTTGGTGTGGATCAGATATACCAGATTTAAATTTGGCCATTATATTGTTTCCAGTATTTTACATAAACAAGCAAAAACTTTTCAAAAGGAAATACAAAATTGGGGTTGAGGCGTGTCTTATGAGTGTTCATCATTGTTTGTTCAGATCTGAGGCAGAATCTCATAGACACAAAGAGAGTAGACAATGGAAAAGATTTGTTTTGTTTCACAATGGAAATAAAAGTTTAACCAGGGCTGCAGAGTTGTGAATCGTATAAACTGTTGTATATCTTCCCCTTGAGCATAAACCATGTAGTTTTTGTTGTTGTTAAAGGGGCTAGATGCAAGTTCGCCATTTTATACTCACTACTGCCACCTCAGGTCATACATGTAACTGCACCTTCTATATTAAGGTTGTGCATGGCGGCAATTCGGACCCGAAGTAACACCGTTTTGAGTGACAGTGCAGGATTTTAGAGGCAGTTGTGGTGAACAGGTCTGAGCTCATTCTACACATTAGGACATTGTTGGAACATGTAGGGGGGGGGGGGGGGGGAATACATAATTATAACATTTTTAAACTCTGTATAGTCTATAGTCTAACTTATTTGTATTGTCTTCTCAATTTGAACTTTGTGGTTCCTCATTCAGTTCAGACCAGTCCCTGTCAAACTGTAAACCAATCCCGACCATGAGGTTTATGAAATACATACAAAAATCCCACCTATGTGTGTCCCCAGATAAAACATGTTCAGATCAAATATTGGTTTTACTGATGAGAGTGTTAGTGTTGATTTTGTTTCTTTAATATTATGCAAAAGTTGTATGTGTAAAATCTCTTACATTGGTTCTCAAGACGATTTCCAAAGAGTCCCGCAGTTTGAGTTGTCGTAGTACAGCAACATTTACATTTTGTTTCCCATATACCACAGCTCTTAACTATATCAAAATGAATGTCTACATTACGTGCAGTGAGCGTCATCGAAATAACAGCTCTCTGAAAAAGTCAACAGAAGAAGCAGGCACGGTGTTTGAAAAAGCAGGATGATGCGCCAGTCTCTATATTTAATTACACACATTGAAATAATGTCTTATACAATCAAAACTACTAAAGATTAGCATTTTTCGAAAACCGCACGAAGTCAGCTTTATTACTATTCAGTGCATCTCCTCTCGGGTCATCAGGCCTGTGCCTCTTATTCGGAAATGTTGGGGACATTAGTTCAATAGTCTAACCCCATTGTCCACTTGAATTCTTCTGTCTCACGAGAATTACATAACCCATCTAGTCATAATTGACTCTTATTGCAAGATTCTTGAAACTATCTGCTGCTCAATCATATGCATTAGTCATAGGAGGACACTGTTTGCCTGCTAATGACTTCTATCACATGCTCTGAGGGTTTACCTCGCTCCGTATTCATGTGCCACTAGAGCAGTGTTTTTAAACCTTTTTTGAGCCAAGGCACATATTTTTCATTGTAAAAATCACGAGGCACACCACCAGCAGAAAATGTAAAAAAATGTAACTCTGTAGCCTATATTCAGTCGTTCTCATCAAAGTGTCTTGAATAGGAACACCGTATAGTCACGCGAGCCACAATGCCATTGATCATCACAAATGAGCTCCCTGCGGCCACTTACTGATAAGGAAGAATATTACATGGGTACTCTGCCGATCACTAGAGGGCACAGACATTCAAAAACCGTACATTATTTGCAGATAATAATGTTTTTTTTTTTTTTTAAACTAGGTGAAATTGCATAATTTCCCAAGGCACACCAGACAATATCTCATGGCACACTAGTGTGCCACGGCACAGTGGTTGAAAAACACTGCACTAGAGTATACTGTATGAACATGCAAAAGACGAATAGAATGAATAGAGTTTTATTGTCTCCCGAGGTAGAAATTCATCTTTCTGATTAACCTTAACATTAACCAGAAACCACATTATTATTTAAATATAGGCATTGACCTATTGAACTCACATTTGAGTCATCAATGCACTACCCAGGACTGAACAGAACGCACCCGTTGATATATATTTCATGGATGTAAAAATGTCACGGATTCCCGTTTCATAGACTCTCATCCCAAAATGGCAGAAATCCAACATGTCGTAAGCCATTTCCATAGATATGTTTTTTTCTCAACTGGGTCCTATCTTGTGATGTAAAAACCCTGAACCATCAGCCCCTGAAACCACCACCAACCCTTCCCCCTCACTCACACAACAGTCATAGACAAGATAGCGGGATTTGAAACGCCAACTTTCTGGACATGAGACGACCCCATCTACGATCCGAACATGACGCACGCATTACATGATTCCAATGCAGAGAGGCTTTATAGTAAGTGGCCATGTGCAGCTGTCATTCTCCGTTCTCTTATTCTCTCGTTGGTGCTGGTTCTCGTGGAAACTACGTCTGCTTTCTGTGAATCTCTGCCTCCAGGTCTGCCATAAAATCTTTTCAGATTTTCAAGGTCAAGGTCAAGGTCAAAGTTTATTTATAAAGCACATTTAAAATACAGTTGACACTGCCCAAAGTGCTTCTGCATGTTTCAAGCAGAAGGGACATCTGCCATTCTTGTCTTCCATTGTTAGCTACATACTTTGCTAACCTCCATTCAAAGTTGGCTTGTTCTCAGTCAAACAAACCTCCAGAAAACCTTGACAGAGAGAACGCCTTGTAAGAAATGCACATTTGTAACATACTTTTGCATTTTAAAAGTGTTCAGAGTGTTTCATTCATTGAAACAGAAACGGATGACTTGCTTAGTGTCCTTTTGTAAGTTAGCTGTCACTCATTGTTTGACTGCAGGAATAACTTAATTTCACTGAAATTCACATCTATTTATCACAACAATAAACAGTTGTGTTGCTGAACTGAAGAAAAAAAGATCAGCATCACACTTTTTATATAGTACTAACCTTTTATACTTTTCAGTGCTATTTGTTTTACAGAGATTCCTTTCATAGTTTACAAAAACATGTGTTTGCACTGCATCATCTGTGTCAGTCATTTATGCAAATCCTTGTTTTGCAGAAAATTCAGCGCAGGTGATGAATAAGTCAATATCCAAATAGGATAAAGACCATTATACACAAATGAATATTTAATCCACAAATATCCTCAGGGAAAACACATATTTTGAGCCCTCCTGCCTCTCTCCCTAACAGCTTTAAACATAATTTCTTTGCCTCTTCAAGGGGGAAAACACCTGTGGTTCAAAGATGCAGAGAGAAGAGGAGTGTTCCTATGGACCCCCAGCATGTGACCTGTACATAACAGAGCCAGAGGAGCACAACCGGCACCCTCCAAAACATGGACCTCCTCTCGGCACCTCCTCGTCTTTCTATCCTGCTGAGAGGCAACTGGAGGCGTTTCAGGTGCAAATATAAATGTACAGTGAAGAAAAACACCTGAAATTCACAGCAAAGCAAGGCCACTGAAAGATGAACAAAAGTGCAGCACATGAAGTAATGAAGTTGCCTGATGAACCTATAGTACGTAAAAGAGCACCAAACGCTTGTTTTAACTGTTGAGATTGATAGAAAGAGCAATTACAGGCAACCGATAAATAATAATAAATATATTCCAACCAAGTTTGTCATTTTTATTCAATCTCTTTAATTTGAGACTCAGTCAATCAGTCAGTCAGTCAGTCAGTCAGTCAGTCAGTCAGTCAGTCAGTCAGTCAGTCAGTCAGTCAGTCAGTCAGTCAGTCAGTCAGTCAGTCAGTCAGTCAGTCAGTCAGTCAGTCAGTCACTCAGTCACTCACTCACTCACTCACTCACTCACTCACTCACTCACTCACTCACTCACTCACTCACTCACTCACAAGTGAACAAGCGGTGAAGGGATGAGGCCAGGTGGAGGAGGGGCAGAGGAGGGTCTCAGCACGCTGGGAAAGGAAGTGAACAAGGGGGCTGAAGAGGAGAGTCCTCTGCAATGATTGGCTGAAGCAGGAACATGGTGCTGTGGTGATAGGCGGTCATGGAGGTGTAGCTTGAGATGAAGCGATGATTGGTGAGGTGGAGCTGGAGATGCTGCAGGTAGGTCTTCCAGGTTGAATTTACGCTTCAGCTTCATGTGTAATAACGGATGAATCACAATTACAAACTTGTGTAGATCTCTTGGAGACAGGTTCAATAAATCAAGATTAAATAATCAGAGGATATTTTTAGATTTGGCAAACTGGACTGGGTTGGTTGAGTTCAGGATGTTTCACTTCTATCTTCAGAAGATTCTTATAGTAAAAAATGTAAAACAGAAACAACACATACGTAACAGGGCAATTTCAACTCTGAGCAGAGGAAGCTTCACAAGATATATCTGAGAAACCATTGCATATGTTTTAGGCAAAGTACGTAGGTAATGTAAGCAATCCATAGCAAGCATTACATTTTTTGTGGGATGCATATTTCAAGAGAAGTCCAGGCCTCCTTTTTGCATGTACTGTATCAAAGAGAATGTGCAGCGTGCACCTATCACTGCACAGTGGGACTGGGGTCCATGGATCTGATTTAGCAAGTTGAATGTTCTTGTACTGCATCTGTGATTAGGGCCATCAAAGCCAAAGCAGAGTCTACTTCACATCAAAAGACTCTTTGAGAAGCTGGAACTAAACTGGTTGAGGTGATTGCTGCACTTACTGCAGTCACTGCTTGCTGCGCTCCTCAGGGCGAACAACAAAGTCAAGAGCAATGTCAAAAGAAATACCCCAAACCGGATCTGAGAATGGCACATCACTAAAGAGCAAAGGAGCAGGTCTTGTCCAAGTGCTATGTTGGAATATTCAATATTTACCACATAAATGATATTATGATAAAAGTATAATCCCCTGTATTTCACAACAAAAATATTTGACTATTAAAGCTATCAATAACATGGTACAACATTTGCACTGCTATCTCATCACATAAAGCACACTGAAGCGCAGGCTATAATCCCCATTTGTATTTCTATTTGAAATATTATTCACCTCTTTATATGGTTCTTTTGCGCGCCTCATATCTTCCACCTGCCTGTGAGGTGGACTTTCAGCATAGTCTATCTATACCTTGAAGAAAATCTATGTTTGTACTTTTTTTTGCAGCCACCCTGCAGACATTCAGAATGAATATTTCAACATATTGTTTTGGGAGGACTGTAATATATCTCTGTGTTTGCATAAATTCTTATTATCGCTTCCTTTACAGCATAAGTGCCTGCAATCTCGCATTCTTCACAGTTTGGTTCACAAATACAGTGTCTCTCAATGCTTGCATGACAGTTGCTATAGTAACTAAAATGTGCACATTTAGCTTGTATTTATGCACCTTCCAGTTCAACATCAAAGACAGAAACCAAAAAAAAAGAACTAATGTTCCATCAATGAAAGCACAGTTTTTCCAATGTATTGAAACCAAACCAAAGGGATTTTCACAATCTATGTTGCAAGCACTTGGGCTTCTGAATTTCAAATGGAAAAAAGTACAATGTATTTGTAAAAAAATAAATAAACCTGTGCTGTTGCAGCCCTGACAAACCATTAGGATGCACGACCAGGTGAACAGAGTCGCAGAATTTATCACACAAGTCTTAAATGAGGAGCTCTGAAAAATTGCTTCGATGCCGTGGCAGAGCTTTTTCTGCTTTTTCTGTCCCTGAAGCTGAAAGTGTTTTGAATATTGGTTGAAAGCCATTATTCCAAGAGCAGAACTAAAATTCCAAGAGCAGAGCTAAAAGCTGCAAGAGGAAAAACTCTAGCAACTCATTCAGTCTTGTTTGTTTGACAGCACAAGTCCTCATTAGAATATCTCATGTTTAACTCTTTCAGTTATTGTCAAAACATCTGAAAAACACTTGTCTTTTGCTTAAAATAAAAATAGAAACTAAGTACCACATCCAACTCTAACGCATGAAAGTAAAAGGCAAAAACCCAGCACCTTTCACCAGAAAGTCCAGGCGATAGACAATCAGAAGTCTGATTTATCTACAAAGTAAAAAACATCACTCACTGCCAGTCAGACAGAAAGATATTTCTGGTTCTCTCTCTCAAAAATCAAACCATGTACAATATCAGAAACACAAAATACTTCAATCTCTCACGTTGAAGCAGTTGTTGTTAGAACTTTGGCTGATGATCACTGTTGCCGTATCCTCCGAAGGTACGGCCTCGTAGATTATGTGCCCAAAAGGATTTATTTAGTATGCAGTGCCAAATATAGCAGCAGTGTTGTGATTGATGATGCTCCAAATTCCCTGGTTTGAGGCGCCAAAATCTAAAATGGTTAAAGATCAGGAAAAAAATGAGGATCTGAGGCACTGACTTACTGTTAAAAGTCCTTTATTAAGTTAACATACCAACGCTTTTTGACCACACAAAGGGGAGGAAGACCGAGACTGCGGGGTGTAAGATGTGGACAGGAAAAGTTTACATCGATTACAATGAAGGCTTATTTTAAAAATAAAAATATCCTCATTTTGCCTGGAGAAATTGTGTGTAGAACAGTTGTTGGCCTTTTACATGTTGTTTTTTCAGCAGAAGATACAGATGAAGTTGCAGTTTTTCCTGTGTTTGTCTATGGAACTGTCAATAGTTTGGTCCCAGAAAGTACCTTGGTTATTGTGTGATGTCACACCCAACAGCCCTATTTTAGTTTTTTCCCATTGTGACGAAAATCAATTGAGCTACTATTGTTTTGGAACTAGTTTCAGGTAAAACAGCTTAAAAAGTGAAATAGCTCCTGTTGGACTTTAAATAAGCGTCATACAGTATATACTGTATTTACATACAAAGGTCAGCTACCTCCATCAACTGCATGACAACTCTGTCTGTATAAAATAGTGAGCTTCTTATTTGGGTTTGGTCTCCAAATCATTAGATTCCAATCCACAGTCTTATGCATCACGTCCCTTGATAATGCTGAGGCTGTGTATTGAACTGATGATAATACATCGATGTGATGTTAATAATAAGTCAAAGTTATTGTCTCCTTTGATATCTGTTGTTAGCAGTTGTTGATTTCTTTATTTAAACAACACAGATTATGTGAGCTAGTGGTCCAGCGCCTTCAATGAGCGTAACACAGAGTCCCATATGTTACCTATTACGTTTTTTAGCAGTTCTATGGAATAAAATCCACAGATATACCACATACCAAATAACTGCAAATCCAAGGCATCTTCAGATGTTGGCTGGGATTTTATGAAGTTTTGCAGTGTGTTGTTGCTGCAGACTCCCAGAAAAACAGAAGTAGTGGTCCATATGCTAAATCTATTTGGCTTAGCACCATTGATCTCGCTGAAGAAGCTGGAGCAGAGCCATCGATCATCAGAAAGTCTTGCTCGGTAGATTCTGCTATTTCTCGCACTGTCCCCATTTCTCCTTGTCAAACTCTCAGCACAACCAGCCATCAGCACAGACATATATTTTGATGAATGCATTTTTCTTTTTACCTCAATGGATCAGACATACTCTTTGCACATTTGTAAACCGCCCTTTAACCAAAATCACAAATCTGCACTCGCCAGTCAAAAACATACTTGATTGTAAAATTGTAAACAGCTATGTCCCGGGTTTGATCCCCGAACGGGGCATTTCTGAGTGAAGCACTTGAATTGCCAAGTGTGGAGAAGTAAAAGTACTCAGTCTCTGAGGTCTATGTGCTGTTTTGAATTAGGTTAAATTGTATTTTTTTTAGGGATGCTCAAAGTCACTTTACAATAATTCATCCTTAATCCCCAATCCCTGTGGGTTTTTGGCGAAATTGATCAGCACATAAAAAGAGGAATCAGCAAATAAAAAAAGGAAAAGGATCTTCAGACTGACGATTTTACCCAAAAAAAAAATCTAGATTATGATTTTGATTCAATTTTATTCCCCCATTTACCAATCATAACTTTTTGTTGCATATATAAAATCTAGCCTAAAGTGAGACAATTAAATATATACTGCAGACTTAATAAACTTAATGATCTTTCTTTTAAGTCCTTTATAATCATATGAAAAAAAAAATCTAAATAGTCCACATGGCCATTTATATAACTTACAATAAGCTGATTCTGAAAGCTTTGGAAATCACACTGTGTAATATCGAGATGATGCTCAATTGCTCACTTACTCTTTCCGAGAACCTCCAGTGCCCAAAGTCCAACCAAATCTGCTTACATTCTTGGCAACCCAACTCACATATCTCATTTAGTTTTCTCTTAATCAAGTATGTAAGAGAAAAGTAATTAAATCTTGGCTCAAGTGTCTGCAAAGCTCTCAGCCATTTTTATTGTTGTAAAATGTAGCTCACTGGGGGAAAAGATTGCACATCCTGTTTTGTTGTCCAATACAGTAAAAAGAAACATGCGACATGTGTGTGTTTTCAAGAGGGCAAGAGGAAGAGTGTCCAGCACCATGTGTGCAGCTGCTTGTTGACAGCTGCTTTTTCATTCATGTGACTGAAACGACTGCATTCAGTGGCACTTAAGGGGAACAAACATGTGCTAGAAATGGAAAAAGGTCAGAGCATGTTAGCTTAGAGAGCATTTATTCTGGTGGTATATGTTTGAGGCGTTGATGGCACTCCAGTCTGAGTGAGTGCTTCGAGTACGATTCTGCCTCACCTATGACAGTGACATATTGACCACTGATGCCCTGGTGCTCGTGATAGGAGGAGAAGCTCATTTACACTGACAGTGATTTTCTGCACACACTGCTACTTATTGGTAAACAAAAGGTCACACACCGTCATCCTATACGCACAGCACCGGGGATGATGAGTGCTGAACGTACACAAAGGGAGCCAAGAAAAGCAGACTCAGAAACAGCCCTCATCGCAAATTATTGACACTACTCCTCCAAAACCAATACACTGAACACGGGGGCTCCCCAAGGCTGTGTGCTGAGCCCCCTCCTGTTCATTCTGCTAACCCATGACTGCACTCCAAATTACGACTCAAACCTCTTCATCAAGTTTGCAGACGACACAACAGTGGTGGGTCATCAGCAACAGAGACGAGTCAAACTGCAGGAGTGAGGTGAGCAGTCTGACCATGTGGTGCACACAGAACAATCACTCTCTAAATGTGAAGAAGACAAAAGAGATTGTTGTCTTTGGAAGAGCGCGAGTCCAACATGCTCTTCTAACAATCAACGGTGCTGCAGTGGAGAGGGTGACCAGCACTAAGTTCCTGACCAAGCACACTACATCACTGGTCAAGAAAAGTAATCAGCGTCTCTACTTTCTCCGCAAGTTGAGAAGAGCCAGAGTCCGACCCTCCGTTATGTCCAACTTCTACAAAAGGACAGAGCATCCTGACCAGCTCCATCACTGTGTGGCACAGCGCCAGCACTGCCTCCTGCCGAAGGAGCCTCCAGCGCATCGTGAGAGCAGCGGAGAACATCTGCGGAGCCCCTCTCCCCTCTATTAAGGAGATGTACTTGACCCATCTCTCCCGCAAAGCCGTC
Organism: Gobius niger; assembly: GCF_951799975.1. Classification (NCBI taxonomy): domain Eukaryota; kingdom Metazoa; phylum Chordata; class Actinopteri; order Gobiiformes; family Gobiidae; genus Gobius; species Gobius niger. The sequence continues at coordinate 23,555,595 of NC_136858.1, forward strand.
AAAATTGCCAGGGACCCTTCCCACCCATCACATTCAAGTCCCTTCAAGGTTATGCCTTCAGGGAGGAGACTGCGGAATCTACGGGTCAGTTCCAGTCGACTGAGGAACAGTTTCGTACACAGGGCCATCGGGAAGCTGAACTCCCTGCCCTCCTTCCCACCCCTCTTCCTCCTCCCCCCGCTCCACAATCAAGAATGAGAGAAACAAATAAAAAATCTTGAATCTTGAATCTACTGACCAATAACTGTTGGTTTATTTTTTCTTTCATTGACTGTATTACCAAGACAGTTTGCCCTGGCACAGGTGTGGCTTTAACAGTGAACTGCTATCAGTGAGCGTGTGATGAATTGATATTTATTACTTTATTACAACAATAGTGTGTATGTCTACATTTTAGATATATAGGCCAATTATGGAGAGAAAATGATCCTCTATTCAAACGCTTCGTGCTAAAACCTAAAGTCACAAAATCTGCTATATACCGACTGCTGGGAATCTTTAAATTTACTGTGTCATTAATAACCAAATACTCCACTATTTCAATCCTGTAATAAAAAGTTATCTGCGCCTTAAATGAAAGATGCCATCAGGGACTAATTAACAGAATATGTAATTATGCTTTTCACATTTCAAAGGAAATGAAATGAGCCCTTCATTATTGGGTTTCCGCTAATGAATACCAATCCGATCTGAACTCACAATGTAATCCCCAGACGGAAGTAACCTATGGAGTACTGCGCAGTAATGAATGGATATCGCGTCTAAATTAAGTGGGGGAAATCTTACATTAAAATTGGCCTCCACAAACCATTCAACGTATTGCTCAGGTTGTAGCTCTAATTGGTTTATATTAAATGCATAACCTTTAGGTAATAAATGCCCCCGTATGTTGTGAATGTGAACACTTATGTAATCATTCTGACATTATATTCCTCACAAATGTTCTAATCAAACTCCTGAAATAGCAACCACAGTATGCAAAGAGGGTTATAGACCAGTCTGAGTTCATAATAAAGCAAATACCGGTAATGCATGCATAATATATGTTTAAAAAAAAAAGTTTGTCAGCTTTGATCAGGTTTCTATCTTGTTTTTAGGTCGTTTTCAGATTAGCTGTAATATTCAGTGTTTTTTATTCTGTAAAAGTCTCAAGTAGTATTTGACTGCTGTCTGTGTAACAAGGACATTTCTGAGAGCCAGTCCACACAGTTTTGGAGCACAATTCGTCTTGACTTTGACAGCGGACCGGCACATGGCCGGTGCAAAAGACAGGCTTTGGCTTTGTTTTAGGTTGTTGTGTTGGCGCTCATTTCCCCCATGGTCATATAGCTTCCTAAATTAGCCTAATACTCATAAGATTAATATCCTGTACATCCAATCCTAGCCTGTAGGGTTATCAGACAGGCCTCCCCTTTTTGGGCTCTGCTCCTAGGCTCCCCTTTGGCTCTTGTTTTGCAGCCCCTTTAGCAGCCCCTGTTCCCACTCGGCCCTCGTTCAGCTCGATCACACTTGGACTTGCTCTGGGTGCATCGGAGCTCGCGTCCAAACAAAGACTGGTCACGTACTGGGCACTTTTTTGGCCCTTCTTCCGTCAGAAAGTGAATGCGTGACACTTGAAGAAAATTATATTTTACAACAGGGGTAGGCAAGTTTGTGTCATGGAGGGCCGATTTTCTTCATTTCCAAAACACCAAGGGCCCAAAGTAATGCACTTTTTCTCTACAAATATAAGTTTTGCCCCTGATATATGACCTAATGGGGTGTTTTGCTGGGAAATGTGAAAATATTGACAGTATTTTCCACATTTTAGAGTCCTTTTCATGTATTTGGTCTCTGATTTATGAATAAATGTTTCTTCAAAATTCTCTTGGGGGCCAAAGGTTTTATGCTGGAGGGCCGAATTTGGCCCCCGGGCCTTGTGCTCTTCAGTCCACGAACCTGTGCTGCCTGACTGCAGCGGTTATTTTACGTTGCTGGTTACTGCCAGCGGTTACTGTTTGGTCCTAGAGCCATCTCTTCAGATGGCGTTGTTGTTAATTTGATCATTATCTCTAAAAAAATTTTTATTTTGCGCCATGGTGACATGAAAACAGGAAGTGACCTCCCTCTCTCCTGGTGCAGCTGAATTGTTTGCCTTTTTCAGTGAATTGTTTGCCTTTTTCAGCGAACCACGTTGTTTTTCTGGATACTTTTGTACGTCTTTACCGTGTTTTTGTGGAGGTTTGGTGGATTTGTTTACTTTGAGAGTCCAAAATGGTCCTGAAGAAAGCAGCTTTTTGAAGGTAAACAAACTGCTAGCTTATCAGCTAAACCCATTTGAGATCTACAAACATCTTCTTCTGAGACACTGAACAGTGAAGAGGCGCCAAGAGCCCCCACACCTGCAGCACGGAGGAGGCGTCACAAGAGGAGCTACAGGAAACAACAAAAGGGACCAACGAGGAGATGGTGATAGACTGTGGAGGGAGCTGTGCAGGAGGAAGAGGAAGGACGAGGTGGAGCTGACCAGTGCAGGACACCACGCTCTGAGACGGGGACAAGCCCAGGAGGCGGTGCACCGTTTCAGATGATCAGAGGAGACAGAGGGCAGCTACAGTTTCTCCATCCTCCAAGGTCATGCGGGTGGAGTGGCTGAAGGACAACGAGATCATCGACCCGGCCGAGGACAGGAACTTCTACATCACCGTGGACCACAACCTGATCATCAAGCAGGCGCGTCGGTCCGACACGGCCAACTACACCTGTGTGGCCAAGAACATCGTGGCCAAGCGCAAGAGCTCCACCGCCGTGGTCATCGTCTACGGATTTCCCATCACCCAGTGCTCCTCCTGTGACCAAAACAGTGAAGATGGCGGCCGCGACACAACGATCTTTCACCAAAGAAAAAAAAAGAGTGGAAAAAGAGTGGTGCGCACTGAATGGGTGCTGCTGCCGGATGCTCTCTCATCGAATGCCCCCCCCCCCCGATCAGGATATGATTAGGGTTAAGAACAGCAAATGTAACGTAAATTGTGTTTCACTCATACAGATCTCACATATTTTTAGAAACTAGAAGGTCTTGGTTTTCAATTAGGTATCACACTGGCATATAGGCTGTAAGCTCTCCAGTCAATACACTTTGAGATTTGGAAACAAATGTTAACCCTAACCCTAATCCTAATCCTAACTCTAACTCTAACTCTGAGGTGGCAGTTAAGATCAACTCCAGGTGGCAGGCTTTTTGTTTTTGGTCAGGCAGTGTACTATTTCGTCTGCTTACTATGGAGATCAGGCCCAGATTACACATGTGGCAATGCCATCACATCGGATGCAATGTGACATCCTCTGGCCCTATGACAAGCAATGATCCAGGTGAGCCTTCAAGTGTAAACAGGCTGAGGTCCCGGCATGACACAGTTCTTCACTATTCTAGTTTTTCTAATTCAAACTCTTGAGGCGTACCAAGAAAAAATAAAAGCCAAATGAAGTTTATTACTTTTTGTTCATTGATTCAGTGAACTGTGGCTCACTTATCTCCCTTTTATTGATTTGTGGCCGAAGGAAATATTTTTTATTGTTAACAAAATGATAAGAATGTTTAAAGTGTGAAGCCTCTGAACAATTTATGGTATGGTTTGTATTTAGACAGGGACAGAGCACAATTTAAAGGGACTATACGGAGTTTAAATATGTTAAAATTATGTATTTTCCTCCCCCCACATGTTCCAACAATGCCCTAATGTGTAGAATGAGCCCAGACCTGTTCATCCCAAATGCCTCTAAAATCCGGCACTGTCACTCAAAAATGTGTTACTTCGGGTCCGAATTGTCGTCATGCACGAGCTTAAAGGGATATTTCAGGATTTTTGACATAGGGCCTCATTTCCTAGTTATAAGAACTCCATGAATTACAAAAAAATATCTCCAGAAATCAGCAACACTCTGGATGAGGCCCTATGTCAAAAATCCTGAAATATCCCTTTAATATAGAAGGCGCAGTTACACGAATGACCTGAGGTGGCAGTCGTGAGTATAAAATGGCGAACTTGCATCTAGCCCCTTTAACATTGACATCTTCTTCAATCTTTTGAATGTCACTCTATTGTTGAAACTGATTGTTCGGTGTTGTGGCCTGTTTAACTCTCACCGGCGTTTTGGAAAACTCTTGATCAAACGTCTCAGAACTGAATCAGAACAGGAGGAGAGACACGTCACCAGTCCCGTTCATTTCAAGCTCATTCTTGTATACGTGAACAAAAAGATTTGACTGATCATGAAGTCAATCAGGATACAAAACATAGTGGCCTGTGCATAACATTCATTCATATTGTGGCCATACCGCCTTTGCTCTGCCTGATCCCGTCAGACCTCGGAAGCTGAGCAGGGAAGGGCCTGGCAGGACTTGGATGGGAGACCGTTTGGAAACACTAGGAAGCCTGGTGAATATAGTGTGTGAGTGAGTGGTTGGTGGTGGCTGATGTGCGCAGACTGGTTGCCGCGCTTTCCACCACCAAATATGGAGTGAATGAATAATGCACAAAATTGTAAAGCGACTTTGAGCGTCTGGAAAAGCGCTATATAAGACTGATGCATTATTGTTATTATTATCATTATTATTCAGCAGAAATTACACATGCAGTAGCCTTATAGCGCTGTAGAGCTCACGTACGATCGCAAAATAGTGCGTGCAGCGGTAAATCGTAGCTTCCATCAGTGGAGCCTTTAGTTTGAAATGAAAGAGACAGTAACGTGCGGGTGTGAATCTGCAGCGGCTTCAGTCTGCAATTTCATCTCGCGAGATCCTGGCCCATCCCTAATTGGAGATATTCAAAAATGTCCTCAATTTCTTTACATCTGTAATGAGCTGAAAATGGCACACTGCAGCTCCTAAAAGCAGACTTCTTCATGTAGAGAGGGTTGAAACAGGCACAGATCTTGGTCAGCACATCATTTGTAGCCACAAAAGTTTAAAGACAGAAGAAAAAGAGGAGCAGCGGGTGCAAAAATCCAGTACTGATCCACTGAGCCATTCCAGCAGCAGACTAATTCTCTTGGAAAAAGAGATGTTCTCAGAGACCCATTGTACCATATCTAACAATACACTCCAGCCATTAAGAAAAGTGAGTTACAGTATAGACTTGCAGAGGATACATTTTCTATACAAGAAAATACATCTTTACATACACTTTTTCATATTGATGTTTTCAAATTTGAAATGTATTGACATTGCACCTGCTGAACTGGTGCTCCAGGCAAAATGTCGACACTTTTTGAGAAATGTGTGGCATTACATGTATGCAAAATATGTGAGTGATATTTGTTGGTTTGTTTGTTTGTTTGTTTCAAACTTGCAAATGACAGATTGCAATAAGATCTCTTAATAACAGAGATAATAAAAGATAAACAGTTTAACTTACAATTTTAATTTACAGGCATACAGTCTGAAAAGGGGATGGAGGAAACAACGCTTATAGAATTCCAATCCCCGTACAGCACCACTCAACACGAAACAATATAATACAACATGTTATAGTGACAATCAGCACCAATGCCAGACAAGGGCGGACGGTCACTTTTGACCAAATATATTTTTCGAAAATAATTGTTAGCAATTCCTAGTTTTGTTTTCTAAAAACATGACAAACATTATGGGTCAAATAGAGCAAACATTTGAAATGACAATAATCTCGTTGATGAAAATAAGTGGTTGTTGAAGGTGACTGTAGGTTACATTTGCATTTACTAACATTCTGGAGCTTAAGTGCAAAGATGTTGTCTGAATTCACAAAAGTGGTAATATCGCTGTCACATGTACGAGGTGGAAAATGTTCAAGGCCACTATGACATACAAAGTAAACCTATAATTTTCTGCTTCTCAAATGGCAATTCTATGCTAACATGCCATTATGGCACGTACCTCTAGCTGGAAAGAGTGATTATAATGACCGTAGATGAGGACATAATTAGTGGGAGCTAGAAAATTCAGCTATAGAGTCCCTGTTCTACAGTCCTCCAGTTCTACTGTGACTTCTTCCTCCATCCATCTATTTTCTTCCACTTTATCTGGGGCCTGGTCGCAGAGGCAGCAGTCTCAGCAGAGATGCCCAGACTTCCCGATCCATGCACACCTCCTCCAGCTGTTCTGGGAGGACCCCGAGGCGACACCAGGCCAGCACGGAGACATAGTCCCACCAGCGTGTCCTGGGCCTTCCACGAGGCCTACTCCTCCTTCTTTTGCAACAATTCTTTTTACATATCGTTTGAATCTTTAAACCATGTGGACCTACTGATGCACTCACCTTTTTCTGTCTTTCTATGTTTCTATGAACATGTTTTCTATGAATATTGTTCAATTACAAGTATGCAATGACATTTAGTTTTATTCATGCATGTTTGGGTAACCCAGCATAATCCACTTCAGCATTCTTCAGTTTCAGATGAATAGAGGTTTTGTATGCTCAGAACTTCGAAGATGTATGTGAACACCAATGCATCCAAAAGAAAATGTTAATAAATAAAGCGTCAAATTGAATCTTTACAAAGCATAAAAGCACATCATGAGGATCAGATCGAGGTCATACTATGATTTTCATATTACACAGATATTCACAGAGAGTGTTTGAAGGTATTTTCTGTGAAAGTTATGGCCACATTATCGTCATTCGTACATTCTACAGTGTTTTGACAGTGACTGTATTTCTCACAAATTTGGACAGATTTCTCTTGTTTTGTCGTTAGTCTTATTTGGGTATAATTCACAACACTTGCTCAAACTTGTCAAAAGATGCAAAAATGGCCTGAGGATAGCGGTGATGATGACATGGGAGAGATTGAGTGTCACAAAAGGTGACTCATATGTGCAGAGCTCGAGGAGGAAAAAACGATGGCTTCTTGCTGTCCTACCACGCCCAGTCTGTAGGTACAATACGCACATCTTGTTTGTGGCCTACTTGAGGTGGCATCGCTCCATCGCTAGGGTAGAGTTCAGTGTTTTGTTACAGATCATATGCCTCACTCATTGTCACTCAGGCTAGAGCTTTGACTTTACAGCCTTTGACATCAACAACGGAGTCAAAAGAGGCTAACGTTTCACAAGCAATGGCGGGTCTCAGTTTAGTGACAGTGACCACATAAGATGCATATGTGGTGATATGCATATGTGGCATATGTCCGCTCGCCCTGATTAGTGTTTCCTCGTGTTAGTGTTGCTGTGGGTCCCTTCACGGGAGCGCGTCATGGCGCAGCGCTGTAGCATCGCAGTAGATTGGGTGTGCGGTTCCCCGATGGTCCTGTTGATGAGCGTGTTCCCTGTACAGCGCACGAAAGGTTGCGCTAACTGGTATATTTTCAACTCTAGCGGCGGGTAGCAAAGGCCAACACATATATAACTGTTAATAATATGCATTCCTTTTTAATAGGCGCAGGCAATAGCACCAGCACTGCCCATCGCTGTCTTGTCTTCCCTCTACATGTGTGTGAGTTGATTTGGGTCTGTACAGAGGTCGGCGGGGACTTGTTGGAGGACTCTTACCCTAAATGTGAAATCTGTATCTCATGGACTAAACATATGTGCTGAAGGTTTTAAATCAAGCATACTTATGAAATGAAATGAAAGAAAAACCTTTTGTAACAAATAAATCCTACTTAACCAATGGAACACTTGTGCCCTTTTTCCAATGGAACTCATCTGTGTGTCTTAAAGCTACGGTTAAAAAAACCTCGCTCTGCTACACATAGTTGTCAGGACGAACCAAACACTCACAAAAAAATCTAATAGGATGAATGAAGGATTCAAGGACTCGAACCCATGACTCAGAGGACAGAAGCGTACTCTGTGTGCATGTCAGCAGCCTTATCCACTAGACTAACAGCTGCGCCGGAGAAGGATTATTCTTTCATTAGAATTCTACAGCAATCAGGATTGGTTTAATTTCCTGATGAAAATGAAAAATAATACAGATAAGGGGCATAGGCTTTAGTGTGGTGTCATTAAATTTTAGAGAGACCTTTTTTATTAGCTATGTCAAAGGGATAGACATAAGCACAAGCGTCAATAAGCTCATTATACACGTCTTGCAATAAAAGGGGGGTATTATGCAAAATTGACTTTTTCAAGCTTTACATCATGTTATTATGTCATTCCCTCATTAAAAACATGCCTGAAGTGTTGCCTTGGCACATTCACGTATTTTTGAGTAATCTGTAAAAACTCTGATGGCGGCCATTTTAGGGATAGGTTTGCCTGAGTCCTCCTAGGAACGCCCCCACCTCCCGGAGACGCCTCCGAGCTTTCGTCACCAGCCGAGTAACCAACCACTGCTCCTCAGCAGAACCCCCTCCCCACTGATGCCACAGACAGCGTGTGGAGGGGGCGTGTCGGAAAGAGTCAGAGGTTCTTAAAGAGACAGAGGCCTATTTCAAGGCATTCGCTACAGCCATTTTGAGAGAGCAATTTTATACAAGGCAGTTATTCTAATTTACTGCAGTTACAGACCAACAGAAGGTTTGGTCATCATTGTAGTGTGCTATAGACTGGTAAGATGTGATTGAAAAAAGCATAATACCCCCTCTTTAACTCCCGCCTGAAGTTTGGCTTTGCCCAAATCTAAGAAGGTTCTGAAAAAAGTGTCAAAAGAGCAACAAAAATGATGCGAAAATGAAAATCCAACAGAAGAATAAAGAAAAAAGTGACAAAATGTGTCAAAAATGTGATGACAACCCAGCAAAAAAATAGCGATCGAAGAGCGGCGTCAAAAAAGTGATGACAATGTGAGGAAAAAGAACCATTTAGATGAGTTTTGTAGGTCCTAGCTTTCAAATGAGGCGTTACACTGTGTGGGCTGTAACCTTTTAGATTTGAGTAAAGCTGAACTGGAAAAAATGCACTCGGTTAAAGGGATATTTCAGGATTTTTGACATAGGGCCTTTCCTAGTTATCCAGAGTGTTGTTGATTGATGGAGATTTTTTTTTAATTCATGCAGTTCTTATATTTAAAGAGTTTCGTGGCGCTAGTGCAAGGCTAGCGCATTTCTACGATATCAGCTATCCTGCATTAAAAACAGTCTGACCCGCTCCACAGTGCACCTGAGGAAAATCACTTATAATAACACCAGACTAACCATATACATGTCTGTGTCGATAGAATCATTTTTTAACCATTTTGCATTTAAAATGACTTATATTTGAGCAGCATCAGCTTCGTGGTTGTATAAGCTTCGCAGCGGCCGAGTGATCTGCTAGAAAATAGTCCCTCAAAATGCGATCGTTCATGTGATGCAAGGTCAGTTATATTCCAAAAATGATTCAACCGACGCAGACATTTATATCATTAGTCTGGCGTTATTAGTGATTCGCCTCAGGTGCACCGTGGAGTGGGTCAGACTGTTTTTAATGCAGGCTAGCTGTTACCATAGAAATGCGCAAGCCTTGCACTAGCCGAGCGCCACTTAACTCTTCAAATATAAGGACTGTATGAATTGCAAAAAAAAATATCTCCAGAAATCAACAACACTCAGGAAAACTAGGAAATGAGGCCCTATGTCAAAAATCCTGAAATATCCCTTTAAGGTGGGAGTTAAGACGTTAACCTTTTTTTGTTTGGCCCTTTTGGAAATGTTACCCACTGCTGACCCAGGATTTGTTTCATTCTCATCCACGAGAAAATCTAACATCTGACATTTTAACATCTCCTTATTCTGCTTAGACCAAATAGTGATATAAAAAAAATATTTTTTGATGTGATTTTGGTTTAGAAGAAGGAAGCCTATGGTTTTTAAATGTCACCCCATGCCTCTAACGAGTTCACATGCAAACTGACCTGTGAGCTGCTGCCGGGCTGATTGTGAAAAGTCGTCTCCCAATGGCCCTCAGACTTTTTGAAAAAAAAAAAAAGAAAAAACGATATCCGCTGCGACCTGTCATTCACGTGACATTCGCCTCCATAATAATAAATAATATTGTGAAAAAGTTAAAGGAACAGGCCGTCGTTTTTACATTCTGAGATATATTCTTACCTGAGCTTAGACGAGTTGATGCGTACCTGTCTTTGTGCATGCGCTCAGTCACGCATATGTTATTGGCATTTAGCCTCTCCCAAGATAGGTATAGCTCCAAACTGGGGTGAAGCTAGAAGCTACACACAAACATGTCAATTTTCTCAGCGGATAAACAGGGGTCCTATATTGTAAGGCATAATAATATTAGGAGCACTTCGACTTTACTGCGTCAAAGGTATTATTACGCCTTACAATATAGTGCCCCTTTTTATCTGCTTAGAAAATCGACATGTTTAACTGTGTGTAACTAAACTTGGATAGTGTAAAACCTCACGGAACTGTATTTAAATGGGGAAAACGTGGAACAGCTTGGTAGCTTCTAACTTCAGCCCAGTTTGTTATACCTATGCTTTGCGCGCTCACAAAGAACTAAGGAAAGAACATATGTCAGTTTGTAACATCGGTGGCCTATTCCTTTAATGGTTACGCTCTAAAATGCAAGCAGCCGTCACTACTGTCTGCACTTAACAAACAGGACAGATTAGCATAAAAAAGAGGCACATTCTAACTAAATAATGAATTAAATGAATCTTAAGTGGATTAGTACTAAAGCTGATGTGGGGAAGAACTTGAGTTTGGTGATAAGACTTCTCCTGCAAGCCTGCACTGTGTGAATCCATGCTTTCAGTTTGAAGTATAGCTGGATGTTTATGTTTTGCATGTTAAATTATAAATGAGTTGACAGGAGAAAATGCATAAAGGAGCATTCAGTCTGCAGAAATTAGGCGCATTGAGTTGTCTTGTGTATGAAATGCGCGGTGTAAATAATCATGCCTTGCTTTTCAACAGAATAAATGACTTTTCTAGTGAAGGCTTATTGGTTGAGAAAATTCAACATGAAAACATACAGTACATGTGTCCCATGGTTGCCTTCTTATTTCAGCTTTAACCTTTTGGGTTTGCCCACTGGTCCCAATCTCTTCTTTATGTGAAGAGTTACCCACAGGGGAAATCAAAGTAATTTATAATAACTGCAATGATTAAGGAAAATATTGGAAAATTATTATCAATGGTACAATGCAAAGAAATCCTTTTGTTACAATTCTATAAACCTATTGGACTCAGAAACTTCAATATTAGAGACCACCATTTTACAGTATTTAATAGACTCCTTTTAAATCAATCATCGCTCATCTGTTTCTCTATGGACTCACAGTTGGTTTGAGTGTGTGGGTGTGTGAATATATAGCCCTGCCCCAATGCATCCTGGTGATTAGTGCTGCCTCTGAAGTGGTCACCAGAGGCTCTCGACGCCTGTCATTATCTTGATTTCCGTCATGCACTGTGAACTTTGGACCAAATGGGACAGGTAAGTGAGCGAGCAAGAGGGAGGAGAGAATGAGAGAGTGCGGGAGAGGCGTGGCCAAAGGTCTCAAACAGGTTTTATGGCTGCCTCAGAGCCAGTTTCAAACAGCAGTATATTTGCATGTCAAAACTGGAACCCACACCCTCTATCTGCAGACTGCTTATCATGTTCAGACAACTCCTTGCCTTTGTTTCTTCCAGTTGGCAGACTAAGACTTTCTTATGCACAGAAACCGAACGATGAATAGACTTTCCATGCAGGGATGTACTGGGATCGAGAGGGGAACAAGAGGAGTTTGAAAGTTCATAATCTTAATGTAAGTTTCTACTCCTCTTTAATGATTGACGCTACAGTAATGCTACAAGTGAATTTGACTGTGTATTAGAGGAACTGGATTTACAGATTAGATTACGTAAACCGTACGTATATTGTGGTTATACTTTTCAACAGAAAGATGTCAAAGGATTGACATCTTATGACATAGACAAAATGTAATATAATATCTTTAAGTAGCCGATCTGTCCTGTTTTAGATTATATTTAGGTAGACCTTATCTTTCTAACACTGTACAAGAAAGCTTTAACAGTTACAGTTGTTTACTATGTCAATGTGGGGACCCTGTAACTTGAGAGCAAGCAGGCTAATTGCTAGCAAGGTAAGTTTGAACTGTGGTGAAAAGCTACACCTTTCCATGGTTTACACTTGCTTACCCCACTATCCATATTTGAACGTGTAGGAATCCAAAGTTGTAGCAGAAGGATTATGAGATTATAATGACAGGCTTATAGAAAGTTGAATGGTTCACCTCATACAGTAGCATTTCTCTGGCAACCACCCAGAACCCTAATGCAATCCCATTATACCTCACAATGTGAACTGTCAGAGAGACACACTGTTCCTTAAACTGATAGACTGTTAGTATTTCATAGACACTTGGCAGCAGGAAGTGTGCTTGAACACAGTTCAAAGGAAATTTAACTATAAACACTGTAAAAACACTGCCAGAGAAGTCTTAGGTGTCGTGGGCTTGAAACTTGACCCATGTACGACCGTTGCTTTATACAACCTTACAACAAAATTTTGTGTGTTCTGAGCTGTCAGTGTGACTGAGCGGCGCCACCATTGTGGGCCAACCTGTAGCCTATAACAGTGAACTAGATCAGCTTCCATTATTAATGAGTCAGTATTCATGATCTGACATGTTATTGAACGTCACATTTTCCAGTTAACAGGTTTCTATGCATGTATAATACCCCACAATTATATGCAACCGAATGCTCTTATGAACAAAGCACAAACGTTTGTGAGTGGGCTCTTTATTTAGATTGCCTAAATACAACAAATTTACTTTGTTTCACTATTGCTCCCTAAACTGATTTGGTAACTATTATAATTCAATAACATTAATACTGTTTTACTCGGCATGTATATAAATTATAATGGAAACAACAAACTCAATATAAACTTCAATTACACCTGTCAGAAATGGTAAACTTTTAGGACTAAATCGTAAGGTGTGCAAATGTTTGAGTGTGATTGTAAGCTTTAAACAGAACTTTAAGCTTCCAAGAAAGCACAACTTACTCAAATGATGTATAATGAATCCACTGTTTGGTTCACAGTACAGAGCAGCCTCCTTTAGTGTCTATTTTGATATTAAGATATAGCCAGCTTTATGCAGCTTATGCAAATGATGTAACTTGCCTTGTCAAACTAGAGCAAACCAAATACCACATACCACACAAGAAAACACTTTGAACCAGGTCTAACCAGGTGATACCGATGAGATGTAAACAGAGGTCTAAAACAGGAAGTGCCATGACTAAAGAAGTCATAGACATTGATTAAAGAATAATGTGAGGGAGGATAAAAGATTTAGTCTACATTGACCTTCAAAGCAGTTCTTATACAACCAATGAAACATACAGAAACACTAATACCAGACATCTGAGCACAAGTGACAGTAAATGTTTGTTTTCTGCTTCTCTTGGCTGACAACATCATCATTGATTTCCATTATCCGTGACAGGCCTGACTGAAAGAAGAAGAGGGACTAATGGATTCTTTGGACTTTTCGTTGCTGTCTTCCCTGAGAGGAGAATTCAAAACTGATGATTTCATCCAGCCCCACTACAAGGAGGCGTACCGGCTGGCCATCGATCGCCTATTGAGCGGTGGCCGGGACAGTTACCGGGAGTTTCTCAAAGGAGAACGTGTGGGGACTTTCCTATCGGACGAGGAGCTAGCCTTCATCACCACACATGTTGAGCCACCCAAAGCTCACATCCAAGCAGAGGAAGTCAATATTCAAAATCAAGTTGATAGCCAATCATCCTCAGGGACTTACTGGCCCATGCACTCCGATGTGGACACTCCAGATTTGGACTTGGGGTGGCCAGACGTCAGGCATGAAAAAAGTCAAACCAATGTAGATTTGCTATTTAACCCCCCACGACAGAACAATCCCACCATCAAAGAAGTTATCAGGAAACACATTCAGGATGCCAAGCAGGTAATGGAAACTGCCCACAGCAAGCGCCTTCTGTGAGATGTGTTGGGAAAATTGGCTCAGGGACTGTGTCGGCTGACAGTGGGGGCCCACAGTGTTCAAATTAGGACAGTGTGCAATGTCGCTGAACTATACAGACTTTAGCCCCTCAAGGCACGGCTCTGCGTTTCAACGACTGAACCTGACAAGGTTTAAATCTGGTTTTGCAACTCACAGACAATGCAGGAAACGTACACTTGCCTGTATATTAAATTGCCATATTCTTTACGTAGCCGACGCCTTCTACATAGAGCAGCATTGTACTTAAATGCAGCAGGTCATGCAGGTACGATGACAATTTTCAGCAGATCGCATCAAAACATATGCCAGACACAAATTAAGATCACTTCTCCACTTTACCTCTAATTACCGTGCAGCAAGTGAAGTGTTAGTAATTCAAATCTGATGTGGATGTGTCCTCTGAGCGTGGGACTCAACTTTCAGGTTGTCAAAGCAGCAATTAAACGAAAGTGGCTGCAATCGTTACAAGAATCACCAAATTTCTCAAGAGTAATCCAACAGGCACCAATAATGCCATGTGGACGTTCAGCTGAATCTGATATTGGGAGGGACTAGCGGATCAGTGGCAGAGTGGAAATCTGTTTTTTTCCACCTAGTACAAGAAACTTTTTGATTTTTTTTAATGAAAATTGAACAGGAGACTCAAAATAGCAAATAATGATAAAATACTGTAGCCACTGTTATAAACATTTAATTGAACGTGTTCCACTGCTTAATTAACGCAGTACTAAGTGACTTGTTTACCTTAATAAATCCATTTCGTAGTCCCTCTGGGGGTAATACAAGTATTAATGATATGGTTGAGAGGTCTTTCATCTCCCCCTGGTGTCTCTGGCCAGAAAAGCATAATTGCAAGTTGGTTGCCTATGGGTCGGAGGCACCAATAGAGTTCGGGAATGTGATGTCATATCACTAAGCATTATGGGATTAGCAGCAATTGTATACTAATGGAGGTTTTAAAAGTTAAAATACTGGAGTTATTGCTCACATTAACACACTTGGACACCACAGTGTGTTAGATGTATTTACCAGCAGTAACTCAGCAGCTGATGGAGTTGTTCCATGGCTTTTTTCTCCACTTTTTATACTGTTTTTAGCTAATGTTAGTCAATGGAAATGTATGCTAACAGCTGCAAAGATGGCAGATCTCCAGTACCAGGCAAAGCTAACTGCAGGCTAGCACCACTTTAAGTTGGCTGTAACATGCAACATGCTACGACACCTACAGTATGTAACGAGTCTATATCATAAATTAGTTTCACATTTTAAGTCGAACAACAGAAGTAAATGCACTTTTTCATGATATCCTACATGACAAGCACCTGTACATGCAACATACCTGACCATTTTTTTCAATAGCTTCAAGTTTGTATGTTTAAAATGTCACAATAACAAATGATTTTGTGTCTTTTCAGGTCATTGCAATTGTTATGGATAAATTCACGGATGTGGATATTTTTAAAGAAATTGTTGAGGCCTCAATACGTGGAGTGGCTGTCTATGTGCTCTTGGATCATTTCCATTTAAAAAGCTTCCTCTCCATGGTGGAAAATCAGGATGTGAGGATTCAACAACTCAGAGTACGTGCCAGTAGTCAATTTGTTTGTTTATTTGTAACTGTTTCTGCACTTCAAAATCAATAGAGGCTTTTTTTGACTTAACTACAATGTTTACCCTGCTGTGTAAGAATCTCTCAACTCTATGCCTCATGCCAAAACCTGGTTTGTCTTGTTTACTGGGTGGAGTCTTTCTTCATGTGGGAAAGATGGAGGTTTAAATACACCATTGTACTGTGCCCTTTTTCAACGATCCAACTGCGCAGCCACCTATGAACACAATTGCTTTCCAAGTGATTACCTCTTCTTACGTACAATCTGACAATGAAGGTTTATTTTTTTTTCGTCTCTGTCTCCAGAATATGAGGGTGCGCACTGTTAAAGGTCAGGATTACCTCTGTCAATCAGGAGCGAAATTTCATGGCGCAATGGAGCAGAGGTTTCTATTAGTTGACTGCTGTACAGTGTTTTATGGCTCCTACAGGTAAGCGGAGAGTAAATAAGATTTAAGCACACAGTGTGATTGACAAATAATTTGATCTGTCTCTCATTTTTGGCAGTTTTACTTGGTCATTTGAGAAGATCAATCTCAGTATGGTGCAAGTAATTAAGGGACATCTGGTGAAGTCTTACGATGAGGAATTTCGGACACTTTACGCGCGCTCAACTGTGCCAACTCAACTGACTTCTTTAGCTATGCCCCAACAGAATGGACTACTTGGAAGGCCCATTATTCCCAAAACTGTACCCACTCCTGCCCCCAAGATGGAAAGGGGAGGCTACTTGAGACATACGATGGATGCAGTGTACAGAAAGAGCTTTGAAAGGAATGTAGGCCTGAGCAATCTAGAGGAAGGTTTGACTGAAGAGGAACCGCTCATGCCTTTAATGGAGAACGGTGTTAGTGCTCATATGTCCGCTGAAATGATCTATAAGAAAAGGCACAGCTATGCGGGTGCAGGAGAGAGACAAGATACATATATTTCTCCAAACATTAGACCCAGAGGTAGCAACTGGAATATCTCTGGTGATTCTGGGAAAAACTTCTCACGCGAGAACTTGATGCCAACTCCACAAATAAAAGAGCAACCCAAGCGTCAGGCATACAACGACAGAGATAAACAGCTGTCCACGCAGCCAATCATGCCACTCCAGGAGAACACCAAAGCCTTCATGCGCACATGGAGGATTGAATCTTACCTCAACAACACGGACACTCCCCTCAGGGAGTCGTGTGACTACTTGGACCAGCTAGAGCACTCAGGCAAAGTAAACACCTTCATGCAGGGCAGAATGAGGACTTCACTTGTCCTGAGGTCAACTATACCAGAGCAGGCAGAGCTAGACAATTCATCACTGGGTCTTGGCCGCTTGCCACCAAACACTGCAATGCACTATTCCTCAATGCAGTGGAGCCCAACAGCTGACAGAATGGGCAGAGACGAATTGTCTTTTAAAAAACAAAACCTCCCGGTTTTAGATGACAACGATAATTTGAGTCCCAGCAGGAGCCCGTATTACCCCAATTATACGTCCCTAGGTAGACAAAAAAATGGACACATCTTGACCAATGCCGAAATCTTCACAGAAAACTGGCACAAAAGACACAGTGTTGCCGACCCCAGATCAAACAGTAATTACATCCACGAGGAACAGTTGTATGCACCTTTAGCCAGAATGCACGTCAACAGAAGCTCAATGGGTATTAATGTACATAACGGAGGATACTTGTCAGCACTCAATGAGGATCAAAGATCCATCTCTCATTATGACGTCAAAAACATAACAGCCCCCAAGAGCCGAAACAGTCCCATGTGGCAAGATCCTCCGTCAAGGGCGATATCTGCAGTAGCTCTTGATGTGAGCACAGACAATTTGAATGGCAAAGGCAGCACTACAAACAAGCAGAATATCTTTAAGAAAAAGATCAAATCCTTTTTGAACATACAAGATAAGAAAGACGATATATCTGGGACTCTGGGAAGGGATAGCATCAAATCAGAAGAAAGCACAAGCACCTTAACACTAGAGGATGAGATGAGACGATCGAAACTCCGCCACAGCACAAAGAGTACAGGCAAAATAAGCTCAGAACGCCATAATAAGCAACGCATGGAAGACCCACTCGCAACGTCAAGACCACGGTTTGCAACAGAGGAGCATCGATACCATCCACACTACACGGATGTCAGATACGATGCGCCGAGAAAACTCCATTCTCCCGACAGAAACATAAGAGTTGGTTATGAGACAGGCAATTTGAGTAGGGATTACAGTATTGAGCAGCGAAAGTACAGCCAATATGAGCCCTCCATGCAGCCAGTCCATTCTAGACCAGGCCATGGGAGCAGGCCGGTCCAGGACAAGAGCAGGAGTCCCTCTAAAGCTGAGGTTGGACATCACCAAGCTGCACATGTTAACCAAGAGAATAAGATCGGCAAATTCTTCCAACGAATTATGAACAAAAACAAATGAGAGCTTCTGTAAAAAGGTAAACAAACCTCTTTATAAGTCTTTCAATCAATGTTTACATTTGGAAAAGACTCATTTGTTGTCGTATTTTGCACTGGTGTAAATAGTGTATTTTATATAAAGTGTTGTTCTTCAGATGTAAGAGGATGAATGTATTGTAATTGTGAAAAGAGTGGTGCCAAAGGTCAACAGTCACTGAAAAATTGTAAAAAAAATAATAATAATAATAATAAAAAAAAATTTTTTTGGGTGCTCTGAAAGATGCTTGGCAGGAATCTGTGTAAAAACACGGGCAAAAGGAGAGTAATATGGTTGTAGTAGCCTGCATCAGGCCATATATCACAATGACAAATACAGTGGTTACAAATACTTGCATTTGTTCCAGTATGTCTGTTATCCAGGGTTGCCATTTTTAAAATGTTTTTTATGTTATTTTACATTTAGATTTGTGCTGGTGTAGCTACTGGTTTGTACCAATAATATGCGCATGCACTTTTCTGCCTTGTAGCAGAAATAATATATTAATAATTATAAATATTAAATACAGAGACGCTAACTTGGCTGATGACCAATCTGTGGCTAATGTGCCTTGAGACATGTCATTTCTAATGCATAACATGTGCCTCCACTTAGCGGTGACTCAAGGATTTATGTCAACCTATATATATCACTGAGATGTCTGATGTATTTTCTGGCCCCAACGACCACGGGCACCACTGACGCCTTCACCCTCCAGGTTTTCTCCAGCTCTTCTCTGAGCCCCTGGTATTTCTCTAGTTTCTTGTGTTCCTTTTTCTGATGTTACAGTCTCTTGGTATTGCTATGTCAACCAAACGGCTGTCCTCTGCTCTTTGTCCACCACCACAATGTCTGGTTGGTACCTTTCTGTCCGTCTGTATCGGAAGTCCCACAGGATCTTGGCTCGGTCATTTTCTACCACCTTTGGAGGTGTTTCCCACTTTGACCTTGGGGTTTCCAGCCCATACTCTGCACAGATGTTTCCGTGCACTATGCCAGCCACTTGGTTATGGCGCTCCATGTACTCTATTCCTGCAAGCTTCTTACATCATGCAGTTATGTGCTGGATTGTCTCATTGACATCTTAGCACAGTCTAGTGTACACCTGGGGTCTTGTTTGGTGTGGTAGATCTGGGCTTCGGTTGCACTGGTGTTCAAGGCCTGCTCCTGTGCAGCCCTGATGAGCCTCTGTGCTGTCCTTCAGTCCAGCTCTGTCTAGCCATTTTTTTGATCAGCCACTCCAGTCATGTTTCTGTGTCACATCCCATAGGGGCTTGTCCTCCCATGACGGTGCCACCAGCACTTCCTCCTCTGTTCCCTCTATCCTGAACCATTCACGTCATCTGTTGGGGCCTTTTCCTTGATGTACTAGAGAGATTTTGTATTTGTTTGTGGCAACACAGAAAAACACATTGTTATTGAGCAGTTGCTTAAAGTAATCAGGTGTTACAGTGGTTTACACTCATACCTCAGAGCTCACCCCATGTGGCCTTTCTGGGTTCTCCCTGTCTGCACAAGTTTGAAAAACAGCATAACATTAGTCCCGACCGCGGGCATAATCAATAGTGTTATACAAGATTATTAAGTGTATACGTGAAGTCAGTTTTGTATTTAATATCTGCAGGCGAATATCCCTTATGGTGCTAGACTCAGCTGCAGTATATAGCCTGCAGGTATATGTGGGGACAGAGAACAGACCAGGGATGTGCTGCTCTGACCTACTGCAACAAGTCGAACACACATGCATTATAAGAACCCATGGGACCCCTTCCTCAAAATGGTGTAATAAGATAATAAGAAGTGTATCTTTCTTAATTCAGAGTATGCCTTGTGTATACCAAGTGTGTGATTAGCTGGCCATCCGTGTTCTAATCTATTTGCATGGGTTCTTAACTGATATGAAATAGCAACCTTAAAGCCTTTGGATAAAATCATTTACAAGAGCTGTATTTTGGCTATTATTGGACTCCAAACAAAACATGATTTTACTCTCAGTTTTCTTCTTTGCATTGGTGCATTTCAGTAGTAAAATGTCTATGTTCTTTTTATATTGTGAACCAACCAAATGCATTCTTTACTTTTGCAGATACTTTGCCAGAATAACTGATCGATCCATACTCCACTTTTGAAAATCAATACATCATTGTGACCACAAAACAGTTCAAACATACACCTAGAAGCTGATATCCTGAAGGAGAGTTTTATCTAAATGGACTTCTTGTTTTGGCATTTCATTTATACTGGGTTGATTCTTTTTAATATAAATATTTTTGCAATGCATAACACAGAATCTGCTCATGATATTCTTTACTCCTGGCAACAAATAAATATATGAGTGGACTTCATTCACTGTTTTCATTTTGTGTTCTCGTGAAAACACCACACTTTTCTTAGGTCATCCACAGCACACTTTGATTGGACTGTGTTAGTGTTACAGGATTTGAAGACCAAGTTACAAAAAGTTCTCAGTTGAATATGAAGATGCCCAGACAGATGCCAGTCCAATGTTTACCTACTGTGGGGTATATGCTCTTGTCCTGCTCCTCATTGATACTGCTGTTAATGTGTAAACTCACATATAATCCCAATATTCAGGCTCTGTCTGTCTTGAGATGAGTGAGGTTCATTTCAAAGCTATGGACACTCTGGTCATCGTGCCTCTATGTAATTGGGAATGAAAGACTTCTTGTATAATTTGGTATATTACACTGTATTTCTGTAAAAGCATTTTCACATATTTCTTCATTTTTAACTTAAGCGTCCGCAGCTGTGTCCTTAATACAGATCAAATGAATTAAAAGTAAACTTTGCACAATGTTTATGGAAATGTTTCTGTGTGTCTGAAATTGAGTGGATTTTGTGATTTATATTTTCTATTTTGCTACAATGAATCCGTTATACACCCCTGTAACAACCAATCAAATCTGCCAATGAAATAAAGTGTAACATATGATTATTAGCTGTTCATATCACAGTCATAAACGTATTTCTATCTTTAAAATGAAACAGAAAAAGGTCTAAGCCTGTCAGTCAGTCAGTCAGTCAGTCAGTCAGTCAGTCAGTCAGTCAGTCAGTCAGTCAGTCAGTCAGTCAGTCAGTCAGTCAGTCAGTCAGTCAGTCAGAAAGGAGCATGTCGATATCTCTCTGCTATTGATTTGGGCATATCAAAGCGACACATGAGCAGACACATACTCTATGGGGGTAATTTATCAAGACAGGTGCCAAATAGTGAGTGCAAGCTGAAATGTGAAAGCTGCTATTTTGTGAAGGTGTTGCACTTAATTTGTTAAAGTGCTTTACAAAAAGTATTATAAAGTGAAATTAATGAGTAAAAACAATTACAAGAAATACAAACATGAAACATGAACTGGCTGGAGAAACTGGCTCCACATCATGGTGATGGGTCCCCAGGCGCAGCACTGCTGCTGCCCACTGCTCCCTATGGGTCGTCCAGTGGTGTTGAGGGAAATTTCATTGTACAGTTCATGTACAACGGCCTCCTCAGCTTGAGTTGAAGGCCAGTGGGAAAAGATGGATGTTCAACTACTTAAAAACATGAATAGACTGGGCCATTTCAACATTTATCAGAAGGCTGTTCCAGACTCTCACAGCTGCTACGGCAAAAGCCCTGTCTCGTCTGGTTTTCAGCTTTCTTTGCTTTACCATTTTATTTGGTTTATTTGGTTGGGGCAGTGCATGTTAATGAACATACATGGGTCTCATGCATGGAAACACGCCACACCGGATTGTAGCCTTGGGCTAATTTCCATCCGTCGTCCCGCATGCGCACTCACAACCGCACTCTCATTCATCCTGACCTATTGTACATGTTTTTAGTGGTAGGGGAAACCAGAGTACCCGGAGGAAACCTCCGCAGACACGGGGGGAACATGTAAACTCCACACAGAAAGGCCCCGTCCCTGGTGGGAATCGAACCCGGACCTTCTAGCTGTGAAACACGAGCACTGACTGCTGTGCTACTGTGCCGCCCGATGCCTACATTTTGATGTTGCTATATACATGGCAGCAATGGGCTCACACTCTTATGTTGCATGTCCAGCCGGTGCCTGATGAAGCAGAAGCCGCCCTCTGAGAGAGCATGTGTGTCTGAGAGGAGCTGTGGCGTCAGACCCCTGCTGCTGACAAACACTCAACTCACATCCTCACAATCACTTGCACTGCTGCACACACTGAGCGATTCCACTAATCTGTTTAGGCTTCACAAAATGGAAACAGAATATCACAATAAGCACATCACCTAGGAGACAAAAAGACAGACTTACTGCCTTAGTTGTACCCACACGTAGAACACAACTTAAAAAGACTAATGTAAGATATTTTTGAAACAAGATACATCAGAAAATCCTTTTTTCAAGCAAATTACAATAAAAGCTTATAAGGATCTGCTCTAACATTGTAAAAAATTGGATTAGAAAAATATTAAATTAATTAATTGTGAAATGGATGGCATGGGATTTCCACAGTGTGATAAACGTGAGCAGAAATAGTAATGTTTATGTTTATTTAATTGATGCACGCTTGCAGTCAGAATCATTGCATGTTTCATACTGTTTAAGAAATAACAGGGGCCTTATTCAATGACTACTTATCACACATTTCTAATTAGTTACACATTTACAGTCTCTGAATAAGTAATAAAGTGGAAAATTATAAACCAATAAAAAAAAATGAAAACTAACTTTTTTCAGTCTATATCCCATTTTAAGAGTAACCTATATTACAGTTTTATTGACATTTGTTTGAAAAGCATGCTGGGAGCATCCACATGTAACACTAGTTAAATACGTTGCATAATGTATTGTTAAAATGCAATACAGTGAAAGTAAAATAAATGTTGGACAGTTTCCCGATCAGCTGGAGCTTGATCTTAGTTCCACATGACAAGACCTGTCAGTCACTCCCACCGGCCCACTCTAAACAGGTTTATCCTAAAACACTCAAAAGCAAAAAACAATTTGAACTGTACTCATATGACCTGCAAACTATCATTAAGCGTATTTCAACGGGAACAGAACGGTGCGGCGCATTTCAACAACGGATTGTGCAATGGATTTTTGTGCTTTTAAAATGCTTTCCAAATAAGAAATGCGTCGTTTTTATTATTGAATGAGCTCCCAACTGGGGGCAGTTGTTGCTTGTTTATTTATCCATTTACTGTAGTTCAACATTAACCTGCTGTTCTTAGGGAATACGACTGCACATCACCAAAACAAACCTACGTGACATGCCTGAAAGGCTTAACTGGCTCGAGGGGCTTCAACGAAAGTTGAAGCGGCCCTTGTTGGATTTTAAACACAGGAATCTGTCCAGATTGGGAGGGGCAGGGCTAACCTTGTGCTACAAGCTGTATTATGCAAGCTGAATTTTTCAGTCTCACATATGATCCATCTCAGGCCTGGGCCACACATTGTGTTTCAATAAGCGTTTTCACCCTGCACTGGGTGTCTTTGCTGCGTTTTTACTTAGCTGTAATTACACTGAACTCACACAGCGCGCCAGAGGCTTATGCGTTCTCCAAAATAGAATCACCCCAACCTATTCTTTGAAGCGTGCACCACATCATGGGAGCTGTTCCATTCAAAGATATAGAAAATATTATGCGTTCATTGCCTCCTTCCCCATATTGAAGTTTGAACAGCTTTGCCATTGAGAAACAAACTTAATAATAAAATGCTTTAACACTTTGTTGTTATGTTTTTAGCTATGATTAGCAAAAATGAGGTGTGCTTGATCCAATCAGCATGAAATTAAAACTGAAATGAAAACAGTCCGTAATTCTTCCCAACTGTGCAAGTAAAATATGTACTGTAATATCAATTTATGTAAAGGCCATTAGGGCTTTGACTCTGTATGAAAGTGTTACAGTTTTATGGTGCGGAGTGAGTGATTTCAAAGCAATCGTGCTTTCTCCTAAAATTATAAAGGTGCAGGATGACAGACAGTCTTTGTGATGCCAGGTGTTTAACATAAGTGGTGCACATTACCCAGCATAAACTGTCAAAACTGTGAAACCTCTAACACAATAATTCCAGCAAAATCACTGACAGCTCAAATCATAGTGAGGAATAATAAATGCAAATGAACTGTGCACATTTGCAGTTTCAAAGGAGAAGATCATATCGGATAAAATCCCTGCTGCGTGTTTAAAGATAACAGAGAGGCTGGATTCTAACATTGAGACTCTTTTAAGGTGTAAAAATTAGGCTGATTTTATTGTTTCTGTTGCTCAAGTCTTTGTGAAAATGTCCAATATTGGGCCACTCATTTTAGATTATAAAACATTGTGAAATACTGAAAGAAGGTTTTATGGCTACATCAAATTGGCTGTATAGCGTTATTTTTGCTCATTTGATGCAGTCAGAGCTATATTATAAGTATTAATGTAATCCTTTGTCTACAGCAATGAACAGTATTCTTTCGATTGCTCTCTTTAAGCAAGGTAAATCCTGTAATGAGTCACTTTTGTCAAAGCGCTATTTAGCTGCACATAGTTACTGAAACACTCAGAAAACTGTCCTCTGCTTTTACAGACCTTAACACAGCAGGAAATTATAGCAGCAGAGTTTCAAAAGGTCAGAAACATTTATTAACAAGATAAGACTGTAAAACATGGCAATTGTCTCCATGGGATGTCATGTCTCCTCCATTGTAGCAAATGTCGAGAATCATTTCTTCTCAACGCAGAGACGGGCAGTGGATGGTGCTGAGGACATCGGCATTCACAGCAAACAAAAGAAGAGTGCCAAAATAACTGCATAAACATTTAAAATGGGCAAAAGAACATATCCCCTCAGTGCACAAAGTTAATTATAGGTTTAAAATAGGCATCGAGAAAATAATAGGAAAAGTGGACATAGCTAATATGTTTATCACTGTCTGTCACTGTTTTAAAAGACACATTCACTTTTTGAGCCTTAAATCCATATGGCAATTTCCTCCTTGCAACAACTCCTCAGTTTGCAGTGATTTTTTATTTGACAATGCGCTCCAAGCCTGGCCTGATTGAACTCTCTCAAACTACACCCCTCATATTCCCCCATCGGCAAATAAAAAGGGGAAGATTTCTGACACAACAAGTGCCGAATTGCTACAGTTTCATGCTTAGATTTCTAAATGAGCCACAGTAGGTTTCTGAGAAAGATGTTTGTTTTGTTCTGGTATCAATTCTCCTCATCTAACATTCTGAGCCATCCATTTGCCTCCTGTTCTGTGATAGGCCACTTCCGGTCAAACAAGCTGATCTTATCTGATCTCAGTAGCTGAGCAAGAATGCGTCTGGTTAATATGTGATGCTGCTTGGGAATAACATATGCTGAACGCTTCGAGAGACAGTGTGAGACAGAGAGCCCACTGACACAGAGGGTTAGGGGTTCAATCCCAGATCTGGCCCGTGCAAATGTCTATTAGCAAGATATTTCTCACCTTCCCGCCAGTGTCTATGCACACTGCTGAACAGTGTTAGTAACTGAATACATGTATTTTCACACTCATTTTCAGTAACTGTATTCCAGTAAAGTTACTAGTCCATTTGAGGGTAGTTAAAGGGACTATACAGAGTTGAAAAATGGAAAAATTAAGTATTTCCCTCCCCCTACATGTTCTAACAATGTCCTAATGTGTAGAATGAGCCCAGACCTGTTCACCACAACTGCCTCTAAATAAAATCCTGCACTGTCAAACAAAAAGGTGTTAATTCGGGTCCGAAGTGCCGTCATGCACGAGCTTAATATAGAAGCTGCAGTTACACGTATGACCTGAGGTGGCAGTAGTGAGTACAAAATGGCTAACTTGCATCTAGTCCCTTTAAAATCTAGTTACTTTTCCTAAAATAAAGGAATACACTGCAGCACTCAATTAATACATTTCAGTTTCATATTCATAGCAATACAATATTACTACAGCTGGGGAAAGGTTTAGCTCTATGTCTATGTTCTGGACTTTGGCATTCGCAAAATGCTTTTTTTGCATTCCAATTGAGTGGTTAATAAGTTCATAACAGGCGATGTAACAAGTGTTGCTGCATGTTTTAATCACATGCATTATTATAATATAAATCAAGCATGAAAGTATTCTAAGTACTCAGAATACAATACTCAAAGTATAGACAAAGTAATTACAAAATAGATTTTAAGGCAAGTATTCAGTAACTTCATTGTGATTGTGATCAGTGATCATTGTGTTCATACCTATAAAACTAATATACAACTTATCTTCTTATTGCAAAAGAAAGCAGTTAGAGTGATCAGCCATGCAGAATACTTGGCTCCAACAAATCCACTTTTTACTCAACTAAATATCTTAAAATTGCATGATCTTGTTGATGTTTACACAGCAGTTGTGACGTACAAGGCTCACAACCTCATACTCCCTCACTGTTTACAGGAGATGTTTCAAACTAGAGAATCTATATACAACCTCAGAGGAACTGATCTTCT
Source organism: Gobius niger (assembly GCF_951799975.1). Lineage (NCBI taxonomy): Eukaryota > Metazoa > Chordata > Actinopteri > Gobiiformes > Gobiidae > Gobius > Gobius niger. The sequence continues at coordinate 23,582,007 of NC_136858.1, forward strand.
ACAAAAACCTATGGCGCACAGTAATACTAAGAAGAGGTGTTTATCAGTCTAAGACGTTGATCTATGGAACGGTTTATCTATTCAACTTAAGGGCTCCAAAACTATTAAAGCATTTAACTTATACATTTTAAGTTATACATGCTAGAGAAGTATAGAACACTTGAATGAAGACCATAAGAAAAGAAGTCGATCGAGGATACATTAAATAATTCTTGATTGTTGAAGTCTAAGTTTTGTGCTTAAGTGTTCTTAAATTGGTATTAGAGAAATTGTATAATGTGTCATCTTTGGACGCAGAGGTTAGGCAGAATAAGTCTCGGCTTCAGCCTAAACCCCTTTCGGTCAGGCATCATTTAGCACTTAAAGGGACAATACGGAGTTTAAAAATGTAGAAATTATGTATTTTCCTCCCCCTACATGTTCCAGCCATGTCCTAATGTGTAGAATGAGCCCAGACCTGTTCACCAAAACTGCCTCTAAAATCCTGCACTGTCACTCAGAAAGGTGTTACTTCGGGTCCAAATTGCCGTCATGCACGAGCTTGATATAAAAGGTGCAGTTACAAGTATGACCTGAGGTGGCAGTAGTGAGAATAAAATGGTGGACTTGCATCTAGCCCAGGGGTCTCAAACTCATTTGGAGCGGGGGCCAAAAATGCAAACCCAGTGTTGGTCAGGAGCCGCATCAGATTTAGCCATTTTTATTAAGCCAATTATGATTTTTTTCCCCACCTTTTTATTGTTTGCTATAATATATCTTAAAATAAACGGTACATTACCTATCTGCACATTTTTAAGCTAAGACTCAGACAGTTAGTGTGTTTGTAAATTAATCTCATTTTGGTTCAGGGCATCAGTGAATGATCTTTCAGTCAGGTCTCTCTCTGTGCCTAATTAGAAAGAAATGCAAAATGTACGACAGATGTAATTTTAATGTAGTGAACGGCCCAACCAAGGACTGGAGTTGAAAATCAGGTGAAAAAAGGTTGATAAGTCGTCTGCAGAAGCGCCGCATCACCGTCCCTTGTCTGATGTTGTCATTCTCACGTTCGCACGGTCCACTATGCTATGCTACTCTATAAGATAAGATAAGAGTATGGAGTGAAGGGCTGCATTGGCGCTACTGCGCGGTGCCTCATGGGAAATGTAGTTCTAACATGTTCAATGCAATTTGCTGGCGGGCCGCATATAATATAAATAAGAACTCATCTTGCGGGCCACAAAAAAATACCCCGCATTTGGCCCCCGGGCCGCATGTTCTGAGACGCCTGATCTAGCCCCTTTAAATTCTTAATGTATGTGTTTTCTTCTTGTATGTTGTGTTCACGTGTGCGCATGCTGTGTTCCAAGGCTCTTGTACTTTGTAATATGTTCTTTTGTACTATTGTTGTGATATCCACTTTTATTGTAATGATTTCGGCCCACTCCTTTTGAGCAGAATTTTCACTGCTCAAACGAACAAATAAATAAATAAATCTTTGGAAAACATGTGACATGTGATTGAAATGTTCATAATGACCGAACAAAATAAATGAAAGAATTAAAAAAAATAAAAATTACAAATTGTGCAGGGTGTGTTTACAGTCATGACGTTTATCCATTTAGGTCAGTATTCCCGTTTGAAAAAGAGAGTGCAATTTTTACTCCAATGCCATCCAATCTCAGATAGTGTTATGAGGAGCTAATTTTGTTATTCAATTCAACTCTGGCCGACCAGTGAGAACACAGATGAATGTGAGTATATCCCAGGTTAAGGGCATGTAGGCCACAGAGACTGCACGGGCTGTTTGATTGTAAGACCTCCTTTACTGCGGAGTGATTATGGAGAGACTTACGCAGATGGCATGGTTCAGACGATCCACGGAGCAAGTAAATAACAACTGATACATCTGATCTCATTTCTCAGCCTCTATTCGTTCAGCTAGCAACCGATGCCCGAATTATAATGTCGCATTCAGTTGCTGTCGTAAGCACAACCACAGAAAAAGGCAAGTGACATTTTAGAAGGCAATACTGTATCAGAATCCAAAATCAAGCCAAGGGTTTCAGGTCAGTGTACTCAAGTGTCAAACCTCCAACCAAAACCCACTGTGCCCAGAATTCACCTGAAGACTGCAGTGGTGTTCTCAGTTAAATGATCAACCCAGAAATAAATGAAACTGTTTCAATGATACCAGCAACATTATCATTACAGAGATTAACCTAATTTTCTGTCAATGCCTTTATATCGGCCCGCTATTTTTGCAAGTCAATTATTTCCAGTTCCTAAATTCCTAAGACATTCTCACACAAAATATACTTTTCCAGTTTATATATGGTCTTAAATTCCACATAAACATCACAGGACGACATAGTTCCATATTCCCCTCTCTGTTTCTGTATGAACTGGTCCCATAGGGTTTGTTCCATTGTGAGTTTCAGCCAGTGATTTCCTGAGATCTCCAAATGAGAAACCACAGTCGTCTAAGATCTGTTTCACTTGAAGTAACCATGGCGACGCATATTCACCTTTTCTAAACAAGTCAAACAACAGGTTGTAAATTGTGCTTGGTTTCCTCACAATCCATCAACTTTCCCCCGAATCCGATCATTCTCTTCTTAATCATTATTGACAAAGGGTATCGTCCCAGCTCCCATGTCCCATGTCCCATGTTACTGCAAGTGCTAATTTTTAGGTATTTCAAAAACCGAACATGAAGTTTCTTAAATAATTCAGATTAATTGGCTCTTGAAACATCCTTAGCCAGGTGGTACTCACTTATCCCTCTCTGTCCTGTGAATGTTTGCATGTTTTTGCAAATAAAAACATGATAACATGTAATTGTGTGGGTTGTATTAGTTAAAGCAGACATTGTTTACTCATTCTTGTGATTTTAATAAAGATTAGACCATAGATTATGAGCAGTTTAGGCCCCCACTATATGTACAGTAGGCTATAACATGCAGTGAAGTTTCTTTTGTACCATTGAGCTACCACAACAACTACAACAACAACAACAACAACAACAACAACAACAACAACAACAACAACAACAACAACAACAACAACAACAACAACCACAACAACAACAACAACAACAACAACAACAACAACAACAACAACAACAACAACAACATCTAGAAGACATAATATATAGCTTCTACAGGAGGCGGTGCTAGGAGTCAGATTTATTAAGCAGTCTCATAGACTAATCTTCTCAGTTGTAGATTTGAGGTTATTATGAGGATGCCTGGTAACCCTCGCTATCTTCTCGGCCCTGCATTGGCATCTCTGGGTGTAAATGTCTCGAAAGTGCTACCCCCATCCACACTGTGATGCTGCCGGTCAGGATGCTCTCGGTGGTGCAGCAGGTGTAAAAGTTTTTTACGCTACCCCTACAGGCCAAAACAGCAACTGCACTTCAGGGAATGCAACAACCTCTGCTCTGGCAATAAAATTCACATCGCAGAGACGCCCCCGGGTCCGGACCAAATAGGACCGCATCCGGACCTGTGTCCGAATTCCGAAGTCCTCAGGCCGGTTACAGAGGCTGCTCAAATGAAATGTTTCCAGGTACTGTGGTTGCAGTTGCAGTGGTAACTAATGTAATATGCATTGAGTCAGCCGAGGAGTATTCACAGTATTGCCCCCCCCCCCCCCCCCCCCCCCCCCCCCCCCCAATATCCCTTTCTATTATTAGCTTTAGGTCAATGAGAGCTGCCCCTTGAAGACAACTCATTTACAAAGGATTGCTGCCTTTCACCTACCTTACATTGACTGATGTTGTGCTTTTGAGGAGTAGAGGGGTCAGTTAAAGGATTCTGTTCTTGGTCATCTTGACGCGCACGCTGCGTCTGACCTCCGTACACTTAGCGCATGGAAACAACGTCACACGAGCCGGCGCGAGGGGCGCACGCTCTTATCCCACACTGCTGCTCGCTGGCAGTTGAATCTCCAACCCGCGACCAGTGCAGACGCGCAAGAACCAGAGACAGCAGCGCTCATCACTGACAGTATGGAGTGCACCGAGTGTTTCTCTCCCGGGCATGTGGCCAACCGCAGCACGGACCTTCATCCAAAACTGGACGAAGACGACGACGACGAACTTCTCAGATACATTTGGAAAGAATATCTCCATCCCAAGCAGTACGAGTGGGTGCTTATTGTGGCGTACATCATCGTCTTCTTCATGTCACTCTTAGGAAACTCTCTCGGTAAGTCCATCAACTTTTAATGCGCTGAAAACTGAAAACCATAGCGTAAATCATGGTGATTGACCAACGTGCATTTCTGCGTAAAGAGATCACCAATCTATTCATCTAGTGCCTTTAGCTCTTCATCTCTCTGGGAAAGAGGAGCTGTTGATATTATAGCTTTGTGCAATGGGTGTAATTAGTCAAATTGTTTTCAAATCCTCCGAAACTGGGTAGCCAATTTACAAAAATGGTCAAGGGCTCATTATAACTGTTGAAGCGCTCTGTGTTGTTGCAGAATAAAAATCACACCGTTAAGGACACTTCAACATCGCAATTCTAAAATAACCTGTTGCTCGCGTTTTTATTGGAACATGAGAGCAAACGTGCGTCCTGTGCTTACAGTGATTGATTCTGAAATCCGCAGTTGGCACCAATGCCTGTCTGCTCTGACAACCCAGAGCCTATGCGTCAACAAAGGAGACAATCAATCATTCAGATTAGAATAGGGAAGTCAACATAATTTAGTTTCTGGATGTATTTTAAATGTTTATCTTCAAGAATGATGGCAGTAATTGATTCCAGTCTTGCATCCACACTCTACAGGTTTCAGAATGTAATTAAGTGAAACCAATGACTTCTCTCTGTATGAGGCACCATTTGATTATGCTAACAAAGATTGTGTAAAATCAACTTCTCTTAATAACCCTTTTGGCTCAAAAATATTACACATCGGAGGGGAATCAGCGGGTTGCTTTGTTTGTCTTGTGTTAAGTAATTCAGTACATTTACTTAATTATGAACACAATAGCATTGATCAAAGGCTGCTCTTTGAAGGCCAGTAGAATCCTGACCCGCAAGTGCCAATTATTTCAGCGACTGCCTGGACTGTTTTCAATAAACCTGTAAATAAACATATAAACCTGCACGGCTGCCTTCAATGTCATCGCAGAAAGAAGAGCCGTAAAAGAAAATCCATTCAGTCAAGGCCAAGTATTATTGTACAAGTTGTCTGTGAGATCGGGCGGCAAGAAACGTCACATCCATTGAAGTCTGAAAAAAATCTGAATGAGAGTGAACTGAAAACCAGGGTAATGAAAAGTAATATGTTTGACGTCAAAGACTGCATTTATTTGAAATAGAAAAACAAGGATTATAGGGGTTATACAGGTTTATAAATGCTGGTATGTAATATAACATTTTGAATCATATCTGAATGATGATGTGTATGATTCAGATATGATTCACAATCCACACAGTAAAGTAAAGATATTACTGCGCGGACGTCGAAGTTCTTAAAGTGTTTTTACGCCTTACAATATAGTGCCCCTTTTTCTCCGCTTAGAAAATCGACATGTTTAATTATGTGTAACTAGACTTGGATCTTGTAACACGTAACCGTATTTAAATTGGGGAAACATGGAAGAGCTTGGTCGCTTCTAACTTCACCCCCATTTGGCCCCATAGAGGAGAGGAGGAGAGGCTAAATGCTAACAACATCTTTGGTCTTTTGGTGTGACTGAGACCAGACAGGTACGCATCAACTCCTCTCAGAAGTTTTGTCCTTTTCATGCCATTTATTTATATCATTTATGTGGTTTCTTTGTCAATAGCATCTTGGAAGATGATGTTTAATGGCCATTGGATGTGCACCTAAAACACAAGAGGCAAAAACATAACTGGATTTGAGTTAGCATTTAGATCAGAGGACTCTTTTAGATGCTAATTTGTTGGGTTGAAAACAGCTAAAAACATCTGGATCGTTCATAATTTGCTATGCTAACAGCTCCTGGAAAAATGACATTGAACAGGCTAATGGACTAAAGTTGCTAACTGTCCACATAAGATTGAACGGCACTTTTACTTTTCATTTCTGCACAGTTCAGTCACGTCTTATGAGAGCGTCAAACACAATGTCTGTTTCTATCATTTTTTTAGGGGGTTTTCAACTATAAAAAGATTTGGAATAAAGTCAATGCTTCTATTTTATTCTTCTTACTGGGGGAAATGTTACACAGTGTGGCTTTTACACACATCTAGATCTACTTTAATAAAATAAGCGAAAACATTAGAAGGAAGGCAAATGATTTTGGACCTACTTGGTAGTGTCTTTGCTGTGTGATATTGAACTGGCTATGAGTTGCTTTTAAATGTGGAACTGAGTTAATCGTGTGTTGGGGTTGTGGCCTATTTTTATTGTCCGCGTAGATTCTGTTTTGCCAGTGTCTTTGGTTGGTTGATTGTTTACATCATATGTTGTTTTGTTTTTTAAAGAGAACTGACATTTTTATGTGGATCTGGATCACAGTAGACCATTTTTAAGTTGATTTTATAACACAAAGACTTCATGACATATAGAGGTTGAAGACACATTCAAGGGGCCGGACTGAGATGATGATCATGCTGGTAGATGCCCCTTGCTCCCCCACACCCACATCTTCAGCCCACGCCATACATTGAGCATCAGTAAGATCGGGGTGTTCAAAGTGCAGCCTGGTGGCCAAATGCGGCCCTCAGACCATTTTTTTGTCGGTACACATCATCAGAGATGGTCCACTTTATTTGAAATGTAATAATTCTACACAATTCTAACTAGTGATGTGACATTCACGAACAAATTGAGTCTTTTGAACAGCTCTTCACTTACTTACTTACTTTACTTTACTTTACTTTATTTGGCTTGGACAGGGTCCCACTACACAACAAGACACCACAATACAGTACATTTACTCCACACACTCAGAGTCACCACTTCTTGTCATTTAGCCGCATCACTGAAACTCTGCTGTGAACGATGGGAGCCGAGTCCCTGTAGAGAGACGGTTACTTTTTATTTTTTATTTTTTTAATTCCTCTTAAGGGGAGAGGCGTCACTTTAGTTGTGCATTCTTGGGAAACAAACATCACTGCTGGAGTGGGGTGGAGAGAGGAGTGTAGGATTCCACACCTTCCGCCTGTTTGCTCGTACTCCGCTCTCGGCCGCCTCCGAATGGCAGCGACATCACCGCCCACTGTCTCCTCTTCAGCCCGCCCCGGTCATCTCCACTGTTGCTGCAGCCCATTGACAGTATACTGCAATGAAGAGCTCAAAGTGAGCACGCACAAAGCAACGCGTTCGAGAAATAAAAGTCCTAATAAAATTTCAACCTGAAAAGACTCACAGAAACGGAATGATGGTATGAGTGTTTTATTAACGAACATGAATCATTATTGGGGCTCAGACCCCGGTGGAAGACTGAACGAACGATATGGAATGGAATGGCTTTGACGAATGATGGCCATGATCTTCCCCGGAGCCTGGACCCTGGTGGTGGTGGAAGAGACCTGGGTTGGCCACTTGATGAGCGGAGCCGAGGAGGAGCCAGGCGGAGAAAGGGGTGGAGGAGGGTCGTAGCACGGCTGGCAGACGGCTGAGTGATTGACCAGGGAGCTTAAAAAGGGGATCCTGAGCGATGAACGGCTGGTGAGGGGATGAGCAGCTGCGGTGATTGGCTGTTGTGAAGGTGCGGCTTGAGCGGGGTCCGTGATTGGACGATTGGAGTGCGCTGCAGGTGATGAGGTGATGAATGAATGCAGCTGGTTGGTCTTCCAGGTTGAATTTGCGCATAAGCTTCATTATGAAAAACTATTTAGGGGCAGATGAGAGATGAGCCATAAACTCAGGCTACAGAGAAGATTGCGTTGAAGCTAGGCACTTCGCTTTCACTTGCATACGTTTTTTTCCCTGCCACGCGAGGGAGAGATGGGCAGAGAAAAAGTTATGTGAATGAGAGCAATAGAAGCTTAATCGGGCTGTGTGCTTGTTTTTTGTGATAGAGGGAAATATCGATGTTGTATTTTGTGAAATAGTGACATTTTTGTTAAAATAAAGTCAATTCGGAGGGTATTTACATTCTTAAAAAAAAGAAAAGAATAATAACTCGAAAGAACGGCTTTTTAAAGAGACATGGGTCCCATCACTGGCTACAATAGCTTACCACTTCCAAGTATGGTGTGAATGAATAATGCTATGTAAAAGAAAAGTCCAGAAAAGCGCTATATAAAGTCTGCGCAGGATTTTTTTGACTAAATGGTAGCCACTATGCCGTGTGCTGGGCCCCGGGGCAGCACAGAGCGGGACAAGAACAGACTGAACAAGCTGGTCAAGAGGGCCAGCTCTGTCCTGGTGGAGGGACAGGAGTGTATTAGCCAAGCTCACTCACTCACAGCCATCATGGAGAACACCTCCCACCCACTGCATGGGACAGTAGAGGAGCTGAGCATCTCCTTCAGTGGACTGGAGCCTGAGGCAGCTTCAGTGCAAAACGTTCTATGCAAAACCAGGTGGAACAATCTCTGTATCACAGGCCCTTTATCAATCATCTGCACTATGACTGTTAACCTTGCACTGCATTTTGATATTTATATTCTGTTCTTATTTTTATTATTCATATTCTTTGCTCCTTTTAGCGTTTTTATTATTAATTGTACATAAGATACTTCTATTGTTTGCATCCTGTCCATCTTTTGTTGCACAATTTCCTGACAATTTGCACCCCCTGGGTGTTTCTTGAGAGCTTTAAGAAGTGATTTTTTCCACTGACTGTGTCTTATATTAATATCTCATTAAGGTTTGTGATATGGCAGAGGAAATGATGGATGTAAGTGAAAGTCATAGAGAGGTTCGGATGCAGAAACAGGGCTGAATAGATACACAATAACTTGGGTTGTAGATCTTTGTTACTGTGAGTTGGTTCAGTTGATTTGTAATTCAGTTTTGATGTATTTTGTGCCTGAGAAGCAAGACTCTATCGATACTGAGAATCACTTGCAATTCTAAAATCTGTGTAGATTACTAATGTACAAGTTGTATACATGAACAGGACCAGTTTAACAAGATTTGCAGCCTTTGTGGTTTGCTATTTGTGATTTCGATTTGAGATGCATCAGATAGGCAAGCAAAGTAGAGGAATTACAAGGTCAAGGTTACCGGTAGTCCAAAAATGGTTTCTATGACAATGCCAGTGAATGGACAATTGGGAACACATTAATTGGCTGGTATTTTGACCATCAGCCCATTCACTCCGTGTCTTTGTGTCCAATACAAGACTTTAATTGCAATCAGAGGCTGTCACCATGTTACAATACGAGTGACCATCTCGTTCATCACCCATTTGTGTGAAATAACAATTTGGATTGATTTGATCTCAGAGTCTGTCTGATACCAACGCATGTTCAGAATCTGTTATTAGATGAGTCAGTCGTCTTATTGCATCAATAATCAGGCTTAAAGGAAAAACATCCTCACAAGAGGCTTGTAAATAGTAATTTATATTATTTATTTATGTGTTGATTTATTTCTATTATTGTCTCTGTCTTTGTTTGCGCTCTTGACACATCATTGTACATCATCCATTCAGGCAATATGGAGGAATTGTCAGCAAAAGGAGACAACAACAATGTCCTTGAGCAACTGAGCTATTTTTTACATAATACCAACTTTTTTGACATTTATTTTATGTGCTGATTTCAATTGGTATATTGGTGGCATTTGGTGGAAGCAAGAGTGGGATGGCATATAAAGGTGACGTGCTGGACCTTGTAACCTTCGTAGCCACATGGTGAACTGTATCAAATGAATAGATACATTTAGATGGACTGGATATTTAAGCGTTAGCCATGCGAATTTATAGAGAATCTATGAGAAACATATTTGCCATGAAAGGATTTTTGTTTTCATTTTAAACAAAAGGCCGAGTCACAGCGAGAGCACATTTATAATGAATTTATAGTTTGACTGTATAGTATGTTTCAAGCATAGGCCTCCAGCATTTTAATAGGCTGTTTTCATGTTTCAACAACACTGGTTTAAAAGACAGTCAATGGAAAGAAGCTGAAAAGCAAGATTAATACAGCAGACCCAATCCATCCCAGCATCATTTTAAAATATTTGCACAATCAGTTTTATTTGCATCACAATGTATTACAATGATGACAATCTCTATTTGCACAATTCAGAAAGTTTGATGCACCTTCACAGTCAGTCCGTTCTGGAAAAAGTGCATATTTAAGATAACATTCAATCATAAATAATGAATATGCATCAGTACACAGAGCTGTTTCTTAAACATCTACCACCTCAATTTGTGACCCTGCACCTCCACTAGACTGTGTCTTAAAAGGTGTAAATATAAAATACAAAATATATATTTATTATATATGAATATATATTTATATATATTTTATATATAAATATATAAGAATATATACTTTTTTATACTCGCTGAAGGAGAAGACCAGTACGTGTACCACTATGTGAGAACCACTGTTATACAGGGTATGCCAGTGATCTCATAGCAACAGCAGGTCAGCAGAAGGCACATTATTATTATTTTTACACTGAGACGTCAAAAACTGAGGTGTCTGGTCATGCAAGTACTCGATATGGCCCCTGAACCTGATTAAAACTGGAGCACAAAGACCTCTAGACATTTTTATTTAGTTAGTTATTTTGCTCTTATGAATTACATCAACAAGGAAAGGTGCATGTTCCTTTGTGTTTGAACGTTGAGAGGCGGCTGTTGTTGTCAATGTTTCTGAAAAAGAGACTCTCAGCTCATACTTAAGTCGAAGCTCAAGGCTGATAGGCACTACAGCCCCACATGCTTCACAGACTTAAATGACAAAGTGTTCTGGTGAAAATATATGTTGTCTTGGATATTGGGGTGCTAGCAGCGTCATTGTGTTGTCTGTGGCAGTGAAAACCTGTGTAATCCAATTCCAAACTGCAAATAAATATAAGATGGTAACAGACTGAGCTTTGGAAACCAATATTAATGAAAGGTGCCATTTTTAGTGATGTATCAGAGTAGGTCTGTTTGGCATATTCACTGAAATACGCATTTCCTTGCACATTTTCAGCCAAATGTGTGCAAGATTGAGATGATTTGGTCAAGGTGCTTTATTTGTCATTATTCAACAACTGTACAATGAAATTTGTCCTCTGCATTTGACCGTCCTTCAACGCCACTGGGACGACCTGTAAAGAGCAGCATGGAACTGCCTGGATCAGCTAAAGAAATAAACGAAGTGGAGAATTCTGGATATGGTGAATGGGTACAAAATAAAGAATATTTAGAAGAAAGTCTGGGCAAGAAAACTAGCAAAATGTACAATGTCATTTCCTGTAGATTTGAAATCTCCAAGTAATATTATCAGTTTTAGCTCCTGCTGGACTTCAATGTACTGTCCTGAAATCACAAGGTGCTGAATATGATAATGAGACCGAAGCTTCTGGCACAGTTTCTACACATGTGCTCATCAAAGTCTCCTAAATGCCAGGTATAAAATAGCACGGCAATCAGGATAGAATGTTTCTCTGCAGGAACCAGGAGTCTGACCTTAAAGCTTTTTCTTTAGCTTTTAAAGCAGCTTTCTACGGCTTCTTGTGTACGCTCCATGAGCTCTATCATGTTCTAAGAAACTTCACAACAATCTGTACTCAAAACACAAAGAAACTGTTCCTCCGGATAATGACTTTAATGATCTTTCTTTGAAAAGCTTACCACGTATGTCATTATTGGATATCCATCCATTGTCAAGCTTCACTGACACGCGAATGGAAGACTGTCTGGGTCTGTTTCCATTGAATTTCAAGATGTGACTAACGGGTGCAGAGGACGAGAGATCTGAGAAATGTGATGTGTTTTATCTTATTCAGTTCAAGTGGAGACAATAAACTGTAGATTATTCCCAAAGTAAAATGACAAGAAAAGAAACAACACATTTTATCTCGGGGAAAAAGCCTGTTGAGCATCCATCCACTCTTCTCTTTCCAATGCAGTATGAGGCAAAAACCTTTGAACTTTTGTGGCTGTTATTTACAATGTTTTGGTCAATGGGAAATCCAGTATCTCTGGAGTAGCACCTTATACTCTAGTCAATACTTTAGACTAGAGTACACGGAGTCAGGCTGCCTGGCTTTTATATCACATAGTTTTATGACTGAACTGAAATGTACATTTTATCATTCTTGTCATGATCCTCAATCCCATAAAATGCATACAGCTGGCCACAGTTTCCCATTCTTTTTGTTGCACAAATCCAGACAAAGCCACACTAGGTATTCCTTTTGAAACACCACTTGAGCTCCAGGAAGACAACCTTATTTGAATGAAATAGCAATGTCCCAGGACAAAACCAAGCAGATTTGATATTAATTGCACTGTGAGAGTGTGCTGTGTACTGCAATAAAATATCTAAATAAAATGATTACTTTTATCCTCAAGCTAAATGCATAAAGAAAGTCGCATTTTGTAATGTAGAGTTAGTCATTCATCATCACTGAGCATTGATTTATGATGTGTTTCTTCTTGGATATTGACAGCCTGTCGAGAAACCCTCCCTTGACCAGCTGCCACTTATTGTTCTTCAGAGCACAATAGTGTATAAAATGTGAGCTAAATTGTCCTCTCACAAATAAGGGGAAAAAAGTGAAGTGGGTACAGCGATACGAGCGATCGCGATGTCGTCACATCCGTTGGCTGTGGTAGGCATTTTACGTTTTCATATTTGATAAACATTTTATTAAAATCCTATAATCAGCAAAAAACAATGTCCATAAACAGTGCATTGCTTCTCTTGCGCTGTAACAGATCTATCATTTTATAAAACCGAGTTAGAGACCTGGATGCATCAGCTGTTGCCTACCATTCACCAAAACATCCGGCGAAAATTGCGGAAGTAAACAATAACAGCGATCGCTCGTATAGTCAAGTGGATAAGGCTGCTGCCACACAGTTTTTGTTTGTTGAATGTCTCTCTCTATGTGCTGTCCTCCAATATAGTCTAAGGGCCAAGTGGGTTAAGATCCACAAAAATAAGAAAATGGACATAGACATAAAATGCAGACCTTAAAAGGAGAAACAAATTTTTTCTCTCTATTATTTTTACATATTGTTGTATTTATTATTTTACTTTTCTCTATTGTTTTCGTTGTTTTAATGAGAACTGCATAACAATCACCATCCAGCATTTACTAACAGGTCCTCAAACTACAAGTCAAACTACAACTACAAGAAAGAAATGCAAAGTGCAATATAAATAAAATGTATTATTATTATGTTCACTTTGAGAGGGACCATATTTTCATGACTGAGTGAGAGCATCTCTAAGCTCTTGTGGGCCGTTCCCAGTCTACAGTCTTATGATCTAACAGGTCATCTTCTTTAAACAGATCAAATCTCCAAAAAACTTCAAAGAACATGCAGTGCAGGACTTGATGTGGTGCAGTGGGTGCTACAAAACTTTACTCCTGAGGCGTTGCAATGTGAGAGAAGCAAAGTGACCAGTTTCTCTTGGGCTTAATTATAAAGTTAGTTGCTATGTCGTGGTTTTCAACTTTAATTCTGTTTGTGATTTTTAGTTTGTTACTTAAGCATAGATACCCTGCTCGTCCACATGAATCAGATGTGAAGGCCCTTCATTCACATTGTTTTGTTCTTTGATGTAAACAGTTGGGACTGTTGCTTATACTGTAAACCTCTGCAAGTCTATTTGATTTCATCTTAGTTCTTTTTTTCCCCTAAAGCAATTTCAAAAGCTTCTCCAATGTCTTATTTTTTTCCTACAGAGAACATGTGATTGAAAAACTAATGAAGTGTAAAGAGTGTATGAAAAGTGAGCGTTCATAGAGCTGTATGAATTACAGAGATATAGGATCAATAAAAAGAACATGCAAATGAGGCCTTCTCCAAGTAGATTGTATGTTGCTTACATCTTATGCTCGAAGATGATGGAGGAATAAATACATGAGTATGAGGCAAACATGCTTAGACACACACTTATACAATTTGCATGGAGACGTTAAAGCATTTGATTAGCATCAAACATCATTTCAGAGATATTGAATTCTTTATTTTGTCTTGCCATGAACAAATTTGCCATTTGTTGTCATCAGTACACAATGTAATGACCATAGTACTGTGTTTACCTGCAGTCAATTACCCCTTCATAACCATAATATTAGCAATAACCCACACGGCCCTGTAAACACCGGCAAAAAAACAGAATTTTCTCATATTCCATCCATCCATCCATTTTCTTCCGCTTTATCCGGGGCCGGGTCGCGGGGGCAGCAGTCTCAGCAGAGATGCCCAAACTTCCCGATCCACGCACACCTCCTCCAGCTGTTCTGGGGGGACCCCGAGGCGACACCAGGCCAGCTCGGAGACATAGTCCCACCACCGTGTCCTGGGTCTTCCACGAGGCCTTGTTCCTCTAGGACATGCCTGGAACACCTCCCGCGGGAGGCGACCAGGAGGCATCTGAAACAGATGCCCGAGCCACCTCAGCTGGCTCCTTTCGACGTGAAGGAGCAGTGACTCTACATTACATACTCATTACCCAAATCTCATGACCATAGGTGAGAGTGGGAACGTAGATCGATCGGTAAATCGAGAGCTTTGCCCGCCAATTCAGCTCCCTCTTCACCACGACAGACCGATACAGCGACCGCATCACTGCTGACGCCGCACCGATCCGGTGATCTCACGCTCCATCCGTCCCTCACTCGTGAATAAAATATATATCATATTGCGTTTTTAAAAACCTGAATATGACCCCTGGGTTGCTTCTTTCCTAACCAGAATATTTGGTCATGTATACGCATATCAGAACATCCCCATTGAAAGGAACATTAATTTGTGTTCTGTGCACAAGGAATCTTGGTTGTTTGAGCATAGGAAGTACATATGCACCATCTATGTCTGGCGCATCACGTTCTCTCCATCTATTAATGAACACCTTAAAGTACAATAGTGTCAAGTACTGCTGGTGGGTCAGGGCCGGCATCAATGCGCAAACAAAGGCGATTGCTATCGGCCCCATGCTGCTGCTGTTAAGAAGAAGCGGAAATGATGTGTATTTGCGTCATGATGTTCTATGTTTGTTGCTGAATAGCAGGGAACATTATGCCAATTCATATGGTTTTAAAATAGGAAGGATATGTGTATTTTTTAACCTTTTTATCCCACTGCAGAAAAACTAGTTATTACGTTTTTGTAACACTGCGCTAGTGACCGATCAGAATAGAATTAAAAAGCATTAAGACATTTCATTTAAAAAACACAATTTTCCCTTACCTTTAGTGCCACCCCCTATTCTCAGAGCACCAATGTGACTGAACACAGCTGACAAAAAGCAGCCCACATTTAATGGGAATGATGAGAAAGAAAAGTTGAGTGTGTGCCAGGAATCTCTGTGCCGCACAAAGAGACTTCCCACACGGCCCGCTCATACAAACGTTGTACATTCACTGTAAACTTAAAGGAATAGGCCACCGTTTTTACATACTGAGATATGTTCTTACCTAACCGTAGCCGAGTTAATATATCCCCGTCTGGTCTTTGTCCGTGCGCTCTGTCAGGCAAACGGAGCACATACGCAGCCTCTCCCACATGTCACATAGCTCCAAAAAAGCTCACGATAGAAGCTACCAAGCTCTTCCACGTGTTGCCTATTTAAATAAAGTTACGTGAAGTGTTTATGCGAAGTATATTTACACAGAAATGTAACATGTCGATTTTATAAGCAAATAAAAAGGGGCACTATATTGTGAGGCGTAATGATACGAGGAGCACAACGTCCGCGCAGTAACTCCTAAAGACTTCCCCCGCTCACTTCCGTCAATAGAAGCTGCGTGACTTGTAGAGAGCCTTTTACAACAAGCAGAAAATATATTTTCGGAAAGTGCTGCGCATTCCTACCTCATGGTCGAGGTCCTGAGTCCTGTGTCGTCGTCCGGGGTGAGTTGGAAATCTGTGAAACATTACTACACTATATACTTTCCGCTTGTTATCACAGCCCACATAAAAGGCATTGTTCACAAGTTATCGTGCTAAAACTTGACGCTTCTTCAACTGTTTTCTGCGAGCTCTCTGCAAGTCACACAGCTTCCATTGACGGAAGTGAGCGGGGGAAGTCTTTAGGAGTTACTGCGCGGACGCTTTGCTCCTCGTATCATTACGCCTCACAATATTTTTATCCTTTTTATCTGCTTATAAAACCGACATGCTACATTTCTGTGTAAATATACTTCGCATGAAAACACATCACGTAACTTTATTTAAATAGGGAACACGTGGAAGAGCTTGGTAGCTTCTATCGTGAGCTTTTTTGGAGCTATATGACATGTGGGAGAGGCTGCGTATGTGCTCCGTTTGCCTGACAGAGCGCACGGACAAAGACCAGACGGGGATATATTAACTCGGCTAAGGTTAGGTAAGAACATATCTTAGTATGTAAAAACGGTGGCCTATTCCTTTAAGTTCAGACCTGACAAAACAATGGTGTCAATCACAGCAGCCATCACACGGTTCTGCTTAGGTCACCAAAATGGCAGCTTCATAGAAAAAGTGAGACATCCTATACATCAGGGGGCACATTCTATGCAGTACAACCAAAATAGGATTTAGTTAGATGTGAGTGCGCAACATTGGTTTTAATGACTTTCTACGATCGTGGAGGCTGTAACCTTAACCTAAAGAGGAAGTCAAAGAGTCAAAAACACACATTCAGGAAAAAGGACATTATCTGAACTTGGAGCAACATAACCACCTCTACTACATCATAAAGACACAAGTGAAACGGAAACCTGAAACTAGGAGGAAAAGCTTTATGATAACGCAGCTACAGTGGTTTGAAATGCCTTTCCTGAGCCCAGGCATTCGGATTAGAGGAATCGATCAAATGAAGCCAAGACACGTGACCAACGACTCCGCTGGAGTTCGAGGATTGATCCGAGCTAGCAGCTGTTTAGGGTCATTCCGCCAAATCGGTGCAGCTTGGTTAGCCAACTCCGGATTCTAACCACGCTACAGTCGCCTACCCCTGATGTGTGATCATTGTTAAATGCTTACTTTATGAAGATGGTGGTTTTAGTGACTTTACTAGTGCATTTTCCTTGTTTCCACACGATTGATCAGAGCTTTAGCTCATAGCATTAGCTTTGGGAGTGCTCTGTGCATCATCAAGGCCCAAACACATTCCCAGCACAGATCGGTGGGCGGGTCTTTCACAGTTTTTATGGTATTGATGCCAGAGAGAGCTGGCATCGCTAATTTTTTACCATTTAATCTAGCAGATTTGTTCATGTTTAGCGACAGTTTTCACTCGTCTGAATGGGCCGCTGTACATCCCTCTCTATCAACAATCTTTGTAGTGTGTTACTCCGCCCTTCTTTCTTCTACCACCAATCCACTGCATTGCATAGTGAGTTGCTAAAATGTAATACAGAGGGGTCGAGGAGGTGAAATTAAAATTAAAAAGTTGGTGAAAAGCTGGAAGTAGTTTTGCTCTGCATTAATCGGCTTGAACGTAGCCCCACAGTATCTTCTGTCAGGGCATTGATTGTGGCATTATACAGTATACGTGTATGGTTTTGTTTTCTTTGCATATCCCCTCATTAAAAAATTACATATTACATTAAACTATATATGCTGTTAATTTACTGTACATTATTCTGTTCCAGTTTGTTTTGCTGTGTGGAAGAACCGTAACATGCGCACCGTGACCAACTACTTCATCGTGAACCTGTCATTTGCCGACATCCTGGTGACCATAATCTGTTTGCCGGCCAGCCTTGTGGTGGACATCACAGAGACTTGGTTCTTTGGAAAGACACTCTGCAAAATTGTCCCATACCTACAGGTACTACACGTTTACAACAGTTATTGTTGCCTTTGTTATTATTTTGTTATTAACTTGGACTGGCCAGATAAGGAGATATCATGTCTATTGCCCACCTCGGAATCACTAGTATCACATCAGTATTTATCAATAAAAGAAAACTATGAGAGCATGTGTTTGCATGTGTCGATGGGTTTTCTCCAGGAGCTCAGGTTTCCCTCATCAAATCAGCATCAAAACATGCACAGTCAGTCCTCTTGTTAAGTGATTCTGACCATTGGCCTAGTTTAACATCTGGAGATGGGTCCTCGGGCACTGCACTACGGTCGCCCTCTGCTCCTTACAGGTTGCCCCAGCAGCACTGAAGGGTGGATCAAATGCAGAGGACAAATTTCCCCATGGGGACAATAAAGTACACTTCAACAAAAGTATAGTGGTGGATTATAAAGCAGCAGATATAATTGTTGAAAGCTCCACATAGTGCAAATCAACAGGAGCAAGATATTTAGTTATGAGTCTGATGGCAGGTCTGGAGTGTCCAGCGTGACAATAGCCAGCTGTGACCTGACCTGCAAGTCCAGAAGATGTACAGGTCATGGAGAGATGGGTGGCTACAGCTGATCACTTTCTCAGCAGCACGCACACAGCGCTACAGTCTGTGCTTGCCCCTGTGTGTAGCACACACTTGGACTTGATGATGGCCGTATAGAAGTGCATGAACATCTTGGTTGGCAGCTTGGGTTTCCTCGGATACCACAGAAAGAACATCCTCTGATGAGGCCTAATTGATGAGGGAGCTGCTGGTTGACTCCCACTTAGTTGGTGCCCAGAACGTGGAAGGAGTTCATAAAGAGATACCTAATATGTCAAAGATATAGAGTGTTTTAAAACAGACAAATACAGTCCCACAACCTCCTCACTCAGAGCCTTGAACACAGCGCGAACCATTTATTTTTGCATTTGTCCTGAATACATGCCAAATAAGATCAATTTCTGTCTTCGCTACATTTTGTCTGGTATGATGTATGAAATGCTAATAAGTTGGGTATGACTTTGTACTTGTTCTGAAATTGCTTTTTTTAAAGGCCTTTGTGATGCAACTTTTATCACCTTTCAGTTAAATTAATTCTCTCTTGGTGCCATTACTATGCCATCATCGTTATAACTTGTGGAAGTTCATAGCTGCTGTTCTTGCACCGAGGCTTGATTGACTTCAAAGGATTTGTTTGCAATAAAACAAAACAAACTCAGTTTAAATTAATTGGCCCTGAAATGTCATGAATGAAAGCTGGGCTGTTCCCTCACCACCACCAGCAGCAGCAGCTACTACACACACCAGTGCACAGAACGAAGCATTTACTCACCTTTATCTTTCAAAGCCAGAAAGGGCAGCAGTGGAGAAAGGTCTGTGTAAAGATCTGCAAAGGCTTTTAGGCTACAGTCAGACCAAGAAAAAAGGGTTTTAGAGACAGCAGATGCCATAAGGAGAATAAAGTGACTCCTAAGTAAAAACGTTTTTTTTGTTCATTGCTTTCTTTTGTTTTTACTGTTTTTTCCTCTATTTAGATGCCGCTATTTTTTTCACATGCTTTGAACCATGCGGCTTATTTAACAATCAGATTTCTAGATTTTTACAGTTATTCTTAATATTGTGTGCGACATCCCACCCATACGACACTAGATACCTCTATTTCAACAATAGTTTTGATGGTAGCCTGTTCAGTTTGTAAACTCCACTACCTTAAGGTTAAGGCCTAAGGTAAGGCTAGGGTTTGTTCTAGTAGGCCCACATATTTTTAATAATTATCTTGTGTGTCAGAATGCCGGGACGTTTGATGAAAAAAAAAAACGGCAATTAGACCTGAATGTCGGGGGGGTTGTGGTGAAGAAACAATGGGAGATGGTTTCCCACTCATCTGCACAATAACTCAGAGGTGGCAAACCCCATCACAGTCTTCCTCTTGTAAACAATGTGGACGCCTGTGGTTTAAAGTGCAGCCTGTGTAAAAAAATGTTTCTTTATAAATTTTGTTGGTGCGGCTTATATTGCTGCGCGCTCAATAGTCATAAAATGACGGTATAACGTGGCCAAAAGACAACAAACAGGACATTTTTCCATACTGAGACGTGTTCTTACCTGAGCTTAGACAAGCTGATGCGCACCTGTCTGGTCTTTGTGCCCGTGGAAGAGCGCGTTAGCTTCTAACTTCACCCCTGTTTGGAGCTATAGAAACACATTGGGAGAGGCCAAATGCTAGCAACATCTTTGGTTGTTTTGCGTGACTGAGCGCACGCACAAAGACCACATAGGTACAGCTCATCTAAGCTCAGGGAAGAACATATCTCAGTATTGAAAAACGGTGGCCTGGTCCTTTAATCAAGAACATGTGTAGAGTTTTGTTTCATTTACTAAAGTCATGCATCCTCCTTAAGTCTGTTGCTAAGCATTTAACAGCAGACAGATCTCCATTTGAGTAGTTTAATTATTACCAATACTCTGAGGAAGGGAGAGGTGTGGTTAGGTTAGGTTGCTTTATTTGTACCCGTATTTGTCTTGCAGTTCTGATAAAAACTAGTCAAACATTAAAACACATTATACAAAGATAAGCGTCACATACATGTTTAAATATAAAGCTTGTTAATGCTCCAGATGCTAACAGGATGTGAGAGAGCAGACGAGCTGCGGTGCTGGTGACAGAAAGACGTAGGTGCTGCACAAGGATGCGCTGATTCTGTCTAATAAAACCAGATGAAGTCCAGTCTAAAAATGTCTATGCCGACTTTCTATCAGGAGTTTTATCATATATCTATGGCGAGTCAAGAGGGACAGTCCAAAGATAAAGAAAATGCGGTTGTTTATAAATGATTTACTATTTTGCTGCGGCCCGGTATGCAAATGCATCACGGCCTGGTGGTTGGAGACCACTGTTCTAGATAACATGTTATTTATTTATTTTCATCATATTGGGTCAAAACAAGATTTTAAAATAATGATCAGGAACAAAACAAGGCTGAAATAGAAATGGATTAGGAATTAGGAAATGACTATAACTGAATTTTGTACAGCTTTACATTACGGTGCATTTTCTATTTCGGTCGATATTATAATGTGCCATTATACTTACTGCCGGTATATACTCGTCTTCCTCTTCCGCGCTCCAAACACGAGCCCCTCATCGTCTGGCTTCACAAAGTTGTGATCCAGATTGTCTGTGCTAGTAACAAACCAGCTTGGCTTGTGCCAGATGGTTTTCTTTTGCACTCTGCTCCGACACATGAGCGGAGCACTCTGAAGTTGCTTAGAATATCTTCATTTCAAAGATTTCTGAGTTGGGCAAACATGTTCATTGAGCCTGTTCCAAAAATAACTTTGAGAGTCAGCCTTGTGATCCATGCCAGATTCCGAGACTCCGTCCCAAAAAAGAACAGAACTTTGTGAGAAATTAAAGACTTGTTTTTGTTTTTTATCTGCAAAAACACTTGTGAAGTGCTTGTATTTCTATTTATCAAGTGTTACACAGTGTGGCTTTAAATTAATTAGATTTGGCATAAAAGTGATTTTGTTGCTTGATGTTACTGGCTCATGGACACTCCCAGGCAGGCTGGTGTCGCTGGTGGTAAACCATAACATTATGACCATCCAGATGGACATGGCAATAGGATGGACCTTTTTCAAAAGCTCCACTTTGGACAGACTATGAGTGTGTTAGATGTTTTGCATACTTGTCCCTATTAAATAAGTAAATAAATAAATGTGAGAAAACAACAGAGTGAGAGTGCTTCACTGGGTTAGAGATATGACAACTGTGCAGACAGGTGCTCTTCCAGGACAATCAAAAGATGAAATGAATTGCAAAATACACCCTGATGACAAAACAAGTAAGCCAAGTAGTCCAAGGCACACTGACTGAATTAAAGTCCTTTATTCTAAGCAGGACGCCAGCACTTTTTTGACCGGTGCGCTCCTCGTTTTTCAGGTGGTGTTTTCGTTTCACTTGTGTCTTTCATGATGTCATACAGGTGGTTATGTTGCTCCAAATTCAGATGATCTATATATTTTCCTTGAATGTGTGCGTTTGCCTCCTCCCGCCGCGTTCACTCTGCTCTGAACAGCATTGCCGCTAATTCCTACAGCTCTAACGCACCTGCTGCATTTCACGTTGACAATACAAAGGAATCAAGCGCACGTGCCGTGCGATCCGCGTGTGTGTACGCACCTTCAGTGTGCTCTGATCGGTCTGGGCGTCTGCGGCACAGCCTTTGTGTCCGTAGACCCCTCAGTCACGTCCCTGGTTGTCGGGTCCTGGCTTCATGATCTGACCAGCATGTGTGCGCCCTACTCCACGCTCTATCTCCGTCCAACCATGCTCACTCCAGCGGCCCCTTGTCCCGTCTCTCAAGTGTCCACTGCGCACCCTTCCATTTGCGTAGCGGCCTGTCCTGGCTGCCCTCGGTCGAAGTGCCTTTCGCCCTTTTTCTGCTTTAAGTGCGTGCCATAGCGCAGGTGTCCCCAATGGCACGCAAAAAGGATTAGCAATAGTCAGGTGACTGGGCAACCAAGACAGGGAAAGCTGAACATTAAAATAAGAGCAACTGAAACATGCAAAAGAAATATAAAACTCATTTTGTATGCCGCTGTGCCAGATGATAAATACACCACTACGCACCTCTTAAGCTCTCACCTTTTTTTATCCACAGACAGTCTCGGTGTCCGTTTCAGTCCTGACCCTGAGCAGTATCGCCCACGACCGCTGGTATGTCATCTGTCACCCGCTGATGTTCAAGAGCACGGCGAGGAGAGCACGGAAAAACATTGCGTTCATCTGGCTGGTGTCCTGCATCATCATGATCCCTCAGGCAATAGTGATGGAGTGCAGCAGCCTGGTCCCCGAGCTCACCAACAAGACCAGCCTGTTCACTGTGTGCGACGAACACTGGGGAGGTACGTCCTGACAAAGAAAACAAACACACCCCTGTAGTGCAATCTGAAGACACGTATACGTTTGTGAGTGCAATATTTGTGTTAAGTACGTAACTTTGGAATGGAAAGGGATAAAGACTAACGTAAACAGTTACCTGCCAGTTTAGGGTTGGCATTTATACAGACCCAAATCTCAAAGCAAATTGACTGCTGTTTGGATGTAAAATAAATAAAAAATAGAGCAATCAGATTTGATCGATATAGCTCCTTCCTTGCAACAGCCAAAAGGTGCACAATGCTTTTTTCAAAGTAAAAAAGAATCACAAAACATAAATGAAACAACAAATAGAATAGGCTTTTCCATCTTCAAGGTGTCTCTAGGTGAAGCCAAAATACAGCAAGATGTCTGCGTATGAGCTAGAAAAATACATAGGCCACAACACAACATAAATGCTGCCAGTACTACAAATATAAATTATACGATTGATCAACTTTTGATTGAGTTTTTTGTTTCCCTTTTTCTAAAGCCCAATATTGCCACGGGCACCAAAATGGTTCGGGCTGGCCCTGCACAGGGGTGTTCCTTTGTGCCATCCGGCTGTATAATGCAGCCACTGCAGGGAGGAGCGAAAAAGGAGAGCTGGACATTTGTCCTGTGGTGCCTTAATTGACTTTGTTGTGCATTTTGTTTTTTCTGGTGAGAGTCCGTCAGCAGAGAAAACCTTTAAGTTTTATTATATATATTTTTTATATATTTGTTATTTTCCCCCCAAATTTTCCACAAGAAACAAGCGGTGTACATAAGAGGATACTTACTCAGGCCTCCTGGGCAAGATATAAGTTCTCCATTTCTCTCGTATTTTGTAAACTTTGAACTTTTTTTCTGAAATGAAATTTTTTCCAAAACAAATATTGCATATACAAGATTGAACTCAGGGGTCTAATCTAGTTAGGTAGTTCCTGTAAGAGTAAGAAGTATGTAACATTGATGGAACAATGAGGTACAGGCAGTTTAAATGCCAGCAAAATTACTGATTAATTTTACCCAGACCTCTGACTTGATTTCAAAAGCTGTCAATTTGCAACGCCCTTTTACTCCTGCTGCTGAGCAAGCGTTTGATTTATTAAACATAGGGCAGTCTTTGGAGGAAAGGTGAGGATTAATATAGCCAGAGAGCAGATTAGCCTGATAGGATATTTTTCAAAGCCCAAAAAGGGAACTCATCTTCAGACAGTAATTAAATATCTCAGAGGGATTTACTGACCTAAGTGTTAACCAGATTAACCCTGAAGTAATTCTGTTAGAAAAGCTCTTTGCATAATCTCCTCATAATGGATTACATTCTAATGAAACATATTTCTTCTCTCAACAGCGGATATCTACCCCAAAGTCTATCACATCTGTTTCTTCATTGTGACGTACTTGGCACCGCTGTGTCTGATGGTTCTGGCATACATCCAGATCTGTCACAAACTGTGGTGTCAA
Source organism: Gobius niger (assembly GCF_951799975.1). Classification (NCBI taxonomy): domain Eukaryota; kingdom Metazoa; phylum Chordata; class Actinopteri; order Gobiiformes; family Gobiidae; genus Gobius; species Gobius niger. The sequence goes on from NC_136858.1 coordinate 23,606,251, forward strand.
CAGGTGAGTAGAGAGAGGCCATTTAAAATCTACATTCAAAACCGCTGAAATGCCTGAAACTTGTTGCGCAGTTGGATGCAAATTAGTGGTGTCCGAATTTCTTATGTCTTTACTCTTTTAATGGGGTCCCATTGTACTTTTCAATCGGATATCTCAAATTATTAGCCTATTGAAAACTGCTGTAGCATAGAAGGATTTACTGTCAATGTGAGATTTACTGTTTGTTAATCTGTGAAAGATAGAAGAAGAAGAACTTTATTTTTATAGCACCTTTTACAGACATAGTCACAAAGCGCTTTACATGAGACAATTGTACATTCACTCCATACTCGGTGGCGGAAAGCTACGTTTGTAGCTTCAGTTTCCCCTGGGGGAGACTGTCAGAGGCGCTTTCGCGCTTTCTGCGCCAACGGACCCTCTGACCACCACCATACAGTCACTCACACACATCATTCATCCTGGCCTATTGTGCATGTTTTTAGTGGTAGGGGAAACCGGAGTACCCGGAGGAAACCTACGCAGACACAAGGAGAACATGCAAACTCCACACAGAAAGGCCCCGTGCAGGTGGGAATCGAACCCGGACCTTCTAGCGGTAAAACGAGAGCACTAACCGCTGCGCTACCGTGCCGCCAATCGATTGTTGCATAAATCGATAGCGATTTATACAACAAGCTGGGTGTCAAATTCAGTGTGTTTTACAATATTATTAGCCTGCTGGTTTAGCGAAGTGTCAAGTAACTTACCTTACTCATGACAATGAGACTATCCTTTCTTTTTGGTTGCCATACAGATGTATTCGATACCCATCCTGACTCAAAATATCTGTATGCAGAAAGGCTTTTATATGCTTTTCATGATTTTCCTGTGTATGAAGACGGAAAGTCTATCAAGAAATTATGTAAATATCGCCAAACTCGTGTGAAGGTATGTTGACCGAGAACTTCACGTCAGTAAATAACTCGGCCGGAAGCGTGTATGGGTCTGTAATATCCAACAATGACAGTTTGTTTGCATATCGAAGTGCCGCATTTCCTTGTAAGTGAGTTGGAACAGATGTAGGTGAAAAAACACTGCATAATTGTTTTTTTGATACATCAAAGATTTAACACAAGCAATAGGTTTTGATTTCTATACTTTCTACTACTACTTTAATTCCACCATTAACTACCTTTAAACATATTTGATATATTTTACACATACATGTATATTGTATTTTAATGCAATTAGCATTTTTACATATTTACATTTGCAACATTGGCACACAATGTATTGTAGACAAACCATCTGTCGTTCTTTCGCTCATACAAGACGTTTCTGACGTTGTTTGTAGTTCAGGAGCGGCTTAACAAGAGGAATTACGACACCTCAGGCCCATGTCCAGGATCCGTCTGCGTGTAGTGCAGTGTTAATTTCATCGATTAAAATATTTAGTCTTCATTTTAGTCAAAGTGATATTTTTGACGACTAAAATTGGACTAAAACTAAATTAAACGTTTTTCATGAGACTAAAACTATGACTAAAAATGTCCAGATATTTTAGTCGACTAAAATAAGACTAAATAAAAATGAAAGGGAGAGACTAAAATTTAGTTGACTAGATTTACTTGCAATTTTAGGCGACTAAAACTAGACTAAAATTGAAGATATTTTTTGGACTAAAACTAGACTAAAATCGAATTACATTTTCAAGACTAAAACTAAATTAAAATACTGGCTCTATCCACTGACTCCAGCCTCAGTCCACTCCTTGTGAAGGTCCCCCATGGCCTTTTCCAGACTGCGCTCATCCCTGCGGCTTGTGCACCTTTTTCCTCCACACTTTTTCTCTCCACTTAACATTCTGTTCATGTGCTTTGATACAGCACTTTGAGAACATCCAATTACTTTTGCTATTACCTTTTGTGGCTTTCCCTTCTTATGGAGGGTGTCAGTGATGGTTTTCTGCACAACTGTCAGGTTCCTCTACTGAACCACAGAGAGACCATTTAAGATCTCAGGGGCCCTTTGCAGGTGTTTTGGATTAATTAGCTAACGACAGGGTGACACTATCAAAATTATAACAAACAAAGGCTTGACATACTTGCATACATACAGAAATAAATGAACTTTTTTCACACTATTTTAAACTCTGAGTTTCACCTGCAGATGTGATAGGAAGCACAATTGGGAGGCTTCTTATCATGGCGCATGACGCACATCCGGTTTGACCAATTTGCTGATTTCGGCTCCAGCCTCACAATGCACAGCTACTTGTTGCACACCAGATATGTGCAATTAGTCGCTGATTGCCCCCACCTGGCCTGCTTCTGCTGGCAGGTGAGGGGCGGGGCAAATAGGCAGGTGATGGGAGGGGCTTGTCGCAGTTTGACAGCACACATATCATTTCATGTTTTGTTTCTCATAATGTATGTCGTCTACTGAATTGTAAAACAGTACTCACAGTCCCCAAGTAGCATTTTCCCCAGGTACTTCGTCATTATTTTGGTCACTACTTTTCACTTCTTCCTGAGTAAAATAATTTCAAAGCAAAGTTACTCTTGTTTGAGTGAATATTCCATCGACTCCAGCCAGCTCTGTTTGTATTTCTTAGATTCCTGGAAGCACTTCGGTGTTGCACAAGAAGTTCAAGACCTTCCGGTGCTCCTCTCCGAGTGCGGGCTCTGGAGAGTCCGTGAGGGTCCGCACCAGCACCGTGTGTGCTGAGATCAAACAGGTGCGGGCCCGGCGCAAGACCGCGCGCATGCTCATGGTGGTTCTGTTTGTGTTCGCCCTCTGCTACCTGCCCATTAGCGTGCTCAACATCATGAAGAGGTGAGGGCTTCTACAGATCTGAACACCCACTGGATGAATGGGATACAGAACATGAAAAGCTGTGGCAAAAACAGGAAATACTGCCTACATTCAATAGCTGTAAAGTATGTGCTGCGATGTTGTATTTAATGTAGAATGTGATGTTGTCAGAAGACTCTGTGCTAGTTTAAAGGGGTTAGATGCAAGTTCGTCATTTTATGCTCACTACTGCCACCTCAGGTCTTATGCGTAAGTGCAGCTCATGCATGACGGCACTTCGGACCGAATTAACACCGTTTTGTAACCTGGCTAACACCATGCTGCTGTGTGCGCTCGAATTATTTCGAACTGCACAACAGCCTGGGGACCATGGCCGAAATCTCCGGTGGATTTGGGAACCAATCACAGAGCGAGGAGGGACGGCAAGACGATGACGCGCGATTCGATATACGGAAGCTTGTAGATTATTTACGGATAATAAAAAAAAAGTTTATTTACGGATCCAACGTGACAGCAGCAGACACGATGGTATTTTTTGATCAAGCTTTAGACCTTGTTCTAAATAATTTAGCTCAAAAGTTTACAGCGGGTACGTCATACGTCATCTCATACGATGATACGATTGGCCATGGCTACGTGCAGACGCATGAGACTTTTTTTTTTTTTTCCGTATCGCCCAATAAACGAGTATGGACGATCGTAAACCACACCTCTCCTACAAGAAAATGAATTGGTGGTCCCCAGACTAAATATCACTTGTGATTTTAGTCTGGTGTTAGCCAGGCTAACCGTTTTGAGTGACAGTGCAAGATTTTAGAGGCAGTTGTGGTGAACAGGTCTGAGCTCATTCTACACACTGGGACATGGCTGGAACATGTAGGGGGAGGAAAATACATCATTTTAACATTTTTAAACTCTGTATAGTCCCTTTAAATAAGCTGAAGTTATAACCCAAAGGCAGGAGATTAGTACGGTAATGCAATTAGTACCGTTTCTAATACCAAACCTAAGCCACTCTTGATGCTATAATTGTTATTTGACACTAATACTATTTAAATACAAGTACACGTGACATATTTTATGAAATGCATTGGCTCTGAAATGTGCTTATTTAGATCATGCTTTTAATCGTTTGACTCTTTAAGTGTATTATTTGTGTTCATTTGCAGGGTTTTTGGGACATTTAAGAATTCAAATGATCGGGAGACCATTTACGCTTGGTTCACCTTCTCTCACTGGCTTATTTACGCCAACAGTGCAGCAAATCCCATCATCTATAATTTCCTCAGTGGTAAGCATTTCAAATGTTTTCCATTGCCCTTTGTGATGAACCGCGATATACAAGGTCTTTTTCTCCATTAGGTGCATAAATGCAACATCAATACAACAAAATGGTGTGTGATTTTCTTTTAAGTAGTCACCGTTTGATGACGCTATTCAAGGATGCATCTGTAGCTGTCGCAGCATAGCACATAAAAGGACAAGCACAAATTGTTTCTTATCCATTATCTTTCCAAAAGAATGCTATAAATAAAGCTGAAATAAATCGTTCAGAGAATTCTTAGGAGTTGCTTGGGCTTAAGCATTGAAAAACCCTTAGGAATCACACAGTCGATGCCTTGAGCAAAGATGTGGAACAGAGAACTTTTATGAGTCATACCAAAACTGTACCAGTGAAAGTTTTCCAAGTCTTTTTTTTCTTCTCCAAAACGTTTGTTCGGAAGAGCACAAGTTTTGTGAGCAGTGTGGGCAATTTTCAAGGAGTGAGAGTTGTAATTTGAAACATTTATTATTTATGAAGTTTCTCCATGGCTGATAGGCTACTTACAGATTTAACACAACTTGAAGAGTTTTCTCAAACTTCTGTCTAATTTCTTGGTTAAAAAAAAGGAAAAAAGGGAAAACAAAGTATTATATGAGCTTATTTTTTCAGTCTAATTTGCCTCGTCGAAATAAATCTTACTTTTTGCAAGATAGGCAGAGTGCGGGAGATTCTTTTCTATAACATTTACAAGCATTAAGCACAATCGCTGCTCACCAATACTAACTCTCCATTGGAAAAGCATTGTGGATGCCGTTTGAACTTGTGATAGTATTTGTGCTTGTTTCTGCACAGGTAAATTCCGTGGAGAGTTCAAAGCGGCCTTCACTTGTCACTGGTGCGGACACGGCCAGAGCGGCTCTCAGAAGACCCGGATGAGAGCCAGCACTGACAGCAGAAAATCCCTCTCAACGCAGCTCCACAACATGGACAATGTGTCGCGCATCTCTGACCAGATAGTGTAATGACGAGAGAGAAGCGTATTTACATAAAACATTTTTCTGTTCAACAATCACTGGATAATTCATACAGCATAAGAATAGATTTCCAAGATGATGAAAGCTCATGCTTTGTGAATGCGATTGAGTGAGTGTAGTTTGTTCATGTGCCCATTGGGATAGAAAGATATTTTTACATGTCACACATTAAGGCTGCACAGTTTTGTAAAAAAAAAAAAAAAAAATACTGATTGTAAATTTTCTGAGTACCGGTACTGCAATTTGGATTTTCATTTTTATAGATATAAAAGACATATTGAGATTCCAGGCACATAATTTTGGTGCTCTGTTATGTACAGCTCAGACGATTGTAATCTTTTGTGATTTGTGACCATTCAATTTGTGATTTTGATTCATTTGCAACTTGCAAGTAATTGTGCAGCCCTACAACATAGTGATCATTCTTACTGCCAACTCGGGCTCTGTGAAGAATGGCCTTCTAGGCCCACTTCCCTGACAGGTTGAACAAACAGAAAAAATCTAATCATCACAATCCTAAGGAGGATCTTAATTAAAACAAGAAAAATAAAGCTTACTTGGTTATACTTTATTTTTACACTACCCTTGATACATTGTACCTAGCTAAATTGAGTACAATGTTATGGGCTTTGTAACAATGTGTAATAAATTGTACCTATGGGTTAGATACACAATGGAATTACATGTATTTGTAGTTTGTAGGTACATAATGTAAAAAGACATAACTCTAACTCTAAACCTAACCTTGAGCCCTATAACCTTAAGGGTCTCGTGTCCTATTACATCATGTACTTACAAAGTACTAATATAAGTTATTCCATTGTGTACGTACTACATAGGAACAAGTTATTACAGATTGTTACAGAGCACATTGTAACTAAATTTAGTTACATTGTACTAAATTTAGTTAGGTACAATGTATCAAAGTAGTGTAAAATAAAGTGATACCGCTTACTTCTTTAACATTTTATCATTGGTCAATAAACTGACTAGCATGTGCATAAAGGAAAGAGAAAATCGCTTATTTTTTATTGTTATTTGCACACCATAAAGTTCAAAATGAGTGGTATTTGTTTCGTGATATGTTCCTGCCTTGAGCTGATATATTGTATTTTTTTTCCAAAACGTTGAATAGATTTTGTATGTGATTTAATGTGAATATCTGTAAATATCATAATTTTAAATCAGATCTATAGTGAAACACCACGATTAATATTCGCCGCAAGAATGTGTCTTAAGAAATGTAATTTTTTTTGTGGTGCAGCAAAAACTAATAGAAATGGTGTTATATCGAGTCAATCATGATTTCTAAAGGCTAATGTTTACTTTTGTGCTTCAGGGGACTCCCAGTCAATAATGCTGGACTTCCACACAGAGAGGCCCTGTCAGTCATCACTGATAATTGGACTGAGCAAGTGCAGCAATTATACAACCTGCTATATCTAATATACATGAAGTGTATTGACAAGAAATGTCACAATGAGGGGAAGTTTTTGTAGCAGCTCCAAGCCAAGATAAATTATCTGAGACTGGTTAAGAAATTCATCATAAAATGAAATACAAAATGGACTTGAACTTGCAGATGTATTTTTATCCGCTTCTAAAGGGACAATCCAAAAGGTCAAAGGTTTTGTTCTTAACGCACAAGCAGAAGAATCATAAAGAATCAATAAATAATAATTCAGTTATGCGCATGTCTTTTGGAGACTTCTTACCAGGAGCAACTGCTGTTTGGCATTCAGTGCGGATTTAAGCTTAAGGAAAAATGCATGTTAATGTAGTGAAGTGATGGATTTGTGCCGGTCCAAACTACCTCAGGCTTGTAAACGAAAGGAATGCAGAATCTCCCAGAAAGCTCTGCCTATACCAATACCCCTGCCCGGAAAGTCTTACATTACTGGATACTTTTACCTTTGTGAATCCTGCCTGTCGTTGTCAATACAGTCAATGATGTGCAAGGCTGGTTCTTTGTTACATTTTTAAGTGGATTAAGACTTACTCGATTCTCAGTGGATTCAAGTAAAACCTCAAAGGTTTGGTCATAGCTGGGAGATAATCTGCACATTTATTTGTTATTAATGCGCTGCTTTAGGTAGAGCTCTCTTGAGATAGACGTGCAATATGTTTTGTTTGTCATTAGCAAGCTGTCAATCTCCTATCTGTTTCATCCATTGGATTCAGATGTTCCATCCGAAGTAGAGATTGTTAAATCAGATTTCTGTTGTGAAGCTTTCTTGTTGAATTTGTACAAAACAAAATAGCGCTGTTGCTGCTTCCTTAATGCACAGTATTTGCTTTTGTGTTATGTTAGGTTGGCTTGTGCGATTAATAGATGGAATTATTTTGTTCTCTGACTTTGTACAGCTTTTTTTAATAATGTGACGTACATGTAGCTTCAATCTTTACAGTTTGTTGCCATAGAGTGTTTTGTAGCGACAAAGACCCACTCGTTACAGTAATTAAGAAGTCGACCTTTGCTGACCCCTTGTGGCAAGAGCGAGTACTTAGATTGTTGCAAACTGGGACAAAATAATAATAGGCTAATAAAAAAGATCTAGTGTTGTTACTTATATCTTTTTGTGATGTTGAGTGTCAAGTAGAATAATAATTTGTATCATGAAAACTATGATTGAAAAATAAATATTTAAATGTATGGGCTCCTTGCAAAGTCTAGATTCAAGCAAATGGTCTTCGTGGGGGGTTAACAGAAACCCTAATCCATTTTTTTTCATTATTGATTTGTATTTGTCGCACATCAGTCTATTTCAAGACATTTCTGCACGTAACTGATATTCTTGATCAAATATTTGCTTTTCCTCTGTAAAAAAAAGAAATAAAAGAATATATAAATATCAAGTAGCTCTGGTACATTATATATAGCTCTTTTCAGTTGTGTCTGCTTTTTGCAGACACAATGTGACATTTCAAATCCATTTAAAGTAAATGTCTTGTGACATTTTACTTACCTGCATCTCCTGACACTTGTTGAATACAAATATTTAATGAAATTGCATGGGCTTGCATCATACTCCAGTGATTAGTGTTTGCTCCTTCAATCTCAATTGTGCTAGTGGACGACTTACTGACAAAAACTTGTCAACTGGATGGAGTTATTAACTGAAGACACATCCAAGAGGTTTTCTCAAATCATCTGGTCTGGAAACTGGATTCATTCCTCTTCAGTTGTCTAGGCTATCACAAGTTAGGCTCAAAGGATGAATTCATACATTTGTTTCAGCTGATTGAACATGTTCAATTCTGAATAACCCAGTCCAGATAACTTTCTTTTTTTCTTTTTTTTTTTACAATGGAAAACATCTGGACTGAGGCTGATTCAAGAGTGTTGCCTAAACACTTATCCCTTATGCAGTTATGCCGCCCAATCTGGCCAGATATCCCAAGGAGATTGGAAACGCCAGGAAGCCTGGGTGAGTGAATGGTTGGCGGTGGTCAGAGGGGCTGACGGTGCAGATTAGCTGCCTTGCTTCTGTCAGTCTATCCCAGAGCAGCTGTGGCTATATACATAGCTAACCACCGCCAAGTGTGGTGAATTTAAAGCAAAATTATAAAGTGACTTTGAGCATAAGTCTGATGCATTATCATTATCATGTAAAATGTTTTTGTAGTAAATTAATCTGTAAAACCAAAATGTGATTTGACATGCTGAGTGGGGACACAAATATAAAATACATTTATTTAAAAAATCTAACATACCCTACATTTAAACGTTAAGTTTCTAAGTCACATCCAAATGTGAGTAGGAAATCAGCAATTTCAGAACGTACAAAAAACATACCTGCACACTGCTTTTTATAGAATACAGGACTAAACATACTGTATTTCAGTTGTAGGCACAGTGGCTGGGTCATGTGGATGCCAGTATTGTATTAGTGTTGGTGTTTAAAGGGGAGGGCTGTGGCTAAGGGTGGATTCAGTTCAAGGACAGAAGAACGAGCAGTGGATGAGCAGACAGACAAGTGTCTGCTGCTACCATGAGGCTGACATGGCTGAGAGCAGCGCTAATATTTGGTGAGCATATTTTTTTGTTATTGTATGTCATTTGTGTGTTAGATTTCATTTAAACTTTTTCTGTGTATCTGTATAAGATACTGTACTAATATACATAGGCCTATTACTGGGATGGGATATATGTGCTCATCTAGTCACCTTTGTAACTAGTCTATCAAATGTTATCAGCCCCCTGGTTGTTTTTACTGGCCACTATTTTGGTTGTTGTGAAGTTTTAGCCATATATATATATTTTTTTAAGTATCATTCAACCATGCGTGTCATCCAGTCTTATTATTTTACCCATGACCCAGAAGAAGCCTCTAGTAGTGAGAGAGTTGAAATATTATTACATGAATACATGGGGTGTACCCTTGTGCAGTAGAAAGACATTTCCAAAATGAGTAATTTCAGATCTAGACTGAACTCACCAGGCCATCATGGCAGGCGAAAGTTCAGGATTTACCAGCCAAAATGAAACTGACACAACCCTTGGCAAAAGTCAGTAGTGTCTGGCCCTGGTGCTCCTTGCCTCTGGATGGTAAAAATTGCCCAAATCCTGTGTGATATTATATCTACACATTCTAAGCCCCTGAAAGAACGGTTAACTATTGAATCTACAGACCTAATGATAACATGTATTGTGTATATATATGATCTTTATAAATGTTTGCATTTTAGGTCATTTTATGCCTCTAATCTGTGGCCTCACTCGTCCGACTGCTGACTGTTTGTCTACTGTGGACCTCTGCATGTCTGATTTATGCTGGGCGACAAAAGCAGGCAGCTTCTGTGAAGAAAATGGTAAAAAAAAAAAAAATGTCTTTCTTTATTTATTGGTGTGTACTATAATTGAAGTTATGTAACACGATTCCCACAAACAGCCCATGTCTCAATTGAATTGTCTTGGCCCATTGCTTCAATTTAATAACAAGCCAATAGCCAGCAGCAGATAAAGTGATTGTGAGGGAAGTGGCCATTTTTGAAGGAGAGACATAAGGGTAAAAAAAAAAACAGAACATTGATAGATAGATTTTTTTTTTCACACAGGGGTTATTTTGAAAAGCAAATGAGCTTCTGTGTTGGCTTACAAGAACTCATGGTGTGTTCATCCTTCATTGATTGTAGTTTTTAGCTTTACTTGCTTGTTTTGTGTTTGAATTGTGTGTTGAATTATTTTGTGTACCGTAGCAATTTATTAAAGCTTGAGTTCGAAATTATGCTCTAATTGATATGAAATGCATGTTTTACTATTTTTTTTGGCTTTTTGCCCCTTAGTTTCAGATTTAAGTTTTAAAAGCCTTAAATTTACAATATATCAATAATAGCAGGTGTGCAGGAACACCTGCTGGGCACACAGCCTCAAGGGAAATCCTTTTTTTTCCCTTGTCATTTTAGCTGAAGGGTGCCAAGTGAGCGAGAGGACGGTGTGTAACATGAGCCTGGCCAGTGTCCTGGGGCAGTTCCCCTCTCTCAGAGCCTGTGTGTGTGAGCAGGAGGCTGACCTGTGTGACTCTATACCAGCGCTGCTCGCACAATGCCATCAAAAGCCAGGTGCAGTCTTCTTACTGTTCTATGGACAGGCTTTCAGAGCTGAAATTACATTTGTGTTTGCCAAAGATATCAGATGAATGGGAAGAATGTATTTGCGTTTGTTTGGGCTTATTAGGTTTTATTTATTTGTGCAGCAGTTCAATGGCAGAGAATCTCCGAGAACGACTGGCAATCAAGCACGTTACTGGACTTGGGTATTTATTTATTAAAATGATATAATTGTGAAGAAAAGGTTCTTTCAGGAGCATAATTAGACCCTTCTCAAAAATTGCTCATATTTACAATTTGTCCATATTTTTTGTATCATATCGTCATGTCCTGTAGACCATGATGCATCTGAATCCTGTCTGGAGAGCATAAGGCGTTGTCTTGGCGACAGCGTGTGCAACAGGTTGATGGCACCAGTTCTACAGCAGTGTATGGGCCCGAACTGTGAGCACCATAGATGTCAAGAAGCCACTGTGAGTTTCTACCGGAGCATGCCTCTACACATTGCCCAGCTGTTGGTCATGTGCCAGTGCCAGGACTCAGATGAGGCATGTGTGAGCATGAGCTCTGCCCTGCACAGCGGAACGTGTGGCACAGAGAGACGGAGCTGCCTGCACACTGCCAGACAATGTGTTGGAGACCCAGGCTGCAGGTACTTGAGCACAACATATGGAAATGGATAAACCATTTGGAGATTTGTAAACAGATTTGCTGACGTGAATAACAAAGATTAGGTCGATGCCATGCAAATGCTCATCCAAGCAACACTAAAACAGAGTATATAATATTTGAATGTGTGAATACATTTTACTGATATGTAAATACCAACAGTTTCATTATTTCTGTCCTTCCAGTACATTGTTGCTATCCTCTATAGATGAATGAACTGTAGTTGTGTATTTCCAGGAGGCAGCTGAGTGCATTGCAGTCCAGATGCTGGAGATCAGTGGAGCCACACTGCCTGAATGACCTCCACATAGATGAGTGCTTCAGTCAGATGAAGCCGGCTCTCATCCTCGGAGCTCACACAGAATGTCAAACAGCCTTTTTGGACACTGTGGGTACCACTCTTCATTTTCCCTGCACTTGTGAGGGTCTGCTGAGCCCTGACCTGCAGACATGCGCCATTATTCATGAGGTTTTCCACAATAGAACACACTTCAGTAAGTCCTATATCCATTCCTATTGAATCCATGTTTCCATTATTGATGCAGTGTTTGTAACAGTCTTTGTGTTTTGTTCAAACGCGCTCACAGTAAAACAGTGGAAGCACAGAAATGCCCCAACCAAACCTCCTGACCGATCTGATGATGCTCTTTTTGACTTGAGTGGTAAAAAGGATGACAAAATATACTGTTAATGCTACGTAAATTCATTATTACTCTATTTACATTCTGTTTCATCAGATTATCTCCTGTCTGGGTTCGCCTGCCTGCTGCTTATGGGAATCACTGTCTCGGCTTCTGTGATAATAATATGGTAAGTATTCAGTGCAAATGTCATCCAGAATTTACATTTAGAAAGACTACATCTTGCTCTACAATGGTTCAGGACGGCATATCAGACCATCAAGTTCAGCCGAAAGTGGGCCTTCTTTGAACCAGTCCCAAACCTGGATAAATTGATGTGCCAAATCCAAACCACAGCACAGCACGTCCCTAACTAAGACTGGAAAAACCTTAATAACCTGATAGCCCAGTAAATCTTTAATATAACTTTAACAAACCAAACAAACAGTTCTTTCCCTTTTGTCTTACAGGTTGGCCAGGAGACAGAAGAAAAATAAGTTGACCTCTTTTGAAAAAAGCCATACTGTTATTCTGTGAAAATCAATGTTTATATGTATTATTTATGACACCACTCAGTGGAAAAGTAACATCCATCTTATATCATGAGTAAGATAAGATAGATCGTGTGTTGTGTATTCATCAAAGAGTTTGGCATCAATCGAAACAGACTGAGCAGTGCTTTTGCCTACGACATTTCAGTCTTGTGTTTAGTCAACTCAAAATGTTTCATCTTGTTCTGACATTCTCTGTCTCATGTTGGGATATTTTTAACAATCAAATATAAAATTCTATCACTGCTGTTTTATCTGCGCAGGTACAGAGGTTGTGAGGGTTGTAAACATTTCTCTGATATTTTTTAGACACAGGGCAAGTTCAAGGCACAAAATGATTTCAATTGCCTGGTTTAATAACAACCCATGGGCTAAAGGCATCACTCCACATCACACTGTCATTATACTTTGATTGCTATGACAGCACTTGACGTGTTATTTTAAGCTGTGAGTGCTCTCGATTGGCCCTAGTCTTGTGTTGTTTGCTAATACCTACGCGTCTGCTCCACTTTGCCTTTGTCATGGTGCTCTGGAACACATACTTTATCTTGTTTGAATCCTCAAATGTGACACATGCGTCACAAAGACACTTTCAAAACATCAGCATAGTCAATTACATCTGAGGGAGCTCTTTTTCTCACCACACTTAAGGACCTAAGGAGTTGTTTAAGGACATAATCCAGTTATTTGTCTTGTCAGTTTGAACTTGTAAGTAATGAATAAATAAAGCTTTGCACGTATAATACTGACCATATGAAGAGTGTGGATAACTGACTATCTCCTCACCTGTTAGTGGGGGAGATATATTAGACAGTGAAATATGTTTGTGTAAGCTTTAGGTTGTCCAGGAGTATCCAACATACTTAAGATTTAAAATGCTGTCGACTAGACTGGGTAGTCAACAATAATTGAAATCTCCACTAGAATCAGACATTGAACATTTTCAAAGTTTAAGTAAGGACGCCCTGCGTCAGAGAATTTCCAAAGCAGGTGGTCACACTGTGATCTCTCTATTTGTATTAATAGCCGACAAAATATAGCAAAGAAAGAGAGTAAAGAGCAGGGAGAGACATTCAGCAAAATGTCAGAGCTGGGGCTCGAACCCACAACACCGAGGAGGACTTTGTGATTGAGCACTAGCTTGTTTCTTATGTATACGTAGCTTAGTAATAATTGCATACATACCAAGTCCCTATTCCTTGTATGGATTTCTAAATTAGTGGTCAGGACTTCATTTGAAGTACTGTATTCCACTGAATGCTTCCACATAAATATTCAAGTATGTAAAAGTTGCAAGGCATTGATTTAAAAAAATAAATAAATAGCATAGGCAGTTTGAGTCAAGGTCTCTCTTTAATATTGGAAGTGGAGGGAGGAAGCAACACAACAACAACAACCACACACATTCTGACAAAGTCGAAACAAATAAGAGTATGTTGTGGTTCAGAACGGAGGCAGAATGATCACAGAGGAGCATTTCTTTTTCGGCAAATATGAAACAGGCGTTTAAGTTACATAAGCTCTTCTTAGAATTCTGTTTGAAGTAAAAAAAAAAAAAAAAAAAACCTGTTAAGAGACTTTCAGGAAAGAAAAGCTAAAGGGACTGAAGAAATGTTTTTTATAAAAGGCAGAAAAAGCTTTTAAATATGTGTGAAGAACATGATCAATCATGCATAATTAGTATCATATAATAGTTATACAAAACATTTAGCTTAAAATATAGAACTCCTCTGCAGCACTTTTTACAATAGTTGATTTTTCATATTCAGCTCACACTAAACAATAGATGCAAATGCAAAATTTACTATTTTTAATCATTAAGCTTATTAAAAACAAGATGAAGAGCCTTGGAGACAAACAGTATGGAAGACGAACAGCAGCAAAGGGCACAGGTTTGAAGGCAGCGACAGTTTGGGAAGCACTCGAAGAAGGAACCAGGATATGTTTAGTTCATCAGAATTTCAGGCTTTGGGCCTGGGCCACCTTTGAGTTTGTCCGTCGATGTAAAGCAGTGCAGATAAATTCACCAGCCTCTATCACCTTAGGAAGACTCACCCCCTGAAAAGAAATACAAAATATTTACACCGAGCAAAGTGAACACTGATGTACTATTACGTATGTAATGTTAATGTGGCAGACTAAAGATAATATAATATATATAAAGAATACCTCTATATCTTATCATGTTATGAGGAGTGCAATACTATTCATTGTCTTTATGGAGACAGCGTGTTCTTACAGCACTTGGCACTGATAATGAGTTAGACAGTAAGTTGCAGTAAGAAGGTATTGCCAGCAGGGGTAGAGATTGTTAAATAAATCGCCTCTGTAAGGGCCCATGTTATCCTTGGCTGTGGGCTACATAGTGTGACCACAGACTTACATCCCTGATATTATAAAATAAACAGACCTGTATGTTTGCAGAGTGGTGTGTTTATGTACATAGCTGAAAATGACTGTATAGCTTGCCCTTGATAAATCAATAAATTACATCCCGGTGTCAAAGTGCACACTGCAGCGGACTTACGGTCTCGATGCCCATGCCGTGGAGCATGTAGAGAACATCCTCTGTTGAAACATTTCCAGATGAACCCTGAGCGTACGGGCAACCTCCAAGACCAGCAACGGCCGAGTCCACCACACTCACCCCCATCTGCAGGGCACACAGGAACACATATCAAACACATTGGTGGAAGCCTAAACAACAGGGATATCAACATTGTTTATTGTTTGCAAAGTTCATTGTACTACCTTTGCTAATTGCTTGTTGTGCATAAATGTACAGTTTCCCACATCCACCAGGGGGCCCACTAACACTTATCCTCTGCTTTGTGGATAAATAGCTGTTGGCCTTGGTCTCCCTTTAATTAAAAGTGAGCAACCACTTCAAGAATGTTTTAAGAATTGCTTTTAATGACTTACATGTACTGTATCTATTCATTTATCCATTCTGTGAGTAATAAGTGCATCAACTGTAAATTAGCGACTTCTGCTTTTTTATTTTTTTAACCAAAGAATCACTCCATTGTAACATGGAAAACAGCCTAGAACAGTGGTTGCCAATAGTAGATTGTGGTCTACCGGTAGATCTTTGGCACAGCCTAATAGATCTCAGCCTCAAATAAAATAAATATTAATTGGAGGCTTTTGGACAGACTTTAAGTGGCCCTTGAGATGGAAATAGTAAGTTCCGTCTGGCAACACTGATTATAGACCTAAAATTACCTGAAGTATTGGTAGTTTGGTTGCAGCTTCACATATATATAAAATGCTGTAATGCATAAATTAAGCATACAGTATATTGTCCCTGGAGATAACATTCATAAAACACTGTAAAAAAAATATATTAGTCCTATAGTATATTCTGGTAGATCGTGCCATTCTCTCACTACTACTACTGGCCTAGAACCTGCAGAATTTTGCACCGTGCCCACACGAATGAAGAAATGGCTCTGACCTCAGCTAAAATCCAACAACGAGTATCACTGTTCGGTCACAACGTGATGCCAAGGCTGCGGCCGTTTTTATGAAAAGACGAGTGGGCTCAGAATGTCCCAGAGCTTGTCTTAGTCATCCCCTTTTGTCAGCTCAAACCACCGGTCTAATTATAGCCATGTCCATATGAATAGTGCATTAGGGAGCACATTTCACATGTTTCTGATTCCCCTGCTTACTGCTGTTATTACAGTGCTACCCCGCTCTTAACCATGGGGGATTCACTTTCTTGCCACACTGGGTAGTATCTTCTTACATCACGCCAACAATATGGGAATTGTATACAACAGAAAAGTGCAGGTGCTGCTTATGACAATTATGGCTGTCATAAAATACCTCCGTGATGTTTTTGATTAAAATACTCTTAGGGGGTCATTGTTCACAGACGCAGACCTTGTGTGAGAACTTTTATATAATTTACCTTGCCTGTTTTCAATCACGGTGATTTTCTCATTGGCTTACTTGAACATAGCATCATGCTTTTGAAATCATTTCCCATTTTTCATATCAGCCTTTCTACTTGGGGTTGAAAATGTCTATATATCTGTTCACTCAATTAACTTTTATGGTCTATCACGTTATTTAAGACTTGCTATCTGCACGTTACTGTGTAAGAGCTACAATAACAAGAACAAAAAAAAAGAAAAAAGGAGCGATGTCCTTCTCATTGAAACCAGGTTCTATTTTTTCACACCAAAGCAGAGAGCAAAGAGAGAGCCTGACTTGTGAGCCATTACAGATGAAAGTCTCGGGATGTTTTCCACATGTCCCAGGGATTGTCATGAGAATATTAAGATGTTTTCCAGCTTCTATGGTAGAGCCAGATGTCAGAGGATCCCACTGTGAGACATAATTAACACGCATCCTTATTGCACAGGTTTCTGGAAGAATTTAAACGCATTCAGCACATCAAAAATGTGATAAAAAAAAAAAAAAGAAGTAGAGGAAAAGCGTGATTATGAACAATGCAGTTAATTAGTTTGCCCAATACAAGAGCCTGCTTCTTTCAAGCGCCCGTGTGCGAGCCAGCTGTAATTGGTGTTTGTGTTGGCAGGGGTGAGAGCGGGAGGTGGGGTGGAAGCAAGGGGATCTAACTCTGGTCGTGCATAAGATTTCCAGACCTTGGTCTGAGCCTGTGCAGGATATTGTATTAGGCAGGCTTTTTCGTTGTGAAAATAAGGCTTGTAATCTGTAATGCTGGTCTTCTCACTTTCAGGTGCTAACCAGGGGAGATCAGGGGTCTTCAGCACACTGCTTCCTGGAGGACCTGAATAAGCCCTTCAGCCGTGTGCCCTGCTCCTCTGGGCTAATCACACAGGAACTGGTGGTTGGCCGCCTCAGCTTGCCAATGCTCAGTTAGCTTCACATTGCCCAGAAACCAGATGTGCGTGCGCTTACTGTTATAATGTTGAATTCAGGCTGTGGCTTTAGCAAAATCAATACATTCCTCGGTAAAGACACAGCGCATTTTGTAATTGTCAAGATTAGGAATAAGCTCAATGACATTCTATACAGGTCGTACGATGGACGTGCTCCCATTACAGCCTTTGGACTGCGTCAAACAGGGAGAGAAAGCTTGTATTCAGTGATGCTCTGCTGAGTGCTACATAAACTAAAGTTTAGACTCGAAACCAAAGAAAATGTCACACAGCCACTGCTGACACATATACAACGTGTTACTAGAAGCTCACGGCCAGCTGCAGCTATGTAAACTATCACTATGTAAACTAATAGTTATATTTCTGCTTTTCAAACTTTGAAAACACAGAGAGGTACAGTGCAGCAAGTAGTGATCAGACAAATATGCTCATTTTCAGTGGCTACGCAATTAATCGCAATCACAACACAATTGAAATTTGAGTTGTTGCACTCATCAAACTACAAAGATAGTAATAGTTTTGGCAGTAAAACACCTGATAACCCCGTACATCAACAAACATGTCCTGAAAAGCATGTAATTCCTATAATAGTTTGGCAGTTTGAAGGGATATTTCAAGATTTTTGACACAGGGCCTCATTTCCTAGTTATCCAGAGTGTTGTTGATTTCTGGAGATATATATTTTTTTAAATTTATACAGTCCTTATATTTGAAGAATTTAGTTGTGCTAGGCTAGTACTAGGCTATAGCGCATGTCTATGGTAACGAGTAGCCTGCATTAAAAACCTTTTCAAAATAATTGGATAGTCCTCCAAACGTTGCCATATCTGATTTGTAGAAAGCTCCTTTGTGAATTCCAGGTGTAGTAATTCCTGCCGCAGGTAAACAAACTACTGCAGATCCGGGAACCTAGCAGATCACTCCGCCGCTGTGTAGCTTACAACCAGGAAGCTGATGCTGCTCAGATATAAGTTCTTTTAAATGCAAAATGGTTTTATCTCAAATTATTCAGTCAACACAGACATTTATGGTCTTAGAAGTGATTTGCCTCCGGTGCACTGTGCTTGGGTCAGATTGTTTTTTAATGCAGGCTACTAGTTACCATAGACATGCACTAGCCTCGCACTAGCCTAGCGCCAACACTATGGATAGCTAGGAGATGAGGCCCTATGTCGAAAATCTCAAATGTTAATGCTCCTGCAATTGATCAATACATGCTGAGTTTTTTTTTTTTTTTTACATTTTTAAGCATAAATTGCAAATCTAATGGCAATTGCAAAACATTGTGCAGGCTTAAATTCCAGTTGAAAAAATTGGAAAATAGATTCATGGTGACCCATTTTAGATTAAGTACAAACCAGGTAGTTACATAATGTCATGTTAAGTCTCAACTCAAGACAGTAAAGATCATTATTTGACATAGCTGCAAAAGGTTCAAAAGACTGACAGGACCATGGACAGAACTCACAAACAGGTCCAACCCCAGCTGCACCTCTTCACAATGCACTAAAATTGCATGCAAGAGTAAACAATTTTCCTTGCCAAGCCAGTGTAATCTAAGCGCATACATTGTCATTGTGTGAGCTGCCAGGAGACCCCAGACCTCCTGAGAAAAAAAAAAGGTACAAAGAGCCAGGAATGTTTTCATCAGGAACAAAAGGGGTGACTCAGGTCTGACAGCGCTGGGGGAATTCATTTGTGTCCCGGTTGGTGGTGTGGACTTCGGGCAACCCAACATAAAGACATGATAAATTCTTGCATTTTTATTTTAATTGTTTTTGAGAAGGAAATGGCAGCTGCTAAATAATATTGCTGACAACCAACGTTTTCAGTGTCAATCAGGCAGTTGAGTAAGGAAAATGATACCTACACTTTATTTTGTTGAGTGTATCCATATTTGTATATTTTATTAGTGACTCATTAGAAGCCACTGTCTTATATTAACTTCTTATAAAGTTGTTCATGAGTGCATTGAATAATACAAGCCTGTTAACCATTAAGACAGGGTAGTTTAGTTTTTGCAGTTTTATTAGGTTGTAAATACCAGAATATTTGTAAAACTTGGACTGTTCCCACACTATTTTACAGTGCATGTGTGACTGCTTAACGTAAACATTTAGTCTCTTGTAAACTCAAGTGCTTGGATAATTTTCTTTCTGATGAAGTTAGTCCTTCAGCGTCGGATCCTGTTCATCACATATTCCAAACTGAAGGATCATTTTTCAGAGGACTTTAAACGCAGCATTGTCAGAGTTCAAGAGCCAAGCGACAGATGAGTTAGGATACCCCCGGGGCCCTGCTATCCGCCTCCGTGTCTTTGTCTGACAGACAGTGGATAGGTGAGCCTTTGTACTGACCCCTTCACATCTGCTGACCCGCCCAGCCCCCATAGGCTGACTATGCGCCTCAGAGAACTGATACGCCATATCTTTATCACCGGGATTTATGTCAATTTACATAAACTGCAGGTAAATGGAGAATGAAAACAAACAACACAGACTTTGTGACGAGAGCTTTGCATCAGACTTGTTGCAAATTTCTTGAGAAATAGATGAACCTTGGAATATATGGTATCAGTCTGTCTTTACAATTGGACTTAAAGTGTTTCATTATTTATATTTGAGTATGTTCATACAAAAGGGGAGAGAAAGTATTTCAGAGCAATATTTTAGTAATGTGTCCAACAAACCTGCATGTCAAGAATGTATGCACCTTCTACAGAAAACGTCCCCCCATCCATACAATACATTTGAAACAACACCTTGCAAAAACAAGAGAAATATAATATCATGAAGATTCTTTTATTACCTGAAGTGCTGTGAGGATGTTGGCCAGTGCTTGTCCGTAAGTGTCATGGCAGTGAACGGCTAAAGCCTGAGGAGGCACTTCTTTCATCACACTCTGCAGCATCTTGGATGTGGAGCCTGGAGTCCCCACTCCGATAGTATCCCCCAGAGAGATCTCATAGCAGCCCAGCTCATACAGTCGCCTTGCCACCTAAAGAATAAAGGCTTAAATTAAACGTTTCATACCGCACTACTTTTCACATCTATTCAGTCCTTCTGTCTCATACTGAACCCTACTGCCTTATGAGTACAAACACACAATTAATACACAAAATGCAACAAAGCCCTTTGAGCCTCACAGGGACTCACCTCAGCGACTTTCGCGGGTTCAGTATATCCCTCATGGGGACAACCCAGAACACAAGACACATACCTGGAAAAGAGAAAGCATTTTTTACGTGCTGTACTTGCCACAGCTTAGGTTTTTTGTAGTTAATAGCTGCAGGGTTAAAATATAATTGTCTTTAACTGTAATGCTAATGGCGGTGTTGTGCCAACACAAATTTACTTTTGTAAGTAACAAAATACATAGGTCATTAGAGGAACAGATATAGAAAATCTAATTTTAGAAAGCACACATTTGCAAAGGCTCAAACAGTGTACAGTGGGGCCTGTGGTCCACCACTGGACAGCTAGAACCTGGTGAACATCTGGCAGTTTCATGAAATATGTCATCACGGTATAACTAAGAGGAAAGGGTTTTTTAACATACTGTATAAATACATATAATATTTGCAGTACACACCCTCGGACTGGAATATGCTTCTCCAGAGCGCTGTTAATTACATCCTCAAATCTCACCATGCTTTCATCTATAGAGCAGTTTATATTCTTTTGGCTGAAGGTTTCTGATGCCGAGCCAAATACTGCAACTTCAGAGGCACCAGCAGCCACCTTTAGTATAGAAGGAATGATTTCTACATATTTACAATTTCCACAGAAAATAATTGATAAACCCAATAGTATTTCTCACAGCATCCTGAAATCCTTGTAGGTTTGGTGTTAACACTGGGTAGCGGACATGAGGTGCCCTCTGGATTCCCCTCAGTACATCACTGTGGTCTGCCATCTAAATATAGACATGGAAACATATAATTCAAAATAATCCTTTA
This sequence comes from Gobius niger, assembly GCF_951799975.1. Lineage (NCBI taxonomy): Eukaryota > Metazoa > Chordata > Actinopteri > Gobiiformes > Gobiidae > Gobius > Gobius niger. The sequence continues at coordinate 23,627,564 of NC_136858.1, forward strand.
ACTTCCATTGTATACATTTCAGCAGATAAATCAACCTGTGTTATAATTTCAGGTAAAATGTCCATGACTAAAGAATAACATCTTCATCAAACAAAGCAGTAGAAATAGACCTACTTGTGTTAAAAGTAGGTGTCCGAGGGGATTTGAGCTCGTCCAAACTGTCATAGTAGTTGTGCATTGCATTTTTCAGATTCTATTTTTTCTATGCCCAAAGAGTAATTATTACCTGAGGTACCCACTTTGAAGAGACAAAGCTTGTAGCCTCGATCACTGACAGTCCTGTTCCAGAGAGCATGTCGATTAGCTGGATTTTAACCTCTGTCGGAACAATTTCCTGATACAAAACAGAACCAGACACTTACGGGATTAATTTAGCTCAACATGTGAGGTATTGTATACATTAGCTTCATAGATTTTTGAGGAATGCTATAAAAATCTGTGTGAGATTAGTATTAAAAAACGGACAAATCATTGGGCTAAGGACAGAATAGAAGTTAAACTAAAAACGGAAAAATAAACCATTTCAATGAATCGTTAATTGAAAAAAATAAAATAAAATAAAATAGATAGAAGACACGGCACATAAAAGACCAAGCTGAGGCCGGGCCTGCCCACCTTTTCATTTTGAAGTCCATCTCTTGGACCAACCTCAACAATTTTAACAAATTCAGGAAATCCAGGTGTGGTAGTGTTCTGTAAAAATGGAAAGGGACGAAAAAAAACAAAGAGAACAGAGCAGTAAAAATATGATTGTATATTCAGTCTGTAACTTTCTTAAAAGTAGTGCTGTGACTGTGAGCAACAAACCCAACTCCCTATAGCGAATCTGTTACTGAGAAACAGCAGCAACATCAGCTGATCAACTGTGAACACAACCTACTGTACAGTAAGTCAGACTCATTTTTAATTAAAACTGAAAATAACTCACATCAACATTCGGTTTGCGCATGTAGGCAACATGGCACTACATGTTTTGTGCTAATGTTACGCTAATAAAATATATTCGAGCGACTGCAAAAGTTCTCCATGAATACAGCCAATCAGTGTTTGACAAATTCACGTAACTCTGGTTATTTTCCCACTCATATATGGCAATAACGGCTAGCTAACCATCTGTATGCATCTCTACAGGCTTTTACTGAAGCTGCAGTACATCCATGGATGACAGCGCAGCCTCCGCTCACTCCCGATAGCGCCATGTGGCGGACCCTCACCATGGCATGTGCACCGTGCAAACCGTGCAAACACAAAAAGACCCACCTTCTTCTCCTGCAGCCAGCTTTTCAGCCATGGGTAGTCGAGTAACAGTTGTTCAGAGCTCAGACAGTGCTTTACTGTACTGGGTACGTTACCCATCTGATGACATGGGCAGCAGCCTGCTCCACTACCTACACAGGCAGACTACAGTGGAGGTAAAATCAATTGGCTAATGTGTCCTGTGATGAATGCTCTTGCTGCATGAGAAAATGGGATTAGGCTGTTGCTGGTTGTGGGATGAATCAGCAGTTGCTATGGCAGCCACATCCTCAGAGGGAGGGAATCAGAGCTAAGGCGCTGATAGGACGGGACTGATGCACTGAGAGTCAATGAGGTGGAAAAACAGTGACAAAAAGGCTATCGATAAACCCAAGCCTTTTGATTGAACAACATTCTTTAACCTAAGCCTATTATAGTTTGTGAATCAACTGCGTCAACAATTATTTGCTTGTTTCTCTTACAAATGGGAAACTGCAGAGCTTGTTACATTTTGATTGATATAAATGACCTTCCAATTGATCTTCTGTTGAAAATGAAGAGGTCTGTTGGCAGCAGTGACACGGCTGCCCAAGTCCACCGCATGTGTAAGAAAATCCCTTGTTAGGCCAGGGTAAACTTTACCAGAGAAAGAGCCATTCTTCTGAACCCAGACAATAGAGGTCTTAATGAAGTCCTAGCATTCAACCGTCCCACCACGCTAAACTGCCCTGTGATGAGAGACCTACCTTTCTCTCAGGGGACACGGGCTACTCATGTGATACGCCCTGAAAAAGCCTTTTTGTGTCTCCCTTCAAGGTTGATAAGTTCTAAATTTCTAAATATTTGCAACAGAAAGTGCACTGATTTTTGTATGTGTTTTTTATTTGGAAATATGTGGCAAATTTAATGAATGACCCGTTACCAGTGTTTCTTCTTTTCGGCTTTCAGGAAAATTCTGCCGTTTATCTTGACAAGTACCAGATGCAGAGGGTCACTGAAAAGAAGTGGCCTCCGGGGCTTTCCAGCATTGACAAAGCAATATGATGCAGGTGAGTACACACAAGTTTAAAGGCTTACGCATGGAAAGAGAGACATAAAAGGGATCAGAAACAGTCGAACCATCTGAAAAAAACAATTTTACATTTTTTAAGCAACATAACATGAAGTGCAACTATAGAGATTGTTAGAGTGACATCAATCTGTTGTTATTTTAGTTTTATAAATTTGCAGATCAGGCAAAATATTATCAATGACAGAAAAACGGATGCCTGTGTTGCTCCCTGAGCAATTTATTTTACACATAAAGAGTTTGGAAACCAAGCAGAACTGCCTTGAATTATTCAATAAAAATCAAAGGGCTTAAAGTCACAACATATTTCCAGGCTGAAACATTACATTTAAAAGAATAGGGTCATTATTTTTTGATGCAAGGCAGAAACAGATGGGAGAAAGGACTTTACAGAGGGCAGGTTTCGGGAAGACAGTGAATTGAACAACAAGCAGCTGATGCTCATTACGAAATTGTCTTTAAATTGTTTTGTTAGGCTTAGCATGATAAATTATATGCATTATACATTTTAAACATATAACATGAATCCTGCACAACAAGGCTTTCATTAAAAAATAACCAGGCTCTCTATTTCCAAAAGAAGGTGGGATTCTCTTAGCCAACTTTCCACAGTTTCCCTCTGAGACAGCATGTGTGTTAAAGATTATCCTTGTGCAAATCACACCACACAGCGCCCTGTGGACTGAAGTCACAAAAGTCACTGACCTGTGTACAAGCTATCCACACTAAACATTCTACCAAACCAGGATTTATTTCATTTCTCCTCCATAATTTCAAAATAACTTGAACCCATGTCCACAAAGCGGTGGCTAGCACAGATTCTGTGCATCCAGGTGGAGATGTAAGCAGCTTGATATTTATTATGCGCATTGTTATATTTTACCTTGGAGGTCTTCATGGCTGGATTGGATTTCCAACCGGATCATAAAGTCAGAGATTTCCTTAAGAGTATCCATGTCCTCAGAGGGACGGACAGGATTTCACAGCAGAATTTATTGCAGCCACAATGCACATGAACTGGGTTAAGTGGTGACTGTTGACATCTCTGCTTGGCTTTTCAACGGCTTTTATAGATTGCCTCAGAACCAAAGGCCTGGTCAAAGCCAAAATGAAACACAATAATAGTGCTCCTTTATTTTCCTCTTCCGCTTTCATTAACTATTTCGTAAATAGTTACAATGTGCAAAACTAATCACAAGAAAATATACAGTATTTAAAAAAAAACCCATCAGGATTCTGCTTTTTCTTGTAATTTGCTGCTTCCATCAAATTCATACTTCGGTTTTGTTTCATAGAACCTTTACTCTTAATTGTAGTTGTGTGATTCACTCTTTTCATTCTACACCTCCATGGTCCCATTGTTCTGAAATAAAGGCAGTGACACAAAAGTCATATTTTTCATGTACCAAATTTGGGACTGGCTGAAGCTGAAAAGTAGTCCATTGTCTCTTCCCGTCTGTATGGAATAAGATACAGTACAGAGCTTCCAAAGCATTACGTTCAATCTACAGAATAAACACAGGGAGATACTACGTGTGATTGTCTTGGCAGTGATTATGATTAACTCAATATGTTTGGTATGGAGGAGGTTTCGTTTGAGCGTTTTCAATTTAGAGAAAATGGACTTAGCATGCTTTAATAAAATTTTACATCATTGTTTTGTCTAAAGTCCGTAATTGAGCACAGGTAGACAATGGAATCCCTCTGATGTTGTCTGTTTAGCTGCACATTAAAGACCTCTTTGAAAGTTCAGCCACATACAGTAGTAAATCTCGGTGATTAACTCAGAAGACGTTCTTGGCCTGACATTGTCCTGGTTAATATCATTGTGTTTTTCATTTAAACCCTTTCGCTTTTAGCATAAATCGCAGGCAACAGGCAGAATGTTGGGTCATATAACGAACATTTTTGGAGTATTTATAACACACAAGTCCCTGCGACATTTATCCGAGAGGCACCGGCTGTGTGCATATGCTGAAAATGCATATTGAATTAAATGTACTTGAGCAGAAGATTACATTTATTTACGATTCCAGTAATTTATTAAACGAAATGCAGATCCGTGCCAGTTTGATGCCAGCATTTGAAATAAAGCTGTATGTCAAGTCTGCACAAACACATTAACTTTCCAAAATATATATACACCCGCGCAGGTGCCATCACTTATGTTAATGCAGAATGACAGCTGAGTTCACAGTCTGCTCTAACTCCGAATCCTAAAAGGTTTCGAGGGGGGGGGGGAACATGCCGAGAGAAAAACAAACAAACAAACCAAACGCACGCTACACCATTGCCCCCGTAAGGACACATACAATGGTGAGTGTACGGCAGCCTTGTCACACCAAACGGCATGTAAAAATCGGACCCATGTGTTCCCCTCTTTTCAACAGGGGGACTGATTGAGCCGCACGGAAGTCGCAGGCCACCCACAAAACACAAATAAGAAGAACCATATGTGCGGAGATGAATTGGGTAAACTGCATAACATTTTTATTAGATACAATTTCACTTGCCTGGTGGATGGACTGCAAGGTGACACTAAGCAAATAAACGTTGAGCCACGGGAAGAAAAAAACAGCGAGTTAACACGGGGGGGAAAGCGGTGTAACCAGAAATGACCAAAGCAAGTGAATAGTAAATGTTGGTTTTTGCAGTTGCAACTGAAGCATAATTAGAATGAATGGTTACCAAAAGTAGATCATGCAATATTAGTTCATAATTGAAAATTCATGTTTTTATTCTAGTTGTCATTCCCAAGACTAAGGTCATAATTACTCGTGTAAAAGCTCAATGAACATGATTAGCATTTGAAAAGATCCATGGTAGATGGTAGATAGATCGTTTATACAGTTAAACAAAGAAACCCATTGTCTGTAATTTGAAATGTATCACTTGTCTGCATGCGAGGTTCCGTGCAAGCGTTCAGTCTTCCTTACTTAGCAAAGACCTCTTTGACCAGGACTTCCCTGATGAAAATAATTTGAATCTCCTGGTTATTTATTCATTTTTGTTTTGCATTCTTAGTTGAGGAAATTCAATAAAGGTCAAATAATGACAGTCACTAAGTGTTTTAATAGGTTTGAAACTACTACATATAATACAACACAATTTTTTTTTATCCCACCTTGAAGTTGGTATCAGCTGATGCTCTTTGGTTTAGTACTGGGAGTAGCACTGGTTTAGAATGACCTCCAGCTTTACGTGGAGTAAGATTTTTATTATCAGCCTGTACGTCCAACAGGTTGCTGTTAGACACGGAGTAGTGTAGGCTCACTTAAGGAGTTCATTCATGGCAGCTCCTGTGTTAGAGCAATAAGATATGTAGTTAAATGGAAGGAATCCATGATATTAAACAGTCGATGGGATTGTGAAGTGCTCTGAGCAATCGTGCCAGGCAACAGGCCACAGGAATTCAAATCATCCCTAATGCCAGGAGGTGGGTTAGCAGGTGGCCATTCCTATTCACCGAATGTCAACACTCCTCTTAGATGGAAGCCACATAACATGTGGACAGTCCGGCCACTGCTTTTAATTAAGTGAAATACAGTCACTGAATGTTCCACCGTGTTTGAGGGAAAAAAGTTACAAAAATGGTCGGGTGGGAGGAGAAAGGTGCAACAGTACGTATCCTGTGTGCAGCAAAAGGTCAGCACACTTGTGCAAATAAATTATAATCCTAAACCTAATCTCTACATTTCCAAGGCCATTGATAATCCCAGTGTAACTAAAACGCTTGCGTGAAAAAAGTCAGTTCTCACAATCTGGATGTACACACTGTGGGGAACAGGTATGTTTGAAATAGTGATTTCTGTGACAGCTTAATCAAAATATGACCGGAGAGTTAGCAGAAATGTATCTTTCTGTATTATAAATTACCCCATGGACTTCAGCTACACTCCACTTTTTAAGAAAGATTGCTCTGAAATGATGTAGCTTTCACTTATGGGAGTCTTGGGAAAGAGCTATTTGGAGTTGCTTTTGGAGTTAGAGCACTGATCTATAGACACAGAAACATTTACATTGCTGCCTCCCCAGAGCATGTCAACAAGTTTCGGCGAGTTTGTGTTAAATGTCAAAAAAGTATTTATACATTATGACAGCACTGGATGCCAAAATACAAAAGGACAACTCAGATTTGTCAGGCTTGCTGATAGAGAGCTGTGTGGTCTAATATGTATTCTCTGTAGGTTGAGATAAGAAAGGAACACAAACACCATTTCTTTTGAAATTTAATAAAAATAAAACACTCTACATTATGATGTCTTATGTAAACTATAAAAACACATTGGGAACATTTCAGAGGCGCAAAGATTTTCGCTTGAAAATAGTTAAGGGCATCAGTGAGGAAAAAAAATAAAGATTCTGGCCAACTTAATCATAGGTGAGAATAAACGTGGGTCCAAACTGAGGCTTGAACCCTCTGTAGTTTCCCCACATACGTTTATGCTGGAACAGTACTGCTGGAAAGTAACATGAAAGTTCACCATTATTTCCCATTAGCTAAAGATAATGAGTCAATACTGTTCTACTATTCTGGCCTGTATTCACATATACAATAAAAGGAAATGTTTGTTTTCATTTTGATTCCAGTGAAAAGGAAAAGTATGCTTGAAACTAAAGGGGTGGTATATGCCATCGGACAAAACATGTGATAAGAAAAACTCAACATATATTATTCACTTTGATAGAACAATGATCAGTGCTATTAAATCTTAATAAATTATCAAACAAAACATTATATACATTGTCACACTGTACATAACATCACACCCACAGCAGATGTGTTTTCCTGCGAGTCCAACCAAAAGGCATAAATAACTCTCAACTGTAGGCTAATGGCAACCGCAAGATCTCACCACCATGTTCCTGTATTTTTTAAGAATCACATTGGAGCTGTCATCGAAGTAAAGGACTGATATCGCGTTGAGTTTGGTCGGAGCGCAGCACGGCTTTGGCACATTGTTCGGAAACATTAAGTGTACCTGGACAAACAGATCAAACAGTGATATTAGGAAAACAAGTCGAAAGCACTTAGTAACTTAAACCTGGGAGTTTACTTACAAGAGTTTGGACAATGGCATGATTGGTCGCGTTCATGTGTGCATTAAGAGGAAATGCACATTCTCCATCACAGTAGAAAGCAGCGTACCCCTCTGGAGCGATGATCCAGTCCTGACCAAAACCACACTTAGTACTTGTGTTAAGTAAAGCAAGAAGTTTACAGTCGGCTACTACACTTTGCGAAGTTCATATTTTAGTTTACCTGCCAGCCCAAGTCCCTGAAGCTCACATAAAGTTCATGCTTTTTGCAGGCTTGCTTCTGTTCACTTGTATTATAGTCTGAAAACATCATAAGAATTAACACCCAATAACAGTGGTTGAAACTCAAGTACGTAAATGCAAGTACCTCCATTCTTTGGCGCTCGTGACGACTCTTGTTGATTGTTAGATTTATTACGATTGTGGCTCTTTTTCTTCCCACCAGTAGCTCTCACAGAGCGAAGCAACACCCCACTGGCCTTAAAGAAAGCAACCAGGAATGGCTGTTTGGATTGGGGCCCATTCCTCCCAATGACTCCTGCAGACTTGGTGTTGATGCTGCGCCCTTTCAGAAGTAAACACTGTTAGTAATCACCTTTTAATACAACTGTTTAAAGTAGTGCATTCATGTGGTCTAATCCGATATTTGTAGTGTTATTAGGCCTTGTTTGCTATAGTGTTTATCAAATGTGAAACAGCAACTGAGATAATACAGAGAAATATTTAACTTGCCATCTCCTGCCTCCACACAGAGCTGCAGGCCCAGGTTTTGCTGAGGGTTCATGACCCAGTGGTTACTGGTGGCTGTGATATCAAAGACGAGCCAACCCCCGTCTGACGCCTGCACCTTTTTGAAATCCAGCAGGAAAGTGTCTGCATCTCTGGAAGTAAGAGGTCAACAATAAACACAGATTATCGCACACATATTCAAAATGCAACCATTTGCTTGTTGACATATATTCTGCAAAACAAAATGACCCTCCAAATACTGAAACAAAAAAACGTAAAAAATGACATGACCAAAACAGGTGTACAATGTTCCTGTATGTGTGTGTGTGTGTGTGTGTGTGTGTGTATGTGTGTGTATGTGTATGTGTGCGCTTTGAGAAACGAGTTTGAAAACAGAAGAGCTTTGCCAATAAAAATATATGTGGGGAAGGAACAGTCTTGCTCTTTAAAATGGCAGAGACCATTAAGTTGGGCCAAAACTACTGGGTCATATCTCCCTTTCAATCACCCACACACACTTCTGGCAAGCAAATGTGGGCCCACTTTTAAGTGTACCCTTGTGTGTTGTGCTATGTCATGGCTTAAACTTCCGGGATATTGTTAAGACAGGCAGGTGGTGGGCATAACAGTGACCAGAGCAGCACCCAAGGGAGCCCTCCTCCCCCCCTTATAATGGCCCTTGTGGTTTCATCTGGGATGTGGCCAGCACTTGACAAGTGATAGCTGATAAAAGGGCCAAGTCTTGTCAACTACCTAATGGACTTCTCTTTATCCGAGAACTATATTTGTAAGACGGACGTTACTGAGAATGAGGGGACAAGAGAAGAGCGCAAACCCCCCCCCCCCCCCCCCCCTCCCCTTATAATTTAAAAGTATTGCAGAATCATTTTACCATTTGATTTAAATGGATTTCAAATAAACACTATGTATGTTTTAGTACTTACTTATTTTGATGTTCTTTGATGACTTGATATATGGAGATCTTCAGAGTAATATTGTCATATCGGGAATGGCTGCGATCCTTGTAGATGCGAAACTCTGCCGCAGTCACCGCCTCTCCGTCAGGAATCTGAGTCAGATCGAACCGGAACTCCTTGTAGTGCCGTCTTTGGTGAGAGAAGTCTTTATCTTTCTCCACTGGCAAAAAAAAAAAAATTAAGACATTCTCTCTCACTTTTTTTTGCGAAGCTTAGTCGTAAAATATGCACTGACCCCTTAAACCACTAAAGTAAGTAAAAACACATGTCAGCAATATCACTCAGAAAAAAGTAATTTATAATATCTTCTTTTACATTCCACATGAAACGTAAACATTGAGAATACCAACAAAAGCACTTTCCAGTTCATTAAATCAGTCAACTGAGTACAGGTAGCCGTTCCTAGACAGGCCTCCACTGTGTGCCTAACTGTGTTCTGCGCCATGATGAATGGGCTGTCAGTTAAGAAAAACAGGCTGATTTCAATTAAAGACACTTTTGCCCACTCCTCAAGCGAAAGAAAAGAGCAGCCGCAGTCCTTCGACGTCATGGGAGCGTCTGTCCTGACCTCATTTATGACCTTTTGATGACCTCCTGCTGCAGACGTACAATAGGCAGCGAGTGTTGAGTGACCTTTACCATGAGGCCCTAAAATATCTAATGTAATAACGAATGCACTGACAGACAGGATTACATTTCCATTATGTCAGGCTTTTCTGCCGTGGGAGATTGCAGCGGTTTTAAACAATTAAATACGTTACAATTTCCAACATGAATCCCCTGTCTTGAATGTCATGAGGAAGTCTTTTAACGCCGATATCAGGCAGTGCATTTGCAGGTATTTTTATCGCGAGTTGGTGATTGTAGTTACTCACTTACACAAAGAGGTCAGAGGTCGGTTCTCACTTATACCATGAGTGCGTTCTATTAAGTTAGCCACGTGAAACAGAGTAAACCCTCAGAATATTACATTTTAAGTTGCACCATGAACTGTATAAAGTTCAGTCCAAATGCTTATTTTTAAAAAAACGTTGAAAAAAATACTTGAGTAAAGGGAGCGTATCTTATATTCTTTTCCTTAGCATACATTTAATTTACTGCGAATTATGTGCAATGTACGGTTAACTTTCTTGCTTTTTTGTCCCGCATCATCCTAAATGACATTTTAAATATTCTTATTCACTAGAACCCATTACTAACGTGGAGAGAACAGTAGCTATATTTATACATACTGTAATAAGACAGAGGCCCATTGAACACTTCACTGACAGTGGCAGGACTGAGCAGGCCTTTCAGGGGTGACAGTATACATGCCCTGGTCTTTGCTAAGCGGAAACAGATGGGCACGCAGACAGATTAGACCCCTAATGGTCCTTTTTTTTTTTTTGCAGAAAGATATAAACAAATAACTACATTGTGCTCCACAAAATACACACTTGCATGTCTCTGGTGTTACCATATAAAACAATTTTGCTTCATTTAACTACTTTTCTGCTCAGAGTTCCAGTCAATATAGCACTGCCCTAACAACAGGAAATAATCCAAGCCAATTTTCTCAAGGTCAGACAGTCATCTGATAGTAAAAGGGAGGGTCATGGGTCACGGCTACTGCACAGAACATCAGAGATCTGCTTCATTTAGAGACGCCAATTTAAAAACCACGGTCGCGCTATTAGTGCTTCAGCCTGGATGATAAAATGATAAAGTAAAAAAGACAAAACTTTGCATTTACAAGATATTTGAGCCTAAAGGCTAGACTAAAATAGGCCTGTCAAAGATTAGTTCATCATTAAGCAATATTGCAATTGATATTCCATTTGACTATTTTTGTTGTTTTAATGCAAAGAGCACTTACCTAAATTTACAAAGCTCATGACCATATCTGCGTCGTTGAGAAAGTTGGTTTCGTGTGATGTGGGGAGCGCGGGGCTGTGGCCCAATAGAGGAGCCGCGCGGTAGGGCTGTGCCACACGGGAGTAACCCGCGCTCTGAGGGCTGTAGTACGCTCTCCGAGAGTAGCCCGCAGCCTTGGCACCGAGGGTTTTTCCTGTGCCATGATGCGCGCTCTCCTCTTCCTCCACGGCCATGGCATTGTACAGATCGAGCATGAAGAGCGGTGCAGAGGAGGACTGCTTCCCGGGAGAAAAGGGCCTCGGCCGGTGAGGCAGACCCAGGATGGACAGGATTTCTCTCTGGATCTCCCTGCGTTCGTGATTGCGCAACCTCCTATATATGAAACTGGAGTGCACATGATTGTCACCGAACCCGCAATGAGCGCACGACAAAAAGCTCAGGCTCCACGCAATTCCAAGTAGCCGGTTCAAAGATGTAATCGTTGTCATCTTGACAAATTGCTGCACTTTGAGCTCTGAAACGTAACTACATTGCCGTCTCTGAACAGCTTAAAACTGTTTATATCCCTACCACTGGGTTTCCTCATCCGCCAAAAGGCGCAACAACTTTCTCAGATGTTTCTTAAGTGAGGAGGCATTTATCAAGCGCCCTTTGCATAAATATTGTTCAAGGTAACAATTTTGCTATTAAAGTTGCGGATCTGCTCGCTGTTGCTCCATGTATCCACTCGGGTTCATCCAAAGTCATTGCAGAGCCAAGTATTTATGGAGCGGTGACCCCGTCCCTCACCTAGCCGAACTCCTCCGAGACGAAAAAAGTCTACGCCCACGCGCTGAAGGATCCGCGTGAGTTTTTCTAGTGGTGAAGACGCCGGTCAGTGTGCTCCGAGGAGAACCGCTGTGTGCGCGTGTCCCTGACTCCCTGGGACAAGTTGCTTAAGTCCATGCGCATGTTAAACACTGTTTATGCGTCCACCTCTAGCAGCCGCAATAAAACGAGGAGTAGTCCCATGATGATGAATGCCCAGTGTAAAAGGAGACACTTGAAATCCGAGAGGCCGCGTCTTAACGAGTGAAAGAATAATGACCGCTCTTTTAATCACTTTAACTTATTGAAGTCTGCGAATCCGTCAGAATTCAGTCTAAACAACCACGATCACCTCAGACTTACTCATTAGTTTTTAACAGTACAGGACTGGAGCCAAATGAGCCACTCAAGGCCATTGTCAAAAGAACAATATAATAGGTCTAATAATTAGCTAATCGTTTGCTTCAGTGAGAATAAACTTCATTTCTGAGCTATAGCTTTTCACTAAATTATATTACTTAATGCTTTAGCCTAATATCTGGATGTTCACATCAGTAGTTGATCATGAAAGTACGTCATGAAAGTTCCTCAAACCAGAAAAGTGCAACACACACACAAAAAAGGTTGTCAAATAGCGCCATCTAGTGAACACTGACAGTCAGACCTCTCAGACGCTGAGCCAAAAACTTTTTACATTCAATAATTTTTCAGCTGTGTGCTGTATAAGACTGTTGTGGTGACCCATTTTGTTTCTCCACCACTATACTTTATTGTGTGCGTGTTTTTGCATTTTCTTTTGGGAAACTGAGATCAATACAAGTGAAGTCTCTGAGGAAAGTGTACTGTGCAGAGAAAGAAACAAAATGTCACGGATGTATAATTTCAAGTTTGTTTTATACAAAATTTTTCCTTTTTGTCACAAAAATAAAATTACCTAAATGATTTTAAACCTAATACACAATAACATAGACTCACTTATAAATAACAATAAAATACCTGCTACCATAATTCAAATACAACATAATACGACTGTAAACTTATTGACGGATGTTCATATGAAAACCCTAAACTTTGTCCTTCTCCATGGAATAGTGTCATTTGTTCAGTAACATTGTCCAAAACAGTTTCAGATGAGACTTTGTGCACAGAAGGTGCAATATGTCACACCGATCCTGCCCCAAAGAGGTCCAGGAATCACAGTTTTCTTAAAACAAAATAAAGGAAAGGACATTATGGCTAAACCTGTGTTTAACAGAAACAACACTTTAGCCATAAGGTAGCACCAGTGGTGTCCTTAAACTCATCATTATAATAACCTCCAAATCAGACTATATTGAGCTGATTGTTTGATGTGCAGCCCCTGAAGGAGGTGAATAAGAAGCTCGGAGTTCTTCCTGAGAAGGCTGTTCCTCTTCACTTGGTTCCTGCACTGGGATCACTGTGTCAATAGTTGGGCCCTTTACTGTAAGGATCTCTCCTCCTCATGGTGCCATAGCACATAGACAGGTCACATACACCAGGCTGGCCCGGGATGCCAGGGTTACCACTTTTACCCTCTGCTCCGTTGAGACCAGGAGATCCCGGCTTTCCTGAAGGACCTGGTTTGCCGTAGCCTGAGGGGCCCATTGGGCCTAGAAGTTTAACAGCAGTTAGTCAAGCTGAAGTGCATTGGAGGCATCAGTGTAAAATCTGTAATGAGGCAATAATAGTGTTACCTATAGGCCCAGGTGGACCCGGATCTCCATCAGTTGTTCGACCAGGACTGCCTTTTTCCCCTTTGAACCCGGGCTCTCCTGTAGAAATAAAAATCTGTGTTTATGTGGGATCTGCTTTATTTAATGGCTCATTGCTGCAGTTACCTTTATGACCATTGACCCCTGGGTGTCCCAGCTGACCAGGATGTCCTGGGTGTCCCCTTGCACCACTGAAACCTGGAAGACCTCTCAGTCCCTGTGGTCCTATTGGACCTGGTGGACCAGGGGATCCTGGCTGACTGTGGCATGAGGAGCAACTTTGTTGGTTGCTTATCAAAAGCCGGGGTAGTTCAGCTATGGACAGAAATACTTCAAGTAAGTGAAAAATTAAAGCACTCAGAGAATACAAAATATAAGCATTCAATGAATAATATTAAAATATAAATGTACACATACACTGCAAAATGTCTCTGCAAATTTGTCGAATATGTGATTCTGATAAATCATTGATCTGTAAACAGCAGTAAAAGATTATTGTTTCACTTTGCAACTATGAAGGATTTAGGTGTGTGCGGATTAGTCTCTGCACTTACTGCTCGTGCTGTAGGGCCTGGTGGTCCTGGGGGTCCTGTGTCACCGTGTGGCCCCCTGGGACCGGGTGCCCCCACCTGACCAGGCAGTCCAGGATGCCCCAACTGACCATCATGACCCCTCTGCCCTGCCTCTCCTGGTGCCCCACGCTGGGAAAAATCGAAGTGCATTTTAAAGCATACAGATTGCAAATAATGCTAATACTATAAATGTCTTACCTCTCCTTTTACTCCAGTCGGACCAGTCATGCCCTGTGAATTCAAACTAGACTTTGATGACATGTCTTAACAACCTTACAGTTTCATTTGATCACAGGGAGATCGCTATGGAACTTTGTGTTATGACACCATGCTGTACTAGAAATAAAAATGTTTCTGGAGATGTCTTTAGATTAGAAGTTCATCCTCTCCCCAAACGATTTGAAGGGCCTATCTCACTGGCCTGGAGACTTGTTGGGGACTCGAGTTGCTGCTGGTCAAGAGATGTCTTCGAGATGTCCCCTGGTAAGGCGAGTCTCCATGTAGTCTCGGTGAAAATGAACAGGAGACTGCATGGACACTTGAAAAGGTCTCCATGCCATCTCCATGTGCGCATGGTGTCAAGCAGTTGTGTCACGAATACTATTTGTTGTTCTCAACCTGTGAGACGTTTCTGTGACGTCTCTGCAATGTCTCTGTGCGGAGACTCCATTGAAATGTAACCTTTTCATTTTCACCGAGACTACCCGGAAACTCGGCTTATCTCCAGGGGACGTCTCGGAGACATCTCCGTGACCAGCGGCAACTCGAGTCTCCAACTAGTCTCCAGGCCGATGAAATAGGCCCTTTGTATTACGGCAGTCTCTGCAACGTCTCCGCAACTCTCCTCTGGTGAGATAGGCCCTTAAAGTGGAGCAATCCCAGATTGATATCAGTGCGAATGTGATTGGCACTGTAATATAAATCTGGCTCTCGCCAGGTTAAGTTATTTCTAGTTGAAACACTTTTTGTAAAGTAAGTAAGTAGTATTTGAAACTTACATGAGTGCCTGGTGGTCCATGCTCTCCCTTTTCACCTCTCATCCCCTAGTGATAAAAAAAAAAACACTTTAATAGTGGACAATTATTTGCATTTTATAATTTAAAGCAAACAGCACAATTGGTTGGAATCTTACCATCTCACCTCTATCACCAGAATTTCCTTTTTGTCCCTGAAAAAACAAATAAAGCTCTAAATTTGTTATTATTTTTTCCCACATTCCGCCACAAAGGAATAGGCCACCGTTTTTACATACTGAGATATGTTCTTACCTTAGCTTTAGGCAAGTTGCGTACCTGTCTGGTCTTTTTACGCGTGCTCTGAGTCACGCAAAAAGACCAAAGATGTTTATTAGCATTTAGCCTCTCCTCTCCTCTATGGGGTAAAGTTAGAAGCGACCAAACTAAATGCTAACAACATCTTCGGTCTTTTTGTGTGACTGAGACCAGACCAGGAATCAACTCGTCTAAGCTCAGGTAAGAACATATCTCTATTTGTAAAAACGGTGGCCTGTTCCTTTAGAGCAGACAGACACACCTTGCTGCCCTTTATTCCATGCATGCCTGGGTGCCCTGGTTGACCCGCTCTTCCTGGGGCACCGGCACTCCCCTGCGAAGACATATAATCAACATATTTAGACCTAAAGGATTATTTGTATAAAGTGTAACATCTATAATGGAAGTAAAAAACAAACAAACCATTGACCCTGGGACACCCTGTATCCCTGGGTTTCCATTTTCTCCCTTGGTCCCCTGTTACAAAAACAAAACAGATGACGTGGTGTGTTAATAAGGAAAGATGTGTAACCCATCTTTAGTATATGTTGATATTTTAAAATACATTATATACACTACAATCTACTTTTACGTTCTTGCAGTACACTGTAACTCCCTACAGATGGAGCCAGTTCTCAAGCCATATTTTTTCTGTTGGAATTATCTCCTGTGGTAAAGTTAGGAGTGTTAAAACATACACACAAAAACAATTTACCTTGTGTCCCAATAGTCCTTGTAAACCAGGGGTCCCTGGCAAACCCATCTCGCCCTGTAGGAGGACACACACAGATATACCGTAAATTTAAAAGCAGACACACTGCATACAGAAGTGCAGTTTTCAACTTACTGGTGGTCCAGCTAAACCTTGGAAACCCCTTGGACCATGTGAACCAGCTTCTCCCTTCAAACAGAAACATTATTTCACAAAAACATGCATTTAATGCCTAACAAAATAGCACTTGGAAAAAGGAAACTAACCTTTTGTCCATTCTGGCCTGCATTCCCTGGCAATCCAGGCATCCCCTACACAATAAAGGCTGTTACTAAACATAAGTCATTTTTCTGCTGCTATCTATCTTTTGTAGCAATTTAAAATTGTTAATAGTGAGCTAACAAATCAGTTGTGAGATTCAACTATAAACTTGCCAGCAACACACCCACTCTCATTATCAATTCAAAAATTAAAACAATGAATTATGTGATTATAGCTAATGTGTTATTGTAATTTAATAATGCTTGTGGTTCACAATATGACTTTCTTTTGTGGATTGGAGCGTGGACAAAAAGCAATGGTTATCGCAGTATAGAGTAACTGTTGGGAAAGAATTGCATGCCTTTTCACGGACAATGTTCAATTCAATTGTTTACATGTTTGCCTTTTAGGTCAATGTACATACTTGTTAAATGTTGTGAGTTTGAGTAACTTTAAATATGGAGTAGACTGGTTATATAAAAAGAAAATCTGTATTGAGTGCACACATGACGTAACGCTCTTCTTAAGCTTGAGCAACTGCCGACTGGATATATCACCTCTGTGGGAGAGACCGTAGCTCACAGTTTTGTCATCTTATGTAGGCTTTTTTTAAAATGTGGATAAACACAAACATAAGCTGTCTGAACAGTAATTTTAGAGAGTAGTTCCGCTGAATGAGGGCCGTAGCTGCTCAAACAATAGCTCTCACTGCATTTGATTAGTGCCTGAAGTGATGTGTTGCATAACAGGGCTATCCTGAGCTGAACTACAGGGAAATGTTTTGTGGCTCTCGAGGGTCATCTTAGTTGTGCTTTTCTTAACACTTTGTAGACCCATAAATACTAAATATAGTTGGTACAGCAGTTTGTTTTATGAGGCTGACAGTTTGACAGTTTTAAACTGACAGGTTTAATTTCATGAAAAACACTTAAAAAGTTGAAATGGCACAAGCCAAGGACTGTTTTACTGTGAGTTGACAGCAGTAACTTACAGGATGGCCCTGTCTTCCATCAGCTCCAGGGATGCCACTGACCCCAGCTTCTCCCTTTAGACAGCAATGACATGACAATGAAGAAAGACAGACAAACAAACAAACAAACAAACAAACAAACAAACAAACAAACAAACAAACAAACAAACAAACAGAGGACATTTTGCCAAGTAAACTAACCTTTTCTCCAGGCCTTCCTTGAAGTCCATCCTTCCCTTCTCTCCCTGGCGGGCCCTGAGAAATCACAATTAAATCTGATTGTTTTGTATTGATTCTAAATCTATTTGTGACTGCTCTGAACTCACGGTTTCCCCTGGGTAACCTGGTTGACCAGAGGGTCCTATGCTTCCTTTTTCTCCCTGGAAAAAAAAGAATCCACATTTTATTATAAAATAATAATGTTATCTGTATTTCATTCACTACAACCAATAAGTAGAGAATAGAGAGTACACTTTTACCACTTGGCCGGTCTTTCCTGGAAACCCAGCAATCCCGGGAGATCCAGCTGAGCCCTAACAGAAACAAACAGTCATGCAGTATTTTAAGGCATTAGTTGACCTACACTCATTTTTTTGTTGCGAATCAAGACATAGTTTTCAGGTTTTAATTTCAAAACATTAGCTTTCTTGTGCATTTATTTAAGCCACATTTTTGATAGGCCCTGAATGAATAAGATAAGATAGTAAGTACGGCAGAGGGATTTTGCATGTTTGTCTGTGCTTGATTCATGATGTTCTTCCGTCATAGAAAGCGGACATCTTGAATTACTGCTTCTTTCTTCGAAAGTAAGATTACACCATTGGGTGGTCTTTCAATGTGGGACCATTTGAAAGGTAGAGCTTTCATAGGGTTTCTTGTAGTGCATGTGTGACATATGTGACACATGCTGTGACACTGGAATTGACATTAAACAAAGTCACATTTGTTTTGTGGATGTCAATTATCACATTCACATATTACAGTCATTTTATAGGTTTTGTCCCCGGCGCCTGTGATGATTTGCATTGTACAAGAAGGAAACTTTGTTTGGCATTGCCATTGCCATTGTGGAGTAAGAGACAAGGCAGTTTGAAGTCATGGTTTCTTATGCAGATAATTAGCTGACAGTTCATAACACATGCTCTCTGAGATTTGCAAACTTCTGAAATGCTAGTTTGTTTATTTTTGTACATTCGTAGCAATACTGTGTAAAAATGCTTTATCTTATTTGAGCAGACAACACACTTAACAGGGACTTCAATACAGTATAAAGGATTGCACATGTTTTTAATCCTTTTATGTAGAAGATAGTCAACGGAAATGTTTACACATCCATTTGACTTAAGAAAAGAAAGATGGAGGCGGAAAGGCTAAAGTCAGAAAACATGAATACATTTAAGAAGACCCAGATGACTCCTGTGCTGTCTTTTCACAACTCTTTCCCTCCGAGCATGTTACACTTCCCTGTGTGGACAGCATTATATCTGCAGCATATGGCTGCACTGATTGATGCCATTGATGTATATAGCAGGATCTATCATGGGAGTCTTTTAGATCATAACAAACATGTTATAGGTTGGATTCAGCTGACATTTAAGCATTGTAAAGAGATAGATTAATATTAAGGTGGAAGGGAGCTTAGAATTAATTAACATTGCAGACTTAGTTATAGATATGTGATGTTATTCAAGCACACAGGTACAATTGTTGTCAGATGAAAGAATGTTTAGCCATAAGGTCAACCAAACCTATTAAATCATTAATTGCATACCTCTTTCTTTTATGTGGGTGTTGCAAGAGAATCAGATGAATGAAGATAAATTGTAAACACCAGTTTCTGCACTGTTGGGCTAGAAGTCTAGATCAGTAAAAAAAAAATGAAGAAAAAAGTTTGCTTTGTTGGTTTTTGGGTGGAGTTTTATTGGCCGTGTCACGAGGAGCTAGTCATAGCTTGTCAACGAATGCACGGTGAGCAACTGTAAATAATAAGTGAGTCTTGGGTTTGTTTAACATTTGAACAAAACCTGGATCAACTGTTTAATTTGTCAAAGAGATGAAAGATTGTCCCTCTCCTGTGTGTTTTCTTTTTGTCCACTATAAATGGAGCAGACATTCATATAAAAGAAAAGAAAAAGGGAACAAAAGTGAAAAAAGTTGCAGAATAATGGGTGAGATGCTGACCTTTTCTCCTGGTTTTCCGGGTTGGCCTGGTTGCCCAGGAATTCCCCTCTCTCCCTGAAACATTTCATGGAAGATATGAATTTTCATGCGCAATCTGACTTATTGACTTATTGTCTTTCCTACCATAACACCTGGACTTCCTGGTTCCCCTTTGTACCCTGCTAGCCCACGTTGTCCCTGGGGAATGACAAACTGTTAAGTTCCTACACCGTCTGTGGATTTTTAGTTTGATTTGTGTGATCATCAGAATTTGCACGATACACTTACCCCTGCCCCTGGAGGACCAGGCAGCCCGGGACTCCCTCTAACACCAGGAACCCCCTTCACATTGTGAGAAGATGGAAGACAGACAGTCTCTGTTAAATGCTTTATTCTGCTCAGCTGTGTGCATGCTCTGTGGATTATCTCAAAGCGTAGTGTACAAACGCCATGTGTTTTGATCATTCACTGAACTACAGTATGTAGTTGGCTCCAGGATGTTTATACTATCCCTAATCACCATTGTGCAGCCTCTGTCACTATAATCAGAGATGCTTCTTATTTACTCATTTCAAAACAAAGTAACATATGTGAGAGTTTGAAAAAGCTCAAACCACAGTGAAGTGCCTGTCATGACCTAATGGATGGCTTAACTTAATTGTGGAAAAGCCTCAGATGCATTCAAGGGCCCTGGGGCTCTTGTGTGTGCTGTATGTTTGTATATTGAACTATAGTACTCACAGGCTTACCATCAGCACCAGCAGGTCCACGCTGACCGGGATCACCCACAGCTCCTCGTTCCCCCTATAAACAAAAATCACATAGCAGCACACTACATAGGGTAAGCTATTCACTGCTACAAAAAACATTTATTTTATGATTCATGACTGAAACATATTCAATTTATCCACTCATTATTCAGATATGAGCGAGCTATTGTATGTCGTGACTGGTGACTAGATTTGAGTTCTTAAGTTCAGACTGTTGTTATTCGCCCGAGGTCACAATAAAATGTTTCTGCTTCTCCCATAGATAATTGAGATTAAACATAAACAACTGCAGAGGTTTCAGCAAAGTATTCGAGTCACTGAGCAAAGGTGTGTGCTGAGCATCACAGTAAACAGACTATGAGACTATGAGTGTTGCCCTATGATTCTGTAAACAAGTCTATATTATTATTTCTGCTATTGGACTCGATTTTGTTTGTCATGCAGACGACCCAGGATAGTGTTTTTTCTTATTATTTATTTACTCTTAAATTATTTACAGCTACACTATAGGATAAGCTGCAAGTGTGGTTCACAACAAGTCCAGCTGACCTTTGAACCCGGAAGTCCAGGTGGGCCGGGGGGGCAGACACATGGCTCTTCAGTTGGCTCGGCATAATCAGGGCTGTTGGAACACTGTATCAATCAAATATGAGAAAAATAGTTACATTAGGCTAAGTTACCCCAGAGAAATTACCCCAAACCATGTCTATTTTTAGGAGAGTGCTCTCTGTAAATAAAACACTGAGAAGGAAAGAGGGAGAGTCAAGGATTGTAACAGTGGTGTTTGGCAACAGTAAGTGTAGGCGTCTAAACTGGCCTGTTTTTATATGTATTTCCAGTGGGCTTGTATTAAATCCATTAGGCAGTAACTGTGTGGTCGTACTAATCTCCAAGTCATCATAACAACGGACCAGTGCTTAACACAAACAGGACTGGAGCCAAGAGCCGTGAAAAAATGCACTGAAGCTGCTCCAACAGTTCCCCTCACTGGAGCAGAATCAATATGCTGAGATAGCACAAATGGTGCAATATTATACTGCAGGCGTGAAATTAAAAACAGTGCAGGGTTAAAGCCTTTTGAGATAGGTTCAATAGAAAGATTATGTCTCATTATCTTCAACATTTTCAGCAGATGAGGACATGATAAGCCAAAATGAAAGTTTTCATGCTTACTACTCCAGGTATTTCACAAGCCGTTTCTCTGCTGTTCTGCTCTGGGTCACAGTAGATCCGGAGCTTCTGGATTTCAAACTGGATAAAGAAGTTAAAAAAAATGGGGAAATTCATTTTCCACAACAAAATGAGAACACATGGCGACTTCATAAGTTAGTAAGAGTTTTTATACTGTAATTGAAACAGATCAAAAATAACTCATCAGTGTATTTGTTAATTTAGACTTCAACATTAATCGCAGTTTAAACGGTCACAATTGTCAAATCGCAAAAAGCAACAATTACATAAGCAATTTAATTTCCTCCCCAAACAACTACATTTCCTCCCTCTGTGGAATCTGACGGATTAATCCTGTCGTCTTCAGAACATCTCTAAAATACAAGTTTGGCAATTAATAATCAGTCAAATGGTATGTATTAAAATGCGCTCTATAATTGGAATCTGATCACAAAACCTATTGCAATTAGACACTTTTGCTCAATATTATTTAGCTCTTTGGTTTTAGCATGAATTCATGTAATAATAATGTAATGTAATAATTTGGTTAGAAAATGATTTGCATCTTGACTGGATATACAGGGATTCTTCCATTTCCAATTTAGGTTTGGAGCCGTGAATCTTTTTCCATGTTCTAGAAATGGCACATTTTTGTCACGTAACACAGCTCAATTATGATTTATTACAAATTAAGAGAGGCCTTTTCAGGAGGAACGTGCCAAAGTAGACAAATAAAACAGAAAATAATAAGGCCCTGTGGAGTAAATGCTAGTGCTGCCAAAGATTTACTACCAACTCAGTGAGACATGTCCCTGAGGGCGCTGCCGTAAACTGTGTGATCTGTGACCGACTTTTACTGTAACTGTACCAAGTGTAAACTGCACATTGCGCAAATTGCTTCCTGTTTTTTACGGTGCATTTACAGCCAGTTTATTTGTCGAACTACATCAATCAAAAGAAAACACTTATTGAACACATGGCTGTCAGTGAGGCCAAACTTACTGGCACGGTAGTCTCTTTCTGGACGTATTTTCCCACTTGTGTTTTTCCGTTGATGAAGATGCCAACCGGGGGCTGTAAGGGGAGCGTTTCGATTTCCAGATCATCAACGTAAAGAGTCACATCCTCCTCGGTGACCAGCAGACGCAACTGGTGCCATTTCTCATCAAACAGTTTCTGTTTCCAAAAACACAGAATTACAAGTTAGGACAAACATGAGCTTGTGTCACATGCCAGGATCGGGAAAAGATGGCCTATTGTTTTAATCCAGTGAAGTAATATAATAAGATGTTTTCAATTGTTGTTGTTTTACTGGCGTGAGACTGAGTTGGAGCCAGGGACTAATTGGAAAAGTGTCATGGCAGAGTGTTAAGATGGCAGATGTTTTTTCTGCTCTCAATTGCAAAACCCTCAGATGTTCAAAGTATTTTGATGTTATGAACTCAGTTGACAAATGAAATACTTAAGTTATCAGTACAGTGCTTAATATTAGTAGCTCCTTCCCTTATCAGACTTGACTCACTACACTCGAACATTGCTTTTTAAATATCTTGGCTTCAATGAATCTGAGTTTGAGCTTCTTGGCAAGTGCATTTCATAAACAATATGCTTTCAAATATTTGGTCTATGTGTCAGAATTCCCAAGAAGGGCCTGCTGCAGAGCTACAGTATGAGTAGGAGGCTTTTAGAACAATGTGTTTCAGTTTGGAGATGCAGGACAAAGGATGTAGGAAAGTGTGGTTACCCAAGCGGTTTGCAAAGAGAATGTAACAGTTTGAGTCCCGCTCGGGGCTTCACTGGTTGTTGTGAACGAAACCGTGCGTTCATATCCATTGAGGGTTACAGCCATCTGAGGTCTTCCGTCTCGAGTCTGGATTCTCCACAAGTCCCACTCCTCTTTTGTGACTGATCCTTTGTATCTCAGTGTGGACACAAAGACGTAGGAAGGTGGAAGTCCATCAGGAAACAGGGTCCTGAACAAGCAGAAGTTTATATATAAACCAGACTGAACATTATGACCAACTCCAAACGCAATTTAGAACCAATTTACAAAGACATTTCTTTTACAAATTATTTGCTAGTTCTTCTTTTATAATCATAAGTTTTACTACAAAATATCAATAACAACTTTCCTTTGTAATTGAAATAGTAATCAATTTCACCATAAATTTAAATTGTTCCTTCTACTCCCTGCTAAATTCTCGCATACCCCATACCATTGGGTGTCAACCACATGGTGAAAATATAATGTATGCCCCTAACTTTTTCAATACTTAGAATACCTGATCTTGTAATAGGTTGTATTCTGTTCATTGAAGTTACCTTGTGGCTGTACTGAGGTCAACTCGGGATGTTACTTCATAGGCCTTGGAACCATAAAACGCCCCTTGGGTCTTCTTGGCCTTTTTGGCCAGATTTAAATGCAATAGAATATCAAAGCCCTTTTCATCTCGTGAATCAATAGGGATCTTTATTGGACACACAGTCTCTGTGAAAGTCAGATAAAGGGGATGGGGCGGAGACGATCCAGAAAAGATGACACATGAGATTGAGAAACAGACTTTTCCACAAAGGTTTGATTATACCTCATATCTGTTTTCAGTCTCACTATAGCCAACACATAAACAATACATAAATAAATAAAATTGCAAAATTAAATAACAAACAATAGTGTATTGTTTTTTTTCTTTTTTCATTTTGCAATTTTAACTATGTATTTTCACAGATAAACTGTACATGTAATACATGTAAAGTTCATATGTGATCTATTTCTGGGTCTCCATTAAACTCACAATGGTAAAGAATTTACTGATGTTTGATCAATTGAAAAGTTCAAATACATCTGTCTAAAATGTACAGCTCTGTGTATATTTTAATAGTGTAAAGTTGTTGTTCACCTTCACACAGTTTCTGCCTGATGACCTGAATAATCCTGGAAATGGCCTTGTAGTCCTCCACAGAAAAGACATAAGTTGACGAAGGCTTGTTAGCAATGTCTCGTAACTCCGCCTCCTCCGTCTCTGAGCCCACTCCGATCGCAAACAGAATCACGCCCTTTTTCCTTGCAGCTTCTGCTGCTTTCAGAACCTCATCTTGTGACTTCCCGTCAGTGAGTACAACTGCAATCCTGGAGACACCAGCAGGGCCACGCTCTGAGAGGCCAAACAGTTTGTCTGTGGCAAACTTGATGGCTGTGCCTGTCCTTGTGTTACCACCCATATACTCGATGTCCTCCATTGCCTTTAGAACTTCTTTGTTGGAGGAGTACTTCCCGAGTGGTATCTCCAAAACAGGGTCATCACTGTACTGAACCACGCCAACCTGTGTGAACTTCTGTCCGATGTGGAAGGTGGTGGTTATGTTGACCAGCCATTTTTTCACGATTTCAAAGTTTAGATCTTCTACGCTCCAAGATCCATCTAAAATAAAGACCAAGTCACAAGGGGCGGTCCTACAGCCTGAAGAAGACAAGTAGCTTAGTCAGTCCATGGTTCCATGAAAATATGTAGTATTACAGATCAATGATTAAGATTTTAGTGCGACCAGCAAGACTAGTGTGAGAAATGAAGACAGCATTCTTACTTCTTATGTCTTCATCTTGTGCTGAGCTAAATAAATGGAGAAGCGTGAAGCACAGGAATCTTAAGGCACAGTGCACTGATGTTGCTTTGTAACCCATTATGCAGCAGTACCAAGATCCACCTGAACACCTACAGAAAAGGAAAAGACATGCGTTGTTTGACAGTGGTAAGAAAGACAATGGCAAGCATGTTTAATACTGGTAATCTGTGGTTGTTTCACAAAGTTGTCTTAGATTGGCCTATAGTGTCACGGGCCCCTAATCATTGGAAAACACACCATTCCTCTCTGGCCTAAATGTTTGGTGTCTGTAATCGATTCTTATTTAGACCAATGATAACTAGCTCAGATTAAAGTGTGTCTGGATTCTGGGAATAATTGGAAGAAGAAAAGTGAAGCATTGCATTAATTCTTTCCCATTGGAATAGTTATTTGTTTATTTGTATTTCCAGACCTTTTTGATGAATTGGGTATAAATGGTAAATTTACATGTATTTGACAGATGTCAAAACACTTGACCATAGTCAATCACTTGCTTGTAGTCAGTGAGATCTCCGGTTCATGTGTGCAGTGAATCAAGAAAAAGATCTGGCCAAGATCCTGGCCAAGATCCTGGCAGAGGTCTGCCCTCACGGTATGCATCTAGTTCAACAGATTTCTACATCTCAACAGATATTTATACCAGTAATGTTTTCATAAAACTGAATATAGTTTACTCTGAGAAGTGTTTAGAGTCTGGCTGAACTATTCTTTATGATCGTCAGTTACATTTACATTATAGGCCATCTAAAGTCATTTGTGAAATCAACTGCTGCATTAATATTGACAACATCTCATGCAGAATTTCCCACAAACACAGACAAATATTTAGCAGTGGATATGCACCCTACCATTGTCAAAGCACATCTACTACACAGTGTAAAGTATATATCTTTCAGCAGGTTAAGTACTTAGTGGTTTCTGGTTGTTAAATGACACAGCTTCTCCTGCTGAGATACATTAACTCCCCGTCTCTCCAGCGGCCACAGATTCTACTACATGTAATTCTGCCCCAAAGCCTAATACTCTTACACCACTAATTCTCCACACAGTCCACAAGTACCTCTCCATCTTTCCAAAGCCACTCCAGCTACACCTAAACCTCATCCACCACATCCTCACATGGCACCACAAGCTGAACCAAACAAGCAATTGACTGAACTCAGTATTTCCGATGGGATCCTCCTCAGCTGTCTCCTCTTATCCTCTTTCACTTGCCAATATATGCCTGCCTTTGGCTTCGCTACTGGACAGACTCTGTAAAAAACAAAACAAAACAAAGCAAAAAACAACTGTCACCTTACTTCACACTAGGCGCTTTGACAAAAGTTTTGTAAGCAGCTGTGTGGAGTTATTTTACACCTTTGCTGAAGAAACATGCCTGAAGGGACACAGTATACTGACATTTGGAGTACAGGTTAATGAAACAAAATATGATTCATATCTTTTGGTATCTTCCACGCTTTCCAAGAGCTTTTCATCTGCTCTGCCAACTCTTCTAAGACCAGGCTTGTTCTGGCTGTTAGCCCCCGAGCCGTCACTCAAGTGTCTGATTCACTCACTCTCAGGCCGCTCAGAGTGCACCTGCCCAGCCCCATTCAGATTGTTGTGTCAGATTTACCCAGCTGTTACAAGAAGCCCCACTGTTCAGGATTGGGTGGAAAAGTAATTTAAGATGTCCCCTATAGGCCAGAAATGGCTTTCCCATTCATTGCTACTGTATACTCTTGAGATGCAGGGCTTCTCTGAAGACAGTAAATGTCCCGGTGTGACCTTCCTGCTGGCAATTATGTTATAACCATTATCGGCTTTATCTCTTTGGTATCTGAGCTGGATATCACATGATTACACCCAGGTGACCCCACTCTTCCTTACATTTTGCCAAGGAGCTTTGGCCATAAATTTGAAAACAAGATGTTCACTTTTCTGCTCTCTATTCTTCAAGGTTGCAGAGGACTTGAGCATCTATGGAGGGCTGATGTAGCCACGGTTATTTCACTCAAGAAATTGTGAATGTTCCTGTCAATAATCAAGGTTTGGCAACTGCTCCACTCTAAATACCCTTCCCCTTTTCCTCTCCCAAAAATAATTTTTTGGAACATCCCACGTCCCGCTGGTACACACTGTTGTTGTGTCTTAAGAAGACGCTTCACCCGCCTTTCCTCCTGTGTCTGTGTGCACTGGTGTATGAATGAGAGTGTGAATGGTTCCCTGATGGAAAAGCGCTTTGAGTGACTGATGTAGGTGGAAATGCACCATGTAAAACAAGACCATCTAGGATTTATGCTTCACAAGCTTGGGTATAAAAATGCTGCAAATCAGAGACAGGTATTTCAAAGTAAATCCTTTACCCACACACCCACACTTGAAATTGGCATTACAATATATGGGCAAAATGTGTTAAAATTAGTTATACTAAGTAACTAAGTAGTAACTCAGTATTGTTGAATTTAGCAGTTTGTATTATGTAACTTTTCTGAAGAGTGCTTTTTTCGTGCTAGTTTTTGTGCAAATTTGGTTCTAGGTTCATCCTCAAGTGTTTGGCAGCTGTTTCGCTGCTGGTAATTCAAAAATGCTTTTGAGGTTCAGTCATTTTTGCCACATGGTGAACTCAGAAGTATTAATATAAACACAAAATATTATTATTATGATTTATGAATTTGTTTAGTTGGTCGGGATCGTGCATGTAAAATGAATACATACATTTGATGCATGCGAGTAAACAGGTCGTGCTGGAGTGTAGTCATGAGCTATTTTCCGCATTCGTACTCACAAAGACACATTAATACATCAGTGTACATAGACACTGGAGGCAAGGCAGATGAAGTGTCTTGCCCAAGGATACAACAATTGTATGCATAGGCCGGAGCTGGGATTTCACTGCCAACCTTTGGATTGGTTAGCAAACATTGCCTATCCCCTCCTTTTTACTTATTTGTCACTGACTGAGTCTTCTAAAGGTGCATACGAGCATGATGAATTTTAGAAGGATACTTCTAGTTTATTTGGTACAGCTTTATTAGTAATTTGGTAAAATGCTTCGTTTTTGCATCTGCAGCATCTCTTCCCCAGTTTGAGTGGCGGCTTTGCTGTATAATCTTTTACTGTATTTTCCAACACGTGAAGGCAGAGAGGTGGCTGACATCTTGAAAGCTTGTAAAGGAGGTCCAGATCTGTAGCGTATCAGAGGCAAGACAGTTGGAAGGAATTTTGATAAGAGCCCACTGATTGTGCACTTTACTCTTAGCCTTAGTCTGGGACACCTGAAGGTCAGCATATTCACAGCAAGGATGTAACCTTTGACCTTTAGGGCTGTGAAGCTCCAAAGACTTTAATAGTGACTGAGTTTTTCCAGCATGTAAACGTGAGTTGAAGTAACGTGAGGGAAGGAGGCGCTGGTTTTGTTGCAGACTTTTCCTCACTAGAGAGCTGGAGGAGGCCACTGGAAAACCCCTCGCTGTTCTGCTGCAGCCAGAATGACTTTCCCCTCGACTGACTTTGTCCAAGCGCACCATATCTACACCTCAGCTCAAGCCACATGGAATTCATTTACACCATCAGACAGTGAAATTCCACTGATGGACAGTGACCAGACACATTTAGACTTAAAGAAGAGGACTGTACGTTTATCTAGACAAAAGGAATTGCAACATTACAAGTATGCTACATCAAACATCAAACCATTACGGAGTAGGTGTACTTGCAGCTTCAGTCCAAAAATGTTGACTGTGTCCTGAGATTACACAGTGAAAGTACTGTATCTTTTATTAAATATGCTGTTCGTTTAACATTTGATTCCATTTGACTGTGCCAATTCTAAGTCTGGATAAGTGGAGTACCGGTATGTTATGCTAATAATCTCATTTAATTATTTAATTTACAGAGATGGCTGGAGTGCAAGACAACAGGCCTGCCTTTGTGTTTCCATAGTAAAGTAAGAACACCAATTACCAGTTTACGTTATGCCTGTCATGCCCAAGCACACATGTATGGATTTGGGATTGAACTTTCAACCTTTCAATTTGTTGGAAATGCATTTTGCAAAGACTATATTCAGGAAATGTGACATGTGCAGCACATAACTTGTTTAACCCATGCACACATGTGAACTAATGTTTCTAATCTGCTACTTATCTGTCATAAATTTGGCAAAAGGAAGCCAGTCCAGTCCAGAAATAACAAGTGCGTCTCATGTAGGATCGAGGTTGCCAAGTTTAGGGGGATTTATCGCTGCCAAATTCTTCAAGAACAAGAGGAAGCCAACCTCTATCAGTGTTTCTGCGTAAATCTGTTCTGTGCTAATGCAAATGGCCAAAGCAGCTCTTGTAAAACAGCACCGTCTCAAGCCAACATGCCACTAACAAGTGATTTATAATTCACTTCTCTTACTGGTTGTCCTCCGGAGACATGAGCTTTATGTAAACGATGCATGGAGCTCAGTGGATGCATCAGACAGTATTCCTCTGTGGGATTATGACAGAGGCATTTTTATGTGAAGCAATAAAAAAACAGGGACATTTTTTGACACTAGTCCATTCATTCTTTGCATGACGGTAGCACAAACAAGGGACTGATAACTAAAGCCGAATCTCTTCAATATGTGACGGCAGCCGAGTGAGAAACTTGAAAATGCAGATGCAGTTTTAATGAATCCTAAGCAATGCAATGTCATTGACAAATCATTTCATGTATGGTTAAAATTTTATGATCATGCACATATAACTGCTAACCACATAAAAATGAATGAGTAGAGCAAAAACAATAACAACAATAAGAAAGTTACCAGATTGCATCCAAGTTGTTGTCTGAATATTTGTAAATCCTTACATTGAAGCCCGTGATCAATAGCAGTATCACAGATGGTGGTGTAAACCTGACGAGCACATGTCTCTCCAGTGAATGGAAGTCTGCCTTTTCTTGCTCTGCTCTTTTTCTGTCCCTCGTCTCTCTCTCTCCACACCCCCACCAGCCAGCCCCCTCTCAGACTGGACTTTTACTGGCCTACATCCACTCTCAATTACCATGGGTGGAAAGAGAGGCAGATAAGGAGAGCATGAAATAGTGAAAAAGACAGCCCATCTCAGTGACAGTCCAAAGGGGAAAATAACAGTAATGAGATCGGGATCGGTCCAAGTGTCGAGGATTTGGACGCCAGCTCGAGCTGCTGGGGCACAACCAGAGAACATGAAGTTTTCTGGAGAAGTGACAAATTCCAAATGAGCTTATTGTCAGCATACATTTGTGGATTCTGCCATGATTTAAATTATGTCCCTCGTCAAAAAACTAATTATTTACTCGAATGAGCTGCAAACAAGGTGTGAAATGCTGCCGCTGTCCTTCTCCTGAACTGACAGCTGGGAGTCATTAGAATTGCAGCGTTGCATCTGTATCTGTAGAGCAGGCCACTGCAGAGATGCACTCAAACAGGTTTTATCATGCTTTATGCAGAGCAGGCACTTTGCATTCATCCTCAGCAGACTGACACCCATATGTGGAGCACAACAGTACTGCTGATCAAGCTTCTTTATCTCCTAAATGTTTTAATTAGTGATTAGACTTTCGGGGGCCTTTTGTTGGAGACCCATGAAGTATGTACTCAATGAGGCATGTACAGTGTACAATACATCCACTGTTGAGCAAAATATAATGACTTGTAAACATTTGTCATTTTGATATCAGGGATGTTTGTAAAATGATGCTTTTCACACAGACCAAACACCAAATTCTCAGA
Organism: Gobius niger; assembly: GCF_951799975.1. Lineage (NCBI taxonomy): Eukaryota > Metazoa > Chordata > Actinopteri > Gobiiformes > Gobiidae > Gobius > Gobius niger. The sequence goes on from NC_136858.1 coordinate 23,658,244, forward strand.
CTGAGTCTGGCTTGTAAAGCAGGACCATTTGGCATGAGTGAGAGGGGTGTCATGGCTGAGTGGCAGCACACTCTGCTGGACTTCAGAAGTATGTACTGAGAGGAGCTTTTGGATGGAGTCTTCATTTACTCTATGTTTCTCATTGATGGGATTTCTTTTGCAACAAACAACAAATGACGGCATTGGTTAGCATTCGCAAAGCACGGACACTCAATCTGTTTCATGTTTTGTCACAACTTGAGAATGCAACACTTCACTGGAAGAAATTGCAGCCATAAATTAATGCTGTAATAATTGTCTTCTGGAGTCATACTATGTAACCACATGAACACAAGTCAATACAAAAGTCATGATAAATCATTTTTAATACGTGACAATACCATTTATGTCTAATGAGGCTCCACCATGCTGAAATCTGATTTCTATGGGGCATGTTGGAGCCATTTGCAGCTCATCAAAGGCAAATGAGCAGCAAATCTAAACAAATAGTTTTATTTTATTCATAATCTATTGATGTTTATTTCTTATCATCATGTTGGCATTTAAGATCAAACAAATGTCTGTGAAAGGAAACATACAGGGTACATGGACAGATGTATTTGCTGTACCTAGTGAGACAAGACAGACATTTTTTTTAAATTTTAGATAAACAAGTGCGTCCTACATGCAGCACATACACTGGGGCACAGTACTGACCTCAGTGTCCTGAGATTGACTCCTGGCTTTGACATAATGCGTAATGTCCCTCCCCACCCTCCACCCCGTTCATCCCACTCTGTTGTACAATAAAGGCTATACAAAAGTGTAAACATGTGTGATCATGGTCCATATGTGAATATAATACAGTGTTCACTTTATTTATTTAATTAACTAAATGCTCTGCCAGTTTTAGCATAACAACATGTAAAACTTCTTATTATGCTACATTACTGTATGCTCACATATGCATTGCTGCCTGGAGACACTGTAAAACTCTCTCTAAAATCCATTGATTATGTGTCGCCACACTGAAGCTCCCCATTACCAGGATGATTTCATTAAGTCACATGCTGTAAATCATATATGGCCTGTATGGTCAACCACTAGATAGATATCAAACACAAAGGAAGTGGTAAAAGTGCTGAAAATGATGGGGGATAATTGTCCTTAGTAAGAGTTTCCATGACAGAAGTGGCCTCCGCATCCTTTGTTGGAACAAACTAGAGCAACATGGCACACAGGATGCAATGAATGGGCGGGGCTTGGTACTATACAGTTTGAAGGCATGAGCCAGGAAAGAGCCACTCTCCAGTATCAAGTGTTTTCTTGTTCAGCTTTCAATGTGGAAACCTCTGAATCATTTTCTCTCCATTATAAGACCTTTTTAGAGCCAGTGAAGCGTTATTTTGAAGAGGGATTAGCTCATTATGATAATACCGATTGACAAACCAACACCTCATCCCAATTATGTAATGTCTCCACTGCACTGAAGAGACAGCACTAAGGCTGGAAAGTACACGCAGAGAATCTGCAGACAAATACAGTTTAAAAGGAGTGTTAAAAATGTCAAGACGCGGAAAAATCTAAATTAAGCTGTGATGTATACAGAGAAACTTTTATACTCTCCTAAATGCCACACTGCACCGTATATGCACATAGGAGCTGAAGATGGAGTGTCCACGTAGATCACAGTGAAAATCTCACTACATTACTATTGTCACATTATTATTTGTTTTCTATTTTTATTAGAAAGAACAGACAGTTCATTGTAATCATTTTAAATAAAACTATTATCACTTTTTATACAAATATATACTGTATTTTTACCAGACTCCTTTTTAGCTTTGTTGGCCAGTTTCAGTCATTTATTTACCATAGTTCTTGCTGTGGATGCATATTTACATACAGTTCCAATTGAATGATGTAAACGTACAATTGTAATCCCTGATGATTGTGTCTCAGGGACGAGTCCTCCTGCGGGGTCCTGGCCGTGCTCCTGGACGGGGCCCTGTTCTTGTTGTTGGTCTGGAGGCAGGTGTCCCGATGGTGGAGTTCAGAGGAGTGCACCCTGAGGTGGCACAAACACCCGGAGCTCCTCGCAGACCAGCGTGGCCCCTGAGTCCCGGCTGGCCCACATGACCTCTTTCACCAGGCTTCCCAGGCTGACCGTTAAAGGCTCTGCCCTGGCGCCCGCGCTGCCCTGTGTGACCAATGTAACAGAGTTTCAGAATGAGGGGTATGCAGATACACTCAAATACAAATGTACGTTCAAATGATCAAACCTTTAGGCCCTTGGTCTCCTGGATGTCCCAGTGGTCCATGGCCTTTAGGTCCTTTGTCACCAGTTTCCCCTAATTCACCTAAACACACACAATTTGCAAAGACAGGTCACAGAGTGCTCCCATTGTCCTTATGGTTTTCACGCTGCTCTGTCTTCTAGTGCTGTGAAAAATCTTCTTCAAATCCCTGTAAATATTGTTGATTCGCTCTAAGAAGTCTTGCTGAGGACCTGCACGTTTCTCATGTGAGTTTTACAGCTCTGTGCTGCACTTTTATATGTGCTGTGGTACATGATGAATCATGTTCATGGTCTTGTGGTGAGGACCCGTGGTGAAAGTTAACTGGCACTTTTAAAGGCCTCTTGATTTTCACATTGTTGTATTTTCTTTATTCTAAATAGTTGTTTTATTATGCATTAAAGGAATTACTTCTACTCACATGTTGGACTGAACTATTGCACAACAAAAGCATTATAATGTGATTAAAAAAAGGAAATAGCACCTAAAAACATGGTATTTATGGGAATTATTTGATAACATGAAAACACACATTAACAACAATTAGACGTGTTTGCATGTTTTGATTATTTATAGACTTGAAAAGGAAATGTGTCCTCTGCATTTATGACATATTCTGATAACAGGCCAAACTTCCGGAGTCCACTGTGCATGTTTTGGGTTGATAATAGAAACTGGAGTTCTCAGTGAAAACAGACTCAGACACATTGAAACTCCAGACTGAAATGTCACACCCACTCGTGTAATCAGATGTGGGACCCTCTTGCTGTGAAGTGAGAGTGCAAGCCACTCAGCCACTACGTACCTTTTTCTCCTTTCCGACCTGGATCTCCAGCTTCTCCATAGAATCCTGGAAGTCCTGCTTCACCTTCTGCTCCATTGTGACCAGGGTCACCCTGATAACAGATGTATATAAAAGCATAGCTTTTGTTCATTTCCTGTTGTAATAGAGGACATTTTCCTGTTCCAGAGTTATGAACCAACTTTACAGTCACCTCTAACAGCTCATAGTCGAGTGTCCGAGACTGATTGGCTTCATCGTTGATCTTGTTATGGGAAATGATTGTAGAGTTTGCAGTCAAGGCCGTTCATGGTTTGGCATACAAAGCCACAACCCAATATAATGGAAATATAATGTAATATTTTGAAATATTCAGGGCTTTAGGAGCATTTATCAGGCCACAAGTCATGATTAAAGAAGTTGTGGAACATGATTGGTTGTACACTGTTTAATAATAATGTGGAAAAGGCATTCCAATCTGAAAACAGCCTTGATACTCTCCAAAACCATTGGACTCATTCAGTCTGGTGTGGGACTCTGTATTTGTCCTCATGGAGACGTGGAAAATTGTCATGTTTTCATTCCAAGCTTTTCTGCCAAATACTTGAGCTCTTATAGTCTTGTCCAGACCCTTACAGTCTGTTTGTGTTTTAAGCAGCCGTTCAGACAAATGTATGTGTAGATGTGTAGCGAGTGTACAGTGTAGCTCTCCAGCAATATGTCTGCAATGAAGGTCTGCTGGAGGTGAGATGAAACCCAAACCAGGCACCGTGAAACATACAGTCTGGCCTTACGTATTGTGGAAACTCCATAGAACCCTTGAGTAGCACTCACAGGAGGTCCAGGGGTTCCTTGGGGACCTGGGGGACCAGGAGCACCCATGGGTACATCTCCATAGAGCGGGCAGACTGCGGCACACGTCCTCTTGACAGAGTTGGCAAAGGTGGACATCTGCTCCAGGACCACTCTCTTACAAACTTCAATGACGTGTTGCGCCGGCAGGCTTGGGCCCTGTGCAACAAATCACAACCATCACTGGACCAGCACCAAAGTCTGGGACAGGAGCAGGAACATTACACAAGAGCGTGCTGAAGGAAGGCCTGCCTCTAACAGGAAATGCAGTGGACAGACCAAGCCAAAACCTGCCCTCAGGCTCATTATGGATTTATGAGTGCACTAAATGAAAGTCTTGCTGTGACTTTGGCCTGATGAAAACTCTTTAAACATGTTCCTCACACCAATGCTGTTGGCAGGCGCTGCATGAGAGCAACTTATTTATTCTACCTGAGCAATCATCACTGATGATAGGCGCCAGTCCTGGTACATGCCAGCGCCAGTAAAGATTAAACAGTAGTGGTTTAATGGCTCTGTTAATACTATTATATTACTCTGAAGTCAAGTAAAGTCTGAGAGAGTGGTGTTTTAAAGTCTTGTATTTTACTTACTGGAGGACCTGGAGGCCCCCGAAATCCATCTGGCCCAGTCTCCCCCCGGACACCCTTTACTCCTCCAGGACCGGCCCCTCCAGGTGGTCCCGCTGGACCACGCTTCCCGCGAGCTCCCTGAGGACCCACCTCTCCACGTTCTCCAACCTGTACAGAGCACACAGTGAGCTCAAAGGTCACCAAGCCCACTGTATGTCTACCACAAGTACACTTTAAATTACTTACCTTTCCTTTGGGTCCCTTGACCCCTTTTGCACCCTGTAAATGATAAATTTGTGCTCAAAGGTGTCCAATAATCTACACTTTAGCGATAATGAATATCAAAGCCATACCTGTACACCCTTCTCTCCGGGAGTTCCTTGGATTCCTGTGTCACCCTGTACAAAATACACATTTTAGGCTTTAAAACTTATTTTATCTTAAACTGCTGAACATTGTGGGATGGTTCTTGTGTATGATTAACACTCATTATAATGAAATGTATGTTGAAATGTATGGTAATTTAGTTGTGTCACATGTTAATGGCTGAAAACCACTCACTCAGCACAAATATGATCCTTGTGTGTTTTTTCAATGGATGCATGATGGAAAAATAAGCATGCTTTAACAGGTGTAGTTTTTGCTCTCGTGGTTGCTTACTCGTCTTTTCACTTTGCCTTGACTTTCATCACGTTCCTCTGTAGATTAGGACTCATTTGATCTGATTTGTTTGTGCTACTACACACCACAGAAACACAACTATCTGCCTGAATAATCAACATATGCAGATGTGTAATCACTGCGCACAGGTCCTCAGGGAGAGCTTAGACCTGGCCTCAACTCCTGGCCCCACTGCCCCAGCCAGCACGAAGTAAACAATGATGATTGTATGTTGTGATTGCTCCTGCTGGTTTACTGCAAGACTGTCGACAAATGATAGATCTGAGCTGAAATGATTTACTTTAAACCAACAAATGTCTGAAAAGTTCTGCCTTTATAGAATCATGATACTCTTTCATATTATGAAGGCATTAAATCATTAAATACTCATTGAGACTCATTGTCAGCTCAGGAAAGAGGGGATGCTTTACCTTGGCCCCTGGTTTTCCAGGCACACCCACATGTCCCTGTGACAAAAACACATGTTTAAATAATGGCAGGAAAATTAACTTGTTTTGGATGTTTTTTTAATGTTCATCCGGAGCACTTACCACAGGTCCTGGCGGGCCGATAAATCCAGGTCGCCCTGGCTTCCCCGCAGAGCCTTTGTAACCTCTTGGGCCCTCAATAGGAAAGCATTTATTAAACTTCCTGAAAGGGACTTCCTTATTTTTGTCATTTCAAATCACATGGCCTAACTTCTATATGAATAAGTGTCTTACAATTTGACCTTGGGGGCCCATCTCTCCTAGTGGGCCCTGGACACCTTTCTCTCCCTGAAAATGTAAAACATACATAACATAAAACAACTGTTTTGAAAATCCATTTTACTGCACGTGGGACTGTTTACAGAAAAAAAAATCATACCTTGGACCCAACTTTTCCCATTTTCCCTGTGTTTCCTTGGGGTCCTTGATAGGCCTGTCAATACATCCAGATGTGCATTAAGTTTATTGTTGTCACAGTCCATGTAATTACTGGTGCCTTCAGTAGGCATTACCTCTACACCCGAATCGCCATCTCTTCCTGGTAATCCTGGATCTCCAACAATGCCCTGTCAAAAACCGCAGTCTGCACTGTTTTAACACTGTATCCAAGTGTGAAGGTGAGGGTGTGTCTGGAGATACGCACCTTCTGTCCCATTCCTCCAAGTCTGCCAACAGGTCCTTGAACTCCCTGGTTTTGCACAAGTTCAGACATACCACATTAGTGCACTGGAGCTCTGATTAACTTCCGGTAAATGTGAAAATATATCGTTCGAAAACATACAGGCTTGCCCTTCTGCCCTGAAGAACCTCTGTCACCAGGATCCCCAACGATTCCCTGGCAAATCACAATAAATCAGCATTAGTACCATTTAGAGCCCTTTGCGCTTAAGTCCAATCAATGTGAATTGCAATCCGCTGTAGACTTTTCTGTATACAGTCTGGTGCTAGGTTATCATTGTGGTCACAGCTCTGTTTTCACCGACTCATCAAAAGCATGTTCCTGGGATCCAGGTCTCTCAGGTCGAGGCCAAGCTCCCGCCACATGAATTAATGTTGTTTATGGAGACGGCCCATATGCCAGAAGCATTGCTGTATTTCAGCGTTTTACCACATTCAAATGATTTACAGGTTTTCCTTGTCGCCACATAAAGGGAACTCCGACGGAAAAGAGGCAGAAACTGAAGATGGATGATTGCAACTTATCAGAGGGAATCCCCACCTGTTGTCCTCGTGGTCCAAGCTGCCCGACTACACCCATCGCCCCCTTTTCTCCCTGCGGATATCGGAGAGGTACAAATTAGTCACTCTTTTGTGACTAATAAAAACACACAGTTCAGGTTCACATGAGTTTTTTTTATGTATTACTATTTTATTAGACAGACTCTATCCACTGCGCCCAATCATAGGTGTGCTTCCTTTGAACATTTCGTTTTTGATGCAGAAAGGCGCAACTTCTTTATTAACCTGGATGTATATTTTAGTATCAGAGTTCAACATGACATAAGGATAAATAGCTGTGTGAAGACTCCCCAAACCCTCTATGTGTGTGAATGTGAGTGGATACCTTGACTCCTTGATAGCCAGGAATACCCTCGAATCCTTTTGTCCCTTTAGCGCCCTATAGAGACATTACATTACTAAAGGGATACATGCATTTCTTGTGCCATTGTGCAGAACACAAACCTACCAGTCCTCCTTGTTCTCCAGTCTCTCCCATGGCCCCCGGTGGTCCACGAACCCCCTGCAATTATCGTCACAATGCGGACATTACGATCTGTAAGTTCTCTATAAAGTTACACAACAGGCTGTGCAGAAATCCAATGAAAAGCCCGTAACTTTGGCTAATTGTCTAATTAAACCGAGCTAAAAGGGCGAGATTTACCTTAAAGCCAGCTGCGCCTTTTAATCCCTTCAAACCCTCAGGACCTAGGTCTCCCTGTAAATATAACAATGACTTGTTACACTGAACATGCTCTGAAGACACTGATTATATGACGTTCATAAATACCACTTGGCCCCAGAGTCCCCTCATTCCTTTCTCGCCTTTGATTCCTTCTTCACCCTGAGGATGCACGCGAAAGTTTTCACTCGTGCATTTTCAAAACAAGTCAAAAGAAGAATGAATAGCATTGTAAGTATTATACCTTTTGCCCGGGTTCACCAATATTCCCATAGTCTCCTGTGGCGCCTCTGATGCCCTGAAAGATACATGCAGCGTAGTTTGATTTATTTTCCGCTGGTAAAAAATAAATAAAAATGACACTCCTGCAATATCCAGCAACAATACATTAAACATAGACATGAAATAAAATGATTCATACCAAATACAACAACCATAGCCCCCAATTAATATTGATAATTGTACAAAAGGTTAATGTTTTTGTGTTTAAGTGCATAGGTGTCTCACGGTACAGCTTCCACACAAGCTAAGTTGAAAAACGCTTTCCCCACAAGGCGACGGCCACGTTTCCTTCTAAATGTTTGAACTCGTGCCTCTGTCTCTTTATTTGTCCACCTAAAACACACTGCTGTTTTTTTTTCTCTTTCTTTTTTTTTTAAGTCGTGTCAACTTGGCCAGAGGTTTAGGATTAAAGCTGGTTTGGTGAAGGCCCTGACCGTGAATTTTACAACATTTCTATAGTTCCGACGCGTCTAGGACCACCCACAACACGAGGCAAGGCGGACACTCGTGCTATCTGTGCCAGGAAATGCCCTCCTCAGATGCCAGCAGGAGAGGAGATAAACATATTGGGCCTCCATGATTCACAAGCTGGCAGGAGGTCCAAACTCCAAAACTTATACAAGACAGATGTGTTGCGCCAGATGAGCCACAGCTGCTGCCATGAATATGTAGCATGTATGACTGCGGACATGTGCTGTGACTAAAGGGCAGTGAGGGGGCCCAAATGTTAAATATAAAACAAGGCATATACCGCTGTTTTGGTACACAGTAACACAACTGGAATAGATTAGCAAGTGATGAATTCAAAGTGGGAATTAACACAGCTGCAGCTCTGTGGAGGATGAAACAAAAGCATATTTTTTATTCAGTGATCATGGAAAACAGACTTTCTGGATGATTAGCTGCTCCTTTTCCACCTTTTTTTTGTGTGTGAATTAGATCTATACATCATTACGAGTGAAAACATTCAGCTAATTTCACACTGTAGTTTTTGCGGACTGGTGCCTTTCATTAGCAGACTCTTGGAGGATTTTGGGCAAAGTCAGCCCGCATTGGTTTTCCTGTGTATGTGGGATTCATTACATTTGGCTCTGTTTCTGCCAAATGGAAAAGCAAAAACCATTACAAATGCTGTGATCCCGAGCCAACGTTTGAATTGAGTCCTATATCGCCAACCACGCTCGGAGATGCAAATTGAGATTTCCGAAACGATGCACAACACAATTTATGGTAACATCCGCATTTGGTTTATGTTTCCCTCGGATTTGCCGCATAAATCTTTTGCAGCGCCGACACAAGTAGTGAAACTATAAAAAGAACCCCAGTGTTTACTATCGCTAAGTGCTGCTGTTCCCAGGTCTGTTTCCATCCTGTCCGCTCTGTGTTGTACAAGCCATTTTCCACAGCTCACTGCAGTTTTACAATGTAATCCGCCACAGATGAGGAGATGTTACTTTTTTTTCCTTAAATTTTGCAACACAATGCTCTGAAGCTTCTTAGACTGAGGCGCAGATCCCCAAAGGAACACACTGGTGGTGGTACTTTCGTCTTTTGCAGCCAAGTACTATTTTGGGGACAGTCACAGCTTTATTCCTGGTCTTGTTTTTTACCCCTGGTTCGGGCCCAGTTCGGTTCTGGTTTAAAATTGCTACATCATTGTGTAAATCCAGCATGGACCTGCTTTAGACCTTGCTTAGTTCTGTGAAAACTAACTTTCCTTGTTAGTCCTGCTGTAGTCCTGATTCATGATTGTTTTAGTGCAGCGCTGTCATGCTAGCTAAATAAAGAAGTTTATGCTAGTTCATTAAAGTAGTCTTTTCTAAAGCCTGCTGTGAAAGGTTTTTGTAACCACTGCAGCTCAGTATATTTTTTGGTCATTAGTATATTTTCTTTATTTACCCAGTTCCCCAGTCTTCCTCGGTCTCCTGGCTCTCCGGGAAGCCCTCTGTGACCCTGTACAAAATAAAAACATAAATCTAACTAACTCGAGCGCAAATCTGCAGGCACGCCCATGTTTCAGCTGAGACATACACTCACCTTTGGCCCCGGAGGCCCCTGGATTCCAGGTTGCCCATGCATACATTTGCACGATGCTCCTCCAGCTGTCAAACCGATCTCGGCGTAGCCTCCACACTGACATGAGAACAACTGTTACAACAAAAGGCACTGAAAACACTATTTTGTTCAGTACTTAGCGCACGCACGAGCTCACAGCAGCCCTCTGTGTAGGCTTTCTCGGGGTCACAGGACACCTCCATCTGCTGAAGGTCCACCTGCGAAACACGACAATGTACAGTCCTAATTTAAATCCCAAACAGGAGTACCGTATTTTTCGGACTTTAAGTCGCTCAGGTGTATAAGTCGCACCAGACAAAAAAAAATGCAAAATGAAGAAGAAAAAAACATATATAAGTCGCTCTGGAGTATAAGTCGCACTAGCCTTGGCAACTACCTGGGCATGGAGACGTAACAGCACCGTTGACAAGCCTCTCCTGGCAGCACGTTGTTCAAGCTCCAATTTGTGAACTCGTTCCTCTAGCTTTTCGATTAACTTTTTTGTTTTCTTCATAGCAGTGAGAGTAACCTCTGCTTTTTGCTTGTCCCTCACAAGTTTCTCGCTCACTCCAAACTTTCTTTCTGCTTCTCGATTAGAGTTTCCTAAATCTTCAGTGGTACAGGAGTAGCAGATACTGGTGCACAAGCCTCGAGCGCCCTCTAACGGCTGTCAGTGTGAAAAAAAAAACATTGTGGGATTATATATTTTGATATGTAAGTCGCACCTGAGCATAAATCTCACCCTTAAGCCAAACTATGAAAAAAAGTGCGACTTATAGTCCGGAAAATACGGTACTCAGAATAGCTGTTGATGATGCCTGTAGTGGAAATAGTGCAGGAGTGATAGAAGTCGTTGCATTGGAAGTGGCTGCAGCAATAATTACGGTTAGGTGTATATGAGCTTGTCGTCCCAATCAGCTCAGTAGGTAGAGTGTTCATCCTCTGACTTGAAATTTTGTGGTTTGATTCCTGCCTTCCTTAACCTCAAGCATCTATGTACACTGCCGTATGAACGTGTCAGTGTGAATAGATGAGTGGGTCCTTGATGTAAAGTGCTTTGAGTGCCCATTAATAGTATAGTCAGGAGTTGGTGCAGCTCAGTCTATGTTTTGTTGGGACAAGAGAAGGATAGTATAATGTTCTGAGTAACAATTTGAACAGATTCCTTGTGGCTTTAAGTGATTTACTGAGTATGTCTCCAACCATGTAATTTTAAATCAGCACATACAGACACGGAGCGGTCCTCTGCGGCCCGTTTGGCGATGGAGGTGTATCCCCTGTGTATGACCGGCCTGTCCTCGTCTATGGCCTCCACGCTGACCTCTTCACAGTCTATGAGCAGCTTGGCCTGGCCTCCCTTCACACTCAGAGCCAGTTTGTGCCACGCTCCGTCGAACAGCCTCTCCACCCCCGAGAAGGTCCGCAGCATCTGGCCTCCATGAGGGCTGGTGTAGAAGAAGTCCAGTGAGCGCGTCCCGGGATGGAAGCGAAGCCCTACCTGGTCTCGGCCTTTGGGGTCGCTCACCTGCCATAGATTCCAGGATTTTTTGGCTGTGTCTTTGGTCACCTTGAATGTGGCGATGACAGAGTAGTCCGCGGGGAGCCCATCGGGATATATATCACTGTGCATGAGTAAGAAGTAGTAAGAAAAAAAAAGTACTGTCAGAGGAAGCTTAGAGGGATCGGGGATAGATTTGCTCGATGTGAGGAGGAGTAAGTCTATATGTTTAAACAACATTGACATTTGTTTCTCAATGTGGCTGTTTTGTGTTATTCTAAAAAGGTTTATAGTAAAACATAAAACAATATCATGATTCAGAAGGTTACTGCATGGCACACACGACACAATTCGCAACATAGCAAGAAGCAACATCTGGGAGCTGGTTGAGCCAAAGTTTACCTTGTGGTTTTTCGCAGGTGGATGGAGGGGTTGATGCGGTAGGCCACCGCTTCTGGTTTGGAACCGTCTACTCTCCTCACTCCTCTTGACTGAGACACACGGAACTCCTCCAGCAGGTCGAAACCTCATAGCAGCAAGGTCAGGGTCACAGTGAGATGTCTCATCGATTAGAATATCAGCAGACTGCTTATGCCTTGCTTAATTAATATGCAGGCATGTAGGTCTGGGGGATAAACGGTACTGATATACCCAGAGCTCAAAGCCTTTAGTGTTTAGTGTGCCTAAAATTGTAATGAACCTTAATTGTGGGCTCACTGAGATAGTTTGCACCATAGGGACCATTACATTAGCTACACACCGTGAACGTGTGCACATTTAACATTTACATATTCACAACAGAATGGTTTACTGTTGAATGCAGGTCATGTAACTTTAGACAATACAATGCTAAAGGTTCAGACAACATAACTAAGTTATAAATAAGTACGGAAGCAAAATGTCCTGAAATATAACTGAAACATGAGTGTATGTTGAATTACTGTATATTATTAAATAGAGTATATGTATGTGTTTAATTAAACTTTGTTGTGTAATGCCCGTATCTAAATTTGTTTTATGTTTTCCTCAAAAAGCATCATAAATGAATGAATGATCAACTGCTTAGTTAAGTTGAATTGTAATTGTATCTTGGCTATGGTTTTCTGTGACTTATTCATTAATGTATTGAAATAAGGCTTATCAGTCTCAGGGAATTTCTGAATGTGTTCATGATGGTTTTACAAAAAAAAAAACGTTGTAAAGTGGCAAGTGTGCAATAACACCGGGTCAGGTATAAGCTTAACCTCTCGTGACCTCTTGAACTTTGGCAGTTCACATGAGACTCAACAGGAAGCTTTAATAGATGTGCTGCTGTGAGGGAGAATAAGCGGCCAATAGTGGCAAACAGTGATATCTGCTGGTGCAGCTCAGGTACTGCAATATTAGGCCAGACTATATGATATATAATTGCAGCAGTCATACTGTTTCTGTGCCAATAGTGTTAATATTGAAAACATATACACATATTAAATGTACATCATGATATTGGTAATAGAAACTTACTTGGTAACTTTTGACAGTGGCTCAATCCAAAGATGACAAAAAGTGCTGCAAACACCAGCAAGTTTTCAGAAGCTGGCATTTTCAAAAGTCAGTCAGGCTATAAGTGCCTGTAATACAGCAAAAAAGTGCAAATTAATACTTTTAATATGTAATAGATGATGCTTTTCTCACAATATAGTCCTAAACATTTAGGATTACAGTATATTCAAATGTTTGCAGACATTTGAAATCTATCTCACCCGTTTTTAAGCAAAACCATTTAAACAATTAAAATAAGTTAACACATGTCTGATCCATTTGGGTTGTCCTCATAGTTGAGGACCGATCATCTTTGATTACACTCGGGAATTGTATTTCTCTTGCGCTTTTCAAATGACACAAGTCACCCAAAGCACTTTGCCCTTGATTATTATTATTTTTTTAACCGGTAGATGAAATTTGGTACCACATAAAGGAATCTGTCCTTTGACTCAAATGTACACCACCGTCCTGTACATGACGATAATAAAGCGATAGAGGTTTACTTACATATTCCTGAAATAGAAAATCCTTTGGTCGCTGCACATTGAGTTTTCCTTCCCCAGGGTTCGGATATATTCCCAGTCTAAAGTGCCATCCTGGGCCTGTGTCTGAGCTGAACAGGAAAACCATTCAAACTAAACTGTCGAAGTTTTGGGACTGGGACCCCTGTGCTCCACTCCACCGGTGGTCCCAAGGGGATCGGCCTGCTCCCATAGGCCACTGGGACGTCCAACAGTACGCACCCATCATAGGAGACAAATGTAGATGAACATAGCAACTGCCCCATGTCAGCAAACATGGGTGAATAAGTTACGAATAACTGCATTGCGTCCTTTTTTAAATTAAAAACGTCAGCTTCAAATCTGACATTGTGTGTTAAATAAAAAAATGAATTAGAAAAATGAATAACTTTTTGGCTCCGGGTAACTGACACATTTTCATTGTGTGCAATGTTTCAGTATCCAGAGAGCCCCACTAAGAGACAGGTGTAATATGTCACAGCTAAACTCCAGATCCTCTGCAAACATACCACCAGAGTGCACCGGCCTCTCTCTCCATATCCATCCATGCTCCGGTCCAACCAGTGCTGCAAATGATTGAAAACACAATGTAGTGTAATAATGATCAGGGGCACTGGCCTCTTGAAAATAAAAAGGCAAGGTTAGGGATTGTATCAAGTCTAATAAAGACAGATTTCAAATTGCTTCTTCAAGTTGATGAAACTTAGTAAAATCAGCCAACAATCGTTACTCAAGGCAAAACCAAAATGCTATAGTAACATCCACTAAAATGACATTAGCAATAAAATCAAAGGACACACGTGCTGCTGGGTTTCTGTGGTAGCTTGGTGCAAGCAATTTATTACAAATTAATTTTACAAGAACAATTTCAGTTCTACCGAAATTAAAAATACACTGACAAATTGATGCACACAGAATGTTAAATAAAGTGTCCCAGGCCACACTGAATGGGGCGGCAGCTGCTGACAGGACATGAAGCGCGGTGGTTACAGGGAGTATGTGACTAGTTTTAACTGGGTTTAGGTTTTTTGCAGTGTTTAATGTGTAGTTATATTGCATTATTCATAAATACGTGTTGGCAGTTTAGCAAAGCACTTAAACAGTTAACTGCGATGCCTTGAATGGTTCGATAATGCACCACTCAGTCACATATGAGCGTATACATAAATACAGTACATTCAGTAACTCTCAGAGCACTATTCTCACATTGCCTTCATTAGTGTACAAACAATAGTTAAGTCTTCGTTTCTCTAGCCTCCATCAAACCTCTACAGGGTATCAATAAAATAAAATACCTTAAAAACAATCTGGCTTTTTCACAAAAATAAAAATACATACAACCAAAAACAAAGGCCATAATCTTTTCATTTGCACTTAATATTAAAACATATTGCCTCTTAACAGAATAATTTACATCTTTGCAACAGTTTAAATAACACTCAACTTGTTTGCAGTCTTTAAGTATCAGTTTTTCCAGTGTCGGTTTCACGTTTGGATGCAGTTAAGTTCTTGTCATTCATTATCAAAGCCTATCGTTTTGAGGACTTTGCTAGTTTACTCGTGGGAGTGCTTCTCTTCTGGGGAGTGGGGATCTTGGAGGGTTTCGCCCCCGGTTGACGATGAGTAGATCGGGGCGTTACTCGGCTCGAGTCGCCCACTGTCTCTGAAGCTTCTGAACAGACGGACTGAATATCAGAGATGTCAAAGTCTGAAGCGTCGCTTCCTCTGCGGCTGCTGCCTCTGCTTCCTGCTTTACTTCCAGGTCGGCTTGAGTTTTTCTTGAACTCTGTATAAAGACATTTTGATCAACTGCTACAGTTTTTCTCAACTGATTACACGCTGTTCCAGACACACTCAGTTCACAAAGCACTGCACTCTTGGATCAAAAGTGCACACCCTCTGGAATGAAAACTTGTTTTGCAATTGCAATATGCTTCCACAGGTTAAAAATAAAAATGTATGCAGGGGTGTGCGGGTCCACCTTGGCCGCTCACGAGGTTGTAATTGGCCCATGGGAGAGCTGAGAGTTACTCAATATATATTGATATATAACATATACCACTCTATACAATCAGGATCAGTTTGTTAAGATTTACTTTTTGAGAACTGGCTTTATCTCAAAATGGGAGATAAATTGAGTAGTTGTGTGTTAGTTTTGAGAATTGTGTTGGAGCAGTGTCCTAATTCTGTGTCCACCTTCCAGTCTTTTGAAAAACGAGTGCAAGAGTTTTGGGAACCGTGCTCAAACCATGAATTGTGTTGAAAGTATTGACAGCAGAGTCCTGTTTTTGAGAAATGTGTGCTGTCAGTTGGTGGAACTTTGTGTCTTACAAAAACTGCAATAACTTGAACGTCCGATTTCTCTGGCTGTACTCACCGCCTGCAGCCTGGGCACGTGCTTTTAGCACTGCAGCATTTATGAGAGTTCCCTCTTCACTGGACTGAAATCCTTTCCCTGACAAGTACCCAGGGAGACGTAACTTGCTGCCTTGAACTGGAGTATTCTGTAAAAGACAAACGCACATTGCAGATAAACGCTTGCATAGCAACATTTGTCTCAAAAATTAGTGAAAAGAAAATATAGATTAGAAAACGTTCTTGTCTACCATGCACAATGATGGCAGAAATTAGCCGTTGGCTCACACATTCTCAAGTACATTTGCCCAGAAAATATAATAAAACACATAATACAAAAATAAATACAGCATGCAATGATTTATGACACAGAAAAATGAAAAATGTTAAAGCCAATTAGCCAAATATGGAGTTAAAAGCAATAGACCCAACCAAAACATGACAATGGCATGAAAAAAGAAAAAAAATTGTAGGTGAAATGTTTTGAGTTCAAATGTTTTTTGTCAGAAGTTTGAGTTGGGTCAGTGAGATAGTAGATCGACAGTAGACTGCATCACACTTGACTATACCTCTGCAGGTGAACTCCCAGAGGAGTCCGATGATTTAAGAGGAGTGGAAGGTTTGCTGTTTGTAAGCCATGGCTTATCATAATTGCGGGTTAAGTGTTGGGGCGTCTGGGAAACAATGGCAAATCAAATCACACAATGGATTTTCAAATCAAAAAGCAAGATGAACACAATGAAGCAAAACAAAATGATGAAATACTTATATGAAACAGACAAATAATCGTGTAGACATGATTAGATGAGTTTGTTTGTGGAGGCCTTGTACCTTAGCTGTCCCGGTCACAGGCTGATGTGCGGGACAGCTCTGACTGGACATAGATCTGTTTGGTGATGCGCCTCTGGACGACGGCCGAGACCTGCGTCCTCTGTAGCGGAAACTGGCCATGACCTGAGTGGTGCCTTCAGGGAGGATGAACTTCTCTCGCAGCTCAATGTTGGTCCGGCCTTTAGCTGGGAAACATCCAAACAAGTATATGAGCCAAAGAACATTAAACATTAAAAATTCTATTCTGGCTGTGATGGTGATGATGATGAGGTGGCGGTGGAGCTTTTAAATCCAGCAAAGTTCATTATTGTATTAATAATAAACAGATGTGCTCTTTTAATGGACACACATTTTGGGGTTGTCCAAGATGTAGCACACAGCACTTCTAAAAGCTTAAGTAATAATAAATCCATCAAATGATTCAATTACAAATAGCAAATGCCCCAAAACAGAAACTGCATTTAAAACAAGGGTCATGCAGCTAAACTTGAGTCAAACAAACTTTTTCATTTTAAAAACTATTGTTAATTTGTACTTTAATTTAGTTTGTTTGAATGATTGTCAAGCAACACCTGTAAAGAAGCTGGACCGATCATCGCACGCTACATGCTAAATGCTCAGAGACAAAGCATCATGCAGGAACTCCATGTGATATTGAATGAACATGAGTCACACACAGTGCAACAGTTCACCCCAAAGCACAAACAGCCACACTCGACGCACACATACCACTTGTGGATTCATGGTGGAGCGAGATAAAGTTTGAGATTTGCCAACCTATAGGAGACTGAGTAATTGAGGAGTTTGATTCCGAGCGTAACATTTTGCTCCCGTGGTGATGAACTAGAAGAAACGATACAGTTCAAGAGAGTTTTAGGGATTTGTAGGAAAAGTAGAACGCTACAGGGAAGAAGAAGCTATCCGCTGCACAGTACATGAAGTACAAAAAAGCATTAAAACCAAATATTTGCATTTGCCTTATTAAATAATGTTCTGTCACACTGAAAGTAACGTTAAAATAGCAGTTAAAAACAGTTGTCAGAGAAGAGTTAAACCTTTGTTTGTGTCATAAATTTACCTCTGCAGGGGTCATTCTTGACCAGGAACTCATCCAGAGCCATCCAGCCTCCTCCGACACGAACCATGACAGTGCTGCGCAGGATGCGCACCAGACGCAGCTGCTGGGAGTCTCCAAACTACAGCAAAAACACACAGTAAATGCATGACTTTTATCAAGCCCTTGCGCTTCATAGGATTGGACTGACAGTAGGTCATTTTACACAACAGCACAAATGTATCACGATCAAAAATCAAACAAGAAGACATAGAAGGCTTAATCCAGGTGACTTGCATCTGTTTGTGTTCTCTCTGGTATGTGGCACTACAAATCTGTTTTTGTCCACACTTTAGAATAAATTTAGATCACCATTATCAATTTTGTTGTTGGTTATTTTGTGAAAATCTTTAGCACTATATGTACTTAACCACTGGGGGGCGGTAATGCATTATTTTGAAGGGCTTTGATGAACGGTAGTTTCTGTTTTCTAGGCGGTGAGTCAAGCCAGATGTCAGCCAGTTGGATGTTACAAAAGTTTAGCTAAATAACAATAATCACAGCCGCATGCTTTCTGCCATTTCACATCACAGTCAAACACACATCACAGCAGTCTCCTGCAGTCCAGCACAGTCCAGAAGCACAGTGTAGCAGTCTACAATTACGGCAAATGTGCAGGTGCATTGACAGTGATGCAGATTCAATGCAGCTGACGACACACAGTATGAGCAATGGTTTGTATCGTTTGTGCAATTCATGACGGAGTAACACGCAAACATGACCATACACTGATGACCCCTGTTGACTCAATATGGCTCACACAGCGAAAAATGCTGCATTGCTTTATCATTAATATGATTTAATGGTGAACTTGGTGATTAAGTTACACATTACAGTGATGGATTTTATAAAAATGAACATGAAACATTTTAAAATTAACCAGTTTAAAAGTTACCAGTATACAGCTTTCCAATACTGCAACGTGTAGGTGTGGGGTATGATTGTGATTTTCCCTGTTTGCTATTGTCTCATCGCCGATAATGGAGTCATGTAAGCAGTGAACGAGACCAAACTGTCAAAAGAGTTACGTGGGTTCAATGTTGTGTTATACAGGTCTTAAAATGTATCTTTATGGTGCCACAATCCCATCCTTCACATCTCCCACCAGCCTTACTGCTACAAGCTTCAGAAAGCATGTGACCCCATTCATTAGAAATGAATCATTTGCTGCAACAATTGCGTCATGCAGGCTTTAAACATTTGCAAAGTAAAAGTAACAGAGTGTAGCTTTGGAAGTGCCCAACTATAAAGATAAAAGAAACTTAGCCAACCAATATTGAGCTCAATAAAAGGCGAGGCAAGCACACAGAAAGCACTTGTTAAACGGCCCTGATGAATAAATGTGCCATGGACCATCAAAAAACATGTGTTTAAAAGGGTCAAAATAAATTAAAGCGTCATTTTCTGAAACTCAAAAGCAGATCTCAACTACTATTTTACTTTCTACTTTCAGTGAGATGAAAAATGGCCAGTCTTTAAGAAAAAACAAAAACAAACAAAACAAAAACAAACAAAACTGTATTAAACTTTTTCTCTACTTCTGAGTTCCAGTTTGTAAACACCAGCCAGGAATCTGGGCTGAGAGTGTTAACAGCAGAGCAAATACGGCCAGTGAGGAGCTTGACAAGACAAAACAAAAGGAGACAAGGAGAAGGGCTGTGTACCTGGTTTCCAAGGTAAAACTGGTGATATGAGAAACAGAAATGGTAAAGATTAGACTCGTGATGAATGTGGACATAATTGCTCAATATGGAGGACAGTAACTTCAAATAAAAGGTTAGAAGTGAAGTCTGCTCACCCGATATTTGTTGGCCCCAATTTGTTCGACTTGGAAACGTTTTGGACATTTGCATTTTGCAACTTGACGTGTAACCTAAAAAGGAAAAAGTGAAGTAACACAATGCATATGCTACATTTTCACACACAGTGCAGACTTATTTTTTACCTCATCTTCAATTTTATCTGCATCTGTCAATGGTTTGTATGCGTCTTTGTTGGGATGAAGAGCTGCAACAAACTCATAGTAGTCTATGTAGCCGTCTCCATCTCTGTCAAATATGTCGGCCACAGCACTCATCTCCAGTCGGCTGGTGGGGAATCCTGACACAAACACATAAGATGGTTAGGATCATGTCAGTGATTGGATTCCTCACACAAGAGCCTGGAGACTCACTGGAGGACAGGATGCCCTCGATGAACTCCTGCCGCGTCACTTTGCCGTCTTGATCTTTGTCCATGCGGCGGAAGAAATCCATGACTCTGGACTTTTTGTGGTTCATCCATCGCATGTAGCGCTTCCTCCACACATCGAAGTCAAAGTTGGCAAATTCTTTCAGCTGCATAAATAATAATTATGCATGACATGTATACTCTGAAGGAGCAGGTTTGCAGACATAAACATTCTTGTCATACTGTTCTGATGGTAGGTTACCTCCTCTTGTCTGTCCAAAGCATCATTTAGTTTCCTCCTTCTATCCAAAGCCAACAGCCAGACGTGCTGCCACTTGCTGACCAGCAGGTTAACCTGTGGGTTCTTGGTCTCAATAGGAGCCTGCGTGGCTGATGTGAACATAGTTTGTGTGGGAGAGCGTTTTCCTGTAAGTAAAAGAAAAGTCTTCAGCAAGAAATAATCTCCTTTCATCACCAAACAACCGCAGGCTGCAGTCACATGCATTGACATCATGCCAGGTGCTTCAATGTGACTAACACTGGACCAGCTGGCTCTGAACACACCCTTTTATAGGTATTATAGAGAACTTACTTCCTGTTCTGCCCTTTTCCAGCACTGGAATCTGCGACTGGACATGAAGCTCCATTGTTGCCTTCCTCTTGTGTGTCTTAGTAATTTTATCCACATCTGGTTGCTTCCTGGTCATTTCCTCCATGAATGCCTTCAGGGTAAAACAACAATTTAACACATGTCACATTTACTTGCCAATGGTTTTGTGAAAATCCATTCAAGCTGGAAGTTCTTAGAAGAATATTGATTCTGAAAATACTGAATGAAAAATGTATGATT
Source organism: Gobius niger (assembly GCF_951799975.1). Lineage (NCBI taxonomy): Eukaryota > Metazoa > Chordata > Actinopteri > Gobiiformes > Gobiidae > Gobius > Gobius niger. Next base: position 23,678,972 of record NC_136858.1, read on the forward strand.
ACCTGATGTTCTGCAATAAGCTTCTTTATGTCCTCTATCTCTTCGGGCAGAGTTTCTTTGTCCTTGTCGTTGAGGCTTGTTTCTGCCCATTGCAGCCATATCAACAGATTGTCCAGCAAATCCAAAGTGGCTAACTGCTCTGTTAGGGCTGTGGACAGTCGCTGCTGGTACTGTCTGCTCCAGGCTTGCACCTGTCACACAATATTACAACCCATAGTCAGTATTTAAAGTAATTGAACTGCAGCATGTATTACAATTGTTCCAGATGATTTATGGTAGTCACTTCCTTCAACACTGACCTCTTCAAAACGGGCTTTGATGATGGTGTTCCAGTGTTTGATGGTTGTGATAGAGTCAGGATGGCATATGCTCAGAATAGCCTCCCCCATAGCAGTGGCTTTATTGAGGGACATTCGCTTTTCCTCCAGTTTTCTCATACAGTCCTGTACAGCAAAAGACACATTATATCTCTATATATAATGCAGCTAAGAACTGACTGAGGCAAATGCCAGAACACGTGAAGGTCTTACCTTGTGCTGCTCAATAAGGGCCCTCAGGGCTTCTTCATCATCAGGCAAAGTGCCATGAAAGCGCAGGCTTTGCTCTGCCTCTGCCAGCCACTCCAGCAGGATATGGACCGTGGAGTGAAACTCTTCTGCCTGAAAGATGCATAGCACATGAGCCTTGTGTCTGGAGTTGTCTCATTGGGTTTGGAATCTGGTGTTACCTGAGATAGTGCTTGCTCCAGCCGAGCCTGCTTGGACACTGACAAATTGCACACAGTGTCCCATCGTGTGCTCAGTTCCTGCATTTGAGCTTTGACCCATGAAGTGTCGTCATGGCTGCTGTCCACCAGCTCTCGCGCTGAACGTTTGAGCGCCTGAACACTGACTGTCCTTTTACCCATCTCCTTCTGGAAAACCTGAAACAGAAGATTACTTTCATATCCCCAGTGTCTTCTGTAAAGCTTGGACTGGCTCCTTTTAGTTCATAAATAGATGCTGTCGCTTGGTGTGTGTGTGTCTGTGTGCGTGTGTACCTTGTGACTGTCGATCAGGTTGAGCACCAGGTCTATGTCTCCATGAACGGGCTGGTCCTCAGCCAGCTGTGGCTCCACTCTGTAGAGCCAGTCAATAAGAGCCTGCAGAGCGTCTGTGAACTGGCCCGAGAACAGGAGCGCCTCCTCCAGCTTGTTTTGTCTAGGAGCACAGATCAGAGTGTGATCCAATGTCTGGTTTTGTAAATCCAAAAGTGTATTACTGTAATAGAAAACAAAAGCATCTTACCTCTCAACAGACTTTCCACAAACAGTGTCCCATTTGTCCCTGAGCTCACTCAACATGTCGTCTAGTTTCTGATTATCGTCCTGCAGGGAGGTCTTGTCTTTTAAGGCACGGCCCGTTCGAGACGTAGTGTCATAAACAGAGTGTTTGCTTCCAAGAGCTTTTTGAAAGTCCTGCATGACAAGTAAGATTATGTGCATCAAGAAAGGATCATATTTGCAAACATTATTTTTAAAGATACAGTATTTAGTGACAACAAAAATGTCCAAAGTGAAGAGTCATTCTATCCCAAAGTAAGCTAGGTTGCTTAAATACATTTGTATCTGTTCATGGCCTGGATTGGATTAACACAATGTAGTTTTACAACACGACTGGACAGTCTGTGTCCAGGGCATGACTCTTCCACTGTGTACACCCATTGAAGAGTCTCAACTGTTTATATGCCCAACTACAGCTCTAGACATGGGTGCAATAGATCATATTCTGTCACAGTTACCTTGTGCTGAGCCAGCTGAATCTTGATTTTGTCCGGTTCATTAGCAATTTCCACCTCTGAGTCCAGACTTTTCTCAGACTCTTCAAGCCACTCCATTAGTTTGTTCCAGCTTTCATGAAACTGGTGGTTGATAGAGAGATAAATTGTTCAGTTGTCAATGTTTTTTGATGCAAAAATAGTGCTTGGCTAAAATTGTTGTACCTGTTTAGCTCTTTTCCTTGCATCATCTAGAACTCGGCCTCTCTCCACAGACTTCTGAACCAGCTTCTCCCAGCGGCCTTGTACACTGAGCAGCAGGTTTTTTATTAGGACCACATCCTGTTTCTGGCTAAAGTACTTGAGCTGTGTCCCACTCTTGTCCAGTTCAATGATGTGGTCTCGATGTGCGTTTACATCGGTTACAAACATCTGAGCAAAATCAAAATCAAAATCAAAATCATTGCTTGTTTTGCATTTAATCAACACTATTGTGATTGAGGATGTACCTTGTGTTCATCTATCTGAAACAATGTTGTCTCCAAAATGAGTGATGCCGTTGGCACCATGTTCAGAGTCTGCTCGGCCTGAGTGAGCCAGTTTATGAAGTCCTGCAGCGAGTTGTGAAAATCTGTGGCCAGAGTCAAAGCTTCCTCTAGTTTAATCTGTAAGAAAGAGGTCATTATCATTTCAAAAATCATGTTTAATATTTAATTCAAAAAGAATGTGTAACCTATGACCTGTTAATATTCACATTCTAAATAAAGGAGGTTAATGTCTCCGGACAAGGTAATGGGGAAGTAATGAGGTTTTAATTTAATGAGAAAACAGCAGCACTGGACAACTTCCGTTTGCCAGAGCCAAGATGGGTGGTTCAGCCTTGTTACATGGCACTAATTCAGTGTTAATGACATTACAAATCTAATGTTTTAATTACAGCTCACATGCATCTTTGATCCATTTTACTGCACAAAGGCTATGCACTCTTTTTGAGGAATAGAGTTTGCTCATAACAATGTTCAAATGTCACATTGCAGCAGGCCAGCTGCAGCTGATCTAAGATTTACCAGACAATACCTGGGAGTAGGACCAACCTAAATAGGGAATGTTACAGGCAAAACACACCAAATCTGGAGCTAAACTATTTTAATTGTCTATATTCAGTGTCTTGTTAAAGCTAAAAAAAAATGTATTGGCCTGGCAGATATAACACAGTTGTTTGAGAGCGACTCAGAAAACAAACATGCTCCTCTGTAACCATATTCTGTGGCTCTCAGCAGTGGTATGGGCACTTAGACATTACTTGCTTTGTGATGTATCGTTTCAATCTAAGATATTCTCACCTTTCGATCAGCAATCTTAGCCGTCACACTTTCCCATTTCTCTGTGAGGTTGGCGAGGTCGTGTTCTGTGTTGCTGTCTGGCCCCTCAGGCATCACGGACAGAAGCTGATGGCCCTTATTGATTAGCTCATGGTACAGTTCCTCCTTTGTCTCAAAGGCAGAGCACAGTTCCTGCATAGAGACACATTGTTAGTGATCAAGTGCATTATTTTTTTTATTTTCCTTTATTGATCCAGGTTTGCCACTGTCTCATTTGCAACAGAGACCTCACCCTTACCCCATTAGGGTTGGGGTTTTGATAGAGCCAGTATTTAAATCAAGTGTGACGGGCTTTATAATTATCTTACATGTTTTAAACATCACCTATTGTTTTGGAAAAATCTCTCACAGCTTAAGTGATTAGGAAAGAATGAACGCAAAAGGCAAAGACATTCCTACATTTATTACACTTAGTTTTTTTTTTTTTTTATGCATAGTTGATAGACATTGTGTATTAAGCGATGTCATTTGATTTTCACACTTGAGTCTGAACACAGAAAAGACATAGTTGTCTGCTTACGAGGCTGCCATCTGCATGAAGCCTTTCATATTGTTAAAAACGTACCAGATGGGCGTTAAGCTGCTCCCGGGCCGTGTCTGGTAAGCCTCCCACTGCCTTTGATGCTAACAGCTGACGCTCGGTGTCTTTGAGCCACTGCTGCATATCTTCTATCTCTCCATGGAAACCTTGAGCCTGCAACACAATACAACCTGAGTCAGGACAAAGTGTGTCACTCAGACGCATTGTTAGGGGCACAGAGAAAGATGTCCCAGTCATTATACTCAATAAATTAATTTATCATTCAATAATTTGAAATAAAGAATGAATATATGACTTGGAAAACTAAGCACACACTATACCTGTCTGTCAAGTGAAACAGTTGAGGTATTTTATTACTCATTTCCTCATGTCAATATTAAGATTGCATAGTATGAGAAACATTCGCAACATTTTATGACGCTCTTGAATAATCCAATAATTTGACAATAGTTGTCAACCATTTCAATAATTGATTAGTTGTCGATTAATCGCTTAGTTGTTTCAGCCCCACTGAACATGACAATATAACAATCTGACAATATAATGCTGAGGTTGAAACAGAATTCCATGCACACGGCAAAGCCTTAATTACTTGACACACTGGTTCACACAGGCTCTTAAAAAAACAACAACTGATATTGTGGATTCTTGTGATATAAATATTGCATCACCTAATATAGCAGTTATGATAATTTGGTGGTCATTGTGCAGCCCAACCCCTCAGTAGTTTTATACCTGGAGCAGAGAACTTTGTAGTTGTTGCTTCCTCTGCTCGGCCTTCTCGCGGATCATCTTCCACCTCTGATTCAAGTTCTCGAGCTTACTCTGCAGGGCAGAAGCTTCTTCTCCTGCGCTGGACGCCACTAGTTCATTACCAGCTTTATTTACCGTCTCAACTGTGGTCTGATGAGCCAAAACATCTATTTGGAGAACCTGCAAAATGGTAAAGAAGAAAGAAGCTTGCAAACTACTCGTGTAGTACCACTTTCTTTTGTTTATTGACTGGGGATTAACTATTGCTGCTGGTTAGATAATCCAACCATACTTCTTCTAATGAGAATAAAAATAGTGCTTCATACATTGTGCTTGGCGAGCTCGATCTCCATGGCTTTGGGATCTCCTCCGGTCTTCCTCTGTTCGTTCAGGAGCTCCTCTGTGTGGCTCATCCAGGCCAACAGTTCATCCAGAGCATGCTGGAACTGCCCCAGAGCCAAAAGGCCAGCCTCCAGTTTGTGCTGGATTAATGACAGATTATAGCATGATTATAAGTATTGAAAAGCATAACACTTGCTTGACAAGCTGCGAGGCATTTAACACGTCACAACATTAAAGCCTGCATTAAAGATTTACATAAGATTTGAACATGCAAGAACGAGTTTAAAGGACTCATGCCACATAGTCAGTCTGTTTCCATCTCAAAATGCTTGCCCTCCAGCTGCTGATGTCATAAGGTTGTTTGTGTTTTTGTCCGCTGAACTTTACTGAACCTTGACTTTCACTGGATATTGCATATTAAAACTGACTCACTTCCCTCTCTGCTAGTGGATAAGTCCTGCCCTTTAGCATGCCCAAAATATACTATGTTGAAAATTCAAACCTAAAATGTTGTATATTTTTCACACACCTGTCTGCTGATAATCTTCTCATCCAGGTTGTCCCAGAGCATCTTCAGCTCAGACATGGGCTCCTGGATGGCACAGCGGTCTGCCTCCTCTGTTGCCTTTTTGAGCAGCAGTCCAGCTTGGTGATTTAGGCGCTCCATCTCAATCTGCAGCTGGTAGGACTCTGCTTTGAACTCCTGGTGCAAAGAGAGGCACACCCAGTCAGCAAACAACAAGCACAAAGATGTAGTATGTAAAAGAAAAGACAGAGCAGAACCTTATTTTTAATTTCTCCATTGTGAGATCAATAAAAGCTTATCTTATCTTAAAAACAAGTCAATTAAAGTGTATTGCTGGAAATTCAGTTGAAGGCACGTTTTACCTTGAGCTCCACAATCTGCTGCTTGACAGTTTCCAAGTCTGTGCCTACAGGTGACATTGCATCCAGCTTGCTCTCCAGAATATCCACCCAATCAAACATACCCTGTGTGCAAAGCAGAGAAACCATTGTCCATTCACAAAAGAGGTTTTTACAAAGAATCAGGTTTCATTTTTCTGCTGGAACAATCCTCTGAGAGGAAGCACTCATGTGAAAAGGTTATGTTTATCTTAATTTTTAACTCATGTCATAGGAACAAATTTGAGAATAATACATTTGATAGGCAGACACAGGGTGAAGTTGAGTATTTTTCTTTTTTTTTTAACGTTATGCCTCTATACACTTTTTGCACCATCTCAAACACATTACTTACAACAGTAACTCAATCTCCTGGCTTTAGGTAGTGCTATATCAGCTAACATTTTCAAACTTTTAACTTTGTGATCACCTGAAACTGGGGGATTCTGTATATATACTCTTGTATGGTATTTTGCAATTATTTTTTCACACGCCTCAGGCTGACAGTGAATTACACAGATGTGTAAATTACCTCATTTGAGACAGATGTTTATGGTCTAAACAGCTGCTTCAGATACATTTAATAAAGACAGGCTGTTTCAGACTAGTTTTCTATTTATCTTTAACATTTCATTCATAATGTAGCATAGGCTGCAGTACAGTAGAAACTTAAAAAAAGAATAATTGTATCAGTAAACAACTCTAAATGTACCCACTCATGGATATTCCAACAGTTTTAGCTTTAATACACTGAACCAAAGACTGTACCTGTAGCCCATCCTGAAAATGCACAGCAGCCTGCATGGCTTCTTCAAGTCTGTCCCCTCTCTCCTTCCAGGCTTTGTTCAGACTTTCCCACGCCGAGGTTACCTAAATGTACAAATTATATTGAAGAATACCGTGATTCCATGAATGACAAGGTTCTCCCAGTTATTAAAAAAATAAAAAATAAATTACCTCGTCAAGGCTTTTCTTTATGACCGGTTTATCAGGCTCCCCACAGGCAGCCATCAGCTCAGTTCCTTGGCCTTGGACAGCATCCAGTTCCTCTTGGAGCCCATCAATCTCTTCTTTAAAGCCCTGAAATATGCAAAAATATACACGGCTTGAACGTTCCTATATACAGTCCAACTAGTAATTTTGGGAATAGGTTCTACCTCCACAAACTCCTGCTGCTGTTTGACCACAGAGGGGTCAACTCCTGGCTCCTCTAGCTCTCTCAGCAGGTCCTGACTGTCTTTGATGGTCACAATGAGGGCGCAGTGGTCGCACCAGAACTTATCAGCCAAGTCCAACACATCCAGGAGCTTAGCTTCTCGCTCCTCCACTAAGGCTTGGATATCACTCCAGAGGAAAACCATCTGGTCGAGTTTGTCTTGCACAACTTTGATACAAATCAAATCAAATCAATGATCAATCAAAAATTATCATGAATGTATATGTATTCAAGCTATTTAAGATTTTGGTACCAAGTATGGCCTACCTTTGGCGGATATATCCTTGTCTGCCCCTTCAGACCGCGCTACCATCTCCTCTCCTCTTTGCTTTAGGGTCTCATAGCAGGGCTGAAGCTTCTCCAGGTCCACAGACACAGACTTGTTTTCTGCAATCTGTTCTTTAATCTTATCCACCTCCACTGAGATGGACGGAGGCTGGCGAAGACGTTCAGCGATTCGCTCCAGAGATTCAAGCATGGGGTCAATCTTGTCATGGAACTGAATAAAAATAATACCATTAAATTTGTAGACAAACAAACTTGGAATCTGTACACTTCACACTGCTTTCCTGACTCTCACCTGTGTTGATTTGGAGATGGCTTCATCTAAAGTGGCAGCTCTGTGTTTGACATCAGCCTTGAGTTGAGTATAGAGCCGGTCTGCAGTGGTGTATTTCTCTCTGATGGGGGCTCCCTCCACTGGGCTCAGGTCAAGCAGCTGCGGACCGGTCTTATTCATTTTGTCAATGTGCGGCTTGTGCTCAGCAATCAGCTCTCGCATTTGCTGAAGAAATAAATAATTGTTTCAATATACTACATTATTTACGGCTATGTAGTTTTGTATAGAGGTTTTGGTCTTACTCTGAGCTCCTCCTGTTGTTTCTTGAGAGTTTCGTACTCAATAGAGGGTGATGCCAGCTGACTGAAGGCCTTTAGAGTCTCTTGGAGCCACGGCCACATCTCTTCATGTGTTTCCCAAAACTGACTTGCCAAAGACTGGGCTCTCTCCAGCTGTAGGCACCGCTCTGAGTTCAGCTGACTGACAACACCGTACTTCTCCAGGAGGGCTTGTGTCTTAGCCTGTTTAAAAAGAGGAAAAAAAAAAGGTTACAAACTTACAATTACTGTATATTTTCTCATGAGAGGAACATCTAGCCTGACTACCATTATTGCTTCCTTTCCCTCCGGGTTTTTGTTGTTCATGACAGCCCTTCCTGTTCTCACGATGTCGTCCACTGCATCTTTGTGTCTCATGATGTCCATAGAGAGCATCTGAAAAACCAGTCAAGTGAGTTAGAGGCAAGATAAAAGCCAGTGTTTGCTTCGCTTGTGTAAAGGATTACTGACAAACACTGGCTAACCTTCTGTGCCTGGAGCTGTGCCACGGTTTGGTCCGGCATCAGTTTGATCTCATCTACAGTGAGCAACTTCCCCTCTGCTTCAGTCAGCCAAGAGAGTTCAGTGTCGGCAGCCTGCTCAAACTAATGTGGAATATGTTGTATATATTATATGCAGTATTACAATAAGCAGTACTCATGCAGACATTGAGACTTGGAGCAACATGTTTCCTTACCTGCTGAGATTTGAGAATGTCTGCGTTGATTTTGTCGACCTGTTGGCTGATGTTGTCACTCACACTTCTGTAGCGGTCATTATCTTCAGTGATCAGTTTGTCTAGATGTTCTCGCGTGTGCCATGGGATCAGATCCAGGAGGGAGCCACTCAACTCATTCAGCTTATCTACCACAGTCTTTTTGTTCTTAGTTTCTTGTAGCATATCCTGCACACACTGATGGTAAAGTAAGGCTTAGATAGAATGTCAGAATAATTAATAATGGACCTTATATACTTTTATCAAACATACCTTTTTCCTATTTTGTACATCAGTGAGTTGATCGCCCACTGCTTCCTGAGCAGCAAAAGCACTGCTCTCAGTTTCAACCTTGTCGAGCCAACCACTCAGTTCCTCGTGAGTCTGGTGCAGTTGGGTAGAAAGACCTGAGACCTTTTCTAAAGTCTTCAGCACATTGTCACTCATAGAGTTGATCTCAGCATATTTTGTCTTGATTTCTTCCAGCTTGCCTTGAATTACAACCACCTCATCACCTACACAAGAGCCGCAATTTTAGTAACACTACTTACTAAAACAAAACAAGGGGTTTTAGCTGAAGTCAACACAGAGACCCACTACTTCATCAGATTTGTCAAATATGTAGATTTCTTCCTTGTTTATATAAACATTGAGGTGTTACACTGTGCCCCTATCCCATAACCACTTCAAGTTACTGATAGGTACAGGCTAAAGGTGAGTTGTTTTAAGTGTCAGGAAAATACTCCTGAAAAGGTTATGAAGACATGCCTGTTGTTTGTTTCAGAAGCTCCATCCCATTAGAAATGGCTTGGTCCACGTTCTTCTTCCTCAGCTCAATATCACTTTGTAACATCTACAGAAGGAACATTCAGAATACACAGCAAAAATATAATAATTCACGGCCTTTTGCTGAACAAAATGTTGATTTGTAAATAACTGATGAATAATATGAACAAAACGTAATGATGACAAAAATAAAGTTTGGCCTGAGGTAGGAGTGTGTACCCGTTGGTCTTTGAGCTGTTTTTCCATTGTGCCTGTGCTGTAGTCCTCCACACTGACTTCACTCAGTCTTGTGTGCACTTCACTGAGCCAGTTCATGAGGGCCACTTGGTCCTCCCCAAACAGCTGAGCGTTAGACTGGGCCTGCTGCAACATCTCAGCCTTCCTCCTGCATCTCTCCTGGAGCTCGATGTAGCCAGCCTGGGCTGTATCCAATTTGGACTGAACAAACTCCTTATCGTCCACTGAGCTCACAGTTTTTAACATTTGACCCAGACTGACCGCCTGAAACAAGTCTCTACTGTGCTTCAGGATCTCCTCCTCTAAGGCCTGACCAGGGGGTGGGTCAAACCAAGGAATGTGATGAGCAACAAAAACAAAACAAAAACAATACAAATATAAAATAAACAGATGAATGAAAAAAAGTGAACCAAAAAGACAAACTTAAAATGACAAATGAGTCCAACAAAGCAAAGTGGTGAGAGTATCCGATACCTTATGTTGAGCTATCTGCTTCTCCAGTTTGCATGTGTCTGTGCCGATGGGCTCAGAATTGGAGAGGTGCTTTTCAGTGGCACTAAGCCACTCACTGAGAGGCTCCAAAGTCTCATGGAATTGCTGAGTGACTACCAGGATGCTCTCCAGCTGTTTATGTCTGAAACACAGACATAAACAGCTCAAGTTGTGTCAGATAAGTAGTCAATAACCATTAACTCATAATGCCAGACAAGTTAACGACGGCAGGTTATATCATAATGGTTAGATGGTGTTGCACGTGTCTAAATACAAACCTGTTTTCTGCCTTTTTGAGCAGAGCATCCCACCTTTGCCCAAGGCACTCAATCTCTTTAGCAACCTTTTCTTTTTCCACAGCTTCTGTCAGCTCAGAGAGCTTCCCTCCCTCTTTCTTTATAAGCTCCACTGTTGGTTTACGGTCATCCAGCAATCTCTGCAAGAGCTGTCACAGACAAACAAAGAAAGGAGTTATTGGGCGCCGTTATACCCTGATACTACAATTCTGTTAAAACAGTAAATCTAACTTGGCCTCATCAATTTTCCATTAAATTAGAGCTGTTGTGTTATACACAGCCTTTGGATAATAGATGTCAACCATGTGAAAATAGTTGTTGATTAAGAGGCAATGGATCGTCATGGCAAAGTACAAAGTTTATCGTAAATCTTTAAGTGGCTGAGCAGAGACTCTATACAAAGTGAAAAAAAATAATGACTGACATACTTTTTGCTCTTGAATCTGCGCTTTGACCACTTTGAACTCAGCAGATGGTGATTTCTGATTGGCCACCAGTTCCTCTGTGTCACTGAGCCAACTGAGCAGCGACTCCAATGCATCCTGAAACCTCCCACAATGCAACAAGGCTTCATGCAGCTGGGCCGAGCGCTCTGCAATCTAAAAATCACAGAATGGATAGTGTTTTCATTATAAATCAAACTAACTACTTTCAGGTCAAGAATAGCCAGCCCAGGCCTAGACAAACCTTTTTATTTAGAGTATTCCACTTGGTGTTGAGATCATCCAAATCTCCCTCTAACTTGTTTGTGCATGTGCCTTTTGCAGCAGTCTGGACCAGACTCTGGCCAAGGAAGTTGATTTCTTGAAGTTTTACTTGCAAAGGATCAATGTCCTGTTTTTGGAATGCCTACAGCAAACAGAAATAAGAACAGTTAATTATTTAAATTCTGATGAAAATTGTTATAAAAAAAAAAAAACATGAATCAAAATAGAACTAGGTTGGATTAATGGTAAAACTTAATCCACGTTTTTATGTTATTATGTACTGTAAAAGAAAAAACAACATCAGCTGTCATTGAAAACACTAATCACAATATTGTGTGTACCCTCCACTGACCCAGTTCTAGCCCAAAATGCAAGAGAGGTTATTTCTGGCACCTGAGGGCTGGGGAGACCCGCTGGCTCTATGTCCGAACAGGCAGAAATGGCGTTCAGAAAGAACTCGATCTCATGCTCTCCTGCCTGCTGTAGTTCCTCTAAACACTTGGGGAGACAGGCCTCCACTGACTGTAGAAACTCCTCCAGCTCCTCCAGGCTGTACCTAGACGCTCCCAGTTGCGAGTTACATGGTTTTGTTCTCTGTCGGCTTTCGATGGGTAATGTTACAGAGTTCCCGTACGTCTCAGGCTGAGGGACAGCTACACTAACCAGCTCACAGTCCTCAGCTGAGGGCACATCCTCCAACAGCTCTGCAGTGGACTGTTCCTCATAGTCTTTCTTTGAGCGCCAACCTAAACTTTGAAGTCTAGACCCTGAACCTGAAGAAGATCTGAAGTCTTTACCCTTTAAACCAAATTTACTGTATCTCCCCTCCTGAACCAGACTATGACTGTGGTACAGAGACGCACTATCCTTTGCAGGAGAGTAAAGAAAGTCCTCCTGTCCTGAGCTGAGAGATCGTCCCGTCTTTAGCTCTCCGGACATGTGCATTGCCTCTGATGAAGACAGACTCCTTGTCCCGGGGCCTACTCTTCGATTGGGACGGTGAGCACGCCTATCTCTCTCTACAGTGGGGCTGTATAGTCCAGAGTCCTCCTCGGAAGTCAAGGAGCTGGTCATACTCTGTCCTCTTCTGCCATTTATGAGCGCAGGCCTCTCTGTGCTTCCAGAGCACAATGTCCCACTGCGGCTGATATATTCGCCGAGATTTGTTGGAGCAAATGCCCTCCATGACCGACGGTGATGAGGAAAGTCCTTCTTCTCTCCTCCCTGAAGCCGTGACTTGGGCAACACTGTATCAATAGCTCTTATTATGTTCCCATTGAGCTTAAGCCCATCAAACACTGCACGCTCATCTAGCAGGGCAGCCTTTCTAGTGCGTAGTTCAAATGAACTGGAAGCAGACAGAGCTCCATTTCCACACAGATTGGCGAAGTCCAGGGTGCGTTGTGTGTATGGTAAGGTGCCAGTAAAGTGTCTTGAAGCAAGGCTGCCTTTAGAGCTGGAATCTATCTGTTCGTTGAGTCGGACTGTGTCATAGATGGATCTCTGGGGTACATAACAGTCATCAATGTTCAGGTCCTCCTCCTCCCCCTTCCCCACGCACGAAGGGTTTTTTCTCAGGCAGTCTGGTCTGCTGAGAGGCTTACCCATGCCAAAACAATTCAACACTTTCTCTCAAAAATCACTAAGGTGAACTCTGGTGAGGTAGTTTTAGTTATAGTGCACATTAAGTAATTGTGAAACTACAAATTGTTCAGCATAAAATTGTGTTCTATGAAAAATAAGTTTAAATTGAATAAATACAAAAATGTATATATAAATTAGTTCTTCCGAAAAATATTTACAATATCAGAAAAAAATATTCAGATACAGTATTACAAAAAAAAATACTAACAAAAAATAGCAGCTTCACAGAATGAAATCTGAAAGTGAGTGCAAGACAGTAGAAATGTGTTTGTAAAACAGATCAGCCATCCAGGCTATTCAATTGTTTCCGAATCCTTGAAAATTCATTCCCCTCATCCAAAGTGCTTTTAAATCCCTGAAATTCTTGTAAAATCCACGCGGGGTAAGGAATCCTCAGTGCAAAGCCATACATCCACAGATAAGTCCAGCAGGCTCGCTCCAAAGCGGTGTGTTAGTTGTGCTCAGAGCCAGTTCTCGTGGATAAACAAAAAGCCTGGCTCTTTCTCTCCCATTGCTGCCTGTACAATGACAGACTCCCTCCTGGCAGAGCTCAGGCCCCGCCCCCGCTCATTATTCAGACAACATCTGCCACAACTCCATTTGTGCTCAGAGCTGCTCCGGCACATGTTGATTGGTGGACACATGACCCTTTTTTTTTCTCCTCTAATTCCCCTTATGGGCTGTATGACTTCACTTCCATGCATACTTGATCCCGAGCCCTGACATAATCACTTTTTTCTACCAGTGACTAAAGGAATGAAGAGTGGAACAAGACACAAGCTACTCAAAAGATATAAATAAATAAATGAACTCTGTGGTAAGTATAGAGTATAGCCTACAGGGCTGGACAAAAATAAAAAAATAAAAAAATCAAACTTGCATCCTGTCTCCATGGGGTTTTAATATGTTTAAAACCCAGTGACCCATAGATAAAGTCTGAAAGTCATCATTCTACTATTATTTTATTGGTTCAAAATTCAGTTTTTGCCTGGACATGTTTCAAATGTGCTTATTGTAATTACTATGACTATTTTACAACATTTAAGTTGTGCGTTCTCCAAAATTTTTATTGTGTGTTTTGTGTATTCCCGGCTCGAAGAATAGAAAGATTCAGATTCATTCAGCTCCAACTCATGACCTCACACTTTTCTGAAATAGATACGCATTTTTCTTTTCTCCTCTTTGCCCTCTGTTGTGTCGGTGTGGTGGATGGGTGCTAGGGAGCCCGCAGATATTGTTAATTACTATGGAATGCTGAGGGAGGCACAGGTCCCAGGTAATTTAACACCGGCGGCTCTGCCAAGTGCATGAAGGGGGCTTTTTATGTCCATCGGCCGGGACAGGAGAAGAAAGACGAATAGAGGGGATCATGGGAGGAATTTATTTTTGGTTTCCTGGCTTGTCCGTTCATTTGGAAACAGCTAAAACATGACAGTCACTGCACCAGAATGGAGCGAGCGGACTAATGATCATACTTCTAAGAGAATCCTAAATTTAATCCAGTCCAAATATAGACTTCTATTATACTGAACACAACAAAAAGACTGTAGCTCAGTGGTAACCTGATCGAGTTTTCCTTAAGCTTGTGTGATACTGCTGCAGTTAGTCAGCAGCACTGGCCTCAATGACACATTTTGACTATCATCGGTTACATTGTGCAGAATCTATGAATCAGTGTACACGGGATACTACTGAAAGAGTGGAAGACATTGAGGTAATGTCTGAGAAGCAACAGAAGACGTCCACACCAACCCCCCACAATGCTGCTGAGTCACAGGGGCGGCCCTATAGGATAAACATACGTGTGACCCAGTTGTTTACATAGTAGTATTATGTACAGAAGTGCTTTTTCTTTGCTTTTAACTTCCTAACAAATTCAAGAGTAAGCATGTGAAGTCAGGTATGTGGATTTCCAAACTTGACCTAAAATGGTAAGGGCCCGTGTGAGTGCTCTCAGTGTTTACTTCTTTACAGGCTGCCAATAAAGTTCTTTTCTCACGAAGAGAGGAAAAAAGAATAATTGGTGTATGTATTTTTTCACTTTTTGAGAATTGTGAGACGCCATTGTTGTCACTAAGCTTTGTTGCAAAAACAACTGATTCATTTTGGACTGTGACTGAGTACAAAGGTCTGAGGGGGGTCAGGGGCGCCCCCTCAACCGGGACGGGCGACAAGAGAAAGTGGGGGTAAAACACAAAGACAATGTCGCTTAGCAACAATCTGAATCAATTACTTCTTTCATGCTTTTGCTGCAAAGACATAGACCAAATTGCAAATTGCACACAATAAATAGACACCCCCACATTTTAATCCGTGCCTCTCTGCTGCGATCAGCACCCCTTAATTGAAAATGAAATCCCTTGACCTACTATTGGGCAGGATCTCTGTCCACATCTGTTTACAATGCAATATGTCAATGTAAAATACCCATGAACAAAGTGATCTCAACTAGGTTAATCTGCTTGAAACTGCACAGGAATTTAGAATATTTGACATCTGCCTATAAATTTAGGTCATACATTTAATACAGTTTTTAGATGGATCAAAGAAAAGGAAAACTACATAAAAAAGTGTCTGTACTTGAATCTGCAAACACACTATACAGTTAACTTAGGGCACATAACAACATCACCTTGAAAGAGAAAATAGACCAGACCAATTTAATTTGAGTTTTTGGTCAAATTAACACCAGGCCACTGCAGGCACAGTCGATTATAGGGCTGAGAAAGTCCATTAGTGAAAGCAACTCAGTTATGTTGATCTATTTGTAGGCCTGACTTCATTACTGATTCCATTGAGTCGAGTGACACCCTGCTGATCACCACCTGGCTGCGCTGGCCCTATCCCGCACCACCATCGGGTCAGGGCTCCAGCTCCTTTGTTCACAGCACATGCCCCGGAGCCGTGGTCCCAGGAGGATTCCTCGTATAGGACTAATGGTGACTCAAGAGTGCGCTGCTTATCTGTCAATCTACCCACAACTATAACTCTACTAAGCCTGAATTAACAACACTCCTTATCCTATGTTTTATTGATCATTTAGTAAGCAGATGGGTATCCTTATAATCAACATGAGCCAAACCTATGTGTGACAACAAATACAAGCACATAATAATATTCATGTCGGTAAAGTGTTTGGGAGGCACAGACTACAAGCAATGACTCATTTCTAATGTGCAAGGCAAATTGGCCCAGCCCAGAATGTAAATCAAGTGGCTGAGAGAATAGGATAAGGTTTACTATTTAAGCCAGTGATAGAGTTTAAACACATAATGCAAATACAAATGATCAGATCAACAAACCTACACTTTTTTTTTTTGCAAACACAGCAACAAAAAACATTACATTCACTATTTACAATATTTATCATATTGAAAAAGATATCATACCTTGAACGCATCCAGCTGCTGATTGATGGCCTCCGTTTCCATGCCAACTGCGTCCTGAGCTGCCTCCTTGATCACAGATTGGTCCAGTTTGCCCTCCGCTTGTTTGATTTTTCCATACAGCTGCTCCAGACTTTGAAGGGTACTCTCTACTTGTGTTTCTCTGTTTTTGGCTCTGTCCAACAATTTGCCACATTGTTTACTCAAAGCATCTAAATCTCTCTTGAGCCCGATCAGATCGGGAGAGTCTTCAGTCTCGAGCATCTTTCTGCAGCTGTCCCCGGCATCGGCTGTGTCTGACATCAGCTCTTGGAGTCTGCCGATGAAGCCGCTTACGTTGCCTTGTTGTTCTTTTAGTTTCAGTAGGTCCAAATCAACTGGAGCCAAATTGTCCAACTCATCATCTAAATCAGTGAATCTAGTGAACATTTCCCGGATGTTGTTCTGGAACTGGCCAATGCCCTGTAGTTTGCCCTCCAGAACTTGGCACGTTTCCTCTAACTTGTTGTTGAGGGTGCTGTAATCTTTCTCGATGCAGTCACTTTGCAGCAAGAGGTCGGTCACCCCATCCGCATCTGGGACGGCAACCACCAGCTCCTTGGCCAGGCTCTTAATGTGTTCAATCTGACTCTCAACTCCATTTAGACTCTTTTGTTGGGCTTTCATGTTGGCCAAGTTCTTGTTACTGTGAGCCTGTACGCCTTGTGATTCATAGGTCTCCATTTGCTTTTTAGCGCCTTCGAGTTGTGTAGTAGCCTCTTTGTAGCCATCATTAAACTCCTTCACTTTGTGTGAGATCTGCTCCAGTGTGTCCCTCTTGTTCTGTAGAGCTTCAACCACACTGTCCACTCTCTTCTCGATGCTGGACGTTTCATCTTTAATAACATCTGTGTCAGTATTAGCCACTGCCATTAGGCCCTCAGCTGCAGTGTTGAGCTGTTCGACCAGTGCTCTGTGTTTGTCAACATCCTTTTGCAAAGCCTTGACTTGAGATATGGAGCTCTCCACCTCAACAGGATCAACAGTGAGTTTGACTCTGGTCTCGCTGTTTTCACTCTCCTGGATCCAAGAGCTTAGTTTTTCTGCATGCTCATTAAACTTAACGGACTTCTGTAAAGCAGTTTGGAGTTTCTCAGCCTGTTCAGTGCTGCCCCTCTTCACATCGTCCCAGTTTGTAGCCAGTGTATTCAGCTGGCCCTGAAGAGCCAGTTTCTCTGCTCCATCCACGCTCTGCATCAGCGTCTCTCCCTCTCCAACGATAGTCCTGTAAGCCTCCTCGTGCTCATTAAGAATCTTCAGCGTCTTGTTGTGATCCTCCAGACTTTGCTGCAGCACGTCCGTTTTGGCAGAGATAGACTTAGGCTTAGACTGCTCCTGTAGGGCCTCACTCAGCCACGACTGGAAGTCCTTAGAGGTCTGATGGAACTGCTGCGAACTGGCAAAGGTTGAACTCAGCTCATCAATGCGCTTAGCTGTAAAAGATAAACACACAACAAGCAACAAGTCAGACAACCAAAGCATTTCTAGGCACAGTAATATTGAGAATCAGAGTGAAATATTGTTGCTACAAATGAGGTAAATAACAAGGTTTCTATTATTGTTGAAAATACATGAAGTTCATCTGTAAATGATGTATGTAAAATTTAAAATCTATTATAATTTCATTGCTTCATTGTTGGTATTAGTTCTGAAAAATGACTGATCCACAGACCTGCTTTCTCCTCCAACTGTTTGAAGGGCTTGGCGACACTCTCCAGTTGCCTTGTTAGATCTGCTCTCAGGTACTCCTCGGTCACCATTGTTTTGAGTTCAGCACTCACAGCTTCAGCCTCCTTCACTTTCTTCTTCTCCTCTCTCAGTTGAGTTGAGATCATCTGCACATCTTCCAGGTGCCTCTTCACAGCGTCTGGCTGCGTGCTCTGGCTGTGATGGTTGGTGAGCTGGCTCTCCAGTTGTGTTGTGGTGCTGCTCAGACTTCTCAGTAAATCCTGAAACTGCTCTGTCTTTATTACTGCCTGGTCGATCAAGGTGTCTCGTGAGTCAAGCTGTCCGGTGAGGGCTTGCCACTTCTGATTGACAGCTGTGAGCTGATCTTTCACCTGTTTCCCATTCATAGGATCCTGATTAGAGCTCAGTAAGGCAGAGGCAGCTTGCTCAAGCTGCTCATACTGAGGAGTGCGGCTCTTGAACTCATTCTGGATAATCTAAAGAGAGAAGAAAATGCATCATGTTGATGTATGTTTAACTAAACAGGGAAGGGGAAGTAAACGTAAAACCAGCACCGTACCTGGACCTGTTGTTTTTGCATTTTGAGCATGTTTGGATCAATCGAAAGCGGCCCCAGGACACTCATGAGCAGCTCTTTTTCTGAAAGCCACTGACAAAGCTGCTGCTCTGTGTATTTGAATGTGTCCAGATTTTTGTTGGACTGCTCTAGATGCTGTTTCCTCTCCTCTACGGAATCACTGACATCAGCCCAGGCTTCATCTGTAAATGACAGGTCATAGTGAGTCTGCAAATCAATAATGTTCATGTTTCATATTTCATTCACACCTATTTCTGCCAACATTTGCTTCCATTTGGCTGCCTCTGGAGAATTCGGGTCAGTTTGTATCAAGTGGAGAAGCTTCCCCCTCAGCTTCTGCAGTTCCTCCCTTTTTTGCTTCAAGTTATCTTCGAATGTCTGAGACAAAAGGGAGTGTGATATGAGCATTCAGTTATGCAGTTACAAATCTGATATATCATTGTCATTTCTGCAACCTTTTGATTTTCTAGCTGTGTTTTGACAGAATCTTTCTCTGAGGCTGCAGTGTTCCAGGAGGCAGCCGTATCCTTCATATCCTTGAGCCACTTCATCATGTCCGACGTTTCTTTCTGAGCCTCTTTTACTTCTTGGACCAAACTTTTTAACTCAGTGGCCCGGTTTTTGAGCGTGTCCCCAAGACTTGTGTATTCCTCATTGACAAATGACATCTTTTGCTGGATCGCCATGAGATCTACAAGGAATGAAACATGTCATTATGAAGAAATTGAATTGATCTTTGATTTTTTTAAGATTTATTGAACCTTTTCTAATAACGTAAACATTAACAACAATCATGATTGTGAAAAAAACATTAATGAGTATATTTATTTTATTGTGTTTTGTTAAAACCATTTGCAGTTATTACAAAATTTACTTTTTTGTAGTTTTACATGCACCAAGCTACTTTTCATCATGCCCCAAACGTCTCTGAATGCTCAACACATTTCCGTTCTTATGTGAAACCCAGTGCTAATAGACACCATACACCATTGTTTACAAATAGGCAGAAACATTCTTATTCAGTTACCTTTATTGGTTAGGTAGGAATGGTTGACCAGACCACCACCGTTAGTAAGAGCTGATGCAGAAACACAAGACAGAGCTACTATAAATGAACATACAAGACTAATTCCAATGCCACAGTAAAACGTGTTAGTGTTAAAAGTATTCCCAAACACCATGCACTATCAGAAAACACACACTTTAATGCACGTTGCATCATTGACTTTACCTGCTTTGTTGGTGTTCTTCGACTTGGCAGGTGAGGTGATGAAAGTGATGAAGCTACACAGAGCAGAGCCTTTGCTATTCATGTCTTGCACATCAGGCCCTTTGGATGTCCACTCCTCCATTAATTCCTGTGGAAAAATCATCCAAAAATCAGTGACAGTGGCACATTGTTTCGTTTCAAAGGGCAGGGTTGTATGTAAAGTGTGTTTTGCCTGTTTTACATCAATTAAGTCTGTGGTTCTATAGGACTTCCGGGTTGAGCTACTGACATGACTGCAGCATAGCGAGGCAGCTCCCGACTCGAGAGCTATTTAAACCCCTTCAAGCAATATTTATCATGAGAATATACTAAGGTGAAATCGTATTTAAGGGGTCTGGATTAGATGTTGACCAGAGGGAAATCAAAACTTGGAATTAACACGGGCGAAAACTGCGTAGAAGTGGAAAGTACATCGGAGCTAGCAACGAAGCTACTGTTAGCAGAGAGCGAGGTATCGGAGTTAGCAAAAGAGATACCACCACCGGATGAAATGTCGGACCTGGACACTATTCTACGTGAATTAAGAGATTTTCGCCGAGAGAATGCGGAGTCCTTCAAAGGTATCAGAGATGACATAAAACAAACGAACAGCAGAGTGGAAGAGGCTGAACGACGCATAATGGAGTCCGAGGACCGGATACAAAACATGGAGGACGCAACTTTGGAGTTGTTAGAGTTACAAAAACGCTTTGCAGACAGACTGACGGATCAAGAGAGTCGATCAAGGAGGGACAATATCAGGATTCATGGGATAAAAGAACAAGCCGAAGACGGAGCCCCATCGATGGATGTTTTTATTGGAACCTTATTGAAAGAGAAGCTTGGGCTACCAGCATCACTTGAACTCAACATTGAAAGAGCTCATCGTGCGCTGGCGGCGAGACCCCCTAGTGATGCTCCACCAAGATCGATTGTTGTGAAATTCCAAAGTTTCAGAGTGAAAGAAGCAATAATCAAGGCAGCGTGGCAGAAAAAGGGATTTATGTTCGAGGGACGGAAGATAAACATTGACCACGACTACGCGCCGGACATTCTGAGACAACGGAAAGAATACGCAGAGATGAAGAGGGTGCTTAAAGAAAAGAAAATCCGATTTCAGATGCCATATCCTGCGAAGTTCCGGGTGTTTTACGAAGAAGCTCCGACAACATACAACTCGGCAGAGGAGGCGTCAAAAGATATGGTGGCAAGAGGATTTAAGGTGACGATTGTGAACCCAGCGGAAACCGTGGTGGAGAGGATAAAGCGCCTAACGTGGAGCACAGGTCGAGGCCCGAGGGGAGGAAAGAAAGCGACGGGAGGAACGCTCGGGTATGTCCAGAAACTGCAAATGTTTAGGAGGGAGCAGGACCCGAAAGACTGATCCAGATGTTACAAGGCGGACACAAAATAAGTTCAAGATGAAGGATTAGAATAACCGTGTTAGTAGAAAGACATTTAAGAGTATATTTCCCATATGGTGTGATTTAATAGTTGGGACTGGTAAAGCTGGACTGCCAGTGATTCGTGTATAGTTTTTTTTGTTCAACGAGGGCCCTCTGGCGGTTTCGTTTCGGAGGCCATCCCTCGGAGTCTATTTTAGGCTTGGTCAGGGTCAAGATGGAGACCTCACTTTTGGAAGTCCTTTTAATTTTGGTTTTGAAGTTTAAAGATTTTGGTTTGTTTGGTTATGTTTTTTTTGTTGTTCAGTGTTCTGGTAGCATGGTGAAAATTGTGATTGTTCATATGTTTGTTTTTTTTGTTTTTTTATCAGGGGGGATGAATATAATATAACGTGATGGCTTTCAATAATAACCATGTCAAAATAATTTCGTACAATGTAAATGGGCTTCTCCATCCAATTAAAAGAAGCAAAATTCTCAGTAAAATTAAAAAAGATGGAGCAATGATAGCTTTCTTGCAGGAAACACACCTAGGGGAAAAGGAGCATGATAAATTAAAGAGAAATGGATATACTCAGGTGTATGCGGCTTCATATAATTCAGGTCATAGGAGAGGGGTAGCAATATTGATATCGGGTAAAATCCCCTTTCAGAAGTTATTAGTCATTAGTGATAAAGAAGGTAGATATGTTCTAGTCAAGGGAAGACTAGAAGGGGTACTTATCACTTTGTTAAATATATATGCACCTCCAGGCTCGGAGTGGGCATTTTATAGGCGAATGTTTGACTTGATGACAACAGAGGGGGAAGGGATTTTAATTGCAGGAGGGGATTTAAATCAGAGGTTAGACCCTCATCTAGATACATCTTCACAAACGTCTCCAAAAACTGTAATTGCAAAAAAAGTTAAAGATATGATGGGAGAACTGGGGATCATGGATGTATGGAGAGAATTGAACCCAGCCATTAGAGACTATACCTTTTACTCATCACCGCACAATAATTACTCAAGAATTGATTATTACTTGATGTACAATACAGACAGACACAGAGTGGGGAATTGTGAAATCGGTGTGATGGACTTATCAGATCATAGTCCCGTGTATTTAAACCTGCAGTTGACACCTGAAAAAAAAAAAACAATATGGAGAATTAATACAATTATACTGAAGGGTAGGTGGAAGGAGGAAATAGAGTTAGAAATTAAAAGATATTTGGAAGAAAATGATAATGGAGAGGTATCGCCGCCAGTTCTTTGGGATGCATGTAAGGCTGTGTTAAGAGGGAAAATAATTGCCAAAACGGCCTTTCTGAAAAAGCAGAGACAAAGGACCTTAGATGCACTCCGTGTAGATCTTCAGAAACTAGAGCAAGAACACAAACAAAAACCAAATAGGGATACTACTCAGGAAATAAAAAAGAAGAAAGCAGAGATAAATGAAATCTACTCGGAAGAAATACAGAGAAAGATTTTGTTCACAAAGCAAAGATATTATGAAATTGGCAGTAAATCAACAAAATTATTGGCCTATAAATTAAAAAAGCAGCAGGCAAGAAATTGTATTTATGGAATAAGAGATCACCAGAATAAGAAAATTAATTACAAAACAGAGGATATTCAAAAATCTTTTGAAATATACTACACAAAATTATATGCTCAATCACCCAGTGATGATCACGAAAAAATTGATTCATTTCTAGAGAAATTGGTGTTACCAAAGGTATTGGAAGATCAGAATGAATGTTTGATATCAGAAATTACTGCACAAGAAATTAGCATGGCGATATCTAAATTAAAAACTAATAAAGCTCCAGGGGCTGACGGATACACCTCAGAATGGTACAAGGTGTATAAGGAAATATTAATTCCGGTGTTACAAAGAACATTTAATTGGGTGTTGAAGAAAGGGGAAATCCCATGTTCATGGCGAGAGGCTATCATTTCTGTAATACCAAAGGAAAACAAGGATGAGTTGGAATGCTCGAATTACAGACCTATCAGTGTACTAAATCAGGATTATAGATTGTTTACTGCAATTTTAGCGCGACGAATAGAGAAGGTTTTGCCAGGTATAATTCAATTGGATCAGACTGGCTTTATAAAAGGGAGGCAAACTCAAGACAACATCAGGAGGACATTACATGTCATGCAGCATATAAAGGATAAAAATATTGAGGCAATCATTATGGGGTTGGATGCCGAAAAGGCATTTGACTCTGTCAGATGGGACTTCTTATATAAAGTGTTGCAAAAATTCAACTTTCATGAAACATTAATAAAAACAATACAAGCTCTGTACACAAATCCAACAGCTCGGGTTAGGATCAATGGGAGCTTATCAGATGTCATCTCACTAAAGAGAGGATGTCGCCAGGGCTGTTCGGCAAGTCCGTTGCTGTTTGCAATCTTTTTGGAGCCATTGAATCAATTGATAAAACAAAATGAGAAGATAAAGGGTATTGATATCAATGGAGATCAGCATAAACTGGCGTTATTCGCGGATGATGTTTTGATATATTTGTCAAGTCCTAATGTATCTTTGCCTGAACTAATGTCAGATATTGGTATATTTGGGCAATTATCAGGTTACAAAATAAATGTCCAGAAAACACAGGTTCTCACATATAACTATATTCCATCTGAAATTATAAAAAAAAGTTATGATATTAATTGGAACTTGAAATCATTGAAATATTTGGGGGTTAATTTGACACATGATTTATGCCAACTGAAAACTGCAAACTATGGTCCACTGATAGCCAAGATAAAAGAGGATATTGAAAGGTGGAATTTAATTCCGTTTACGACAATAGCATCTAGAGTTGAGGTGATTAAAATGAATATTCTCCCGCGCATACTATATCTGTTTCAGAACCTTCCTGTGGAAATACTAATTAAGGAATTTATAGAATGGGACAAATTTCTTTCAAGGTATATTTGGCAAGGGAAAAGACCCAGAATAAGATATAGGACTCTGCAGCTACCGAAAGGAAAAGGAGGGCTAGCCCTTCCATGCTTCAGAAGCTACTATCAAGCGGCACAAATTAGAATTTTGTTGAATCTGTGCAACCCGTCGTACTCTGCAAGGTGGAAAGAAATTGAAGTTAATATGATAAGAGGAGTTCCAATTCAGGCACTAATCGGGGATATTAAATTAAGACAACAGTATAGTAACAACATCAATCCATGGCTTGACCTTTCATTAAAAGTATGGTTTGAAATAGTCTTAAAGAATGATTTGTCAAATCAATGTAAACTTCTAAGATGGATAGGATTTGACTCAGACTTTATGCCTAATAAAAGTGATGGGAGATTTAAAAGCTGGGAACAGGGTCCACACATGTTTTGGGAATTGCTGGAAAATAATAAGTGTAACAGCTTCCAGAACATCAAAGAACGGTGGGGCTTGGTGAGCCAAGACTTTTATAGGTTTTTACAATTGAGGCACTACTTAGAGCACAATATTAAACAAGATTTTTTTGACATGGAGTCAGTAGTAATTAAAATGTTTGTCTTGTCTTACCAATCCAAACTGAATAGGAAATTAATTTCAAAAATATATACTGGATTGGAAAATTTAAAAGGAGATGATACTGAATATATTAAAAGGAAATGGGAATTTGAAGCCAATATTAATCTGACAGAGGAGGAATGGGACAGTATAAATCAACAAATTTGGAAAACAACATCTTCCTTAAGGTGGAGAGAGCATGGATGGAAAAATGTAGTGAGATTTTTCAGGACTCCAGCTCAGACAAAATATCGGGACACAAGCTGTTGGAGACAGTGTGGTGAGGCAGTGGCAAATCATGTTCACATTTTTTGGGGTTGCCCTTTAATAAGAAACTATTGGACAGAGCTTAAAAACTGTATGGAAAAAGTGCTTAAGACAAATCTTCCTTTTACTTTTGAAACTTTTTATTTGGGTAAAATTGAGTCAAATCAAAAAAATGTGAACTTTAAAATGTTAAATATTATGTTATTAGCAGGAAAAAAGGGTGTTACAAGAAAATGGATAAAAACTGATGTGCCAAGAAAAGAAACTTGGTTTGATGTGATGCATGATATTTACGTAATGGAAAAGTTGACATACGCTTTGCGTTTGGAAACAGAAACGTTTGATAGAATATGGAAAGGATGGTTGGGGTTTATTAAACCATTAAGATCAGACTTTATTTGAGAGATGGTTCACGGATTGTGTACCTGTGTAACGCTACCAATTTTTGTTAAGTTTTATTTTTATTTGTTTATGGGTTTGTGTTTTGTTTATTGTTCTGTATATATATAAATATATATACACATAAAAAAAAGGGGGGCGAGACCAATCTTGATATTTGTTAGGACATTGATGGTGGACTAAATGTTTTAAGTTAAAGGACGCCTTTGTAAAGGTGAAACTAGTATATTGTGTTTTGAACGCTCATAGTGCTGTCATTGATTTGTATAATGTCTGTCAAAAATAATAAAAAAAAAAAAAAAAAAAAAAAAAAAAGTCTGTGGTTCTATAGTCCTTGGATAAACACATCCCAGTTGTCTTAAATTACCTGGTATGAAAGCATGTTGAAATTGCACAGAGGTTGAATATATAGGGTTGCATTGCATTAGATATACTAGATGCCGATTTGTTTACAATGTAGATGCAGAAAGAACTTCTTTTCTCTTTTCAATGTTTAACCTGGGATTGCCACAGAAATCTATCTACTGTACACTGTACAGGTATGGAACATAATATGTAAATTAGAAACCCTTCCTTTACAATACAGGCATTACTGAACGTACTGTTACTATCTGAAGGTCCTTCTCCAAACTCTTTTCACTGCGAACTGGATCCACTGCAGGGACTTTGTCTTTGCTCTCCTCCAGCCAAAACGTGAGCGCACTGGATACAGCTCTAAAGTCTCCCAGCTGATCTGAACAAGATGATACTTCCTCTTCCCTGAATGAATTATACAAATAAATTAGTACACTTTTAAGAGCCATTAATAGTACTAGTTATTGTGTACCAGACTTACTTCTCTTGGACAGTATCTTTGAACGTGTTAAAAGTATTTGTCAGGTTATCCATCTTGCTCTGGATCTGGGCTCTGTTTCCATCAGCGCTGAGTTCACACAGCTCCTTGGACAAACTCTGCAGCTTCTCCAACTCACCGGCATGTTCAGCCATCTCAGCTTTAGTATTCTGAAAGGCAACTTCATAATTACAGCAACTGAAAAGGAACAATCAAAAGAAATAATGGCTATGAAAAACAGTGTGGTGTTACCTCCATTAAACCAGACAGTTCAGTGAATGTTTTGCCAGGCCCATCGGTCTCATGCAGCTCCTGCGATCGCTTCACGACAAACTGCTGGACTTTATCTGCAACTTTCTCAAAATCCTCCACTTTCTTCTTCAGTTGTTCTAGCTTGGACACTTTTTGCTTTTGTTGATCACATGCGCCGGTGAAACGCTGAGTGAGAGCCTCCATATTGGACTGAAGAAGAGCAGCAGCTGAGGGGTCTGCTGTTTCTGCAAACTTCTTGACTTTGGCTTTTATGGCGGAGATGCTGCTCTGTCGGCTTGCCATGTCTTGCTCTAAAGCCTAAAAGTATGGAAAAGGTAATAGATAATAGAAAATTGTACACACTCAAAAAAAAGTGCTGCCTTGTTTTTTTTTTGTTTTTTTTTACCGGGCTAACCGAGGGGTGGGACTTAGTTATGTCTTTAAGGCTATAAGCTACATTTGAAAGAGAACTGAATATTTTTCACACATTTCAACATTCTGGAAAACCTGCATGGATAGATTTGCACTTCCTTTTGGCTTCAGGACTTACCGCTTCTTTGCTGAGTGCGTCGGCCATTGATGCTGAGTCCAGTGGTATTTGTTTGTTTTCTTTTACACTGGCCTCCACTCTCTCCATCCATCCTAACATCTCATCCAGGCCGTCCTGCACACTCATGGAGCGGGTCAGAGTAATCTGGATCTTCTCATTTCGGTCACTTACTGAATTGGAAAGGTTGTCATAACGCTCCACTATGTCATCTAAAATTAAGTAAATAAAACAATAGATTAGAAAAAAAAACAATGTTATCAAGACATTAAACTTTTGCTTTTAGTTTTGTTCTTACCCACTGTCTCCTGTATCTCGTCTGTGTTGCTCAGCAGATCCCCCTCAGAGGAAACTAACGATTCTGCTGTTTTACGTAAAGTGTCAATAGCAGATTGATGCTCAGTCGTCTGACTTTGCAAGGCCTGAGTGTCAGTAAAATGGTAATTAGAAATGAATTATATCAGACACATTTATCTACTGTCATCTGTGTGTATGCAAGACATTTGCATGTTATGTCTTAAATGATTTGTAACAAAAACATGACCAGTGTAGAACCTCTCAGTCTGTGTTATCTGTGAATATCTCTTAAGTCACTACGTAACTACAGAGGAATGTTATTTAACATTGAAGAAGTGAATGCAGCCAAAAGCTTGGTCTGCACAGCCTCTTATCCTCTTGTTGGAGGGTGCACTTTAGAAATAAAACACGTAACTGTTCCCATGTGGGAATGAATATGAATGCAGGCCTAAAAATAACTGTAATAGTGGAAATACTATATTTGGTGTTGCTGTTCATTGGTGTATAATCACCAAGTCCAAGTTTTTCCGACTGTGTTCAAGTGTTTTATGGGCCATAGATAAACGACAAGATTTATTTCAAAGATATGTTTTATATTTGTATTACCTTAGTGTCCTCCAGTTGTTTATGTAGTGTTTGTGGATCAGCTGCAATAGGCTCTGATTGCTGCTTCCTCGCCTCGTCCTCCGAGCTGTTGAGCCACTTGAGCAGTCCTGTGCTGGTTTCATCATATTTTTTGTATTTGTCAATTACATCCTTAAGATTGTTACCAAGCTGATTGCACTACAACACAAGACAGAGGAGAAAAAATATATTGTAACTATCTTTTAATCCCCCTTTCCTTCAAAGGTATATGCCTCCACCTAGTGGTTCAAATGAGTCATTGTTTATACAGCCATGGAGGAAAAATACCTGAGAATGGAGAGCTTTGTATCTAGAGGCTGCAGAGTCCAGTTGATTTTGAACGGAAGAGCAAGTGCCTGAAGTATCCACTTGTACATTTTTATCAGCTGCATCTGCAACACCACAGGCTTTGGCCACATCTAACACTTTCTGTCCTGAGATGGTAATGAAGCGCAGGTCTCCTTTGTGGGATATCACATCTTCAGAGAAGATTCTCTGTGACTGCAGTTTGTCAGTAAGGATATTGAGAGATCCTGCAGGGTTCTCCAACTTCTCTATCTCATCCTCAGCCTGATCCAACCAGCCTTCAAACTCCTCGCAGTCATCCTGAAACTTCTTCAGCTCCTCCTGGACACACTGCAGCTGCTTCATCTGCTGCTCTGCCTGGGTCAAAGACGCCTCGTAACGCCCTTTCAGCTCCTGGATGTTTTTCTGTAGTCTCTCCTTTTCCTCTTGAGACAAAACATTGGCCTGTTTGTCAAGTAAAGCCTGGGCTGACTGGGTGGCCATCAAGAGATCTTGCTGTTGGGATAGAATAGCCTGATGATGTGCCTGGAACAACAGAAATAATGAACAAATGTAATAACGTACACCTCTAAATTGCAAGGGGATTTGTTGGTAAGACTGAAGAGTGGAGCTTGTACCTTAACTTTTGCATACTGTTTGTCCAAATCTGTGGATGCATTGCTCTGGCCATTCTCTTTGCTGTGATCCTGCGCAGGGTTGCCAGGGGCATTTCCATTGGCGTCCTCAGTCTCATCCATCAGGTCCTTGGCTGAAGTCTCCCCCGGCACGTTGCCATTCTCTTTACTTATATGGTCAGTTTCATCTAAGCTGCTCTTATTCTCATTTCCAATGTTCGAAATCCAGTCCAGGAGACCTTCAATTTTGTTTCTACTTTCTTCAAGCCGTTCTACAGCTGCTGCCTACGCACACACGTTTCACAAATAAATTCATTAACTTTTGTTTTGCTGTTCTACACAAATCACAAAGATTACATAAAAGGAAAACACTACCTTTTCACTTTCTTGTTTTATGGCTGAAGTCACCACTTTTTCTAGGTCTTTACGTGAGTCTTCAACCCGCTGATTGATGACTTTTGATTTGCTTTTAGCCTCTTGCAACTTGCTCTCGATTTGGGCAATTTGGTCTGGCGTCAGCTTGCTTCTGTTTTCCTCCAGGAACTTCTTTGTACTGCTGACAACCTCATTCAGAGCACTGCCATTTGTCATTGCCTCCTTTTGCAAAGCCTAAAGGTAAAAATTGACAAAGACAAAAAGTTAGTAGTAATATTCATAGAATAAGAGTAAAGCCTTGTAATGTTGAAATAAGAATAAAGACAAATGATGTGCTTCACCTGGTGCTCCTGCTGGTACTGCTGCAGTTCACTCACAGACTCTGTGTTTCCTGCCTGCTGCTGATGACCTATCAGACGGTTTTCTGTCAGGGTAAGATTGTCACATAGTTCCTCCAGCTTCTCCGAGAACTCCTTGTGTTTTTCAAGTAGTGTCTGTGGGGTGAACAGTCGTGTTATACACATATAAAGAAGCACAAGAAAGTGAGAAATAAGAGGGACCACTGAAGCATTTATCCATTACAAAAGATGCAGCAAAGACAATAAATAAGTACAGAGGATAACATACAAATGTACATTTTTAGGTCAGGGGTACTGTAAACATGCTTGCAAAGTGCCACTTAGTGCTTCAATAACAATATCTCCGTTTTGTGTGAATGTTATTGGTATTTGAGTTTAGTGAAGAGCATTTGTAAGCCATGCTGGAGGGCAGTGAGCAGAACAGACTGTGTATTACAGACTGTATTTGGCAGGGTATTTTATTATCTTATTAGTAAACCATAATGTTCATCATGTACAGGTAGACCTGTGCTTGATTTTCCAGCTGTTTTTGTTCCACTAAACTCTCCAGTGAGCTTCTCTCAGTGGCGAGCCTGTCTGTGTTCTCCCTGAAGGCTCTCTGAGTGGAGCTGAGCAGTTTGAGAAGGTAACTGCTGTGAGCCGGACTCAAGAACTGAGCGTGCTCAGAAATAAAGCTCTGGATTTCAAATGTGGCGTCCTCCAGATTTAGCCGACCATCCTTAAGGAGCAAGTTCTCAAAGTCCTGTGGGAAAACAAAACAAGAGTATAACGGTGCACTTTGGGAAGTAACAGTATAGACAGGATTATTATTTACGTCTTTCTGCTGAATCAGACATGTCAGTGTGTCCACATCACAGGAATTAAAATCCATGCTGGAAACTTCAGAGTTATTTTGACAAAGATCTGACAACTCTTGAAGGTTATGGAGATGTTGGACATAAGTTGCTTCCAAATGTTCCTAAGAATGCAAAGTTAAATGTGTATATATAACATTTACACTTAAATATACAGGAGTTAATCATTCACAACTACTCTTTACTTTTCCAGCTTCCATTGCATTCTTGAGTGCATCACTTTTCTCTGCACACATTTTGCAAACTGCGGTAAAATGCGGTTCTAATTCCTGATATGTTGAGGCCAAGTCCCGGTGGATTTGATGAGGTACTTCCACCGCAGAAGAGCACAAAAGTTCTCTGGCTTTCTTCGTGTCCTCAGTCAAAACCTCTGCCAAGTCTGATAGCTGTAACTTCAAAGTCTGTAAACACAAACAGTCTTCTAGTTATTTTATATTTCTTTCAATCATGACAACTGATTCTGACAAACTACCGACCTCACATTCCTCTATTTGAATTTGCAATCCCTCCATGTTTGAGGCTATGGGAGAGCAGAGTTCTCTCCTCATCTCATCCAAGACATCCGTGTGATCTTGCAACTTCCCAACACACTCCAGATAATCTTGGATTGAAAATAACTGCGCACACAACATCTAACATCAGCAACATACAAGTGAAACTGGTGGTGCATGGTGCCACTTGCCTTATTTTGAACCTCTTGGATTTTACCGCTGTCCTTCCCAGACGCCGTGGGGTCTTCTATTGTCTCTGCTGCTTGGAGACTTGGGTCACCTTCAGCCTCCTCTTCTTCCTTGATGCTGTCCAGCCTGTGTCGTGTGCCCTGTGCGGTCTCACCCCCCAGTGCACTGTTCAAAGAGTCCATCACCTCCTGAAGCACTGACAAGTCCTGACTTGAGGACACGGTCTTCAGAACCTGCAGAAGTTGTAGCTGGATATTTGGGGCATCGCTGTGCTCACTGTCATTGCGGTCGTTTTCTTGTTCAAGTTGGCTGCTTTCCAAAAATGTGTGGTCTGAACTGGGAACATTTTGGGCACCCATGACAGAGTCTTGCTCGTGATGGTTCTCCACAAGTCCTTGGGTTAATTCTTTTTTATTGGAATCTCCTCTTTTTATGTGCTGTCCCTCTAAACTGATTTGGTCTTCATCATCATGGACAATCTTTCCTTCTTCAGTCATTTGTACTTGGTCATTTAAATCTGCCTGATATGGACTTACACTGTGAGTGGTGCTCTGATTCTGCAAGTTTGCCAGCTCTCGACACAGAGAAAAATCTGAAATACTACTGTGTTCTTCAACATTGCCTTCATTTTTCAGTTGTACCCCTTTTTGGCTTATTATAGATTGCTGCATTGAATCAGCTTTCAATTTTGAAACATATTTTTCTTGCTCCTCAGAGGAAATTGGCAATCGACTCAGTTCAGCATCTTCAGAAGAGTTGTTAGCTCCTACGGTTTTATTATCATCTTGGGCATTTTCATTATCTACAGTGTTATGTAAAGCACAGTCTTTTACACTGCCTTCATTGATAAGTTGACTCGCATTCGAAATCTCAGGCGTAGAGCCCCTTAACTGTATTGATTGGAACTCACTTACAAATGCGTTGTGCCCGTCTTCAGAGCACATAGACTCAATAGGACTATCTCCAGAATGAGGTACACCCCGCTGATGTAATGTGCGTTCATCTGCACAGTCTTTGTCATAGCCCCTCCCTGGAACGGCACACTTGACCAAATCCCCCGGTGATGAGTAATCTTGAATTAGCTCATAGTTGAACATTGACTGGGCTGGGCTTAAGTCATTCTCTGCTCTTGCTTTTTCCAAATCCAGATGGTTACCTGGGGAGTAAATATAAAATTCTGACTCATTCGTGGGGGGATGTAAATTCTTGTGTTCATCGTGTGGATGAGGGGTATGTGTAGTTTGGCTTTTTGCCTCTTTTTCATTGACAGAGTTTGGCAAAGTTGATTGTGCGGTTGGATCAAAATCAGACTGAGTTTGGTTTGTAGCGTCTAATAAATGATCTTCTGCCTGTGTTCGTGTTTTGCCAATCGGGTTTATACTCCTTGTGGTCACATGACTTCCAGCAAAAGGTGACATCATCAGTGAGCCAGCAGAATCAGCAGCGCTAATGCAGGGAGTGGCTGTGTATCGATTTCCACTTATCTCAGCCCCTCTTGTCTCATGCTCCATCATTGCAGTACTTTCTTGGCTTTCTTGGTGGGTAATGTCAAGCATCATGACAGCAACCTTCCGATCAGGCTGCTCTCCGAGCCTAGACTCCTTAATATCGAACTCTTTCTGATTTGGATCAAACGATAAACACTGGTTTGTGCACTTTGCCTCATTGTACAAACTCTCTTCGAATCCTATATCACTTGCATTTTCATAACTACCTCTGTCGCTGATGCTACTTTGAGTACATTTAGACACCAATTCACTTGGTTGTATTTTTAGCTCAAAGTCACTGTCTAATGTGAAAGGCCTCCTACTTATTTGTGCTTTGTCGTCTGTGCAACTATCATACACAAAATCCCCCTGTTTGTCCAATAGACTCTGTTCTGCATGTTCTGATTCAATTGTGTCATTTTCTTCAGTGGCCGACTCCGAAATATCACCTTCCTCTTCTTGTAGAAAATATATTGTATCTTCTATCTCGCTTTTCTCGTAATGAGCATTGCAGGGATACTCATAGGAAGTATTAACTGTATTTTCAAAATGGCTACCAAGTACCTCAGTGTCTAGGTATGACAATGAACGCTCAGATGTATACATCGTCTGAGGGGAGCTGCTCGGAGTGCATATTACAGTGGTTGTTTCGATCATTTGGATTTCAGTTTTATTTACAAATTGATTATGTGAAAGATTGCTACAAATTCCTTCCGCAAACTCATTTATATTTGAGTGCGGGTCTAAAATTACAGCTTCATCAATGTCTCTGTTTTCATTGAAGTGTGACCACAGTGGATCCAAATATGCCTCCATATCATGTTCATTGAAAGTAATATTCCCACTGGTGGAGGCGACAAAATCTTGAGAGTAACTTTGTGAACGCTCTCTCTCTTCATCACTTCCCTCTTCCTCATTAATCTCTAAATGCACATCTGACATATCCCCAATATCAACCGTATAGTATGTTTGATTTTGACAGATACTTTCATACATTGAAGGATTCTCAAGGAAGATTTTGATCATATTTGTCAGCTGTTTGTCCAATATTAAAATTCTATGTCCTGTTTTTGGATCAATGTAAGTGTTCATCTTCAGGTAGGACACGAATAACAGCCTGGCCTCTGCAGGAGAGGGGATCTTAAAATTCAGCTGTAGTGGGGCATATTGTCCCTCTGATCTGTGTTTTAAGTACGTGAGCCAAGACGAGTATTCCATGTTAAGTTGATCAATATCGAGTAACTCATCCGGGATCTCTATAGTTTTCAAAATATTGGCGGCAAAACTGTCAATAAAACCCCTTTGAACTGCTATATCAATGTCTATTACCTCTGACATTTCGGGGATGTACAAAGCCACAATTTTTTGATAATCTCCATACAACCCACTGGTAAACTTCCCTTCCTTTTCAACATGCAATGAAGAAGATACTGTTTCTCCGGATTGAGGCAGCACTACTCCTATAAACTGATTTCCGAGTACAATGAGCGTGCTGCTTGAGCTCATCAGATCACACTGAACAGCCGCGTCCACTTTCAGCTCTCCCTCATTACTCATGATGATGTCCTGTGGCCGGCTGTGCTCTGCTTCTAAATTTTGTCCTTGGCCGGATGACTTAAGAGAATAAACATCCCTTTCGGGCATCACTGATTTATTTCCTTTGAGGCAGTTGAATATCATAGTGTTAACCTCGCCTGGGTCAGAGTCCGGATCATTTCTTGCGGCACTGATATTTTTCAAAGCCTGACAGGTTCTCTGCTGCTGTTGCAATGCCTTTATATAGACCGATGCAGGGATCAAACCGCTCTTTAGCGCCCCCTCTAAGCTCAGAGCATCTCCGCTGTAGCGCATCTGTAATCCGTCACTGTTGTCTTTGAGCTCGATCATTTTAATGATGGGGTTTTCCCGCGTGGACTCTCCCAAAACATCTGCTACTTCAGCGATGGACACAGAGGACAGGTGTGAAGACTGGATGCATTTGTTCGGAGCGTTCGCTGAAGGTTTGTAACGGGGATCCTGGTCGGAAACGAGATCTTGCTCCATGTATTCATGAAGCTCGGTCCGAAAATGATCCAAACTTGAGAGATTTGTTAAGGGGATGTCATTAGGATGTGCAGCTTTGGCCAAAACTCCATAAAGGTCAGATTTGAAAACCTAAAAAGAAAAAAAGAAAAAGGTCTTTATGACAAGAAACAAAGAATCTAAAGCAATTGATGTTTATGACAAAAAATGTGACCAAAAGATTTACTCACCAAATCACAAACAG
This sequence comes from Gobius niger, assembly GCF_951799975.1. Taxonomy (NCBI): domain Eukaryota; kingdom Metazoa; phylum Chordata; class Actinopteri; order Gobiiformes; family Gobiidae; genus Gobius; species Gobius niger. Next base: position 23,713,631 of record NC_136858.1, read on the forward strand.
TTCAAGATAGCAGAAGGATTCGGGCAGACAACAGATTAAAAGCTGTCATGCATTTAACAACGCAGAATCCAGCATTGTGCAAAAAAACATGTTAGTTACGTGGCATCAACAATAGACAAATGTCATAGTAGTACAACAGTGTGAAGCTCAGCCCATTGTTTTGGTGTTGTTTGAGTAAGTAAGCACGTTTACTCAGCATGTTTACAGCATACCCAGACGGTTAAACGTTCAATTTTGCCTCTGACACACTCAGTTCATTGTGACAGTGGTGCAACACACTTTCCATTGGGGAAGAGAGAGAGGTTAGTCATGCAACTGAACACCAGAGGGCGCTGTTTCTAAACACTTCATTACGCTCAAGAGCAGGGTGAAAACAACCAGGGTCCAACCTCATCTGTGGAGCTTGACTGTGATGCACAGTGTTGGGAAAGTTCACTGAAGGCCTGGTTCAGTTCCTTCAGCTGCCCCTCAGCCTCCGCTCTCTCCTCATCTGTCATTCTGAAAGGAGGATGCATTGTGTTAGAGATGGTGCAAGAAATCATGCGCAAAATCAATGTTTTACTTACTTTTCACTATGTTTGTTCAGCATTGCTTGTGTGATCCTCACTGCTTCTGCAATCTGTTCTTTTTTAGTGACCAGTTCTTCCATAGACACCTGTTCCAACAAAGAATTTGGCATTACAATGTTACATGTTAGATGAACAGAAGACAGCTAAAGGTTTGCACATAAAGAGGATTATACATAAAACAAATGCAATAGTAGATGATTCGAATGTCAATTTGGTCAGTGGTTTATTGCTACATTTGCTGTTACGATGTGCTTAAATATAATAAGTTATTAGTTTTCTCTAATGCGCTGGTTGGAGCCGAAGATAAAAAGGTTAAATTCAATTATGATTTGTGATGTGTTATTACAGGCATGTCTGGAGGCGGCAGTCAAATGACCAATAAGTATGTGCACTTAGTAAATGATTAATGACAGTTCATCTTGCCCAAACTCGCAAAAAATTAATGACATTGCCCCCCCCCCCCCAAAAAAACCCACAAAAATCTAATAAATGCAATAAAGTTATGAAATTCCTGTGTTAAGTCACAAGTAAGACAGAGGTGAAGCCACTTTAGTACATAATCCGAAGGTGTAATAAGACCTTTGGTACATGATGTGGTTATATAATTGTAATATTATCACATATACATATCGAAAGCAATGAGCATATACATTTCTTATGAATAATCAAAAACAGGTTTCTTTAATCTGAATAGATAATCCAAAAATAGAAAACCATTGATACAGATAATTTTTTTTTTTTTTTAAAGTTGGTACTGTTTAATGTCAGTGGATTATTTGCCAGCAGCAGCTTATAATACTACATGATCGAATAACTTCATATAATGGTCTATCCAGTGATTTTTATAAATGAAACTTTCTAAACAGTACCATATAAAGGCTACAATATTTAACATGTATTTTGCATATATTATTTGCACTATAATTCATTCATTCATGTGGATGAATTGAATCAGTTGGTAAACAGTGGTTTTATTACAACTGAAATCACACTGACAAAAGTGACACAACCAAAACAGTTTATACTCAACAGCAGAGAAATAACATACTGTACACATACACACCTGGGGCTTACTGGACGTGCCTGTGTTGGCATTACTATCTTTAAGGCCACTGCCATCTTGGTTGACGCTGTGTTTCACATTGGACATCCAGTGCAATAGTTTGCTAACTTTGTCACCATGCTCCCTCTTCTCCTCATCAACAGACCTCTAGAATAAGAATATAGGGTTTTTGGTAACATCGCTAATGAATTTCCAAATGTGGTGATTGTAATTCTCAAAAAGTCAAAAAAATATATTAACATAAATTAAACTCCAGATAAAAGATCTCTTATACACTCCAAACACAGCAAAACGTACATTTACTGAATTCATAATACAAAAATACTTCACAAGACAAACTTGAAATAACTATTTATAAGCCAAAATATAGTGATACATTGCTTTGGCTCCAAATGGGTGGAGTTTGGTGGCCTCCAGTAACCTCAGTCCAGTGTGACAGTCGAAGACACTTCTCTCCAGTGCCTCCCTGAAAGTGATTTTCCTCTTGGTCTTTGGACATGACAGATATTTGGTCTGAAACTTTTCGTCTTTGAGCACAGCAGCAGTGACTTTGTCCACAAGGCCACTTTGCATCACCTCCTCAAAAGACACCCTCTCATGTGTTTCGGGGTTCACCAGTCCCCCTGTCAGGAGCTGGAACTCAATACAGCGGAAACCAACATCTTTTGGGAGGAGATTTTCTTGCACTGCTTGGGACACGGATAAAGTCTTTCCTGTTTTGGGGTTTGCAATGCCATAATATGCCTGCTCAAATTGCTGTAGCTGCTGTGCTAGTGCTTCATCGACAAGGCCTCTCTTAAGAGCTTCGGTAAGCCTGGCTTTCTCCCCAGATGCAGGGTCACAGATTCCCCCGGTACAAGCCTGGGCTTCTAAAAACCTCAGTGCAGTAGCTCTATCGGTCAAACCTTGCTGAGCACCCTGAAAAATAGACAGCCTCTTCCTAGAAGTGACATCCCAGAGACCAGCTATTGGACTGTTTGCATCCTCCACTACCACCATTCTTGAGAATATAATGTCAGCAATCTCATATATACTGAGTAACCCATTACAATAACTTTCAAACTCTGACTTTTCAAGAAAACGCTGGCTCAAAGCAGACTCTAGACAAATCTCCCGGCCGCTTTTGGGATCGGTGATGATACGAAGAGGTTTCCCATTGGCGTCAACTGTGGACCTTTCTTGCCATTCGCTCTCCTGTTTGGACAATGCCAGGTACGTGCTAATCTCAATGTGTTTCTTCTTAAAGGCCTCAAATGCTGACATCTCACAGCCCTGGCTGCTGCTCACAACACACACCCTATGGGAGCTTGATGGGGAGATATTGGTCAAATGTCTATCTCCAAATGGGACAAGATACACCCAACCATCTATGTCATAAACACACACCTTTAGCATTTCAGAGTAGTAAGCTTTCTGTCCCGTGTCAAGGCTATGGAAACCTTTGTTGTTACTGACTGGTTCATGCAGACTTTGTAGAGTTTCTTTGTCTATGAGACCCTGGTCAATAGCAGCACTAGTGGGCACTCTTGCACCTGTCTCTGGGTTGATGAGCCCTCCAGAAGAGAGCTGCACCTCCAAGTACATCCTGCCTCGGTACCTATCGATGAGCCTCTGCTGTATGGCCTGAAACACAGACAGCTTTTTACCGGCGTAAACATAACCTGTAAATGCCATCTCTGCTTCTAATAGTTTATGTTTCAAAGTTGGATCTACAATGCCTCTCTCAATAGCTTCAAGAACCGATAGAGTTTGACCTGTTGCCAAATCTGTGATGCTCCCAGTGGCAGCTTGGGCCTCAAGAAACTCCACAGCGTAAGCCTTAGCTAGGAATCCTTTTTCAGACGCTTCTAAAAAGGGCATTTTCTTCTTGCTGGACTCCACATACACTCCTGCAATAGTCGCTGACTTTCCACCAAAATGAGCAGAAGCATTTTGCATCTCCTTTCTTGTGTTGAGGCTGGAGTCAGACTGGTTTTCAGAGTGTGTGGTGACGTTCTCTGTGATTTCAAACACTTTAGTAACATACTGCCTCTTAGTGGTCACGTTGTGTTGGTCAGAGGTTTTCTGCCCTGGTTCTTCATAATGTATGGTTTTACTGATAATGGTCTGACTGTTCGGGTGTTTGGGATCTTCTGGAGTTTGTTGGGTCTTTGCCATCTGTGGATGTAATATTAGAATAATGTTTAAAAATATCTGGCTATAAACACAAGCTAAACATGCTGCATGAAACTTGTAAGCTTTTTAATTAGGTTAATCACTGATTTCTGCTACGTCTGCCTTGGTGGATTTGTTGGTAGCCTTTTACAGTACGGTAATAGGATAAAATACCCAGCCAACTATACAATTTCATTATGGTCACTATGCCAACCATGTCTTCCATGTTTTATGTTACTTCATGGTAATATGAATAATAACTGTACAAAGAATGCACATTGCCATTATTTTCTGAGTAAGAATATGGACATTGACACATCCTTATTCCTATTTCAATCGTATTATCACGTTATGACTATGGCGTAAATAATGTACAACCAGTTTGGGTAATAGTGACATACCTACAATTTACAAAACCTACAGTTTACAGTTTCTGGGAATGTTTCACACAGCATGATTTGCAGTGTTAAATGTAAGTGCTGTATTGGTAAATGAAATAAAGGCTAAATATCTCATGCATACCTCTGTGGTCACTTTAGTCTTTAGCATCTCATCCATTGTGTTCGTGGCTTTTACGCCTTCATTTGAGGACGTCATGTTCTGCTGCATTACTTCAGTCTTCATAGAAGCTGCTCGATTGTCAGTCTTTTTTTCCAGTTGATTTCCACTGCCCATCTTGACGTCTGACGTTGTTATAAGTTTCTCTTTCAGACTTCGTACTTCTTTGACGTAGGACTCAATCTGCTCCCGATAAGACTTGGCTTCATTTTCTATTCGAGATCGTTTCAGCTCATTATCTGTCATTTTGCCTGTCTGTTTCACCTGGACTGTGGACTGGCTCTGCTGGTTTTGTGGAACCGGCTCACTTTGCTGGTTAAATTTAGTCTGCTCAATGTAGTGATTTTGTGACACATTAATTTGCGAGCTGAGTTTACGATTGTCCTCCTGGAGCTGCAATATGATAGACTTTGCCTCTGATAAATCCTGAAGGACTTTATTCTTTTCTTGCTCTATTTTGAGCATCTGCTGCTGGTCTGCGCCTGGCTTGGTCTCCACTGTTGTGTGATGATGATGCACTGTCTGAATGTGCCTAACGTCTTGTTTTAAACCCCCTTTGAACATTTCTGTTAATTCTGATCCCTGTGACGCCCCTTTCACATCGCTCTGCATCATTATCAACTTCTTCTCCACCTCGGTGCGCACCAACAACAACTGCTGCTCATATGCTTCTTTCTGAAGCTGCAGTTTATTCTTTAACTCTTCCAGCATTTTCTTACAGTTACTCAGCTGCTCCTCCATCTGCTGGCCTTGTAACTTAAGAGCCGCATTTTCTCTCTGTTTCTGATCGATTTCCATTTGGTGCTGCTGAACAGTGTCTTTATATGTTCGGACTTCTACAGACAGAGACGTGTTTTTCTCTAGCTGCTCTGCTCTCTCCCTCTGAAGCAGGATGTTTTCGTGTTGTAGATTTGACCGGGAGCTGTCAGACGTTGACATCACCTCCTTGACTGTCTTCTTAGTCTGCTGTAGCTCGGCCTCCAGCTGCATTATCTTTGTCTCTTTCACCCTCAATTCCGAATTCACCTTCACTAACTCATCGTTAGCCTTTTTAGTAGAAAGGTTCATTTCAGATATTTTCATGTTCAAGCTTTCCACTTTCCTTTCTGCTGCGTTCTTGTCATTTAGAAGAGTGGTCATCTCCTGTTTGAGTTGCACAGACACTTTCTCTGTACTGACTGTGCTGTACTTGTACTTTGTAAGTTCACTTTCTAGCTCCCTGTATTTGTCCCTGCTTTTACGACTCTCCTCGCTCTCTCTTTGTAGCTCGGCTGTCTTTTTATCCAGTTTTGAATTCAAATCATTTATATCTGCATTTTGCCGGTTAATCTTTTGCTGAGCTGCTGTTTTCTCAGTAGATAATGTTTGAACATCTGATTTGAGAGTCCTTATTTCTTTTTCATAATTAGCAATGCTTGTGTTAAGTGTCTGCATTTTTTGCTGCTGATCAGTAGTTCTCTTATTCTCATCGTTGTAACTTGCAACTTGCAACTGCATTTTAATCTGCAGCTCATTGTAACTTTGTGATTTTCTATTCAGCTCATCTTCTATAATTTTAACCTGCGATTTGCCACTTTCGACCTGGGACTTCAAGATCTTAATTTGTTGGTCCCTGCTGTCGATTTCCATAACAACTTGTTCAAGTTTAGCCTTGGCATTCCTCAAATTGTTCTCTGTCTCGAGCTTAGCCTTCTTTAGTTCGTCTACTTCTTTCTGCAACTGAGAAATGATCAATTCACTTTTCTGCAATTCAACTTCCAGGTTCTTGTATTTAAGCTGCAAAGCCTGTTCGGACCTTTTCACTGTTGCATTTTCCTCCTTAACTATTATAAGCTGTTGTTTGCAATTCTCAATCTCATTTCTTAATGTCACTATCTTCTGTTCAGATGTTGCCCTTTCTTTCTCCATAGCCTCAGCCTCAATCTGTAGATGTCTGAAGTCACTGTCAGCAGACACGTTTTTTCTCTTGAGCTCATCACACTTTGCCTTTAACTGATCGACTACGGTCTGTTTTGAATCTAACTCTTCCTCTAATTCCTGCATTTTATTGACCTTTTCCTGCTCTGTAGAGTTTTTCTTCTGAAGCTCTCCCTGCGTGATCTTAAGCTGCTCTTTAAGGCCCTCCATCTCAGTTTGTTGGAAAAAAACATTTTGTTCAAGTGAAGATTTGGCTCTTTGCAAAGACCTGATTTCCTCCTGCAGTTCGACGATTACTTTCTTTAGGTTTACAGTTTGCTGTTGCAGGTCCTCTGACCTCTTTGTGATGCTGATCTGCTCTGTTTCTCTGTCCATCTGTAGTTTTTGTAAAGCCTCATTGCTATCGGCCAGTTGTTTTTTCAATGTTTCTGCTTTTTTCTCAGCCGCCTCTGCTTTGCTGAGGGACATGGTTAGATTCTGCTGTAGGACCTCGTTTTCTTTAACGGCTGCCGTGTGAGTTTCACTCTGGATCAGCATAGTCTCAGCTGCTGCTGAATTAACTAAGCTCTGTTCAGAGGCCTGGATCTTCATCTCCAGCTCTACCTCACCTTTCCTTTCCTTCACTGCGCTCTTCCTCTCAGCCTCTAGCTGCTCTATAAGCTGCTGTGTGTGTTGAAGCTCTTGGTCAATGGCATCTTTCTCTTTTAGGGCCATTTCCAGTTTTGTACGATATTGGTTCACTTCATCCTCCAGTTTGGATTTTTCCTGATTCACACCATCAACGGTTTGCTGAAGCGTTTCTATCTCAAACTCCATCGTTTCCAGCTCGGCTTGTTTTGTGCTCAGCAGTGTTTCCTGTTCATGAATTCGCTGCATGAGTTGGTTCATTTCCATTTCACCTGCTGCTTTTTGCTCTTCCACGCTCTCTGTCCATTTGGCACTTTCTGCTTTTTCAATAGTCTTTCTGTTCTATAACGCAAAGACAAAAGTCATCTACGGGTTCAGGGTCACAACAGCTCATAAATATGAGATGTGCTGCACTGCCCAGGCATGCTCCTCACTGTTAGATGATGTCTCATCTAACAGTAGTTCAAGTTTACTGAACTCACCAGTTAACGGCCACTTCCAGTTTACCACCATAGCACTTTGAAGAAAACAATACTGTTTGAAGGTTTCAAACAGAAACCTTCTTAAAAGACAACACCATCAAGTCACCATCACCAGTCACCATAAACAGCGAAGAGAGACAGACATGCTCTTATGAACCATATGCCCACACTCCGAAACCTACTTTTTTATCAGCAAAACATGTATCTAATTCTCATGGAGATCCACAGTCTTGAAATAGCACATCACATGGCACATTAAGAGATTCATAGAACAAATATAAAAAGAAGGAATTGAAAACATTTCTTACCTCCTCCTCTTCTGTCCTTTTCAGAGTTTCACTGGCAAACTTCACATACTGCGTCATGAGAGTCACCAAAGCAGTGTAGCGAGTTCTGAGATCCATGAACTGAAAATATGGTTCATAGTTTTTAGATTTTGTGTATCTGTGCATGACAGTCTACAAAAATACTATTATACCTCTTGTTGAATAGCATCAGCCGAGCTCTGCATCTTTCTCTTCTTGAGAGGAGATTTGTGCTGAGAGTCGACCATGGCTCTGAAGGTCATCAACTGCAGCTCATAATCCTTAATTACATGTATAGTGTATTTATTAGAAGAGACATATTTAGGTTCATGAATATTGTTCAATTATTAGAACTGATTACTGTTTCCTTTACCTTAACAGAAGTGGAGTACTGCTCAGAGTATTTTTGGCACTCTTCAATCCGACCTTGCATTTGTTCAATTTCACCTACAAGAACCTTGAACGAACATAATATACACATATAAATATATTGTTTCTTTATATAACAGTGCCCCATTTTTTTTAAATATCCAACCTTCTGTTTGTTTAATAATTCAGCCAGTGCCTTGCTGTCCTCTGGTTTGTTTTCCTGAGCTTTTAGCTGTGCAGCCTCCATTTCACTGATCCACTCATCCAGACTGCTGTATGACTCTTTGTAGTGTTTCAGGAACTTGCTGATTCCATCGAGGTCTCTGAGCCTATAGATATATTAACATGTTAAAACACTGATCACACAGCATCACATTATGACACCGGTTTATAGCATTTTGTCCTTAAAAAGTCTGCATGTGTGTTCATTTTTGCAGTAAAACATCCACAACAAACCTGCTATCAATCTGGGAGTGAATGCTCTGCCATCTTTCACTGATTTGGTCGGCCTTCTCTTTGTGCCAGTCCAGGTCAAAGTCTCGCTCATTGTGGGACTTAAACATGCGGTCACTGATGACTCGGGCTTTCTGAAGCTCGTCCTCCATGTCATGGAACACGCCCTGCTGTTCATCCATCTCCGTCCGCCATTGCTGAGATACACAAGACATATTTTTCATACAGCAGTTCAAACCCAGGTAAAGAGTTGAGGTAATTGTTTTGAACGTTACTAGTTTTACCTTGAGGGTAGAAACAACTGACTCGATGGATTTGAGGTCAGAGTTTGTGGCGTCCTCCTCATATAGTTTAGATTCAAAGGCTTTAACAAACATCTCAGCGCCTTGGCTGTGCTTCAACACTAAGCTCACAGTTTTCAGCCTGCAGAAGACCAACACATTCAGGCAATTACTAGTTGTTCACAGCAGTGCAATGAGGTAAACAGATGAGCCATACTTGTCCAGATAAATGAAGGACATGGAGTGGACTTGGTTCATGCTGTGTACCAGAGACGTGAGCTCAGAGGACAGAGTTGAGGCTGAGGAGGAGCCCGCAGCCTGACGAATGAACAGCTCACACTTGTCCTTCATCTGCTCAGTGTCCTCCTTCAGTTTAGCCAGCTCCGCTATCTTCTTCTGCAGGGCAAACAATATCAAAAACAAAATTGTGTTTTCAGTGTATCAGCAGTGCCTACTAGAATTGGCCTGCATTTTGTTGTAGATTGATAACTAGATACTATCCATACAAACACCCTACCTCCTGCTCTGTGATCCTCAGCAGACTCTGGTCCAGATCGTCTCTCTCCAGAGGGGTGCGGATCTGTCTGATGAGGTGCTCCTCATGAGCCTCCAAGTGCATCCGAAAGTTACGGATCTCAGAGATGTACTGGTTGTACACAGACTCTTGATGCTCCTCTGTTCAAATACACACACAATTAATGCTTATAAATATATGGAATAAAATACACTGTAGTTTAATAGTGTAATATTGGATATAGTCAAACCTCCTGAGTCACAGTGCACTATGTTACATGAACCTGTAGATGGCAATAGTATCACATGATTCGATCCTACAGAGGTTTCTGGTAAAAAGTCCTCAATGGATAGACAGTATTTAAAAAATGTCTTTTTACATTGGCACGCACATAGCCTATAATTATGATCCATTACAGGCCACACCTATAATTACATAAAAACCCCTGATAGCAAAGCCAGCCACTTCTTTTGAAAGGTTTTAAGTCAGACAAAAAACTATAATTCCAAAAGGCATTAACTCTGAGCTTAGAGGCTTACAGAGCCATGTGGTTTTTTTTTTCAAGAGAAATTAAGCTAAGCCTTGCCTCTCTCTGCCGAGCGGAGCAGTTCTTCATAGTACTCTTTGCAGGCAGCCACATCTCGTTCAAGCTGGGCGCAGTCAGCTACAGTAAATACCTCCGACTCTTTACTGTCCTTCAGAAACTCATCAAAATGAATCTGCAGGTTGTGAATGACCTGCTGATGCTCCCCTGGTAACATGGTCTTGATCTGAAACAACAGAGACGGTTATGTATCTACATTGTGAGCTGAGACAAATGAAATAATGAAACACAGTGATACATACTGAGGCCACATTCCAGTTATGAATGGCTCGTATATCCGCCATTAGATGATGCCAGGCGACCACGCTCCTCATGTTGATATGAGAGTGGTGCCACCGCGACAAGACGTTTTGGTACAGCTGTTCAGTTCTTAAGAAAAGTTTAAAAAAAACAATTAAGATTTCCGTAAGTCATACCAATTACACTGAGAAACATTACATTACAAGATAAGGTAAGGTAAGGTAATCCTTTATTGATCTCACAATGGGGAAATTCACTTGTTACATTCGGCATTCAATAAGATCACTCAGGGTGTGCAAAATAGACAGGAAATGTGCAAACAGTTAAATAGTAAAAAAAAAAAGAAGAGGTATCTTATGTACAATAAGTAAAACCAAAAGCAACTCACTTCGTGGCCACGTCTATGGCCTCTTTGTTTGGTGGAGGAACAGTGAAGCACACAGACGGCACCATGGCCTCGTTCCCAGCTGGGTTGATTACTTTCCACTTGGCTCTGTGAGCATTACCAGCCAGGACACATTCATCATCTTTATAGATGGTTATCTGAAGACATGAAACACATTGAACATTTTAGAAATAGTAAATGTATCAAGACAATATTCAGGTATACCAGTGGCTAAAAGTTCAAGTACCTCTATTTGACGATAATCACATATGGCTGTCACTGGGAGGGAGGACCTGACTGGGTTGTCTGGGTTTCTGGGCCGTAGTTGAACAATACTCTTCGCTCTGCCCACCAGTCCTGCAATTGTACTGCGGTACTGGAGTAGCTGCTCCTTCTCATCCTTCAAAAGGTAAAACAATGAGTATTGTATTACACGAATAATATATATTTTTGTATTGAAGCTTACCATGGATTCTTGAATGAGATCGTCTAGTCTATGTAAGCTGCTTGTTCGATCACAGCTGTATTTTCGATGTATCGCATCCTGCAAACTCTTGAGGTAATCCATAGACTCTTTGGCATCACCGAAAAACTGCACAAACACAAAAAATAGGATCAATCATTTTTGTGGATTGCTATTTATATAACTGTAGATACTCACCTCAAAGTAAACTGCGTTTTCTTTTAAATGCTGCTCAACACAAGCACACAGCTGTAATATCCAGCTCCACTGCGTCTGCATGGCAGCTCTGTATGCCTGAGAGGGATGATTTTATTTGTACACGTAATATACATTCAATTACTGAATAACTGTACAGGTTTAGGAGTCAAAAAAGATTTTTGCACATAGACCAATTCTTACTTCTATTGTTAGTCTGGCTGGGTGGTTCTTGAGTAAAAGCCGATCTGCCTTGTCCTGTACAGACTTGATCATATCGTCTTTGTCATCCAGCTCTCTCATCAGATCCTGTTTAAAGTTCATATAACGTTTAGTCTGAGGCTAGTATGTTGACGTTCACTACACATTCAGAGTGGTGGCTTACAGCATGATAGTCCCTTTTCTTAGAGATATTGCTGTTGCGGTCACTCCAGTCAAAGGCCACCTCCTCTTCTTCTTTCTCATTCAGCCAGATGAGCTCCTGAGTGGCCTTTGAAACAAAGTCATGGAGGCTTTCTAAGTGGCTTTGCCGGTCTCTTGAGCAGCTCTGAAAAAATAAACATTCAAAAACATCAATCACAAACTCTAGATGTATGAAAATCAATAGTGCAACACTCACCAGTAGTCTGTCATACTGCTTGTCCAATCTGTTTAGTTTTTCAGCATAGTTTAGTTTCAAGGGCATGGCCATCTGCATCTATAGAAAAAATACATTTAAAGCTGAAGTAAATGTTGTTTGTAAGTGTTTCCATGTACTAAAACTTCACTTACTTCACTAAGTTTGGCTTCTTTAATGCTCATTTGAAATTCTTCGATAGCTCTGTGTATGCTCTTGTGATTATCTAAGGATGTCTCCACACTGGGCAAATCCGAGCCCCACTCTGCTCGATCCAACTGCATCTGTGGAGGAGGGGGAAAAACATATTTCAAATTAAATTAAATAAGTATTACAATAATGAAAAACTAAATCTCAATCCGGGATCTAACCTGCATCTCCTCCACCCATGTCAGCAGGTCTTGGACGTACTTCATGTTGACCTCGTCTCCTGTTATACTCGGATCGGCCAGTGAGGATTTTAATAAAGGCTTTCGTATTTGTATCTGTTTACCATGCCTGAAGCCATCTGTGTCCATCATACCCCCGCCACCAGTCATAAAGGTTTGGACCGAGGCAGGCTGCAGACCTGGGCTTAGTGTGGACGGGAGGCCCGGGGACAGGCACGGGCTCAGACTGGAGGTGTATGTGGCTCCTGGGGTGACCAGTCCCCCCGGGGTAAGTGCCGGAGTCAGTGCTGGTGAGGGTATGTTTGAGGAGAAGCCGGAGTTTAGACTTTGAGTGATGCCTGATATCATCATCTTGGTCTGCTCGCTGGTTAAGGTGTGGCCATTGCTGTAGACAGAGGCGCAGTCGGCTCTTAGGACCAACAGGTCGTCACGGAGCTTCGACACTCTCTGAACGAGCTGGTCCGCGAAGGGGAACTTTCCATCGAGGAGGATTTGGATGTCCACCACTTGCTGTCGAAGAATGTTCTCGCATTCTAGAAGGTAGCCCGCGACCTCCGACTCATTTAGGAACTGGATGCCAGACTCGAGACGTTTTGCATCCTTTTAGAGAAAAAGAAAAAACGGTAGTGTGAGTAGTTTGAAAATAATAATAAATTAACTAAACAGTAGTAGTAGTTTGAATAGAGGTTTGTTTAAGCAATAATTCTAAGATACATAAAATAAAAAATCATAACACTTTATTTAAGCAATATTCATCACAAATATTTCTCGACCCTAATATTGCATCTATCTAAGTTTGATATACTGATATGACACAGACGGTAACGCTAAAGCTGTGTTCGAAAAGTCCCACAATGAACATGAAACACAATGAGACATTACTTAATAAAGTATTACATAAGAAAATATAGTAATCGATGTAGTAATTATCGTGACAGCCCTATTTGATCTACATAATTTTGTTGCACACTGGTATACTATCAAGCACTTTATAAATAGTGTGCACATCACTCACCGACTGTAGAGCAGCCTTGGCCAGAGACAGTTTTTCTTCGCCGTTGACACAATCTCGCTGGATCCTGTTGGCGATTTGCTGCAACATCTCAAGCCTGCAGAAAATATGTTACAGTGAAATTCGGCCTCTAGTGCTGCAGACATCGTTTAAAACATACCGAGACCCATAGGCTATGTTGTTGTTGAGAAAGACGGAGCTGTTAATTTGCAAAGGTTCGGCGAGAGTGTGCAGTGTATCATTGGAGCAAATGCTGTTAAAGCTACTGTTGCTGACAGAAGACACACTGCTCAAAAATGCCATATTATCCATTGTGGACCGCGTCTACTCCAAAATATCCATTGTCTTCTCCATCGTGATCTTCCCCCCAAAGCCTATATCTCTCTGACTGTCCACACCGTTGAACACTCCCTGACTTTTATACTGTCAAGTGCAGGTGAGGATCCAGTCAGCTAAATCCCACCCCGAAAAATATGTGACCCTTGAGGGAAGAGAAATGAAATGGCAGGCTTAGACAGTTCACCTTTATAAAGAATGAACTGTGTGAGTTACTGAGTTGCTGCCAGTCATGTACAGCATTTTTTACAAAGATTGAAGTTGCCAAATATTATGTCACAGGTAGATTTATGTTTGTTTTGATCTATTTATTTAATACGCATTCAGCAATAACATTTGAGATGTGTTGTTTAAAGTCTTGTAGCATATGTACTAAGTTTCAACACCTGTCCACAGGTTTTTTTTTAGGTTACAGTAGATAAAACACATTATTCAACAAGACCAGACCAGGCACATTTTACTCATGGGAACAACTCTGGCCCGATTGTAGCCACTGTTTAAGCTCTCTGTTAAAGATGTTAACATTAGTCTGCAGTTTCAGTCCAATGGGGAGAGAGTTCCACAGTGTAGCCCACTTGTAGTTGAAGCTGGATTGTCCAAAAGATTTTCGGAACTTTAGGAGCACACAATTCAAGCTAACTGAGGTTCTAGTGGAGGGTATGAGAAAATCCTGCTGCCCCACCAGGAGGCGGAGACACTCAGTTGCTTATGCTTTTGTATGGTATCACAATGATGCCATCTCATAGGTTTCTTGTCCAATATCATAATTGCCTGCTTATACAGAGAGGTCACTGGCTTGAGAGTGGAAGCTGCTGTTTGTGACCATGCTGCGATGCAATATGACTGATATCGCTCTTCTAATAAAACAAAAACAATTCAGATTTAATGTGGCTTTCCTGGCGTTCAAAACAAACCCCCAAAGTGTTATGAATCTGCCGTGTGTCATTAGGGCTCAACGCCAATTTACTCTTTGCCAAACCTGGATTGAAGGATCGGTTTGCATCGATAAGAGCATTATCGTACAACGTGGTGGCAAAGTGTCTGGATAGCGCACTTGACTCGCTGCAAGAAGGAACTAATACCTGCAGACTTTGCTGTGTGAAGTTTGCATGTTCTCCCTATGTTTCAGGCACACAGATCTCCCCCCATAAACCCAAAACAAGCACAATATGCTCGAGCTAGGTACTCCTGACCATCAGTGTGGCATGGGATCTGGTCTCTGAGTACAATAAACTGTACGTTACTTAATGACTTGTGCCAGTTGAATATGGAAATCACCAGACACATAGCCTGCACATGAATTTCAGTTAGGCATCTTTCACCTCTTCGTTGAAAAGGTGTAGAATCAAACCACAGCATGGAAAGTACCACATTTATAGCACATTAACAAACGCATTGGACCAGAAAGGGTCAAAATGAAAGTGATGTATAAACCTCATTTGTATTAGGTCTCTTTAGGCACATTTGCGAGAGTACAATGTGACTGGGTGCAATATCTGCTGATTCATGCAGCATTAGGCTCTGCTGCACACACCCAGTAGATCATTTTACACTCTGAAAAACACCATTCACACCTCAATGGCTTTGAATGACCAACTTTCATTATTATTTTAAACCGTATTATCATTAGCAGTGCTTTCTCTATGGACCTTCTGTATGGTAGCTCTGTACATTCAGTTCAAGTAAATACCTTTCTAGCTCTGGCCTCAGGCTCTTCTCTCTCTCCAGCATGGCGACGATTAATTTGCCCCATTCCTTCTCAATATCGTTGGGGTGATGTCCTGGAGGTAATTGGATGCGTCCAAACTCTATCCACACCTGTCCCAAGCACAACATGAACAAAAAGAGTGTTCAAACTGCGCAAACAAAAAGTAGACATGATGCATTGGAAACTGCAACTTTACCTCAAGCATTTGATATAAGTTTTCTATCTTTGCTTTCTCTATCTCTTTCACTGGGATATCATTGTCCTTAAACTGAAGATATTGTGAATAAAGTGCCTGTAAATCAAACTGTAGGTTAATAAAAGCACTGCAAAATAGACAAAACAAAATACTGCACGCTGGATGAAAAATTCCTTTTAGACACTATTGATTTACAGCTGTAAGTGGAAACGGCCACACCCACACAGCCATTTACATATTGAATGAATTAAGCTCTATACAAAGTAAGGGAGGAGGCCTACCTTAAGTTCAGCAGGACTGTTGGGGAATGCTCTGTCGTTCATTACTGCCACGTTGTGTTTGATCCACTGGCTGAGGTATTTGATCATGTTCTGGTATTCAACCCATTTTATGTCCACATCCTGAATAAAACAGCACATTCATAAGTTGTATGACTAAATACTAACCTCAATATGTAAGCATGTATAGTCATGGTCTGGAAAAAGCCATGACCTTTCATATTAATAATGTGTTAAATCAAATCAGTCATTGAAGTACAATGGCACAGTTTCAAAAACGCATCAATGTAATGGTTGATTAATGATTACTGTGAAATATGTTTATGCATGAGACCCATGTATGTTCAATAACATGTACTGTCCCAACCAAAATAAAGCAATAAATAAAACAATAAAAAAATGTCAGCATGGAAAATATGAGATGTGTATGTTAGGCCCAATACAGACAGTAGTATTATAGTATACGGAGTGATGATGATAGAAGCATTTGTGTTATTATGTATTCATATATGTAGTCACATGTTTTACTGCTTATTCATCTTAGCATTAATAATCTATAGCAGGGGTGTCAAACTCATTTTGGGTCGCAGGCCAAATTCAGCTCCCACGGCGGGTCGCGGGCCGAATATAATAGAGAAAATATTTCCAATAAATGAATAATAATAAGCTGTGGTCAAAGCCCCAACTTGACTGTAGCTTCATTAATAACTACGGCTTACACTTGTATTGCACTTTACAAGCCTGTCACAAGTTCTACTACATAGTAGTTATTATTCATTCACACCACAGCCGCCCTGGGGCAAACTGTCCATTTACCACGTGGCTATAATGTGTTGTTCATATCTGAGCTCTTATTATGTCAGTCCCCTCTGCTGGACGCATGTGGAACTCTTTCAGTTTTTTAAATGTAATGCCCCTAGTGGCCAGAATGAGCATTCTGGTTATTCTTTAAAAATTCATAACTCCGCACATGAATGGGCTGGAGATTTAATTATTTTTTTGCATACTCTAGAATTTATGCTCTACAGGGCAGGGGCCGGATTAAATCATCTGCATGGCATATGCGCCAGATATGTGTTTCAATTATTGTACCAATGTTAAAGAGGGACTTTTTCTGTCCAAGAGTGAATTATTCGGTCACGTTCATATCATATGTGCATATCACAGGTGCATATCACATGTGCATATTACATGTCAGATCACATGTCATATCACATGTCAGATCACATGTCAGATCACATGCCATGCTCAGGAGACAACAATGAATCTTGTGTCTTGAACAAAGGATGGGTTCATAATTGATCAAGTGACGGCCACGAGGGCTGGACAGTACCTTATAAAAGGACATGTATTCAGAGTGAGGGGAGCTTCTTCCTCGAGCGGTTGTAAAACCACTGTGTTTTCTCTGTAATATCTATATTCAAAACCACAAAACGCAGTACCTGACCTTGAGTCAAATTAGAGTTTCTGGTCTGCTTCTGGTTTTGTACCTTGAAAATATTGGTTTTCTGTGCTTTAGCCACACGGAAATACAGTATTTGTAGGTCTGTTTTCTTCACGAAGAGGTCTACGCGGGAACAGAGTGAGTATGAGTTATGATTTTCACAGGGTGTGATGAACGAATCCAAGCTTGTACTGCGAATAGCATTTGTCTAATTTGAGTCGCAAGTTTGCATTTGCATTTCATAAAGGCGGAGGCCCCTACAATTTTAACACTAAAACGGAGCAGAAAGGATTTTACAATCGTTAATACTCTGGACACCTCAACATATGGGCTTACATAGGTGTAATATCAAAGCGACTGAAGTAAATAATAGAAGCTTTGAACTCAGATATTGACATAGATACAACATAGATATTGAAATAACATATAGCAAGGGGTGTGTTGTGAGTTACGAAGGTGCCATTAATGGTAATGGTGAGTAAGTGGTATCGATTAACGTCGGGCCACCGGAAAGAACCTGAGAGGGGAGGCCTTGTTAATGTACTAAACAACTAGGTTAAGTGTCAATACTATAATTTATAAAATTGGTTTATGAAAATGGTGAATCTCTCTACCGTAGGCACAATATACACTGTCTGCAAGCATTTTTAGTTCACTTTGTATGAAATAATCACTCACATTAGGACTGATGCCGTCAACACCATCAGGGACTTTAGGGAAGGCATCATACAGGGTGGACACATACGTGATGACTGACTTCTCATCAGGGGACTGGACGTCCACATCTTTGGAGGGAAAAAATTACATGGTAACAAGATTTGACAGGTTTAGAGGTGTAGCTAAATCCACCAATGAAAGACGAGAGCTCTTACCTTCAGGGTCTAACAGTCTGGCCACTCCTAGCTGCTCTGCTACACAAAAAGCTTGCTCTAAATTTGACCGGTTGGTCTGTGCTGACACACGGCTCATATCAACAAGGTCTGGTCTAGAACACAAAGAGAAACACAGAGAAATCAATAAAACAAATTCAACTTCAAAGCAAATATTCATCCATATTCATCCGGTTAGAGCTTATGAGGAGGTGGAAGGAGGCAGTGGCCAGTTGGCCGCAGCTTGTATGGACACGCAATTACTGTATATTCTCAGCGATTTAGTGAAGCTCTTTTGCTCTAGATTCAAAGATTGTAGTATATAACATTCAGTCAGCAAAAACACAGCATACAATCTATTATAGTACCTGTATTTATGAATAATGGCATTAAATAGCCTCCCGTCCCTCCAGGAGGTTGTGAAGTTGTCACATCTAACACCGACGTAGCCCTCTGTCGACTGCTTGGACCAGAACAGAAGACGCTCCTTGGCTGTCATGTCCTCGGACTCCCCTGTTACATGGATCTCCGAGATCTTTAAGAACAACATGAGACATGATATGAATCCTTTGAGCCCAATTCTCTGTTTCATTGCTGTAAAGCAGTGGTTCCCAAATTCTTGTCCCACGTCTCCTTGGTGCCTCATATTTATATTATCAGTCCTCATTACTTAAAAGGTTGTGCCAAGAATTTAGGAAGTGGTCAAGAACTCCTAAAACGTCTGAAACAAGTGACCCCAGGGGCCCTATATCTCACTGAAAGCTGTGAAACACTGTTTTAAATGGTGTACAGGTATTGACAAGACAGACAACTTAACACAACAAAACATATTTTTACGTTTTTTAAGTAAAATAATTAGTATCTCAATACGTTTTATAGGGTACTTTACTGAAAAGTTAAGTATGCAGTACAGCAAATAATCTAGTCTTGAGATGTATTAGGCATCACTCTGAGGCCTGTTAATTCAAGTTCAAACAGATTCAGACTTCAATTACTGCTATCGCACCCTGGCACCTCATACAGATCCAAAAAGGAGTACTTACTCTGTTATTTAGTTATTATAAAATGCCAAACCAAACCTTTGCAGTACATTCAAACAATGCTTCACAACAATTGCACTATTTGAACATGACCTAAAAACAAAATATCAAAATCAGCCTGGTAATGATGATAGCAATATGCTGAATCGAATCTCATGTCATAGGTGTTCTGTAGTAGCTTCACCTTCAAAGATCCAAATTATAAACCATAAATGAGACTTGCACTTTACACTGACACACAACTGCTTAAGACCTGAGCTGGGATACCAAGTATTACTGACATTTAAAGACAGACAGACAGTTAAACCCCCCCAAACCACAACAATAATAGCACAATAGATAATATAGACCTCATAACAACACACATTCATCTATTAGCATCTAATGGAAACTCAACCATGACACCAGCCACCAAACACTTTTATGTTCCCAAGACTGAATCAAGCCTGTGACGTCTATAAATATGAGGGTCTGTTTACCTCGGCCTGAGTTGTGATACGCTTGGCAGCAGCGGGAGGTGGCTCTATGACAGCAGAGCAGGTGCGGGCCCTGCGCCGTCTCCTCCGGTGCACTTGAGAGCCACATATAATTTTGGCCAATGAGTTCTCGGTGCCTGGTCTTTGGTGCCCCCCCTGAGTGTGCAACATGTGCTCCACTGCCCCGAAGCTCACCGCCCTCCGGAGCTGGCGTTGCACAAGTTTCCTCACCAGCAGATTGTCTTTGCTATGTCTGAAGCTTGTGTTAAGACTATGGAGCTTTCCTTCAACAGTCGATCTGGATACTTCATCTTCTGTGGATGCCTCATCTTCAGTCGACAGCTCATCTTCAGGTTTGGCCAGAGGAGCTCTGTTAGACCTGGTGGCTAGGGTCTGGATAACAGGTGGCTTCTTAGAGATTATAACTGGTACGTCTCCAATCCAGACGCCCCTGCTGATGCTGTCCTGCCAGCATACAGGCTTTTTCACCTCTGTTGACTTATCCTGCTCAGAGCAGGTCCCCCCGCTGCTTTCCTCAGTAACATCCAGAGGCCTGAAACTATTACTGATATCTCCATTAGTCCTAGTGTCGTTTATTCCACTCCTGGGAGAGTCCACCGGGGCAAGGTCTTCAGATTTTCTCTTTTTCCTCTGGAAGTAACGGCGACCTTTCAAGTCTTCGGATTTGGGTTTGAGTGGAGCCTTTTTGGGGTCCACGTAGTACTCTTCTTTAGGCACACGCACACAACCACATGCATTTCCCATGGCTGTCGATGCTCTTCTGCTTTCAACATGGGGCAGGTAGATTCAAGCTAATCCAACGAGCAAGAGTTTATCAGAAGAACCTTTATCCCAAAGATAGGCAGTCATGTTCACGCAGTCAGCCGGCACTGTGACAAATAGCTATGACGCGGTTGTCGACGTAGACCTTTCTCAGTCAGGAGCATGGTTGACTTTTCCTTCAAAGTCACAGCTTACTCTTGTTCGCACACTCCTCGCACGCTCGCTCACTTAGGTCTCTCCTGACACCAGAATCCTTTCTGACCTTTGGAACATTTCTCTGCTTTGCTAATCCAGCACAAACATCATAAATGCACACGCCGACACTGCCCACGTGCTCAGTTCACAGCTGAGAAGGTATGACAAAGGCTTGTGCCCCGACCTGTTTGGGACTGGCTGGTCTACATCACCTATACACTGTAAATATGGGCAGTCACACCCGTACTGTGCGAACACATCTAACACATCTGAGGGTGAGGGGAGGACGAAGTGCAAACAGTAGCTGAAAACTATTATACTGGAAAAAATTGGCTCAGCAGATTCGGCGTTGGCCACACAGTCCGGATACAGTGCCATCTGGGCACAAAAGCTTAGGTCAACAGTTGAGGCCAATCCAAGCAGGACAGACATGCTTCCACTTTGTCTTTCATCTTGTACTAATGAAGAGTGAAGGAAAAGGTGGAATTTAGGCACTGAGGTATAAAAGTAACACACTGAATGACTCCAATGGAAAGCTCCATTAAAATCTGTAGAATCCGATAGGCAGTGGGAGTGTATTTCACATGAAAGGTCATTGCAGTGTTGAATAGGTTTTAACTTTTTAATTGTGATTTGTTGCTATTACTATTTCACCTTTATGTAATTATTTTGCTTATTACTGGAAAAAAAAAAGGTTTATAATCCAAAACAAATATGTTTAGTGAAGTGTAAAATATCCCAGGCAATTGTTTTCATTGGAGTTTGGACAGCATATCTACACAGGTTAAAAATAATCCAAATGACTGAGAAATCCAGTTAGTGTACTCCATAAACTATTCAGGTCTCGTCTGAATCCACACAGTAAATCAGTCCTTAATAATCAATACTTTCTGAGATTCAAAATCTGGCGGATATCTTTCTTGAATTATTTTGGTAACAAGTAACAACACAAATCAACAAAAATAAAAGATTGGACACACAGAGCATTATAGACTACTAACACACCAGACACAAAATAGATTAGAGATTGTGGACCCAAGCAACTAATACAATAGTGCCAATCTGATATAGTATACCTAAAATCCGGTAACTATAAGACCCCTCTGTACTACTGACAGACAGAGCAGCCTAAAGCTAGGTAAAACACAGTAGGCTATGTGTCCTCTGACTGAACTGTGTTAGTCTTTCTTAGCACCCGAGGCACAGCTTTTCATATAAAGCAGGTAACATAATGAGCCGTCACTCTGCTGTCAGGGCACATCTGATCTTATAAAAAGCCAACGTGGACGGTCCAACATATTTCTGCTGCTGTGCCTCTCCTTCATGTATCATGATGGAACAGGCCCAGTGTTGCCCCGCTCAGCGCTGTAGGGTTTGCGTGAGACAGACAGCAGCAGGTGTGCACCAACGCTACCTGTCAGCGTCCGGGTCCAAGCTAAATTATACTAGCTCCATCTGAGCCAAATACAAATGCAGAACTCCCTCTCATTGCTACCATATAGTAAGGTTTTTGGGCTCTGGATTTATGGTATACCAACTACTAAGAACGGTTTTGGCCGCATAGCAACTTGCCTTGAATTTAAAATGGATGACAAAAGCTTGGAAGGAACTTCAAAACATTTACTGAAAGTCAGCACTTTCAGTTTTCTGTCTCTATCAAATACATCATAAATAAATGAACAGCCTCTTAAGCGCATGCTGACAAAACCTTTTGCAAATGAAATCAGAAAACACAAAGGAAACAGGAAACACGCCAAACTACAGCTACTGTACATTGTAATCGTCCCTCTTTCCTCAATACAAAAAACTGTGTATGACGAACAATCATATAATCAAATCTGTTATGTCATTCATGCTCTTCATTATGTATGTGGCACAGTTTTGACCCCTTGTGGCTAAAAGTAGAAACTCCACAGAGAAAACGTGTTGGCAACATGATATTCACCTAAATATAACTTTAAAGAACACCGCAGCCAGAGGCTTTGTCAAGTACTTTCAAATATAGTGTCAACAAATTAACACATTTCTGTTGGATAGCAGAAAATAATTAAAAAAAAACTATTGATCAATAAAAGCAAAATACCACAGACTGGCTCTCACCTGAAAGTGCAGAATTATGGTCCATATTAACCCCAGGGTCAGTTTGGGGTTTCCGTCCGTAATGTCATCATTCCTTATATTTACAAGTTTGACCTGGTGAAATAAAAGCAGTGAATTAATATTGGTCATTCTTTCATTACATTCATTATGTCTTGTTTCCAAAATGCTCTAAAAGCTACTAGGTACCTAGTATCTTTCTAAGATAACCTTTTAGACTAGTATTGGTAATGTTGCAAAGAAAAATGTATTGTGTGTGTATTGCAAAACATTTAGTTATTATTCAAGTCAGAGATGGGGTTTAAAACGTATTACTTGGCATTAACTGACACTTTATTTTCAAGGTTATGAAATATGAGTCACTTCTGATGTTAACCACAAGATGGAGCAGTAGAAGTTATGAAAATGTTTACATACTACTAATGTAGAATACTATAAGGTTCATTGTAATCAATTAAACAATTAACAAAGCCTGGGCAAAAAAGGCATTTTTTTTTATCTCAACAAATCATAATAATTATATTATACTGGTGTGGATCTAATCGATTACTATTGACTCGACTGTTACTGTTTCTATTAAAAAGTGATTCACATTTTACCCTTATAGTAATATTAATACAAAATATTCTGATCTAATCACTTTATCCATAGCTAAAACAAAAGAGCAGCTCATTTGTTTTATATGAGGGCCTTTGTCTTGGCCTGTTACATCACATCTGGCTACAGTTCTTCTGTGTGATGGGGGAGGGGAGCTCCTCCAAACCAGTACAACTGGGATTTAGGTTAAGAAAAACCAGCCTCTATAGCTTGGTCTGTAGTAAACATTATGTTATTGTTGACTCACCTGCCGCCGCTTTAAATAATCCAGTGCAATTTGTACATTCTGGAGTCTGTGGAAGCGCATCCTCCCTCGCTCTCGAGGCTGTGGACAGAGGGACGAACAAGGTCACGAATCCCATTAAATGAGCATTAAAGTTAGTATCATTTAGGACAGTGGTTTTCAACTGATGTAGCTTCTGGACCATTCAACTTATCGTGACAGGCACGTTTTTTTTTCCTTCTTTTTTTTACTTTAACTTATAAAAAAACGGTTTGCAGCTTTGCTCCGTTTTAGTACAATATTAAAACACAATATTGTCTGTTGATACAAGCATAGATCGTATGACGAGCTATCAAACAATACTGTATATCAACAGTGATTGCAAATGCCCACTGAAGCCCCCACAACCACCCACTGCATATTATTTCAGGACCATTTTTGAGTCCCAACCCATCAGTTGAGAACCACAGATTTAGGACATGCCCTCTGTGACTTACCCAGTGACCTGAAGTGAACGTAAAACAGACAAGTGAACCATGTTAAATGTGATATTGAACAGCCATTGAAATCCAACTAAGCTGCTTGCCTACATTTAAAAGGATTAATGTCGTACTGTACAGTGAACACTAAATCATTTGTGTAAGGTAGAAATGAGATGAAGGTGTCTGATGTCTATTAGCCAGGCCAGGCCGCAGCAGTTCACTATCAGCGTTTAGCAACACAGGGCTGGAAATGAATGATTCTGTTTTTCTTCAGAGCTACTGCCAGCAATTCAATTAAAAGACATCTACATTCAAAGCATCTAATATTGTTTGGAAGTGAATAGGAAATGTCCAAAACGCTCAGATGAAAATAAAGAAGAACTGACATAAGGATTTGGAGTAATTTGAGCACTGATGACTCAGCAAGCAGGTCATGAGCATGTACAAACAATGTCCTTTTCATTGAATTCCCTCCAGATGGATGTTTTTACTTTGCCTGGTTCCTTCAGTGTTTGTGTTTGTCAAAGTAACTGCAACACTAACTATTTCATTAAAAGCTGAATCTCAAAATAACAGAGGCAATACTATTCTATGTTGTACTACGACCACTGCTCTACTTGTGTGAGCACTGCAAGCGTGTATTAGTGGTTTTAGGGGTGTGGAGGGTGCCACACGTACCCCCTTATCATCATCCACTGTGTCCTCATGCTGCTCAACCGCACATGCGTCTGCCCCACTCACCAACCGCAACGTCTTCAGAATATCACGCTCCCTTGGCTTATCATCACAAGGGAAACATGGGGAAGAACGGAGATATGGACAGACAATGGCAAAATCAAAGGAAGTCAGACAATGGATAGAACAGAAAACACAGTGGATACAGGAGAGGAGAGCAGTGATAGAGAGCAGGAAGGGACAGACAGAGCCATGAAGAGGATGGAGGTTAGTTACACTGGGGGAGGTCAATGCAGGGACTGGAGCTGTGTCTCTGAATCCAGCATTATATAAGACATAGCTGAGGTGGGAACACTAGCAGTGATGAGTAACTGCAGATTAGGGCTGCACGAGATGAGAAGTAAATGCAATATTTTATATTTGTCTTGAATATAGAAAAAATATTATTGTGATATTTTACTACACATTTTCAACACAGTATATGGATCGTTAAAAGTAAACAAAATTGTGTCAAACCGAGAAAATAAAAATAAATCAGGACCAAAACAAGACTAAAGTGGATCTTAATATGAATATTGTAAGATTACCGTCACCAAAATTGCACCATAACCATTATTTGGTTATGTAGCTCACAAATAGTATGTGAACTGTGTATGTAGTACCATTGTCAATCAATAACTGTTTAAATGTAATAACATAAATTACATATATGTACATTAATTTATTTAATTAAAATATTTTTTTAATTTGTGCATTACAAACAGTTCTAGTTGATACCTGCAGCACCGAGCCTTAAACCTCTTAATTCTATTATTCATAACTTATTTGACCTTTATTTAACCAGGAAGTAAATACTTTCTTTAACTGATGTTATATTAGAAAAGCGCACATCGACGTGTTTACTGGCTGATCCTCCTTAATAAAGATCATGACATTTAGACGTGATAATACGAAACATTTCTCAGTTACTCACCAGTCTGTCTCCTGACAGGACCTCCAACAGGGAGATCAGGTTATGTCCATCGCGCAGGTCTTCGTACAGGTCATTTATGTGCTTCCGGACCTACAAAATACACAAAGCAAAAAGGAACTAATAGAAACCAGCCCAAAGTAAGTCTGATAAGTAGATACAAATTGCTCATAACAATGATTGTGTAAAATGATTACGTCCCATGCTGTATGTTTAAAGTAGAGATGCATGTGTTTGTGTATCAAAGGTCACTGGGGTGAGGTGATTTTGGCACCTTGTCTGAAAGCACTTGAGAGGGAAACTATTTAACATTCCCCCTGCCCCGTGTGCGGACTCCCATCCAGCGGGTCCAGCCTCTTGTCCCACATAGCCCCTCTAAATTGACTGTCCTGCTCTCACTGACCTGCTTTACACAAGGCTCTCACACTGTAATCCCAGAGAGTGGCCGCAGCTGCGGATCCAAAATAGACCTGTGCCCTCGTGTTATTGGGTCAGCCGAGCAGATACCAACTATTACTCAGCACCTTCAAATACAGCAAAGCCCCTGATGACCTTCACTGTTCCTTTCGCAAAATGACATGGGTGATTACTTCTACTGGGGAGGTTGTTTGGAGTCAAGTTGCCTGTCTTACTGATTAAATGTAGCTTAAAGAGTCCTCACATTTCATCACTTTGTACCCCGGAATATCTGCGTGCAAGGTGATTCAAATCAAAATCTTCTGCTTCCTCTGTCACTAAGAAACCTGTGTAGCCTAACCAACTGCATCAACTTAACCATCATGAACAATTACACGAGCCATTAAACTCAGTGAATCCTTTCATTTACACACCGTAAGCTTGTAATGCACTAAGTCAAGAAGTGATTTCAAACAGTGTTAGTTTTATGGAGTGTGGTCTCTGTCTTTAGTTGAACGCCTAAATTAAAAAGTTGCGATTGTACAAGCCTAATCCTGTCTTTCAGATGTAAAATGCGGCAGTAAATTGCTCATAACGATGAAAGTAGATAAGATTCATGCTTTTTCTGAGTCAACTCAAATCGATCTGTAGCTGCAGCGGAGCGCAACCACATGTCCTGTTGCATCACTCTTAATCAGCTTTAATAACATATTTGAGGTGTCTGAGCAGGTCTCAACTCAAAGTGGAAAAATAAGTGTTTTCATTGCAAATACAACATGCCCACTGCTGTAATAATTCAATCAACGCCTTGCAGAATGCAGTCACTCTCTAAAAAAACACAGAAAACAAAACAGGTACTGCTTTCTCTAACCTGCAGTGAAAACAGTAATTATCATACCTTCATCAAATGTTGATTTATCCATTTTGTAAAGGTCTTCTTCTGCACTCTGTCTCTTTCATCTGTCAGGGAAGAAAAATGATGTGTTAATAAAACATGAAATACAAAACATGCCATTAGCGCACATTCAAACACATGTTCATATGGTGATAAAAGAGAAGAACGCGATCACTAACTGTGCTACATTATTATTTTGCTATTCCAAATCTTATGGTTATTGGTGGCAGATCATGTAGTTGCACAACAGGGCTGCACAATTGCACAATGGCAATCGAAATCATAATTCTCACTGATAAAATAAAAGAAATAGGAAAACGCGAAGGTTTCATTCGAGTCAAATAACAAAATGATTTTTCATAAAACCTCCTCATCTTGTAGATCTCATATAAACATGCTCTCAAATACAGCAGTTCATTTTGAAAGTTTTACTCTTGAGTGTTGATGATTCAGAGGTTTTTTAATTTAAAATGTGCACTCAAAATGAAGTCACAAATCTGATAGCAATCGCAATATTATTTTTTTTCTATAATGTGCAGCACACCGCAGAATATGCACATTTCCTAATAAAAACCACAGCATCACTCTCACTATGACCAGTGTTTCTTCCACAGCAACTACAGTCTCCACAAAACCACATCAGTGCTCTCTCATCCATACTACATATGTTGAAAAGAGGAACAAATGTGTCATTATGATTATTTCATCTTGTCAATATGTTATTATAGTGCAGTAAAAATGTTTAAAAAACCTCTTTCCAAACCAAATTCCATTGAACCATAAAATACTGAAACAAACCTTTTCTTCCGTTAAAGTTAGTCTCAGTACAAAATTCATATTCTCATCAGCCCAGAATATCAAAGCATGTCAAATACGTATTTAACTTTACAACAGCAATTCATCTGACACTAGCACAGCATCACTTTAATACATTGTTACAACTTTTGTCCTTCTGCTACACAGCTAATGTGCTAATGAGTGAGACCAGTGTACAGCAGCCTCTCATCCTCCTCACTAATTATGCTGGCATCTTGTCAATGCCCAAAGAAATGTAATCAGTACAGACCTAGACAGCACATGAGAGTCACCAGGTGAGCTCTGAACTCCCTCTCCACTTTCAGCACCTCCCGCATCGTCCACAGTAAAGTTATTCCAGTAAATGTCAGTGATACAGATGTTAGCAGCAGGCTAGGTGTCTACTAAATCAGTCCCTTTCCTCTCACGAGCCTGGCAGCCTCTGGGGCAGCACTCATTCTCTCTTTCTCCTCCAGAGCGAGTCCTGTCAGGTTTTCCATGGCTACTACCTATTTGGGGTTTCCACACAGTTCACTGTTTATCCAGCCACCAAAAACACTGTCATTCATGCAAAAATAGAACGAATTTAAGGGAAAACTTTTGCCCAAAGACATTGTCAGGTCTCTCCAGCAGGGGCTTGATATACACAAGTCTGCAGAGAATCATACTATAAAGATTTGATAATAAATAACACATATAAAGGCACACAATATACATGGGCAAATCTTCTTTTATAACCTTGCAGCAAAGATAATTTCATTAAAGGCTTGAGATGTCTTTCTATTCTCTACAGACCGTCACATTTAGTTCATCTAAAAATAGTGGCAATAAAAAACAAGGGAGAGCAGAAAGTGGGCCGGATTGACGACTTTCTGTCTTTTCTCAAGGCTCAACAATTAAAGCCAGTGTGGTGTGTACCTCATTGTCCCCAAAAGGGACATCTGTCCACTTGAATTTGACCCAGACCCATCTCCAGATCTTGAGCTGTAGGTTCATGATCAGGATCATTGACCTATTGTCCCTGTTTTTGGTAACCAGAACACCCTGACATGGGGTGGATATGCAAACAAAGACTCACATGCTACAGGAATCGAACCCAGGATCTTATCACTGTGATTCAAGTCCACTAACCACTCAGCCACCATGTCACCGCTGCGTCGGGACATTGCGAAACATCAGAATGTATCTACAATATCATGAATCTTTAGCTGAATAGTGCATTTTTATTAGTCTTGAATATTTATTCTTCAGTCTTGGCTCCTGACCAAACCTAGTCTAAGATCTGGGCCTGACAGGATGGCCCAACGGCATGGAACGATGGGTCAAATGCAGACGGACAAATCTCCTTTGTTCAACGCTACACACCCGTTGTGGCGAACGGGGCAAACTCTATAATTAAAGGGGACACTAAAATCCCCTGGCCTTCTCTTCTCTGTATAATCCATCTAATTTAAGTAAATTACAATGAACTTTGAATTGAACTGCACAGGCTTCCTCACAATTATTCACAAAATCATGCTTGAGTATAAAATCCAGAGCGGCTCTCTTCTTGTACATTTGCTGAATCACGTCACAGTACAAACCCATTTCTGCCCATGTAGCCGGCTCCAGCAGCACAGATTTATGTCTACGGGAAACTAATTACTATAGATTAGTGAATCAATATTCCGAGAAACCTCTTCTTTGGATCTTCAGCCTGGTTGCAGTTTGCTAGGGCTTAGTATGAGACTTTTACTCTGCATACATTAGTGAAACCATCAAAAAAGGACAAAGTGTTACAAGAGAATTTACATTGTCTGCAAAGTGAGAAAGACAAATTCTGTCTCCCTCTTGAGGAAAGAACAGGTATCTATTGCTTCCTCTGTGTCATGTTTACTTTGCTTGACCTTTTCTCTCACTGCAACATGCAGCAATAAAGCTGCATTCAGAAAAACTAAAGGTAAATTGATGAAAACCAGACTGACTCTCTTAGATTTCAGTGTCTTGAGCAACTTATTAGAGACTTATTGTTTAGGCAAGGACATAAGACCAGTGTGGGAAGTACACACAAGCCGTGGCTCCTGCAGAAGTCGTGTGTAGAACAATGTTAATCTTATGAGAGATTTCAAGTCAGAAAGCACCTGCACTTGGCCTAAAGCAGTGTGTGGGCTCAAGGCGATAAGTGGGAGTCTGCCACAGTAGTCAAACAGACAGGCAGCTCCTAAGCCACTTATTTGAGAACCTCAGCAAAGCACATGTGCACGACTAAAAATAGCACCAGCCCCAAACTATGTAGTCCAGCAACGGACACCGAATCTGTGCCACTGAGGTGCAGACACCTTCCACATGTGACTCCATGTTTGACACAGTGTAATTGTTGGCAAATATTACTTTAAATAAATGCTAAGTGATGCCGTTTTGGTGAAAGTATACCTGAGCTGGCCCGTACAGATTTGGCTTCATTATTGTCAAACCTATGGAGAGTTTTGATTCCCGGTCAAGAACTAAACGATATGTTGTGAAAGTAATTACATATAAAATTTAAATCTAAAACATTCTGATTCCCTACTGCGCAACTTGAACTTCTTTAGGTCACATACAGACTCAATAACCACTTGGCGATTGTATATTCTATAATTATTCCCTTGTTGTTAATAAAATATTTGTCTCAGTGAGATTTAACCGGGTTAAATAAAACAGTCAGATAAAATGTAAATCAGTGTAGTACTAAAAGTCTGACATGATCTTTTAACATTATGGCGATTTAGAGCACAGAGTTTAAAAAGTTGCGGCAATCAAAACCTCGCCAAGCTAATCCTCTTCGCTGCAGGAGCGAACTCAAAAACACATAATAACTGCAGTAAAGCTCTCGACTCTTCTGCCAGTGACAAGGACATGCTAAACATTCTTGTTGAACAGCTCAGATTTCACTGCGCTGTGTCACAACCAGGTGTGTGTCAAACAGCATAATTACATGATGGTAAAACTGCAGCTCATCTTACCATCATAAATCCACTGTTTATTCTGATACTGGGATTCTGTGCTACTGCCATCTTTTTAGGTACTGTATATGGACAATAAAGAAATGACTAAGCACGAAAGCCACTAAAATACTGCACTTTGCCCCAAAATATATGATGTAATTATCAAATCGAAACAACACGAGCACACTTTTACCCGTAAGAGAAAATGCAACACTCAGCCTGACAGAAGGGCAGGGCAGCATGTAAACTATGCAACCAGAACAGCTCAGTAATTGAAACAGGTTTCACAGTCCAGAGCAGTCCGTCATCAGCAGACCGGATATGCTGCTAGTACTGCCAAGTGCAGACTTTAAACACATAACAAAAGTGTTCAGAATTTTCCTTACTTATTCAACAGCAACACCAATCTGGTCATAAAGGCTCACACGCCACTGCTTCTGAGCTCGTCCCAGGAACACATGGAACAGGGGTGAACGGTCAAATTTCATACCACGTCCATACAAAATAACAATAATAATGCATTTGTTTTATGTAGCGTTTTTCTGGACACTCGCAGACGCTTTACATTGCATTATTCATTTACTCCATATAGCTCCATATAAGCTACTATTGTAGCCACAACTGCCCTGGGATAGCCTGACGGAAGCGAGGCTACCAGTCTGCGCCATTGGCCCCTCCGACCACCACCAACCACCAACCACTCACACACACACACACCCACTCACACTCTACATTCAACCAGGCTTCTTGATGTTCCCAAACAGTCTCCCATCCAAGTCCCAACCAGGCCCTAACCTGCTTATTATTATTATTATATGTTTATTTGATATGGACATAACAGCATTGGACAAACCAAATACATTGTTTTTAGTTTTTGCAACATTTGCAACACTTGTCCAGCTTCTGAGATCTGACGGGATCAGACAAAGCAAAGACTGCATGGCCAAAATGGATAGAAGTAGCTGCACTAGGATTTGGCACATGGACAAGATACACAACTCTTGGTTAGTATAAATAAACATATACAGTAATTGGCCAATGATAAGGGGAAAAAACCCATAAGCAAGAAAAATAGCATGTTCTCGAGGCTGAAAGAGGAAGCACAGCGAGTAAATGCACACCAACATAAACAGACACACACCCTGACGTGAGCTTCCAGTTGTGCAACAGCTACAACAGTCAAAGCTATAAGATTTTCATATCACACGCTTTGACCTCTGATATGAGTTTATAACCATTACAGGTCCAAAAAAACTCTCATTTAATTGGCATGTTAACAACAGATGGAGCAGATCATGTCCTGGCCAGGAACAGCGTTAAGAGAGGAAATGAATTTCCTATGCACTGCTATGGGATTACTTCAGCATCTGCTTTCATTGAGAGGAACAGGGCGGTGCAGCTGAAGTGAGAGAGGGCTGAGTGAGTCAGTCCTGGGACAGTATGACCTCATACACCAAGAGCTTTTCTTATCACCATGACAGCAAATAAATACAACAAAATATGTCATACAGACCGTGGTATAAATACAATTTTGCAGAAGTTGGAAGTAAATATAAATTGTAATATTCTATAACTGACTATACTAGAAAACATCGTTAAAAAGTTATAATTAAGAATTAGTTTCTGCACAAACAGTGTTTCAATATCATCATGTCTACAACTATAAAGCTATAATTCAGTATGTCTGCAATGATTCTATTATGAGCAATGTTAAAGGTTGATCATTTCACTTTATGAAGAAAATCTGGTATTTATTGAAGAACTGAACTAATAGACCCATCAAATATTCAGATTTTTTGGTGCTGTATGAGTAATAGATGAGAAATAGATGAACTGTGTACAATGACTAAAATCAATACTAATCTGTCCTAATCTTAGAGGAGTCATGTGACACTGAGGGCAGCGCAGGATCCGTAAAAGGACACACAGATTAGGGTTCTCCATTGACTAGAATCTAGATATTTTAGATCAATATTGACCACCTAAACATCTTTTTTCTTTTCTTTTTTTACCCCAATGACTAGAACTGTCTGGTGTCAAAGTAAACGAGTAGATGTGCATTCTGACTACATCAAAATATAATAACAGAGTCTATACAGTGTAATTAGGCCTCCTTGACATTTTAGTCCCAATGAAAAGACAATGCAAGGAGTGCCAGCCAGGAGCATGAAGTTGACACATGAGCAACCCTGTGGAACTCAGATGTGGCTGGAATAAAAACAAAGTGTCTTTTGTACAGTGTCAGACAGACAGAGAGAGAGAGAGAGAGAGAGAGAGAGAGAGAGAGAGAGAGTGGGAGAGAGAGAGACAGGGAGATAGAGAGAGCAGTTGCCTGTGTGTTTTAGTGTGTGTTTGTGGATGTAGGACCATTTGAATGTGATGAGTGGGCCTTCGACATAGTGTAATGGGGTTGGGTCAGTTTAGCCCAGGAGATCCAGACAAAGCCAGTGACTGTGCAAAAAACACAATGCTCCCTCACTCCTCTCTCTGTTCGTATATAGTATATAAGTATATAAATCTGTCTTATATACTCATAAACTGTGTGAACTGAACTGAAATGACTACCATACCTCTATAACAACAACTGGAAATGTTACAGCTGAGCATACATGTTACACAGAAAATAATGTACATGTGAATACCAATATAAAGAAATATTAGGGAAAGCTTCAGTTTACAAAAGATGATGTTGTCACTGCACTGTTTGGTCTCAATACCTACTGCTACTCCATGTGCAACCAGATTTTCCATATTGGTATAGATATGGTAGAGCTATTTTTTCCTTGAACGACAGGGAAAGATATGTGGCCACGCCTAAAGATGCACAGGAAGCAGATACAAAGAGAGAGAGGGCATCCTTTTATCAGTGATGCTCACAGTGTCCCGCCTCTACAGGAAGCACCGAGGAGATGACTAATCCAAAACAGTGTAACACCTATACATTGCATTAAAAATAAATAGGTCTCCAAAGAAATAATCTGCGATCAAATTGAGTGCTCCAAGGAAGCCTTAAGGATCAAACTAAAAGACCAAAATCCTAATCCATCAAATCTAATGTCAGGGGATGATCAAGTGGTGGGAACTCAGCTGGCCCTTCCAGACAGCACCGTTCCAGCCTAAAGCCTAAAACCCAGCAGGCTAAACTAGAACACAGTGAACCAGCAACATTCACTCTGAGAGCAAAATCACATCTTACAGCCATTCCTCGTTTTACAGTCTTTTGTACAACTTGTATTAAATGTCAGCTGTTTGGTAAGTACCTTATTATTCAGGAATGGCAAAACATCTGACATATGAAACAACATATGAAAACAATGACTTGTTTGTTTTTTTGCAAAGTAAAGATCTACTTCAGTCCACTTAGCACTATTTGATATAGTGTAGAAGGTCTTTGACAGGCCCCTTAGTAGGGTTAATCATTCTCCTTGTTTTTGTACTATTTTCATACTTCTATTCACATCACATGGAGAAAGGCCCAGGGCTCTTGGTGATCTGTAACTGTTAATAAAACAACAGATGACTCCCTAGAAAAAATCATCTGGAAAAAATCCAATCAAAACTTTAGTTTGAGATTGCATTCTTATATGCCCTATGCAAATGCATGTTTTGTTTTGCTTTTATAATCAAATACGCAATTGGTGTGATTGTTTCCCCCATGTTATTGATCTCACGAAATATCCTTGACTTCAATACATGTATTGGTAAAATTCATCCAAATAGCTATTGTCCTAAAAAGGCTAATATACATGTTTTTAGACAAATTGTTGGAAGTATAGTAATGATTAGCCCAGTGCATACCAGGACCACTCCAAAGACACACATTGGTGTATATTAACAGAGTTCAGTGAAAAACGTCCTATGACAGTACGTAAGCCAAATAAGTTGTGCAATTTTCTAAACATGGATGGACAAATAAAATAAATAGAAAGCAAATCCAAAACTGCCTTACCCTTTCTCACTGGATTCATCATTAAAACTATAATCCAAAAGGACAATTCAAGTTTAACAATGGAGTTAAATGTTAAATACGCAGTCAAAGTAAGCTCACTGAGAGTGTTTGCTCATCTGACTGAGGACAACAGCAGCAGATTCATAATGATACAGCATCATATGATCCCATTAGGTCCTTGTCAGAGCATTTAAGCCTTTTAGCACAGCTGACAGGGACTGCTGGCTGCAGAGAACAGCTGTAGAGCCTGATGAAAGAAAGTATTCAGTAAGATAATTCAGTGTATTATGCACATTTTGAGTTACAACACTTTGGTTTGAGAAGCAACAGCAGAGAAAACCGCGGCTGTCAGTTTGAATGGAACTCCACATAGGCGTGTTCAGAGAGTGCACGTGGTTGTTATGAGGAGCTGTCAAACACGCAGCGTAACACTCACCGATGATGGGATAGATTCGCTCTAATTGGCTAGACAGACCCCAAAGACCGTCTATGGGAAATGACAAGAGCTACTGATTTGAACTAACTCTTCATCACAGCCTGTCTGACATCCACTGTCAGGCTTAATAAACGTAAACACAATTTAACATGCCATGACAAAGGCCAACAACACAACATTCTGACCATGGGACCATTCAGAACTGAATAGACCAAAAGCTACTTCTTAACTTTAACACAACACAACAACTTTTGCACAAAAACCTCAAACAAAGCAGTGATTTAACTAATGTATCAGCCACATGTGTGATGTCATGCAGTAAATATTCATAGTTTCCACACCAGCAGGGACACACAACAAGACCAGTCGAGACAGGGAAGGGGCCATCTGACATTTATTATTATAATTAACAATTTCTTCATTGTCTGAACTCCAAATCCAACCCAACCACCTCTCTTTCCTACCTTTGTATTTTTCCAAAACATCTTCATAAGCTTGTAGATATTCCAGCTCGTCGGAAAACTGTGGAGCGTACTGAGCCATAACCCGGACTAGACCAACTGGACATTCACTCACAGACAGCGGGGCCGGGGCATGTGCGTGCGCGTGTGTGCGTGCGCGCATATGCGTGTGTGTTTGTGTGTGCGTGTGTGTGTGGGCTGAAGGAGAGTGATGGGAGCTGTTGTTGCACCGAAGGAAACGCCCAAGGGCCCGCCCATGTCTGCGCCCTGACCAATAGGACCTGCTGTCTGTCACTGGACTGACACGGAGGACCACGCACCGCTGCAAAAAGTCTACCCGTGATTTATTTATTTTTCTTTTTCCTGTCAAGCCGAGATAACAGATCTGAATTTGAATCTTTTCTATTTATGAAAACGCACGAAGTTTAACAACACAAAACATTTTTATTTATTTTCTTCTTTTATTTAATAGGCTAATTAACATTATCTGTGAATGGAAATAATGCACTCAAGGACACAGATCCAATCCACAAACGCAACCATATAAATGAACAAATCTATTCCTATTATTTGACACATTGGCGTTTAACACGACCGGGAGTAATGATAACGCACGATTATAAAGCAATTAGAGCAATAAAACGCACTACAACGTTTGCTTTAGAAATTAAAGTGCACCTTGACGTTTTATGCTTTGACTGTCAGCCTACTTCAAACAAATATAGGCTAATTGCAATGTAAAACAATTGCATTTAATATGGCTAAAACGGCTCATCTAACAACAACAATTCCCGTCAAAATCCTGTGTCTGTCATGTTAAACGCGTTCTCGAAAGTAACACCTGTGCACCTGTTTTTGTTCGCTCGTGGTCCCTAATGAAAAGGGTCTCCCAGTTGCACCGCCCATTTTTTTTCACTGGAGCTTTGTTTACAGTTTGCCTAGCTGGTCTAATGACTGAAGGAAGCACTGCCTACCTGCGATCCGGAGCACTGCCCGCTCCGCAGGGTCCAGGATGGAGCCTCCCTGGATCGTTCTCTTGTACCGCTCGTGTCTTGGCAGATTCCAGGGTAACGTGTCACCAGGAGCCGGGGATGCCGACCCAGATTTAACACTGTAATCATCATCGTCTGAAAAATCTGCCGAGGAAGACATGGAGCAGCGCTGGGAAGGGTTCCCCGAACTGGAGCTCTGCAAGACAAAAGAGAGACGGGGAACAATGCTTTGCCTTCACCCCAAACACAGCTGGTGCCATACAGTAGCGCACAAACATCTGTCGTCGCCTATACCTTGACGCGTCAAAAGCCCAATAAAAGCGCTGTGCGTGTTAAGAAGCTCCGCGTCACGAGTCAGTATCAACCAGTCGCTAGTACAGCCACAACAATAAAATATCGAACCAAATGAAAAGCGATAGTAAATCAATAGTATCTAGCTCCCCCACCAGGCCAACAATACGACTTACCACTGTATACATGGCGAGCTGTCAGCCAGGAAGAAAGATCCTGTTTGCGCGTTATTAGTGTCCACAGCCAGCCTTTAGTCACATATCCCTTGCGTCCATGTAAACGTGTGCCACTCCCTTTGATGCCACAAGGCCAGCTATGGCCTGTGCCTTTTATCAGAGCATTAAGGATGCGAGGTGATGTCAGATCTCCTGAGAGGTGACGGATGCTGCGCTGAGTGAGTGTGTAGTGGAAGCAGCACTGGACCGGGATGAGAGAGAGGAGGATGCATGTGTCTGTGCGCGTCACAGCCGGTAACCAACGGCATCAGCTCCGGGAACAAAGGGTAGTGTTATAGCGCCATCCATAGACAGAAACAGCTTAAGACTAGAAGGCAAGTAGCCTTTACCTCGAATGACAAAGACAAATAGAGACATTAAGGATGTTGTAATTCCAGCTGCACTCAGGCACACCTTGGATTGAGCAATGACTAGCACTTGTGGGTATAAATGGATTTGATGAGCTTTAAAAAATGACACTACCTTGTCTAATGATAAATAAATGACTGTGCACAGTGTACACTAATGTTAGATGTGGGACAAAATTATCAGATAATATAGTTAGCGGGTCAGAGTCAACAGAGAGAGATTTAGCATTGCTGGTGCATTGCATTAAATTTGACATGCATAAACCTTAGTCCTCTACTCTCTTTGAACCCTTCAAACTATTTATTTTCTACTATTTGGCTTTTGAATAGTTAAATAGCCTTACAACATGTAATAATCACGGTCCAAATAACATGCACGCATACTTTGGAAATCCTATATATTACACATTGTACATATTGTTAACTTTGATTTATGATTATATACAAATTTATTTAGAACTAATAGACTTTGACTAGTACAAGTTTCCATTGTGCTTCTATTATCTTTTGATGCTGACACATTGCACTGGACTTTGAGAAGCACAAGACAAGAGTGATGACTTGTTTGTGCTGTTAGCATTTGGGCTCACATACTGTATGTTATCTCTGGGTTGCAGGAAATAACTTGATACAAAACTAGTCAATGAGTCTCTCAGCAGTCTATATCTTTGGTTGTCTGAGAAAACACATCACCAAAATCCATATAGGCCTGATTACATTTTACCTTTGGTCAAGAACAACATGGTTTGTTGCAGGGTACACCGTAACTGAACGAAAGGTACCTACAGCTTTTCGTGTGGGTGTGACTTGTACTGATTGGTAGAACTCTGGTTGCACTCTCTTCTTGACTTTACGTTTTCTTAGTTGACTAGATGATGAAAGTTGATTGCTGTCAGGAATCTCCACCAAACCTGGTTTGTCTTCTGTGGTTCGAGAATGTGCACTTCTCCTCACGTGACGTGGACTGTGCCTGAAGCCCTGGAAATCAGAAAGAAAATGCAAGACATGTTTATGTTGAGAAAGAAAACAGATTAAAGCATAAACATTAATGGACAAAAGCATTCAATCAGAGCATGCAGACTGCACTCACTTCTCCCAGTGCCCAGAATGCTGTGTAATGTGATATGGAAAAGCCATCAACTCCCCTGAGGCCTGAATTGTTCTGCATTTGCTGTTCATTGTTCAATTGAACAATGTTAAGTTATAAAAGGTTTTTGTTAAGGTGGGCAAAATATCCTTGGTATGTATGACGACCAAACGTTCAACTATTATTGCACTGCTTATTTTGAGAACCATGGGGAAAAACATAGGTATCCTGCCTAACCAATTTACAGCCAATGAAAAAAGCATCGAGATAGGCCAATGATGTGATGCAGATTCATTCCCCATTGCCTGTAGCCCATTATTTTGAATAAAATGGGAAATAATTAAAACTGCCAAATCACTCTCATTGTTGACAGCACATGCGCAATGCACTCATCTTAAAATAGAGCGCCTGACATTATAGAAGAGCTTCACAAATAGTGCACCTCAATATTATGTCACTGATATCGAATAGCCTACTTTGCCTATCCTTTCCCTCCAAGTTGTGGTTTATTGTTATAAACTCATGGAAGAAAAAGTAGCGTACATCTTACCTCTGAGCGAAAATGGTGCGTTCGTAGTCCAACTGTAAAATATAACAACAGATCCACAGATAGTTTGTTGATATTCGGCAATGGATATTAGCATTAAAGCGTCATAACTCCTGATAGCCAATGTAGCGTAAACTTCTATAGGCTCTTTTTTAAAATGCTATATTTGACCTGAAATAGCTTAAAAAAGGAAAATACCCATAATTGCTAACAGTCTTTGCTCATTAAGAAAAGATTAGCAGGCCAACGGTGAGCACAAATCTTAAATGATTGCGCATCCCGGTGACAGCTGTCATGACATGAGGATGCTGCGCCACTCACCGCGGCTCTTGGGGCGTCCGGAGAGCACGGATTTTATTGGATGCTTTCCATTACGGAGCTTGCGGTGCCAGCAGCAGAAAAACAAAATAGTCGCAATAGTTCCAAGCAAAAGCAGCAGTAGCAGCAGCACACATTGGATACTGTACGGCCTCAAGAGAACTAAAAACGCTGCAGCGATCATCATAAGATAGGATGAAGGACGGACGCTGCAGCCTCACACAGCTGAATCCTTCTCTGCCGGTTTATGGTTAGAGGATGCCGCAAGGTGCGAATAAAGCCTCCGCTGACAAAAGCAGTCATCGCACCCTCTGCCGCGGACACTGTGGGGTTCAAAGTAGCCAGCACAGACTATTGACATCATTATTGTGGGGGGATAATGCATGAGTCAGCACAAGGGCAAGTCATTTATTTATATATTTTTATGAAGTGTTGAGAAAGTCAGCAGATTCATTGCAGTCAGACACACAGCATTCTCGGTAACCTATATACGACTGTTATTACCCCAAAATAATATTTCCAGGCCTATGAAGTCTCCACCAATTAAATGAGGCTACAATTTGTTCATTTATGTATTTCCTTTTTTTCCGTGCAATTTGTTAAAAAAAAATGTCCTTGATTTTCCTCCCCAAAAATATTATTTTCAAACGTTTTTTTAAATGTATAAATTTGAAATGTTAATTATGAGCTGATGAATGAAATAGTACACAGCTCTAAACTCCGTCCAACCGGGACACGCCGAGTAACGAAGAAGCGCTTGTTACGCGTGACGACGGCGACTCACTCCAGAGCACGCTCCGAAGTCCTGCCCTTGCCTTGTACGTGTTTACTTTACTTTGACAAAAACATCAAAGCAGAAACTAACAAGGAATTCAACAAAAGACATCGGTAAACATCTGCTTTAATCGAAATATGCAATCGATGCTACGTCTTGAGCCTGCACCAGACCAAAGCCGAGCGTGTTTGGACTGCTTGTTTGGAGTTTGGCCGTCGGAAATCTACTGCTAAAGTAACCAAGCTAATGTTAGCATGGTCATAACACTGCCTTATTTAGCGTGCCCTCGACTGATGGATGGCTGTTTAGTCTTGTTGACTTTCTCCACTACAAAATCCTTCATTCTCTAGTAGCGTGCGCATTGAATACTTAACAGAAATAATAATGCAAATCTCAGTCTTTTCCAACGCATGTTTCCATGATTGCCTTTACAATATCCATTCTAATACTCATCATCTGATGATCTTGTTACAGACAATGTCTTCTCCACTTGATCCTGAGGATGATGACATGGATGAAGTGGAGTTTGTGTCTGTAAGTTGCATGGATTCATATTGTTAATTATTTTGATTTCATTAAAACATTTTTTTTTTTTTTATCACAGACCAAATGTAATACCTGGACCCAATAACATGTAATTAAATCTAATCAATCAATCAAATTTTATTTCATACAGAAAGGTATCACAAAGTGCTTTACAGATTACATCATTTACGGCAACATGCCTGGCACAACCTCCCATACATATATTTTATATATTAGGACTAAAGAAATAGATTAGTCAGTTAAAAGCTAAGCTAAAAAAGGTGGTTCTTGAGCCTGCTCTTAAAAACATGAACGTTCTCTGCTGCCCTAAGCTCCTCCGGCAGGTCCTTCTAGAGACGAGGGCCGTAATATTGGAAAGACGCCTCGCCGTGAGTCTTTTTGTTGACTCTAGGAAACCCCTGCTGGAGGAGCGAAGGCGCCGTGAAGGTTCTTAAGGTAAAAGCAGTTCTGAAAGATAAGAAGGACCAAGACCATTAAGACATTTAAAAACCATTAAAAGAACTTTAAAGTTGATCCTGAAACACGGGGAGCCAATGCAGCCATTCTAAATCTAAATCTAAGCCATGTGACTCTTTTTTTCTTAGGAGGGCCCTCTA
Source organism: Gobius niger (assembly GCF_951799975.1). Lineage (NCBI taxonomy): Eukaryota > Metazoa > Chordata > Actinopteri > Gobiiformes > Gobiidae > Gobius > Gobius niger. The sequence goes on from NC_136858.1 coordinate 23,754,826, forward strand.
AGACCAGTACAAGAGTGTATTGATCTTCTTAGTGACAGTGAAGATGACCGAGGTTCCCCAATGTTAGTCACGGTAAAGTAGTTTCCAATAGTGTCTGTCTGTTACTGTAGACCCTTTGTATTTAATTTCATTTAATGTTTTCTATTTTATTTTTTGTAGCTGGAAGATGAAGTAAGTCGTCACAAAGAACATGTTGCATCCACGTTGGAAAAACTTGCACAGCAGGTGGCGTTCGAAAAGCAAGAAAGAGTAAATAAATGTAGAGCTTTTAAGGTGAGTCTAAAATCGGTTCATAGTCGGCATGTAATGAAACTATGGCTTCCATCCCAGGAATCAAAATTACTCACTGGTCCCCAGAGCTTTTGGAGGTTTGATGTGACTGTTATTTTATAGTATATTTATTAACCATTGAAATTAATGTTCATTACTTCACTTACTACTTGATAATACTTGAAAAAGGGTCGGAAAAGGGTTGTAGGGTTGTCAATATATCCACTTGTAAAAAAAAAACAGGGTGAAAAAATTATCACATTGATAATAGTGTTTTTGGGGGGAATTTACTGCCATCTTGTGGACAAAGCTAACTAGTTATCAATAGTAAATTCAAACCTCTAAAAAAATGTTGCAAATAAATGATTAAAAAAAATCTTTACTTGCATTTTTATGTAGGAAAAACAGATATTACAGAGAGCTCATGGGCAGAGGGAGGTTGCTTTTACCTCTGCAAACGGAATGAATCATGAAGCTAAACGATGCGTGGACATGTGGCTGAAGATGCCAGGTATATTATTAATTAGAGCGCAGAGAGTTAATGTAGAAACAGAATACTTCTTCATTTATTTCTATATTTTTTTTGTTAAGGTGCAAAACCTGGAGTGGTCAATCATGGATTTAGAAGAAGACAAACGCCTGCTCCATTTCCAAGAATAAATTCCAGACAGACATGTCCTGTGATAAACTGTGAGAGAACGTACGAAAATGCCTCTCTCCTTGATGGTCACTTAAAAAGGTTAGCCCCATACTAAACGATGATCATTATCATGTTACATAAAATAACATACAAGTCCATACATTAATAAGTGACATATGTCTCGTGCTTTTTAGGTTTGACCACTCACCTTGTGACCCAACTATTCATCTTAAAGGGAATTCCTCTGAAATATTTGCTTGTGTTTCTTGTGGCCAACATTTTCAAACGGATGACGCTTGGAGAAAACACCTAGAGTCAAAGGTTTTTACATGATTTGACATACAACTTAAAAATGTCTGTTTTTAAATACGAATAACTTTACAGATTGCCTCAGAAAATCCTGGTGGTCACCGCCTCAGTCAGACATACCAACGCATTGTGTGTTTTGCTTGTCCTGCCTGTTACCTCCTGTTCAATGTCCGGGATGAGTGTCTCCAGCACATGGCATCCAAAAATCACTTTACAGAGTCTCTTGTCATGAGTGGTAAGATTTGCCTGTCTTTTAAGTTACCTAACTATTACTAGCCATGGTCAATGTTTTCACCTTTACTGTTTTCTTTTTTTTAACTTGAGAACCAAAAGGAAAAGCTTTACCTGTTCCTGTTCCTCGGTATGCCAGGAACCGTATTATTGCTTTGTGCAAAGATGCAACTTTCACTGTACGGTGCTCTTTATGTCTTAAAATATTGGTCTCGCACCAAGTTGCTCAGGCTCATTTCAAGTAAGTAATTATCAGGGGTTTATTTCTTAAACACTGAGTATCTTACTTTAAATCAGTTTGCTTGTTATCTGTCTTTGCAGCGTGCAGTGCAGACAGGGTTGTGCTGTGGCTAAAGCTGAGAAAACGATAGTAGAGATTGTCCGAAAGCTTCAGGTGAAGGGCCAGTGCGCTGACTGCTCCAATATCTTCCTTAGCCGTGATGAAATACAGAAACACCATGAACTGACACAGCACAATGTGGAGCTCATCCAGTCCATGGAAAGAGCACTTCTAGAGTTCAGCAAGTTTAATGAGCTCCAACACAAGCAGAAGCAGCAGAAAAGGAAGTCTGAAAATGCTGCTCATTTTCAGAAGAAAAAAGATGCAAGTGACTTTGATGAGTTCCCTGCTAAAAGACAGTGCTTAAGCCCTGTGGACAATGGCTGCTCCAGCAGACACACCACAGTGGCCTGGTTCTGTGAGTGTGGGGTGCAGTTTTCTGAGGAGGCCAGCGCCTCAACACACCTTCTGGCTGTGAATCAGATCTTCCATCAGTGTGGGGTGTGTGGTAAACACATGGGTGAGTCTTCTATTGCCCGCTTGCACATGAGCCGCTTTCATGGAGGTGCACACCTCTCCAACATCTTGTACTTTTGTCGAAAGTGTAATGTGGAGATGCCTCGACAAGAGGATATCCTATCACATGTGTCAGAGGTTCATTGTGGACACACATATTACACTGAGAAAGAAGTGCCCCAAGAGCTCGCCACAGTTGATAACGCCAAACCATCCACCAGCAGCTTTAAACCCACCTTCCAACTTAACCTGGAAGTGCCCAAAAACACCCCTAAACCAAGGAGCTGGATGTGCCGGATGTGTGAGGACGTCTTTGATTCAGAGGCTGCAGTCCAGTCACACTGCAGTGATGTAAACGGACACAGCTTTCAGAGATTCATCTGTGGCCACTGTCCACAGAAGTTCTTCAAAGAGTCCACTGCACGTAGACACTGTGTGAATGAACATAATGGAGACATTCAGAGCGCGCACTTCTGTGGCCTTTGTGAGAGCATGCAGTTTGAGTCTGACGGAGAGTTCCAGGAGCACTATAAGCAACTCCACAGCCGAGATTACTACTGTATGGATGATAACGACGTGGTTCAGCCTAGTGTCTCAAGTGTTGGCACTATAGACACCTGTTCATGCATGGACTCTGAGAGGGGCAACAAAGATATGAAAGCTACATATACTCAGTGTATGAGAAGTTTGGCCACAGAAGGAAAGTGCCTGTATGTGTGTAGCCCATGTAGTGTAAGCTATTCTACCTATGCACAGATAAAGACTCATGTCCACACAACACACCCTGCATTAAATCTCACCAAGACTTTTGAAATAGAATGCAAAGTTTGTCCAGAGAGATTTATCAATGTACCAAGTTTCCATATGCACTATCACAAACGGCACTGTTCACTGGAGCCCTGCATCGGCTCCAGAATCTGCATTAATTCAGTAAAAAACAATCCCAACAAAGTTAAATTACTCAAGGCGATGGAGATCAAGCCAGAAGACTGTGGTAAGAATATTCAATTTACTTATCTATATTATGTCTTATTTTATTTAAATTCTTCTGGCTCCGTGTCAAAAAAAAAAAATGTTGTGAATTACAGAGACTGATGAAACTCTTGCATTGTTGAAAATGAATGAGCCCGAGAAAGCATGTGATGGCAATGAAAGTAAGGTCTTTATGTATCTGAAAGGGCACTGATAAAAACAACGGAACATCAGTGAAATGTTGATCTTTTTTGTGCACGCAGATGAATCTGATGAAGAGCTGAACCGCACGTTGGCTTTGAGTGCTGAGGAAGCCAGAGAGGAGACCAGGGAGTCAGCTGGTACGTCTGTTAATTGAAAATGGTGTTTTTAATGTAAAACTTCACCTCTTTCTAATTCTTGCAGAGCTACAAGAGGCCCTTAAAAGAAGTATGCTGGACTTCTAAACTGGCAATTGATATATTCACCTTGTGTTCTGTCCAATATATTTGTGTTTAAGAAGTATTAAATAAATGTTCATTGTTTTAATTATTTTTATTATTGTTTTTAATTCTTTGAACATACAACTATCTGCTACAAAGGAGTTCTGAACTGTGTTCTATAAATAGTCTTGGTAAATGATCTCAACTTGTATAGCGCTTTTACCTACAGCTGTTTTTCAATGAACTGCCCATTCAAATTCAGTCATACACCAATGTGGGCAGACACTGGAGGGAAAGTGAGAGAAGTGTCTTGTCCAAGAACAGAACGACAGTATCTTTGCTTACTGCGCTGAACTCTTCTCCTACGTAGAACTTTGTGGAACTCAGATGCTCAAAAAAAAAGACGAGTGTGCAGTGCACCTCCAGGAGGAACCCCCGACCTTCCAATCATTAGACAACCTACTCTACCATCTTCACCACTGTTGCACCTTGATCTTGGTTACACTGCAAGAAGCAATAGTAACTTCTATATATATAGGTGTATATTGGTGTATCAGTATCAGTCACACTAACGAATGAATTTTTTTATTTATTATTGTGTCTTGCATACTACTGTATGCTCAGCCCTAATGGGCTAATATAAGACACCAATAACACCAACAAAAGGACCAGTTGCCAGACAGTATACACTAACAGTATTCTACTGTGTAATTACTGTCCTATATAAGGGTCAATTATGCATGGAAGTTGTCTTACACTTCCTAAATGTTTGGAAAGTGTTAAACATGTAGTTATTACAAGACACTAGGACTACAATCTTGAACCTTGTGTTGAATCCTTTGGTAGTGTTATAGTTCATTTTAAGAGGAAAAACATTTGGACATATGCACCAGTTTAAACCAGTATTTAGTCGATTGTCATTGCTAGGCGTTACTTTTCAGCTGTGAAATATTAAGAAATTCCTTTGAATGGAGCTAATTATTATGATTTTGGGGGCCCAACAGATTTTCTGATCAATAAGGTGGCCGCGATGTCCCGGACTTTGGGAATTGCCGGTCTACACATTATAGCTCCACTCCCTGTTCTGGGCTCCTCGGGAAACTTCTATGTCAGAGCAAGGAAGTTCCAGCCCATGTTTGGAAGTCCCTTGAGGCGCTGCGCTCGTCTGAGATAGTCAGTACTACAGTGAACAGCTGCAAGTGACAGGCACGATTTCTCAACGGGAAAAAACATCAAACGCGTAATCATCATGGCCCAAGCGAAGATACAGGCAAAAATGAACGAGTCTTCCGGCAGCAAGTTCAGCAGGACAATGTCAATGGCGGATCGCTCCGGGCGACTACTAGAAACATTGGATCAGCTGGAAATGAGGTAGGTTTCAGTACAGGCCGTACCATGTGCGCACGCATTTATCGTGTTTATTGGCTAAATAAAAACTAAATATGAATGATACGTACAGTATAGGCTTACTGCACAATCCAATGAATAAGAGATTATAATTTGTGGTTAAAGTTATCTCCACATAACGGTGCTGAATATTGCGCAATGGTTGTGTTGTAAAGCACCTTAACCTTCGCTTTCCTTTCACCTTTAGTCCGCACTTTTCCATAACGCTGTTTATTTGTGTGTCCCTAATCTTCCTTTGTTCTCCAGGGTGGATATTTTGCGTGAAACAGCATCCGCCATGGAGCAAGAAAGGGAGTGCATCCTGGAAATGATTCAGTCTCTGAAAAACAGTCAAGAAATGCGCAACATCAGCGACGGTAAGTTAACTAAATCTAAACACTAATGTAGAGCCCCGTTCCAAGTTTTGGTCTGCGCCATTGTCCTGCAGGCTACAATGTTATTTTGTTCAAATTTAGCTTCTCTAATTTCCTGGGTGGGAACAGGGAACATTGTTATATGATGAGGTTTTGTGCTTTAGTTTTAGACCCCTGGAGATATGTAACTTCTGCCTCACCCACAAAGCTCAGCTCTTTTCAGTCCAGTGCTAAGGGCCATTCTCTTCTGAGGGCTATGCAGCTGTGGTAACCATAGACATAACTGCCTATATTGTGGTAACACTACACCCAAAACAAAAGGCACATCTGGTAAGCCAACATTTTTCTTATTTGTTCGAAATCAAACCATTTGGAAGTGGCACATCCATATCACAGATAAGTTATGTGAGGGCTGCAAGGTTTATCGATACTGAATCGGAATCAAGGTTTTGACTACAATAACCTATCCTCAAGAGGCTGAGCTTTGTTTTTTGCTTCGGTCTCTGGCATTTGATTGATAGATGTTCACCAATCATTGTCCAGTCTCAGGTTTAGCTGCAACAGATAAAAGCTTGGCTGAGTTTCCATAAAGCAGATTCTAAAGTGTCTAGACAGAAGTTATGTGATTCAATTCCGAATTTATTTTAGTCCCGTGGCTGTCCCCCAGAGGTACTCTGACTGTCAGGGAAACTCCACCAGAAGAGGGCGCTGTCCACATAAAACCAAATATTTTGAAAGTAGATTATTATGTATTGTTTTTATGTGGGGGAGTAGCATGCCTTCATTTACATATATAAATAAAGATTTTTGTATCAAATACAAAAATCGCAAATCGAATTTCAATCGCAACATTTGACAGAAAATTCGCAATTAAGTTTTGTGCAGCCCTGAGTTATTTTATGCTTTGTTACACCTGTTGAACATGCTTTGCTTCTTATTTTGTTAAGGTGAAAGAGAAGAGTTAACTTTAACAGCAGAACGCCTAATGGGACGGACTCTCACAGTGGAGGTCTGTGTGGGTACAATCAGAAACTCTCAACAGGAGACGGCACTGCAGAAAGCTACTTCTATAATCAATGAGATTGTGAAGAAGTTACTGGATGATATGGAGGGGGGCCGGCATCAGCTGCAGGCCCTGCATGCCGCGTGCGTGACAGAGGCGCCACCTGTCCCCATTGACCAGAAGTTTCAGGCCCTGGTCATCAGCTGTGCTTTGGAGGACCAGAAGAAGATCAAGAGGAGACTGGAGACACTGCTGAGGACCACAGAGAACGCAGAGAACAACATTAGATTGATGGACAACATAAAACTAGATGGTCCCCGAACAAATGGACATTAGTCAACGTCCTCCCAGTAGGCTTCTAAAAAATGCTAGTTATGAGTTCTATGAGTTCTGACTTGTACCAAATGCTGTGAAAACAACAGTAATACTGTAGTAGTACATACTACAGCACAATATTCATCTTTTTTTCCTCACTTTTTCACAACACAATTTTTTTCATTGTACACCTTTTAATACACTTGATTTGATGTTTACACTATACTACCTCTGTATAACAAACAAACAAAAAAAAGTATAACTGCGATGGTCTTTGTAAAACTTTATCAGTTTGCATGTTTAGGTTAAGAAGATGAACAATAAAATCACAGTTGGCTGAAATTAAAGTTTTATTTTAACCTTTTCCTCCCAACAACCATATAAGATGCACTGTGCAGCATTGTGGCACCATTCTGGTGCACTTACATTATAAGAAAAAATGCAACAGATATGTTTTGTCAAAGGTTAAATGCATACTTAAACTGAATCCATCTTTATCAAATTTTTGAAAGGCAGACAACAAACTCTTAAGGACACCAGAGTGACAGCACATAATTATTTGCATTTAATATTTTAGATCATTTGTTCTTAATAATAAAGTGCATTTGAACAAATTAACAAAAACATAACTTTATATGAATGCAGTTGAGTAAATATTTGAGATGTTGTGGGGGGGGGGGGGGGGTTCTAAAAGAGAATGTAAGTGTTCGACAAGGCAATGTGGTTTTTCCTTTTATGTGACTAAAAAAAAAAATACACTTGCATGCAATACTTTTACAACTTAGTACTTAACTCCAATGGACCTGAAATGTGATGCCACTGTTTTACAGAGTAAAATTAAACATTTGTAAGCACCCAATGTGACTTTTACTGTCACTAAACAGGAGATTTTAACCCTTTACAATAAATTATGTAAAACCTACATCAAAGTTGATAACAGGACTGTCAACGTCTTACTAAGAGACAATCACATGCATGCACACACTCTTTAAGTAAAACCATTTTGTACTTGTGTAGTTTGTCTTCAAAGACATTTCTTCAGGGCACAAGAAAATATGTGAAATTAAAGTGGACATTTGACAGTAAATTAATAATTGTCTTTTTTTTTAACTGTAGTGTATAAAGATTCTGTAGTAAAACGTAGTTAAAATCTTGTACCGTATGAGTGCTAGATGTCGTTCAGAGGCAGACATGAAACATCTATTGTCAGTATGTACGTAGAGTACTTTAGTCTGTTATAAGTTCACTAAGTTTCCACAGACTGTTTCAAACCCATGGTCTATTTGGTCATACATACTGTACATTCTGTTGTTCAAGTTACATATAAAACATTTTTCCAGCTTTAGTAGAAGTTATAAATTTGGCACTATTTAGCACATCAAAATCTCTCAACAAACACTGCTGTTAATAGAAAAATACTTCTGCATTATCTCTAAATTTAGAAGGTTTTTAGACATGTTAAGTGATTTTCTGTCTGCTAAGAACTGCAAGATAAGACAAATAAAACTTTTAAGAACAAATTCAGACATATTGCGCAGTGAAATGCAGGACCATGTAACAAAGTAAGGCAGTCACAAGTTTGAGAACCCATGTGTAAAATTATATCAGTAATTAATGGTAATCCATTCTAACAGTGGTGCCAAATATAAGAGAACAGAAAATTAAAATAAAGTACAATGTATTTATGCTTTATCATTCCCCAGTTTCTGAGAGCTTTGGTCTCTAAATTGGCTACCTTTGATGAAAAATGCAATACCTAGTGAAATCCTTACAAACAAACGGAAATAAACATTCCATCTAGATGACGCTGCAGCTTCCAAAAGGATTTTTACTCTTCTTGGTTCTTTGTTTGTTGGGTCGCAGAGTGATGATTTCTCTGCCATTGGGGCTTTGATTGCTGGCATTACTTGTGGTGGTATTAAATACACCTCCGAGAAGAAACACATATAAAACTTAGTTAAACATTGTGATTCAGAACCATCTCATTACAAATCAATTGCCAAGTTCTTACCTATTTTATTGCTTGTTGTATGAACCACCTCTGTCTCTTCTGCAGTCTGTTGCTTGAGTCGCTGAAGATATTTTTCAGCCAGGTATTTAAAAACTGACAAGGAGAAAGGAAAGATTTAGGTAAAACATTGAAACACAATACACGTTAACAGCCAAAACGTTACCTTCGTTTACATTCATATCTTCTTTTACTGAAGCTCTGTAAAATCGCAGTTTAAGCCTTTTTGCTAATCCCTCTGCTTCTTCGCTGAAAGAACAATACAGTGAGAATTCAGAAGGGAGTTTAGAACAGCCCCAAGATGTAAAACCTACTTTTTAATGACAGTCTGTTCCAGCAGATCTATTTTGTTCTGCACCAAAACTGTCGGAATATCTCCTACTTCTGCCTCCACTTTCTCCTTCCAACTGTCAATGGCCTGAAAGGACTCTCGGTCTGTGGTAGAGAAGACCAGCACACAGGCTTGAGCACCTGGAACAAAACAATTAACAAAAATGAAAACAAAGGACAAAATTAATGACAACTGTAAGACTGCAATTAATTATTTGTGAACACCTAGTGATAGGGGGTGTATTTCAAATATTTTCAGCATTTACAATTTCTTATTAGACACAATTTCTTATTTACAATCATCTTGATTCTTTGCGTTGTGTGGGAAAAGATCAGGGGGTAGAGGAAGTGGGAGGGTTGAGCAGAGTACCATATTTGAAGTCCATGTGACAGAACATTAACCACTAATGCTAATTCATAGCATCTAACTGCAATGAATTATCATTGCATTTAGGAAACGATTCAACCACATAACTCAAAGGAATGACTGGAATGGGCTATGTATGCACCTGACAGCTAATAACTAATAAATTACTGATGCGACTTGGTTTAAAAATGCTATTACTGTAAGTCGGTGTAGCAGGTTCTTACCCCGATAGTAGGCCTTTGTAATTGCATCAAATTCCTCTTGTCCAGCTGTATCCCACAGCATCAGCCGTACATCTTCATCATTTACACTGTGCAAACAAAATGTTTAGAAAAAAGGTGGCGTTAAAAAAAACAAAAAACATAGTATGCTCCCAAACAATGGTTGTAAATGATGACTTTTAGCTTACATTATTTGCCGTTCAAGAAAGTCCACTCCTATAGTTTTCTTGTAGTCTTTAGTGAAGATGCCTTTGCAATAACGCTGGATCATGCTGGACTTGCCAACAGCCCCATTGCCAACTACAACCACCTTAATGGCCACTTCCATGTCTTCTTCCAACATGGTGGCTGTGTATACTTTGTTTTAGTTCCACTCTGCCTAATAAAACCTTTATAAAGAGAGAAAATACACAATATAAATATACATATAAATATAAATATAGTTAATGTGCAGTCTATAGAAATGGTATTAATGTATGTGCTGGGGCACACATGGGAAATTTAGGTGGGAGGGAGTGATTCAAGCAGTGACTTGGCATTTATCAGATAATGTTTGTGTCACTAATAGTCTCTCTGTAGCATCTGGTAATTTCTTAGCCAATGTGTGCTGCTGAGTGCAATACTAAACAACATATTGAGCCAAAGCTGTTGGCACTGGACACTCACAACCTACTACTGTGTAGCCAACATGCGGTCTGCTCTTGAGTCATAACGTTTATTTTTAGCATACAGCAAGCTATTCTGTAAAGACAATCAAACATAAATCAATTGCAATGAAGACCTAAAACAATTAACATCTTTGGGCTTCAAGGCAGATGTTAATGAAAGAGTTTAAAGATTTAGGCAAAAATGAAACATAATGCTGCTGGGGAGAGTACCCATTGTTACAAATACTACACGGACTTATATCACATAAATCAGACATGGGCCATAGCTTTAGCATGGTGAAATCCAATACAACCTGTTGAACAATACGCAGAAGGGCGTTGAGGAGCAGTACAGCTGTTCATAGCTGCTGTCACAATATCTAACAAGGCAAGGGGTAATACAAAGTTCTTTCTCTTACTTGGACGAAGTCTTCACAGCACATTCAGTCCCCGTTGTCTGCATTAGATGATCGCACTAGTCCGGTATATATTATTACACGCCCATAGCTTCGCCCGCTATTCTCTCTGTAACCACAGAAGACCTGTGTCGACTCCGGTGCTAACGTTATCAAGCTAGTGCTGCTAGCCACGATAAGTAACCTGAATGCACCCTTAACAGTAAATTGATCTAGCCAAAAATGGTTAGTCAACTCTCATGTATAATCTAATGTTATAAAGAAGAGTGTTTCTCGTTAAAACGAGTCGATGACAACCCGCTTTGCGATTCCACCTTCCAGTAATCTGGCGATAGGTTCAGCATTGCTAACCTGGCAACTGGCTGCGCTGCTAGCTCAATATCTGCTAGCTCGCTACTGTTGCTAGGCAGCGGCTCAGGCTGTCTGCAGGACCCGCACAGCGCAGGGAGCATGATGAGAAAGATGAGCATGAGCTGATTAAAGCAAAACGGGGGTACAATACTGAAAGGGAAAAAATATGTGTTTAAAAAAATATATATATATATATGATAAGAAACACGGGGGGTGAAACGAAAAAACTCACCTTTTTCCCTTCACGAGTCACGATCCACTTGTTGTATTTGAAGTTGATGCCATCTCAAACACTGAGAGATTCCACCCTATTGCATTTTATTGATTATCTTTTATGTTTTTTCCATGTAAAACGCATGTAAAAAGCAATTTAAAACGTTTTCCATTTATCTAAAGAGCTACGCAACTAAATAAAACAAGCGCACCCTCGCTCTATGACAGCTCGGAGGCGTGTGTTTTTGTACTTCCTGGTTGTATTCGTCACGTATTTTACCCGCGTTTGTTGTTTGGCGGGAGCCCTTTTGTAAATATGATCATTTTCAACTAAAAATCACTACTTATTTTTACCCGTAGTTATCAAATTACTGGTTCGGATCACTCTTCCGGTGCACTTCAGCTAACAGCTTTCAGTTTGTAAATTGGAGCATTTACAGGCAAGTTCTGATGTTAGTTAAGCCGAAATGTTCCTTTCAACATAGAAACACATTATCTATCATGGTTACTGTGTATGTTTTGTAAACCATCTCCCTGATCCTTTTTGTATTGCAGGTACAATGCAGTTTGGAAGTAGTAGTAGAAGAAAAAAGGCTAACTCTGCTCAGGAGGAGTTATATGGACATTCACTGCAGTTCTACGGGCAGCCTCCCATTGAAAATATCTCTCTCACAGAATTTGAGACGTTTGCTGTGGAAAGACTAAAATGTAAGTTTGCAATCGAGAATGTTTATCATTTAGTTGCCTACGTAGTTAGTAGTTCTTTACTTGATTAACCTGGGATTTATTCTTCATATCTTTTGTCACTGCAGTGTTAAAGACCATTGAAAATTTGGGAGTCAGCTATGTCAAACAATCCGACCAATACTCCAAGAAACTGGAGAGTGAATTTAAAAACCTCAACTTTCCATACAGAGTAGAAGTTGTGAGTATTGTTGACAGTCTTTTTAAATAATTACTGATCTCTTACAAAATAAAATTCCACTCAACTATTAAATCCCGTGTTCCATCTCAAAGGAAGCAAAAGTTGGACCAAGTGAACATGAGAAACGACGGAAGGATCACATCTCCCATTTCATCCTCCGACTTGCATACTGCCAAACGTATGTACAAAGTGTAGGTTGTGTGCTCAGTTGAAAATGAACTAATTGAGTGTGTTTGTTTTTTTAGGGAGGATTTGAGGAGATGGTTTATTCAACAAGAAGTCGAACTATTCAGATTCCGCTTCAATGATCTAGGCCCAAATCACAAACTTGAATTTCTGCACAGAAATAATCTTCAGTATGACACGGTAATGTTTGTTTTTCTAGTTATTCTTTTTTGTTCAGAATGTGCTTTATCAGACTTTTTAGAATGACATAATTTCATTTGCATTTCTGTCACAGAGTTTGTGTCCAAATTTGCAAAACAAGTAGTCTCAGCTTTTATTGAAGGATTTCACTAGATGGAGCACTTTGCCAGCAGTTGGACACTTCATTGTTTTAGTTGCAGTATTTATTTTCAAATTAATTGGCTCATATATATTACTTTGCTGCTGACTTTTTTTTCTTCACTTATTAGAGGCGAGATTTTTTTGTTTAATTGTGTCTGGAAGGTAATTTTGGATTTTTACATCATGTTAATATATCCTGTCTTAATACTTTGTCAGATCAGCGCCGAGGAGAAGAAGACCATGCAGGATAAACTCATCAACTCCAGTTATGCTGTCAGCGGGATCACAGTGGAGGGACAGGACTTCTACAAAGTGAGTTAAGTCTTTATCACATTGGCAATATATTACTTGAGTTAGTTAATCTAAAAAGTTGTTCCATGCAAGTGATTTGCTGTTGTTTCTGTTTTTGTTTTTTGCTTGGTTAGTATTGACCAAGCTTGAATCATGAGACTTTTTCTGCTTTTTGCAGGTGCCATTTCAAGATGCTTTGGATTTAGTCAGGACAAGGAAAGTCTACCTTAAAGCAGGCTATGTTTACATTCCCCATCAAGACATAGTCACGATTGTTCTCAATGATTTCCGCACAAGGCTCTCAAAGGCTCTTGCGGTAGGTATTTTGTTGATGTGATTTTAAAAGTTTTATTAGTTAGAATTAATTAATTGGAAAACGCACCCTCAGACCTTCTCCAGCACATTATTGTGCTTATAATTATATATTATAGTCCAGCCTAATGGCGCTTTAACTTGCATTTGATGAATATAACAATATTTTTTAATGCGGTGTGATTTTTATTTTTTATTGTGTCCACTAGAAAGATAATTTAAACAAAACTGGTTACAGTTAAGTTTCTCGCATTCATTTATTCTTGTGTCATTGTATTTTACTGAGTGCCAAGATACTTGTGTCCCGATCTTTCCGATCTTCCCTAGTCTACAGTCTGCATCTAGAAACACAAGATCGCTCCTATGAGTTTAATGAAATGCTCTCTTAGCCAGAACTCTATGAAACAATAGATGTCTGTAGACATCAGCACATTTTAATGCCTCTTTATCCTTTTATGCTTGTTGCTGAGTGTTTTTGTGCATTTGTCTTCTTGATGCTGGTATTAGTGGATTGTGTTTGCACTGCTATTTGAACAAATGTCTATTGTGAGAAGCACAGGATCCAAACTGAAAAATATCTAAGTAGATAAAGGACACGTCAGGGTGCAGCTCACCCATTGTCCCGTTTTCTGGTAATTATCCAGACCACTCACTGTTATGGAAAAGCCAAAGCCTTTCATTTTGTAACAGTGGTATAGTAATAGCTGCTGGCTTTTCTCTTGAACTGGCTATGACTTTTATACAGTCATAAATACTGCCTATTGGCATGTTTCTCATTGTGTTTCTCAGTGAGCAATATGCAGAACGAGTAATTTCCCCAAAATAACAGTGAGGACGGTCAAAGCACACCAGTATTATAGATTTGATAGTCCTGTGCATTATGTTGGGGTGATATAATCAAACTATTGGCACCACTCTCTATTCTCATAATCCACTTAATTGCTGTCATTTTGCCAGATAAAGCCCTCATGAACCTGCCATGTTCATTTCCACTAATGATGTTTAAACTTTGACTTGTACTTAGTGCCATTACTCAAAGAGGTCTTTTTTTGCAGCTGACAGCCCGCTCCCTTCCCATAGTGCATTCGGATGAACGGCTGCAGCCTCTCCTTAACCACCTCAGGTAAAGGATTGAAAATGTTTCGCCAGGGCCTCGTTGAATTTCCCAGAATTGATCGGTGGCGCTGGTTTAAGTCAACACAATTTGTCCCTTTAGACAAGTCCAGATGCTGTGCACATTTGTGGTGCCTGATTAGGTTTTCTACATCATTTATTACAATTGTTTAACCTCTTTGCCTCCGTTCTTAATCTTGAGGTTGACTTTCAATGTCAGTTTTCTGTTCCTGTAACTGAAATATGCACCGTCCTATATAATTTAGGAGGTTTTTGTGGGAACATACTTGTTTTTAGGGATCGTTTTTACTTACATGGAATCCTATGCCACAGTGTGTACCTTAGGGTTTTAGCATATTTCCTTTCCTGAATTTTAATTTGTACATGATTAGAAGTGTTAGGACTCACTTTTTGTTTGTTTTCAGTCATGCATATGTTGGCCAAGACTACAGCATCCAGAAAAATGTCGGGAAAATCTCCTTGGACCAAATTGATCCAGTAAGGTTCATATATGGTGTTTTTATTCTGTTACCTATTGTGCAAAGTTTGTCCTTGTTTATTTTTCTATCCAATAATAAGTGTTATAACTAAAATAGTGTGTAACAACATTGTCCTTTCCTAAGCTTTTTCCATTTTCTTTTCTTTTTTTTTTAGCTTTCTGGAAAGTCGTTCCCTCTGTGCATGAGGCAGCTCCACCAGTCGCTGCGAGAGCACCATCACCTGCGTCACGGCGGCCGGATGCAGTACGGCCTGTTCCTTAAAGGCATCGGCTTGTCTCTGGAGCAGGCGCTGCAGTTCTGGAGGTCAGAGTTCATCAGGGGCAAAGTGGACGCAGACAAGGTAAAATTGCATACCAAGTCTTTTTATAGTGGTAAAGCAGCTTAGTAGACTTCAGTCTATTTATTTTTCTTATTGTGTGTTCTACCTCACATGCAATTGACTGTGCATAACTTGAAATCATAGCAACGCCGCCCAAGTAGTGACTTCCTGTTTCGATCCAGCAAAATAAAAGCACACAACTCGTCTCATTGAGTAGTTCAGCAGGTACTTGCAACATTACAAGAATATAATTAACTTTTGACTGTTCACTGCTGAACTAATGAATAAGATGGTGCTTTTATGATGGTGTGTTGGATCGAAACAGGAAGTCACTTCTCGGGCGGCGTTGTTATGATTTCAAGTTATGCACAGTCAATTGTCTGCACAGGCAGTATCTTGCAAGACATCTTTTTTCTCTATCAAACCAGTGTGATAGAGAAGGAAACATTTTGCAAGTTTAACACAAGACCAAATTAACCTTTTGGATCACAGGCAATATCTGTTTACAGTCCCCTTTCTTCAAAAGGGAACTGTAAGAGCAGCACAGTCAGGTTTGTCTTCAGTCTGTGTGGAAGAACTGTCAAAAAGCATTGTAAACATTAAACGGTGAATCAAAACATTTTATTGTTTCTTTATCTTGCACTTGCTTTTTCTCTTCTCCTAATCTTCTAGTGACTCACTGCCTTTTATGAAAATGTTTTTGGAATAATGTTTCATGGTACAGCTGTGAAACACCGTGTAAACACCTCTATTATCTCCAGAGAGCTTGTTATCGTCTGTTGCACTTTTTTTCTTTTTTCCTTCTCTCCACTTTTAATGAAATGAAACTACTTTTACTCACAGAACTGATGAACACAGTGTTGAGGATGAGAAAACACTAGTTCAATTAAAGTCACAGTAGTGGGAAACATTGCAGGTTGTATGTGGTATCGTGTAAAAAGCTACTTAACTGTTGTAAAAGTGACAACATCATTTAAAAAGAAAGGCCAGCAATATCGAACGTGCTCTTAATGATCAGTTCGTTTTGCTGTGGGACATCAATGTAAAGCATTTGGTACGGGATCGAATGTAATTTTGACCACCTGTATTCAAATTTACAAATAAATGATACAGTGAAAGTGCTCCGTAGTCTATTTGGCCTTCTCGTAAAGTCCCAGAGTTGCGTCAATAATATGATTGCCATCCTACACAATGTCACATGACATGAGAGTACTTTTTGCAGTCTTATATTGCATATTGCATCAGACAGATCAGTAAAGCTTTTCTTTTCTCCTGAAGCTGTAGTTACAAGTGAAGAAAGAGCTATGCGTTGAAATAAATTGTAGCCAGAGACACCATTGCACCATGACAGAAGAGGGACCTTTTTTTTTTTTTTTTTACTTCTGTTGTCAGGGTCTGTCTGAGATTTTAGCTTGAACTTGAAACAAAATGGAAAAACCGCAAGACCATAACAACTACTTTAATAACTTGTAAAGTGCACCCAATGGCTATTATCTCTTCTTTATGTAAACGTTTGGTTCGCTGCTTATCACAAAGTAATTAGGGAAAGAAGCAGCACAGTTTTACTGCAGTCTCCACTGGAAAAGTCACGACTTTAGGGCTGTGAAATATGTTTCATGTACTATTATAATTTTAATCAAACATGAACATTATTAACTTTTCTGCCTTTAAACCGAACAGGGAAGAGGCAACAGCGTGTACAACTGCACAGCACACTCAAGTCTTATTTATTCACAAAACAATAACCACTAGTGATAGACCTCAATTTGGTGGTTTGCAGATTGTTTACAAAGCTTAATGCTGAAACTCAACCATTGCAGTGCTCAAAGCCCCATGTTTTCATACACTGTTGCCCCGTCCCAGACAAATAGTGACAATCTCTGCACAAATCGAGCGCTTGTTTCTCGGCAGAAGCGCCGCGCGGTGCTGACCAGATCCTCCTCTCACTGTGATGTATGTGTTGTGTCGGGGGCTGCACTTTTGTGGCAGGCAGCACAAAACCGCCTCATTAGTATGCGAGCAGCGCCAGGAAAAAGATGGGAGCCAGTGATGCCGAAAGGGAGGCCTGGAGGAGGAGGCAGTGTAATATTAGACTAGAGGGAGTGGGGAAATTGATGAAATCTACTTGATCTATCCATTTTTCCCAGCAAAGAACTTAGGATACTTATTGGCAGATGTCTGGAGTTTTTGTATAGACTTTCGCTTCGGGGCAGTAGAGCAAACGCCTTCAGATTGGAATGAATTACCACTCGTGACATGGGAATAGCTCCACTGCAAATGTTGAATGTTCATTGATTGCCACAGGTCAGTTCAGGTGGCTCTGTGAGCAGTTACAATAGAGACAGTTACAGTAGACAGTATATGAAGAGTTAATTTGCAAAAACAGATAAGTGCCATTGAAAAAACTCAATGTATGCTTCAACATTTCTTTTTGCATAGCAGTGTTTTTCATTACCAGATTTGTTTCAGTGCCATAAAAATATTAAGAATTAATAAATTAATTAATTAATTGAAATTCACACAACTTTAGCTTCAGAAGTGGCATCTGTTGCGTGCAATAACAAATATACAAAACGATTTTGAAAAAAATTCAAAACGGAGATATCTGTTTTTGCAAATGAACTCTTCATATTTAGTTAAATCGAATATTTTAGTCATTATATTGTGTCGCCATTCAATTTGAAATTTATTTACTTTCAACTGAAACTAATGCAAAAGGACTTGCATATCAGCACAAAGGTCTAAACTACAGGTCGACTTATTATTTCCGGCCAATATATGGGTATTTTACAATATACACTGGTGCACAAGCCCATTAGCCGCTGTCGGTGTGAAAATAACAAATGTGTGAAATTATATATTTTGATATATAAGTCGCACCTGAGTGTAAGTCGCACCCCGAGCCAAACTATGAAAAAAAAGTGCGACGTTTAGTCCGGGAAATACGGTATGTCATCCAGATAAAAGGCAGAGATCTCCGGAACTGAAAGTGAAAGACTTCCTGTTTTTTGGTTTGTTTGGCAATCTGCTGATTTTTATCTTTCAAATAAGGGTCCCTCTGAAGTATCTACTAAACATGAATATCCTGAATAAATCAACCAAATGCACTACTGCAGTTCACAAATTTACACTTAAGAAGCATACACAGGATTTTTTTTTTTTAATTATTGGCTAAAAATATTGATGGTGTCATCCCCAAATATCAGCCTGAGAAAAACCCACATTGGTCGACCTCTAGTCTAAGCTACAGAGTTCGCCGTTTCGACTGTAAATTTGATGGTGTGTGTGCTCCACCGATATCTGCGCCCTCGGGCTGTGCAGTTAATCCAAATTAATTTATGATTATTGCGCCCGCTGATTACAAAAATGGCATAATCGGGAAAGAACGATTAATAAAACACTACCTTTGCACTCCACTTTTACTGGACATGTTAAAGTCCACAGTTGCTGCCGTTTATTTTTGTTTTAGCATACAGTATAGCTCCATGAATTGACTAAATCAGCACGCTCTCTG
Source organism: Gobius niger (assembly GCF_951799975.1). Classification (NCBI taxonomy): domain Eukaryota; kingdom Metazoa; phylum Chordata; class Actinopteri; order Gobiiformes; family Gobiidae; genus Gobius; species Gobius niger. The sequence continues at coordinate 23,773,578 of NC_136858.1, forward strand.
TCATAATCCACTCTGCGAAAAGGCTTGAATTGCAGATTGATGCGAGGAAGTCTTTTATGACATTCAAGAAGGGGAGCCGTCACAAACATTAGCGCAAACTAATCTTAAAACGACACGCCAAGTTTCCCCCGCACACACACTCTCTAATCTCTTTGATTGTGGACCATTTCTCCTTTTTCCTTTGCTGCAGGTTTTTTGTCAATTTGTCCCAGAGTGAGTGGGGGGGATAGTGCGATGTACCCCCACAAGCTAAAGAAACGAAGCGCTCCTACTTTAAGCTAGTATTTGTGCCTTTAGAGTTTCTGTTGCTATTTTCTGGATTGCTTTATTTAGTAACAGTGTATGCCAGGATTATACCCACTGCGTTTGGTAGGGAAGGCATTATTCTATTTGGAAGTTGCAGCCATCCAAATCGGTAAGAAATAAGTGGAACAAGATGAAACCAGCTCAGTAGCTTGAGGCCATCTCCATTGCCATTTTAGAGGTCAGACGGATTCATAATGTGCAAAAGAAAGAGTCAAACTAAATTCCTTTTATATTCCCAGTAAGTAAAAGTTGAAGGCTATCTCATGTCTAAGCCTTTGGCCATTCTAACCACCCAAGATCCTTAATACGCAAACTCTTTCACATTAGAATAAAGAGATGCTAGCAAAAGTAGATCTGAAGAATTACTTTTAACAGAATAGGTGGGTCTTAAATCTAGAAATGGCCTCTGAACGCGATAGCTTCATCTAATTAATATTTGACTTATGGTACTTAAAGAACGTTTTATGCCTTTTTTAAATTGGCACTGCAGCTCCTGCCATTTAGGGGTTCAAGGGATTTATGGCAAAGTTAATGTGGCTGCAGTCAAGGTGATGGTACTTCGCTGCTGCTCTCAGACTAAACATTTATCATTGGGTTTTATTTCAGGTATGAACAATAATCATTTTAATTGCAAACGTGACAATGCAATATTATATTGTACTGTAAACGCTCGGGTACAAACGGATCTTGATGTTGATTTTTTTTTGGTCAAATGTAGAGAATCCGAGCCAGTGGATCTACATGTTCTTGCCTCCATATTTAAAGCACCGAGTTGAAGCTTTGAAGTGCAGTCCTATAAAGTATTGTGTCAATTCTTGTCTGACCAGTAGCAAAATCGGCGAACAAGAAAGTTGAGCGCGTTACAGCCTTCATAATTCAGCGTTCCTCAAGTGTGGTGACACCTATACAGCAGGATTCCTCTAATAGCGCTATATTTCACTGAGGAAACTCCCTGTCAGCGCAGAAATGATGTATGGCTATGTCTCTTTTCACCCCAACCTTGTCCTCCTTATACTCTCATCTTCACTAATGCTTCCTGTCTCTCTCTCCCCTCGCTGCCTTTGTATAGTTTGACAAACAATACGCCTACAGCATCCGCCACATGTTTGGTAAGGAAGGCAGGCGAGCGGACTATACCCCCTACAGCTGCATGAAGGTGATCCTGTCCAACCCGCCCAGTCAAGGCGATTATCACGGTGAGTCAAACGCTCGACCAAGTGGTTATTAACTACCCTCTGCCAGTTACACGAATATTTTCATAGACCGCATTCAATCATTCAGGGGCGGTTGTTGCCTGTTGATTGATATGGCATTTTTGAAGCCAAGACATTTGACTTTTTATGTCACTATGGAGGAACTGTCGTGGTGGCGCCCTTGATTTTGTTTTGCGGTGTCTTGCAGGATGTCCATTTCGCCACAGTGATCCTGAGCTGCTGAAACAGAAGCTGCAGTTTTACAAGGTGTCGCCCAGTGGGATCAGTCAGGTGTGGACACGGTTTATAAAATTACTTGCACAAACCCGCTTTATAATGAGATGTCAACTACATTTCCAGACTTTTGGTGCCATTTGCTTTTGTGTTAGCACCACCAAATTAGGCTCTAACTGAGAATCGGGTTTGCAATGTCCAATAGAGCGTAAACTCAACTGTGTAATATTATGAGACACAAAAGGTCTACATTTAGCCCTGAAGACGCCTTTTATAATGAGTTAAATAGACGTGCAGTAAAGAGACACAGTGAGTGTGCAAAGCCGAGCGCAGTGTCGAGGGGTTGCTGGTGGCAAGTCAGCGCTGCAGGCTGCCTTCAGGAAGATATGAAATAATGAGGATACGCGTGTGTACGCTGGAAAATGTTTCTGAGTGAACTCCCAATCCATTTTTCAGAAGGTTGTTCGGCCAGTTTACAGTAACAGAGTGTTATACTAGCGTTGTGTAGAAATCTCTGTTAAAGTTGTTTTATCACTGAGTTGTAAAAAAAAAAAGGGAAAATAATGACAGATACAAACAGAGTAAAATATATTCCATGTTATATTTTGTTATGTCAAGAGCAAGTGAATGGTTGTAAATAAACATGCCAGTGGCTAAAATTACATGGAGACCAAAAATCTGATCATAATCTGATTTCTGGAGTTCTCAGATTATTGATTTGACATGTAAACAGCGTAATCTGATATTCATATAATCTGATTTCTTCCTGATCTTTCACAGATGTGCCCAAACTAACCAGGAAAATACCACAAAAGATTAAAAGATGTAATAAAAATACTAAATGAAAAAATGAACAACACATTTATCCATGAAATAAATCTCAAATTAGTTTGTCAGCTGCACACTGTACTTACTCTACAGTCAAGTGATTTAGGCTGCTGCACATATACAGAACATTACTAACTCCTTAGTGTTGTGAGTTCGAGTCCCCGCTCTGATTATTTACTGTCTCTCCGTTCTCCTCACCCTTACATTTTGAATAGAAGTTAAAGCACAGTTTGTGTTTTAATTTCTTTAATTACTTCAGAAAGCAAACAGTGAACCGGATTTGAACCTTAGACCTTTGAGTTATTAAACCTGTGCTGTATCCACTTGGAGCTGTTTGACTCCAAGTCCAAATATGGAGGTCAGTTATTCTCCACCTGGTTCTGCTTGTGGGCCTGATTGAAGAAAGGCAATTCAGTTCCTCTACAAATCCAAATCTGCACTAGCACATGAAGAAGCCGCAGTTTTGGATTCTCAGATTTTTGGAGAGAATGTAAACGCATCAGATGTAATTATTGGGTTATCTGATTCCTCAAGTGATCTGATTTTTCAGACCATGTAAACGTAGCCAGTGTTACCAATGCTGTATCCACTTGATCCACAATCAGCTGGACACCAACATTGCTATTTTACAGTGCGTTTCCACAATAAAGTGTTTGGATGAGGACTGGGAACACCTGTTATGAAATAAATGCTTGTATTTTATTAGTTGGTCAATTTTGTGTTGTATGGATTTAAACTATTTCTATTACAGCATAATCTGACGAAATCGGCAACATGATTATCTTTAAGGCTTCCATGTTTAGTTTGTGTAAAAGCTCTTAAAGCTTTAGGTGTAAAGTGCCTAACATTTTTCAAGCTCTTGGAATATTTATTTCTTTTGGTCTTTTCTTCACAGATTCTTGAGCTGGTCAAAGGGATGCATTACCAGCTTGCCTGCCAGAAGTACTTTGAGCTGACGCACAATGTAAGCACAAGTCCTTTGGGTTTGAACATTTGAAAACGGTTCTAACTGTGTAATTTACAATATTTCATTGTACATGTTGACATAGAAAGTAAAAGATTATCTAAATACTACAACGAATTCTATATAATTACCAAAAAGTCATGCTGCAACGATTAGAGTATTCTACAGCCCTTTACCTGTGTCAGATGTGGCCTTTATCTGTCATCACATCCATCATTAGGTGCCTGCCACAGCTGCTTAATTTTATAGCCTTGTGATTGCATTTAGATGTGTTTTCCCCCCTGGACACTGCTTTAATTTAATCTGTTTTAGTCTGCTGCTTGAGTCATCATCCCCTTCCACTCACACAAGCTCCTCATTTGGAAATGCTGAGGAAAAACATTTGCTTGTGGCTGTAAGCGCCTCATTCGGGTCATCTTGGCAGCAAGATGTGCCTATGATAAGATTAGCTAGCTGTTTCTAATCACATTTTCATAATTATAAGTATGGGCCAAGCATGAATGACCAAGCATCCGGCAACTTCAGAGGAACGGCAGCAATAACGTCAGTTTAGCAACAAACTCTTTGGACGACACCAGTGAAAAGTCTTGAATATTTCAGTGAGGGAACTTTTACAAAACAGCAACTTAATTCCAACAAAGCAATAGAGGGTAAGCACCAGTGCTGTCAGACGATAGATTTGATTAATCAGTTATATTTTATGTATAATATTGTATTTATTATCAACACTAGGCTTGTATAAAACACTCTAATTTAAAGCATTTCCTCACTTTTCATTACATGCATTTCATTTCATGAATATGCTCTGTCTTTGGGGTAACATGGCTTTAATGTATTAGGTCAAAACATTTGAAGCGATTAGTCCATGACCCTTTGGGGCCAAACCTCCCCCTACTTAATGACTATGCAGGTGGTTGTAACCTTTTTGTTAGCTTTTTTCAAGTCGTTGTGATGTGCACAGAACAAATATTAATGAAGTTGAAGCCACAAAAGGGACTGAATCAGAAAAAAACACACCAAACAAGGGCCAAAAACCAGAAACGGGAATAAAATGTTTTATTTTTGCGGTTTTCTCATTAAAAGTGGTTTTATTAAGAATTAAATGTGTCATGTAATAATCCAGTCAGATTGATTCTAATCCAACTGAGACGCCTCAACATTGTTTTTAGAGTGTAACCCCACTCCCATTGTTTACTTTGGTAAATGGGCATAGATGTTAAGTTTTTACAGATTACAATTTGATTGACATGTGCTTCAACCAAACAGAACTCTACACATTTGAGTGCATTTTCTCAAATTACATTATAGGTTCACACTACCCTGGTATATACGCATGATTAGTGACATTACAGCATATTCAAAACCACATTAGACCATTACAGCTAATTGTATTTTGCTATTTATTTTAAATATTTAATTTTATTACATCTCCATGTCACATATACATGTAGCAGTAGCTGTGCAGCAGTCGGGTGTAAAATGAATCATGGACAAGAGGAGAGCTGTCATCAGTCCTTTGTAACAGACTGGCTGATTATGGACTCATATTACATGCTTAAACATTTGCTGATACTGTTCAAATTTAAATATGCAAGATATTTTGGAAAAATTAAACAACGTTACATCTATACAGAAATAAAACTGTCATAGTTTCAAAACTCAAATGGTGCTTTTTCGGGACATTTTTGTAGAATATAGACACAGACCTGTAGGAGCTTTCCAAATATGGACATGGCTCAATTAGTCTAGTGTAATTTGTAAAGCATCAGTTTTAATCAAGTATAAGAAATGAATCACAACAGCATTCATTTAGTTTTGAGCGGTTTAAAGGTCAGAGGAAAAGCTGAATTTCTAATTTGAAATTAATTCTAGGTTTTTACTCACGATGAGTGATTCTGACATTTTTAGTTTCTGAAAGGCCATTCCATCTCCCTCATTGCTGCCTAATGGAATAGTTTGGTGGAATTCAAACGGCTAATGCGCCCCTGAGAGCCACAATAATGTCCACGTTACGGCCACGTTACTGTTAATAATTGCTACCTCTGGGCCATCTTATTAGATTGTAAATCCTGTGCTGTGAATGAAAGTAGATTTGGGCTGGAATTGTAACAAAGATGTGAACTGCAGCTAATAGGGCTGGGCATTCCAACAACTTCACCATACGTAACCTGATACATGGAAGCAAAGAAAACAGTAGACAGTATATTGTATGGGTCTCCAATTGGTGGCCCGCAGGCCAAATCCTGACTTCTAGAGCACAGATTCTTGAGTATGTAAAAAAAAAAAAAAAGGAAGTCTCTAACCTTTTCCTGTGCGGAGTTATGCATTTTTAAAGAAATAACCAGAATGCTAACTCCAGCCACTAGGGGGCTTCTTAAATAAATAAAGGAAAGAATAACACACGTGTCCAGCAGAGGGCACTGACAAAAGAAGAGATCAGGGTGTAAACAACACATTATAATCACATGGTAAATGGACCGTCTGGCTACAATAGTAGTTTACCTCCAGTGCTGAATGAATGAATAAGATTAGATTAGATTAGATTAGATTAGATTAGATTAGATTAGATTAGATTAGATTTAACTTCATTGTCCACCGAGGTGGAAATTTGTCTTTGGTTCACCATCACAGTCACAAAATCACACATAGTCACAACAGACATGACAGACAGTATCAAAGACAATAAGTTGATAATAAGAACAATTAAAAACAGTTGTGCTGTGAACTCCACTAGCGCTTATTCTGCAGGTTTATTGCATTAGGCACAAATGAGCCCTACATGACTACAGTGTAGCAGAGTTTCGTGACACAGACTTGTAAAGTGCAACACAAGTGTAAGCCGAGGTTACAGTCCTGTCAGGCTCATTATTATTCATTAATAACATACAATAACATAATTTACTGGCACTTTTGTTTATGGACCCCGGCAATACACAGTCCCAGTATATTTTGACCCCCAGCGAAATTTACTTGGAAACCCCTGGTTTATTGCATCTATGTATTTATAATTATTTGTATTCGTTCATTTTCAAATTGTGTGAAGCCAATGCCTTCCAGAGCAGCGTGTGTTCATATGATTAATAAAGTCTTTACAAGATGCTCAATCATTTTTTATTGTTTGCATGATTTCGAAGATTGCACTGCCGTTATTATAAATGCTTTCCTTTGATCTAGGTCGAAGATGCCAACTTCTCCCTCAATCACCCCAACCAGTACTTCATCGAGAGCCAGAGAGTGCTGGGCGGAGGGGGCAAGGACATCAAACGAGAGGTGGACACGCCGCAGAAAGCCAAGCCTCAGCCGGCAGCTCGGGAGGTCACCGCTAAAGACGTCCCAGAGATGATGGAGGACCTCGACTCCTTCTTTCAAGATGCCTAATGTCTGTTCACTTTGTTATGCATAAGTAATAAATATGTATGGCTGCTCCTATAGGGGGTAGTGATTGATGGTATATTCTGCTGACTTTATTAAATTACATTTTTCACATTTTCGTTGTGTGGGTGATTTGCATAACATAGACACACGGTCGTGCCAAGTTCTAATTATTTTCCAAAATCAAAGTTTAATAATTTAGCTTCATCTAGTTCTGTGATTTCAATAGGAACAAAGCTGCTTGAAAGTTTGTCCACAGGTCCTACGAAATGCATAAAGGCATTCAACCCAACAAAATTTGGACAAAATCCGCTCAATCATGCATTTCGTTTGTTACAATGAACCCTCACTGGAGAAAGTAGGACCCTCACGGATTGTGTTTTTAGTGTTTTTGGCAGATGTCTGAATATGGGGTGACGTCTAAGACATTTCCCGGTTGTCTCCGAAACAATGTCATTGTTTTGTTTGTTTTTTTCCTGGCAAGAGGCTGCAGTGAACAATGGCAGCGAGACGAGTGAATTATTCTGTTTTTGGAATAATGCCTGTTGATAATAAGGGATTAAAAGTAAGACACTTGGCTTCTCTAAAACTGTATTCCAAAATGTGTAGGCGGTATAAAGTCCTGCTGGTTAATGGTCTTCAAGCTTTTGTTTTTCCGTTTGTCGTCTAATATCGTGCTGTTTTTTGTAGTCTCCACTTGTGTATTGAGGTGAACCTTCTTGCTTCACAAACTAAAACAAATGTGAAACCTTAACATCTTCATTAACTAGTCCTCCTTTTGTCCTGATGGTGTAAACACATTTATATTCATACCATTCAGAGCACACTGGCTTTAATTAAACCTAATGTTGGTAATCTCTCCTTTAGCTGCACTCACCATACAAGTCAAGTGTATCAATGAATAACTTTAATTGGAGCACGGCTGCACAGCGGTTAGCACTCTTGCTTCACAGCATTCCTGATTGAATAAAACGAATAAAAGCAAACAATTAAAAGTTCTTGGTAAGACCTCTCCCAAGGCATTTCATGTTTTCTTGCAACAGACCTGGTGCATCTGTCAGAAAACCCCTGATCCAAAATGATATCTCGTGACCTTAAAGAATATACTGACTTATTTGAAGAGACAAGATGCAAGTTGGTGATTTTATACTCACTCCTGCCACCTCAGGTCTTACGTGTAACTGCAGGTTCTATATTTAGCTCGTGCATGACGGATTGTGCAGGATTTTAGAGGCAGTTGTGGTGAACAGGTCTGGGCTCGTTCTACACACTAGGACATGGCTGGAACATGTAGGGGGAGGAAAATACTTAGTTTTAACATTTTTAAACGGGACTTAAAGGGAACTCCCTTTAAGTCCCTTTAAAAGTGTTTTTGGACCGTTCTTTCCCATTTCATTTCAAAATGTGGAGGATTTCCGACTTCCTTTTCTACCACACTAAAACTTTAGCTCGTCATGCCTCCTCATTCAGACACACATTTCATAAAGGAATAAAATTGGCATTTCAAATCCTTGCATGGTGCGCGACACGGAGAGGATTTTCTCTGTACGCTAAAGTGACTGGATAACAGTGCACGGCCCGGCTGCTGTCAGAGAGAGACCCTTGATGTTCAATATTTGGATGGGCATGATTTGACAAAGCTGGCACCTCCTTAAATCGTGGCCCCGGCGCTTTGACTTGTGTTTCTCTCTTCAGCGGGATTTACAATAAATAGTCATAACCTCGCCTGTTCTTTTTGTTTGCCCTGTTACATGGACGAGGGCTGCACGGGCGACCGGCAAGTGTTATCTGAAAGGAGCATGAAAGCGCCGAATCCAACACCTAAACGCAACATTGCCCTCATGCAGAGAGACACGGTGTGGATCAGTATTCATGAAGGTGCCGTATAATGTGAACTCAACGCCTGATTAAAGCGGTGGTGAAGACCTGCTAACATTTCAAGCCTCATGCACAAGTTCATTTGCATTTTCTTCAATTTGGTGTTGTATTACCGTTGATAAAAACCTGGAACATGTAGGCATTAGGGCGGCACCATATATCGCAAAAAATATCGTATCGCAATATCCGTATCGCAAGAGGCCGCAATATATCGCAACATCACTAAAGTCTTCATCTGACTGAAAGCGATGAAAGCTTTTTGCAAACTCAGCCAAAAGCAACTGAACTTATAAATGTGTAAAAGTTCAGTTTTAGTTAAATATTTACTAACTTCCTTCAATTTTAGTCTTGTTTTGGTCCTGGTATAGTCTGTCTTTAAGTCTTCTTTTGATACAATTTGGTGGAAAAACTAGTTACTTACGATTTATGTTTAATTAGAATGGAAGATATCGTGTTGAAACGGTTTAGTGAAATATTGTAATAATATCGTTATTGCAATATTGCACAGCCACATTGCAAATCGTTACTTCAATATCGCTCATTTGTAAAACAACACATGTAATTGACACTAGCCTACTTATCTGACTAGTTTTACAACACTTTGCTGGGTTCTGGGCTAAATTACTCTATATATATATACGCTATATATACGGTGTATCTGATATTACGCAAGTAATGTTAGGGTTAGGCTGATTGGCTGTAACATTTGTCCTGGGCAAACAACTGTACATTGTTCCTGGACTCTTAATTGCTTGGTATTGCAGATCGACCCTATATATACAGCAGATTATATTTTGGTTGGCCTTAACCAAAGAGAAGGCAGATCAAATAATCCATAAAATAATCAAATAATCCATAAAACATCAGCATAATAATTTATTAAGTGAAAGCAAAGAGTGCAGATACTTTCAGCTGTCAAACGCACAGCTAAAAAGAACTGTTGAGGCCTGTCTCACATCCTCATGAAGACTGTTCCAGATTTTAGCTGTGTAAAACGCAGCCTCACCGTGTTTATTATCGACTCAGGGCGCCACTCTCCCCGAAGTCATCAGGGACCGAGAGCTCATATGGCTAATGACTTACACTTAATAATAATGCATTGGTTTTATATAGTGCTTTTCTGGACACTCAAAGACGCTTAACATTGCATTATTCATTCACTCCATACTTGGTCAGTCTGCCTTGGGGTAGACTGACGGAAGCGAGGCAAGCAGTCTGCGCCATCGGCCCCTCCGACCACCACCGACCACTGACTCACTCACTACATTTGCTCAGGCTTCCTGGTGTTTCCAAACGGTCTCCCATCCAAGCATCGACCAGGCCCTTCCCTGCTTGGCTTCCAAGGTCTGACGGGATCGGGCAGAGCAAAGGCGGTATATGTAAAGCACTTGTGTTGTGCTTTACAATGCTTTACCAGATCTGTTGTCACTGTAGCTTTTATTCATTCACCCATTGATGGTAAGCCAGTGTTGTAGCCACGGACCACACATCAGCAAGGGGGGTGAAGTGTCTTGCCCAAGGACACACCAACAGGTACAGTGAGAGACTGCACTCAAGGAAACCCGTCGAACACATGAAATCATACAAACTATAGAGAAAGACCCCTCAGCAGTTATTGGACTTACTTCATTGACATGTGTGGCCGCATTGAAATTAACATTGTTTTAAATGCCATTATGTTTCCCTTTAGAGTTACTAATTTCTGTCTGGATAAGTTTGTCGCCAAATGCAGTGCCCATAAGCAAATCAGTGTAAAACAGTCAAAAAGTCAAGCTATTCTCCAAGCTCCAAACTGTTAAAGAATTTTCAAACCAGGCTTTATTTCCCTGTGAAGTGAGACACCCAGAGGAGCTCAGAGGGTCAATGTCATCCAAATATCTGGGGTAATCTTTTATCTTGTACATTTCTGCAACAGATGTTGTGTTGGTCCAGACCTGTCTCCGCCACAAACACGGGGCTTCAAGGGGAAAGGAATCGGGAACCACTGATCTAGTTCATTTGCATTTCTTCAGTGGTGTGATCCAACCACACAGATGGAACAGCTCCATGGGAGAAATGAATCAAATTAAATGAAAATATATTTACAACAAGTCTCCAAACCACAATAGCATGTGCACATTTGTATTCAGTGGTTTCCCCCCTTTTAATATAATTTCTCTCTGGGGACGACGTGCAGTGCCTGATTTGTGTGTCACAGTCCCTCAGCATCTGACTAATTTGATTGATATGTGAGAATGTTGTTTACTGTTTGTTTTATGGCAGTTGAGAGACTTAATTCTGACATTTTCAGCAATAAATTTATAGTTTCCTCATTCTCTTTCATTATGACAGACTGATTTTTGTAGTCTTTATAACATCTGGCTTCAAAATCAAGATAAACTGTCAGGAAAATGGTACTAGTTATAATACAACAACAACCACTGCTACAGTTTAACATCTCATCATCTCATGCTTTATGCTTCAGAATATTTTCCAGCTAATCGTGGTCTAATGCTTTTGATACATATTTTCTTTCCTAAAGTTCTGTGTTGCGTAACAGTGGGTGAACCAGTGTGCATTAGCAGCTCTTCAAAAGATTAGATTTTGCAGAAGCCTCACCTGCAGTCATGCTGTCACACTATTAAGTGGTTTGGACTCAAACAAAGGCTCCTGCTTTGATTTTAAAACAAAACCCTCTCCTTAGATGTGGGCATTTTACTCCATATTTTCTAACAAATCAAAGCTCCTGTGTGTAAAATGATACAGACAGAGGTGCCATTTGTTCTGTAGCATTAAAGTCCTCAGGAAAACGGCACAAGCCATTTTTTCCCAGCTAAAAACAAAATACTTCCTTTGCTCTTTTGCAGCACGACATTGAAAACAGGTTCTTCTAGCCTTAAGGCCATGTATCAGCAAACCATTCTCAGCTAATAAAACACACTTCCGTTTCAAAGGACATTGTTCTTTTTATTGAATAGGCAGTAGTTGGCCACAATGGTAGCATCCTTTTATAATTACAATAAGTTATAACCCCCTTTGTTTGGTGAACCTCTGCTTTTCTTTACCTCTGAATACAATATACTTCTCTGAAACAAGAAAAACCTGGTTACTCATTGTTCACTTTTAATACTCCTGTCACAATATACACCACAATATACACAGCCATAGGGTCATAATGACTGTCTCTGCTCGGGTTAGTTACTAGAATTAGCATTAGAAAAAATAAAGTTAAATGGTCTCAACTCATATAGCACTTTTCCATCTACTCTAGGCACTCAAAGCGCTTTACACTAAGGAACCAGTCACCCATTCACACTCTCATTCATACACCAATGTACGCAATAGTTGCCCAAGGACACAACACTGTGCAGGAATCGAACCCCCGACCTTCTGATCATGAGACGACCCACCGTCGCAGAAAATATATATTATTTTCCCCTTTGCTTTTCCCTGTCCATGGGATGGATGAATGGAAAATGAAGATAATTGCCATAATATATTTATTTACTTCTTTTCTTTTGAGAATAAGATTCCACAAATGGTTCCCATAATAAGAAAATCCAATTCAACTTCAACAGCAAACAGTGCTCAAAATAAAAATCCAGAGAAACAAATTAAAAACAATATACGGTACATACAGTATAGGCTACTTAGACGTCACTGTCTTCCTTCATCCTCTTGTGCACCATTCTCTACCGCAGCAGCAGAACCAAGAGCCTCTAACCCTGTCTTTCTCCACATCTCACTGTAGCCTATTCTTTGTCTACGGCTGTCTCGAAGTTGCCCAAAACACTTTTTAATTTCCTGTTAACTCCTTCTTTTCTGGAGGAGACACTTGTTTTATTAAGTGCAGCTCGGCATGTCACTTACGGACAGATATAAAAGGCAAAAACCCACAGTGAAATTCGTCTCCCTGGCTCAGCAGCGGTTAAGTGGGTCCTGTCACACATATTAAAAACACATCTGCGGTAGAGTGTGACACATCAAAGGGGGAAGTGGAAGGCTCTTCTGTTAATGGAGTGAACAGTGGGAGAGGGACTGAGGGTTGTCGAGGGGCGCATAATGGCCCTGACAATCAAGTCGCTGAGTGGCTGAACCGCTGCTCCCTCCAGGGGGCGACACAGAGAGAGAGCGAGAGAAGCGGCCACTGACTACAGCTGTGACAGTGTTAGTGATGACCGGAGATAAGGATCAGACTGATGAGAGGAAGAGGGAGGAAGTTTAAAGTGCTCTGTTTTTCCCTCTTGGTGCTGATAGATTGATGAGCACGGAACGACTGCCCTGCTGACGTCACGCACAGAATTAAGTGTATAAAAAATAATTGTGAAGAATGGATTTCCAGACGAATTTGGCAGACCTTTAGCTTACTTTTTGCCATTTGTACTGAATCAATTGATATTCAACAATAATTCAACTAATGAAGAATCACGTGAAACATGTGATAATGCAGGCTATAGTTCTGCGGTGACATTATCCTATATTTGACCATTTGGAGATCATCATACAGTAACATAATTCTTTAAATATTGAGTTTCAGTTACAGCAAATATATGGGAAAAACAAGTGATGATGCCATTTGCAGTCCATATTATGAAGAAGATTCACCATTCAGAAACACTTTATTTTATACTACCTTGATACATTGTACCTAATAAAATGTTGTACAATGTGCTTGTCTGCTTTGTAACAATCTGAAATAACTTGTGTCTATGTAGTACATACACAATGGAATAATGTGTATTAGTAGCCTACTTTGCAGGTACATAATGTAATAAGACATATGACCTTAAGGGTTAGGCCTTAAGGTTTGGGTTAGAGTTAGAGTTAGGGATTCATGTTAATACATTATGTACCTGCAAAGTACTAATACACATTATTCCATCGTGTAACCCTTGGGTACAAGTTATTGCACATTGTTACAAAGCCCATTACAAAGTACTAAATTTGGCAGGTACAATGTATCAAGGGTAGTGAAAAATAAAGTGTTACCATACTATGTTTTCTGATCTTTATATAGGTTAAGGTTATGGTTAGGGTACCATAAAAAAGATATGTGCATGCCCTGTTTCCACATTATTACCATGTTATTACATATTTGGGTAAAGTGTTACCTATATGGTACAAATAGGATGTGCTAATGTGTGGATTTCTATTTTCATTAAGGTTAAGGCATACTTTATTGTCCCCATAGGGAAATTTGTCCTCTGCATGTGACCCATCCCTCGAGGCCACCTGTAAGGAGCAGTGCTGCGTGCGGAGATGTGGAGCCAGTCTAATGGTCGGTATCACCTGGCTGGAGGATTCACCTATTGTGCATGTTTTACGCAGACACAGGGAGAACATACAAACTTCACAGTTCAGGTGGGAATCGAACCCTGGACTTTCTTGTTGTGAATCACGAGCCCTAACCTATCACCACCCGTTTATGGTTTAACATGAGTAAAGAGATTCAAGTATTGTTAGGTGCTTAATATTTAAGACTACATCTGCATATTTACCTGCCTTACAACACAATATCATACTAGAAGTTGATGCTACTCTTAAGAAGTGGCTATACGAGAGTCGAGACCCAAGGATACTTTATAATCTCATCATCACTTGTTCTTAGATGTAGATGGTCCTGGAACAATGTACCAAGAAAACAAAGAGAAATCAGATTGCCCTCCCCCTGACACTGAGTTAATGCTCCTATACCGAAACAGATAAGGATCAGACTGACGAAAGAGGGAGGACGTAAAAAAAAAAATGCTCTCCTGGTTTTCCTGCTTGACGTTGATAGATTGATTGAGCTTGCAGCAGCGGTCCTCCGGATTGGCTTCAGCGAGATTGATAAATAAAAGATCTTTTTTTTTTTCATGCTTGTCTCCTCTCCCAGGGTGATGCTCCGAAAGTGCAACATCCCTCTGAACAATTTGAAAAAAAGAACGGCCAACATAGGAAAGCTCGTTGGTCTAAAACAATAGCTGTAGTTGTTTCACAGTGTTGCTTCACATCGTCTAAACTCTGCCAAAAACATGCAATAGCAAGACACCACTCGGAGTCGATTGTTTGAAGCGAATTTAGATCTTTATTTTTACACCCGACAGCCACGTCATCTTTGCCTGGATATTCCTGTTGCCGGGTTGGATAAATGACAAGGCTTACTTACCTACTTTAGAAGTGCATCTGATTTAAATCCTATTGCTCAAATTTCTGCACACCGAGGCAGATGAAGTAGGCTGGTACCGTTTTGCGTAATGTAATGAAACTTCTCGCTTGCCTAAAGCCATTTTGAGAGCTCGCCCTCCTCTGGGGACTGACCCAAAATCACACCTGTCACTGAGCATGCATCCCATCGTTTCTGTCACTACAGGAAGCGCAGGTGAACTCCCTTTGGCGAGGTTTCACACTTTATATTTTGCTCTTGATCCTTTCTTAAGCAAAAGTACATTATCAATAGCCTAGTCGTCGTCGTTTTAGTTTCCAGGGCCAACTGTTAAATGTGACACCTTTAAACATCCAGATCAGATCGTGCATCCCATTTATCACAACACGACTTAAAGAGTGTGTCACCCCCTGAAGCAGAAAAATGTCAACATCCAGTGTAACTTTGCGCCGCGCATTCATATTGACTGAATTCCCTCAAGCTACAGAATACATTTGCCTATAATAAAAGAAATGTGTTGTTCTGTTTACTATTTTTATGCCGAAAACAAAGACATGACGTGAACCGCTTTCAGGAAAAAAATAAACGAAAACGGCAACGAAATTCAGCAACCCTCCGAGTCAGAGGACTTTGCAGCATAACAAAGCAACAAGAAATCAGTAATGACAAATAACCGCTCGGATGTCATAAACAAATTTGAACGCTCCTATGATTTCCAAAAAGGCTATGGCAATTTTCTCCTCTATAGCCTATTGTGGGTAATCATAGATGCACTTAACGCAAAGAAGAGCTGAAGTCATCACCCACTGTAGGAATCTTTTGTGCTTGTTCAGACTTACATTAGCCATTAGTGTGTGTTTGCCCTTTGCGGGTCCGTGGAGCGCATGCCTATTAGTCCTGCACTAAGATAACCTTTTTCTATACTGTCCATGATTATTAGTTTGCTTTGGCTGTAGGACTTAATGAGCGGGGTCAGCTCAAAACAAAACAATCGTTCCTGGTGACCTTGACTGACAAAACGAAAGAGTGAACAGTAGTTGGTGAGCTGCACTTCTGCCGCACAATCCAACGATTGAGTATTACTTCCCGAAAGGAAATATTATCTTGGCAAAAAATACAGTAAGAGAGGGGAAAAGCGAAGAGTGTCACTGGATGCTGACAGTTCCATCCCAGACCGATCTGACAGAGAGGCATTTGTCAGAGAGGCTGCGCTGTGAACTATAGGGGCTATCTACTGCACAGATACAGAGCCTGCCGCTGTCTCCTCTGTCAGTGTGAAATGTAGTTTGGCGAGATGATTGGAGCTTAGGGTTTCCATGATCCTGAAATAATAACTCGACTTCGCTTACTCTGAGAAGTGATGAGAGAAGATCAATGTGTCATATGAAAGAGGTTAGAGGAGAGACAGGGGATGGAGATGGAGAGATGAAGCCAAAGTCATTTCAACTGACAGACTCTCTCACAATTCAAGGACTAAAATATTTTCACAATGTAAAGATACACCAAAAAAGGTCACACAATCTATTATTTTGCTGGACGGCCTTTAGCTTTGATTACAGCACACAATCGCTGTGGTTTTGTTTCGCTTGTGCAATGTCAATCTAGCCCATGTCAATCCATTCAGTTGCACCAGGACCTTGTGTTAATGATGGAAGAGTGTGACCACTGTGCAAAGCTCTCTCCAGCACATCCCAAAGGACTCTGTGGTGACCAGTTCATGTTTGAAAATGGTCCTTGAGCCTGATGACTCCAGCCATTGTCATCTTGGAATCTGCCCGAGCCATCAGGGAAGAAGAAATCAGTTTATGTATAACCTGGTAATTCAGGATGTTCAGCTGATCTCATTCTTTTGGGCACAAAGTGTTGCTGAACCTACAGGCCTGACCAACTACAGCAACCCCAGTTAACAGCTAGTTCTATCCAGGTGGCTACTACCACGGCCTTAGTCACATAAGATAAAATAAATTAGTTTTAGAGTGAGTTGTACCTCACCAAGTAATTTAAACTTTATAATGGACTGAAACAAAAGGGGGAAGAAATGCACAGTTTGTTTGTAAAGAGTTCTGCAAAATCTACATAAAAGCTGTCCACTAAAAACATGAGCAATAGGATTCCATCTGGGCCAGACTTCCCCGATGAAGAGAGAATCTGGATCTCAATGGGACATAGCAGTTAAATAACAAGAATAAATAAAGAGAGAAGGAAATATCTGTGGTGTATTTTCAACTTCAGTATGTTGCCAAAGAAACATGCTTATTCATAAAGTCTATTTGTGATCTGATTATGGAGATGCAATGAGCTGCTTATGCATGAAGGAAATTCATGACACTTATTATGAAGCTCTACTTACAGCATAGTCGGGAATAAACTGTGAAAATAGATTTGAAATTTAAATTTCAAGGCTGTTATCTTATTATATTTGAAGCAACAACTAAAAAAGGTCTTCCTTCCTAAAGCAATCACAGCTTTTGGTGGTGGAGTTTAGCAGCAGGAAGCCATTTGGGCCAATTCACTCACTGATTTGCTTATTCAAAAACACTGGCAACGCGACATGTCAAAAACTCTTTTGGTTTTACTGTCAGCTAACCTCTTAACCCCCACCTGAACCCAGCATATTTTCTCTAGTTTGGCTTTACCCAAATCAAAAAGCTTCTAGAAAAAAAAAATCAAAAAAGCAACAAAAATGAGCCGAGAAAGGATGAAAACACAACAAAAGAGCGACAAAAATGTGACGTCATAGTGACAAAAAAAAAAACAGGAAAAAAGTGACAAAAACGCCACCAAAGAGCAACAAAAAAGCAGGGGAAAAAAAATGTCAAAAAAGGTTGCAACAGCACGGCAATAATGCGAGGAAAATGATCCTTTCAGATCAGTTTTGTAGGTCTAAGCTTTCAAATGAGGCGTTACACTATAGGCTTTTAGATTTGGGCTGAACTGGAGAAAATGCACTTGGTTAAGGCAGAGGATACAATGGACTAAATCTCCAAGCTGTAAGTGTTTGAGGTGGCGGTGGCTCAGGGGGCATAAAGGTTGGTGGTGGTTTAAGTTGTCTCCCACAGTTTGTATATTGTAATGCTCTTGTGTCCTTGGACAAGACACTTCACTTCCCTTGCCTCCAGTGCCTGCATTCACTGATGTATGGATGTATGAATGTACTCTTGCGAGAGAGTGTGTCTCCTTGATATAAAACGCTTTGAATGTCCAAGGAGGAAGAAAAGTAAAGAGTGTGAAACAGAAGTGCTCCAAATCTGCCTGCTCGTACTCACTGCTTTTCCCACAACTTGACAGTATTTCTAATGAATACTAAAATACCAAATTGTGGATTCTATTGTGTGTAGACTTGGGTGCATTTGACCCATCCTTCAACAAGTGCCTCAGGGAACACAGACACAGGGAGAACTTGCATTAGGTTTGAGTCCTGGCTCAGAAAATTAGCTGAATGTCTCTCCCTTCACCCCCTTTGACCTTGTACTAACCTGTCTCATAAAGCCAATGGGCCAAGGAAACATAAACATAATACACTGCGTTCCAAATTGTTATGCAAATGATATTTCTAAGATTTTCTAAATTATCAACTCAAATGACAGTCAGCATAATTAAATGAATATGATAAACAACTCGAAATCAAAAGCTATTTCAATCAAAAACATCTTAACAGTTCAAGTTACATTTGGGCCATTCTTAAATCCATTAAACTTGTGACTTTTTGGAGATTTTATGCTTGGATTTCTTTGCAAGATGTCAGAATGGCCTCCCAGAGCTGCTGTTTGGATGTGAACTGCCTCCCACCCTCAGAGATGTTTTGCTTGTTCTCAATAGGGTTGAGGTGAGGGTAGGATGGGGTTTGAGTCAGCCTTGTTGGGCCACTGTGGCCGTTCACCAACCATCCACTCCATCTATCTGACCATCCAGGGTTACACAGCACTCATTAGTGCGACAGGACTGTTTGAAAATGAGTCAGCATTCAGTTAACAGTTTAGGGGAGGCCGGATAGACGGTTTATGCACAACTGCAAGCCTCAGGAGGGTACACCTCGATGTTCGGGAGACTCCAGAGGCACCAGCAGCTTCAAATACCTGTTTGTAGCTTTATAGCAGCTGTTCTCTTAATCTGATGTATTTATCTGGCAGAAACCGTCCTCATAGTGCCTTTATCTGCACAAACCCGTGTGTGCTCGGAATCAGCCACAAATCCCTTTACAGTACGATGATTACGCTTGATCTGTTGTGAAGGAGGTTTTCATACCTATTCCCACTGCAGTAAGTATTTAGTAGAAACTGTACTAATTCTTATAGTAATACATGTTCTCAAGGGATGGTATAGTAGTTTAATATTCACCTTGGACATACATTGTGCTTAACAGAAGAGAAAATATCAAGCTTACTGAGTAATACATAACTGCTATACTGGTACGATGACCTCACCTTCAGCCGCCTGGCTTGGATCCCTCTCTGCTGTCACAAAGAAGAGAAACAACATGAAAACCACCTAAACACATCACCGTACACATCCATTGTATCAGAAGTGTGTGGCTGGTGGAGAGTGGGTGATTATAAGCCCCCATTGTCTATTCTGCCTCATCAAGCAGCTGTCTAAACAGAGCCGCATTTGCTCAGGTATCCGTCTCTGGCTCCAGGAATCGCTGTGTGTCTGACTTATTCCAAATGTTGTTTTTGCATCAGTGGGCGTTTTTTTTGGGCACCCGACCCAGTTTGGCGCCTTTGTGTTTCTAATATTTATCTCAGAAGATAGAGGAAAAAATACCACGCTCAGAGACTGACAGGCGAAGTGTGAAGAGTGAATGGATGGATCGAGCAAATGGCGTTATTGTGGAGGGCTGTTTGGAGGATATGAGGCGGCATCATAACTGAGCAGATTGAGTCAGTTCATCTGCAGCCAAATAATGTAGGAGATTCCCTTCAATCACATCCACGGCAGGCTATGCACAAGCATCTTCTTTTCTAATT
Organism: Gobius niger; assembly: GCF_951799975.1. Taxonomy (NCBI): domain Eukaryota; kingdom Metazoa; phylum Chordata; class Actinopteri; order Gobiiformes; family Gobiidae; genus Gobius; species Gobius niger. The sequence continues at coordinate 23,793,444 of NC_136858.1, forward strand.
ATAAAATTACAGTTTAAAATCCAACATGAACATAAATACAGCAGAGAAAAACATCAACAGAATGAAAGAAAGAAAGCTACACAATTATTTTGGCCATACACTGCGCAATAAAAAAATAAAAAAAAGTAATCCTGAATGACCAGGTTAATATATGGATTTCTTCTTCCCTGATGGCACGGGCATATTCCAAGATGACAATGCCAGGATTCATCAGACTCACATTGTGAAAGAGTGGTTCAGGAAGCATGAGACATAATTGATTGGCCACCGCAGAGTCCAGATCTTAACACCATTGAGATGTGCTGGAGAAGGCTGTGTGCAGTGGTCACACTCTCCCATCATCAATACAAGACGGTGGTGAGAAATGAATCCAACGCTGGATTATTTTCACTGAAACAATGCCACAGTAAATGCGTGCTGTAATCAAAGCTAAAGGTGGTCCAATGAAATATTAAAGCATGGCACCTTGTGTGACCATGTGTTTTTATTTTTGGTCAGGCAGTGACCAATGCATTGTGCATTATGCTCTGAAAACCACTAAACTATCTGAGTCCATTTGTGATGATCATGTTTAGACCTCCATAAACATGTTCTGAAATGCATGTGATTCTTGTCTTCGTTTAGAAATTCATGTTTCAGTCTTCTCCCAAGATTAAAGGTTAGGTGTGGTCAGCTACAGTCTCAGCTTTGGTGCAAAGTGCTGGTCTGGAGTCCAAATGCTTTTAACTACCAGATTCTACACATTATTCTAACATTACGACCTCATCAACTAACATTCTATAGCGAAAAAGAGCTGCATTAAGGTTCTAAGCCGAAATAAAGGTGTGGTTGCACAGTTAACACCTCTGCTTAATGTATTTAGTTGAATGTTTCACTGCACAGACCACCAGTCTGTGGCCCTCCAAGCCGTTTACACTTCAATATGCAGCCTACATTAAAAATCTAGGCTAATGGTCTACCTGTAGGATTAACCTTTTGTGCAAATGAATCTTAACTTTAAAACATAGATGGCAAAGAATGACATTGCTTATTGGAAAGGTTTTTATTTTTTACATGTTTAACCATCATCTGCCTTTTGTAACTTTAACATCACATGACAAGTACAAAAACACACGACGTCTTCCTTCAGATGTCTGGTATAAGCTCACCGTAATGTGTGCAGCACTTTTTATCACATCTATAGCACCTCGTGTCTGACATGAGGCCCGAGCGGAGCCTGGCTGCCGCTGCTCTGACAGACTGCGCTCATGAAAAAAACGGTGACATTTGGCCGTAGCACCAGCAGTGGGCCCGACTCGCCTAATGAACTAACATGTTGGAGCTGGCAGCATTAAGCGCACCATTTATTAGTGAGTGGGGAACATCTCCCAGGGTGCTCTTGGGCAAGAGATGACAACTGCTCTACACAGGGGCGAAACACAGGAAGCCTTTTCCCACAGTCTGCAGTGCTTCTATAACGCTAAGTGCCATTTACTTGAAATAATAGACATTATCCTAAGGCAGGAGGAAAAAAGTGGCAGGATGGGAAAGGAAATTTGTGAGTCAAAGTTTTTTTTTTTCTTGTCTAAATCATTGACATTGAAGGGTAAATCGCTGAAGCAGATTGTAGCTGAAAATTGTTGTGGAGGGGGGGAAAAAATGGCGCAGCTTATCCTGACATTTATTGTGCACTGTTGGGTTGAGTGGTTCGTCTGTCATCGTCAAACCTGAAAGACAGAGGAGGAGAGAGGCAGACATTTCAGACAAGCATGTCAAAAGGCAGTCAACATGCCATCTGCGAGCACTCATACATGTGCCATTGATTCAGCCGATGTATGAGAAATGGCACTTATTGTCCTTGCTCGACCGCAGTTTGTCTATATAAGTATATAAGTGCAAAGCCTTTGAGCCGCCCGAGCCTGAAGCCTGACATTTTGGCCACATCAAGCGCACTGCAGTAATTCCCCTCAATCCACTCACTGTCTGTTTATGAAGCCTCGAGTCACTGCCTGTCAACACAGGCCCCACGTCCGCTCTGATGTTCTGAGCAGCAGCAAGTCAGATGTCCTTGAGATGGAGCCTCTGGTCCAGCCTCACTGTTGTCAATGACCATACTACATGTATTTTTCACTGTATTTGTTTTCCTCATTTAAAGGTGTTCATTGTGGGATTGGATTTCATTTTTTATGGACTTTTTCCCAATTAAATATAAAGGCATTGGGGCTTTGTGAATGTAGCATTTGCTCAAGAACTACAAAATCCTTGCTGCTGTCATGTCAGGTTCATTTAGAATTTCTGGTATGTTCTGACTGAGCTACATTGAGCCAGATGGCCTTGAGTGGTCTCACTTGCACCTTTATTTTGATCTTACAAAGCTTTATTGACAGAATAAAGAGATGATACATGAGAGAAGACATTCTTATAGACTAAGCTCCTGCACCGTTTCCAGATTTTTTCATCGCAAAGTTCCCCTTACATCTTTAACACGTCATGTAATCATGTAATAATGTAAGCTTTTATCTCATGATGTAGGCTATTATCTAAAAAGCTGCTTAAGACCTGCTTTCCATTTCCCAAGATTTAACTTCATGTTGATGCTTATGATTTACACGCGCTCCACAAGTCTTTTCAGTGAGACACGGCGAACACTGTTATCCAGGAGCGCTTGAACTTTTGACCGGTGTTTTGTGTCCAGCAGAAACCGCTGCACAAGGTTATGCCTTGTACAAGTAAAGTTCTATCAAACTGGATATGATTTTCTTTTGTCCGGCTCAAAAGAGTCAATCTGTCAAGAAAAAGACCAATTCTTGCTGCAGAACTGGAAACGTGATGGAAACAAATCACACTGGTGTAAACTATCAGATTTATTTAATAGTTATGTCCGATGTGCAGAGGATGGATAGTAGACATGACAGATTTGATGTGAGAAAAGAGTAAGTCTCTACTACAGTGATATACTATGTGCTTTTTGAGATTCACTCCTGAATTCAGATTCATTGTTATAGTATTTATGAAACAAATGCACTTCTCATGATGATTCGAGCAGTACTGCCACCAGCAAGGATTTTATTATGTATTCTGTTCTCATGTAAGATTTCTCCAAAGATGCAAACTTGATCCACCGAATAAACAAAAGATTAGACTTTGTATAAGCGAGACATGGTAAACATGTTCTTTTGCAGCTCAGTTTATGGAGTGTGCACCTTGAAGCATCAACTGCTACATATCCGTTTACCATCTGTAAACACGCTCACGTACGTCCTGGTGTTTTGAGCCAGACGTCCTTGTGATAGAACCGATCCAACCTCCACCTTTTCAAATGAGCTGTTATGGTGTTGTTAAGGACAAATTATTGGACAGAATTAGCCACAAAAGCTGCTGTGTGAGTGTGTTTGCCCAATCTCATCCTTAACGACTCTTTTAAAACAGGCTAGTCCAGATGGTATCGTAATATGACTGCACGATGTGTATTTCTCACTTTCTCCCTATGCATCGCCTCTCATACATATTTATGCATGACACCCTTACAGTAGTAGGGGGAAGGCTCATCGCTCACAAGCAGTCCCATGTTATGCAAATTCTATTTTTTCCCACATGATGTTGGTAAAAATGCAGGATGGAGTATTCCTGAATGCAGTAGTAGAGAAAAATATATCTGAAATACTAACATTGGTGTATGTGGCATATTGTTTTATCACCCGCCTTAACAGAGTGCATTTTCTCCAGTTTGGCTTTACCCAAATCTAAAAGCTTCTCAATCAATAAATCAATCAAACTTTATTTATAAAGCACTTTTCATACCGAAAGGTATCACAAAGTGCTTTACAGATTACAACATTTAAAACAACGCGCCTGGGACAACCTCCCATATATATACATTATTTATATTAGGATTAAATAAATAGATTAGTCAGTTAAAGGCTAAGCTAAAAAGGTGGGTCTTGAGCCTGCTCTTAAAAACCTGAACGTTCTCTGCAGCCCTGAGCTTCTCCGGCAGGTCGTTCCAGAGGCGAGGGCCGTAATATTGGAAAGACGCCTCACCATGAGTCTTTTTGTTGACTTTAGAAATAACTAGGAGACCCCTGCCGGAGGAGCGAAGGGGCCGTGAAGGTTTGTAAGGTAAAATTTAAAATCGATCCTGAAACACACGGGGCCAATGCAGCGATTCTAAAACCAGTGTAATGTGGTCCCGCCTCCTGGTCTTCGTCAGGACACGAGCTGCTGAATTTTGTAAAAGGTGTAGACCTGAGATACTCTTTTTGGGAAGACCAGAAAGCAGGGCATTACAGTAGTCGATACGACTGGTGATAAAAGCATGCATGAGCGTCTCCGTGTTGGCCCGAGAGAGAATGGGGCGGACTCTAGCTATGTTCTTTAGATGGTAAAAACCTATCTTTGTGATATTCTTAATGTGTGGAATAAACGCCAGCTCAGAGTCAAAGATCACACCCAGGTTCTTCACCTGTGAGGAAGGATTAATACAGTGACTGTAGTTTGGGTAAAAGTTTCTCTCTCAGGGCCGATGATTAACATTTCAGTTTTGTCATGGTTAAGCTAGAGAGAGTTTTCTGCCATCCAGAATTTGATATCTAAAATGCAGTTAAAAAGTGCATCTATTGGCCTGGTGTCATCTGGAAACATGGAGATGTATAACTGTGTATCATCAGCATAACTGTGAAAATTGACCCCGTGTCTCCTGACGACATCACCAAGAGGGAGCATATACAGGTTAAAAAGCACTGGGCCTAAAATTGAACCCTGGGGCACACCACATGTAATTCCATGCACCTTAGAGGAGCGAGTATCTACACTCACCATGAACGTCCTGTCTGTGAGGTAGGAAGTAAACCATTTGGACTGGAGCTTACAGCCTATAGGCCAGTGTAACGCCTCAGTTGAAAGCTAAGTGTTCTGTATGCCATTGCGTTATGTTGTCACTTTTTTCATGCTCTTTTTCATCGCATTTTTGTCACTTTTTAGTTGCTCTTTTGTTGCTTTTCTATTGCTTTTTTTATTTTCTCATTTTTGACACTGCTTTGTTGAGTTTTTGCCACTTTTTAATGCGTTTTTGCCACATCTTTTGTGGAATTTTTGATGAATAAAAAAAAAAATGTGTTGAATTTTTGCCACTCTTTTGTCACTTGCTCTTTTGTGGCTTTTTGTCAAATTTTGACACTTTTTGTTGTGTTTTCTTCTCGTTTTGTTGCTATTTTGACACTTCTTTTCAAGAAGCTTTTAGGGTAATGCCAAACTGGATTCAGGTGGGGGTTTAAGAGGTTAATTCAGAAGTGATCTGATTTTTGCTAGACTTTTCACAGAATAATATCAATGAAGAATAAGTAATTGATTTTAAACCTCACAGAACAAGAGGGAAGGGGATCTTATTTGTATAGCGCTTTTCATATGACACAAGTCACACCCAAAGCGCTTCACACATGAAAGTGAGGAGGGTTCATTCACTCCATGCTGAAGGTGGTAAGCTACATTTGTAGTCACAGTTTCCCCTGGGGTAGACTGACAGAAGCGAGGCTGCTCACATCTGCGCCAACGGTCCATCCAACCACCACCAACCACCCACACATAGGCATTAGGTGAAGCGTCTTGCCCAAGGACACAATGACCTTCTGCACCTGCAGGAGCCGGGATTCGAACCCCCGACCTTCCGATCATGAGACAACATGCTCTACCATCTGCACCACTGTCACCCAACTTGACAGTGACACATTTAACATATTTAAACCGCCAATCGCCAATCCATAACATCTCCATAAGACTGACCTCATAAAAGACATTTTGGCTATTTTTCCTGAATAATAATAATTAAAAAAAACATAATTTGCCACATTGAAAATGCCCTAGCAGCATCCTGGAGGCAGGGCTTGATGTCAGTACTACACCAGTTCACCATTTATGCTGTCGGCTATTTCAATTGATCTTTTGTAAATATGCATTTTGCGCAATCCTGAATATCATTTGGCAACAAACTTGGCAGGAAGGTGGGGGATGTGGCCTACTTTGTGGTTTTAAGCTGTTACTCTACTGGCTCAAAGATAAATGAGCTGAAGAAGGCAACAAAGCAGAAACCTTATCTAATATACAAATATTTCTGACATCCGCGGCAGCAATATGAGTGTGTAATTCTGTTGTCAGTGGCACCGGTGTCTCAATCTGGAGCCCTGGCACCACAAAATAAAAATGTTGCACAATATGGATTTAATGATGAAAGATGATACACTAAACAGGTTGTCGTCGTAATTGAAACTCTCAGTTAACTCCACGTTGTTAATTAAAGGCCAGATAAAACAAAAAATAAACTTTCCACAGTGGAGATTTGTAGTTTGGCATTGCCTACCTTATTGCTTCTATGCAATCAGATTGTGCCGTCTCTCCATTCATGCCTCCACTGACTGAAAAAAAGAGCATTTGATCAGATATGTTTCAATGCCAACACATGATTTGATACACAAAACGGAAAAGGTGAAAAGACTTCAGAAAAAACAGTAGAGCAACATATGGCATTTATTCTCAAGGTTTCCCGCAGTTCATCAAAATCAAGCCAGATATCATTATTGCTCAAATCGCATTTGGCTATGAATATGCTACATAATCAAACAGAACGGCTTTCTATAGATGCTAAATAAATCTAGCTAATTTGTGAAATCCTTTTTGGTAATCTGAATGCCGGAGGAGGGATAGCATTGGCATTCCCTTTCAAAAATGCCTCAACACCCGCAGCGGCTCAGGGAGTTGAGCTCTTGGCGAGGTTGAGGCTTGCTGGATATGAAAATGGATCTGAGAGTGCTTTTGGCAAGGACTGCTCAACATCATTGGCAGCCAATCTACAGCAGCCCTCACTCCGGACCATAGAGCAAATAAACAGCCAAACATAACAAGAAAATACTTTACAGAGGGCAACTGTATTCACCCGGGGGGCATCTTTCACTACAGTAGTCGGCTATTGAGCTGACAGGTATAGGCTATTCAATATAATGTTCAATTGACTTACCGATAAAGCTAGAAATTATGGATACATGTTCTGTGCATATTGTTTACAAGAAACTACACAACGACACAGTGAGACTCACCTGACAAATTCTCATCAGATCCTCAAATCCAAAGTGTGAGACGGCCGGCCGCACCTTGCCTGGAAAAAGAAATTGTCCCGTGATTAGGTTTTTGCATTGAGACTTGAGACAGTATGAGGTCTGTGGCTCTAACTCTAAGCACGGGGTGATCGGCAGTTATATTTCAGCCGCTACAATAACTGACTTCTGACTGAGAGTTTCCACATGTATAATTAAGAGTCGAGCACTTTACTTTTCGAGCAAAGGGCTGTCACGATCCTCTGACGAACTACTTCAAAATCCAGTATTGTTTGAATGCGAGCCCTTTTCCCTCTTTGGTCTCCGCTATTTTAATTGCACGTCTCTGCTTTATTGTGTTTTAATAAGCTGTCAGGAGCCGCCGACTGTACCACTGTAGTGTATGTAAATGAGCGTTAACCAAGAATTCAGGGGAAAGTGCGGCCAGATGGAAACTGCTTTTTTAATTCTTCATGAAGGCGGAACAAAAAGAACCATGAGGATCTTTGCCTCCTGATGCTGGATTCTATAGGAGCCAATGCTTCTTTCTGTTCAGCGGGCGATAGGGCATGCTGCTGCTCTGTAGCATTATTCATTATCTAATGCTGGGTTTAAGATATGTGCCATTTTCTATATTTCGGCATGCTAGTTTTGTATTATTTCACAGCTCTTTGTGTTTTTTGCAGCTTCAAACATCAGTAGCACATCTAACGAAAACACGCTCTTAGATTAATTTCTCTTCACATTACACTGTATAATTAGCATATTTCCAGTCTAGCACCGTTACCACATAACCACAATTAGTGCGAAGTATTAACTGATGAGTAATAATCGTCCGCGTGGTTAATCAGATTGAGCGGTGATGTGGTGTGCCTTACCCATCTGCTGAGGAGGGCCTTTCCAAAGAGCAGGTTACTCTGAGGTGATCGTCTGTGGCTGTAAAGCACAGCACAAGTATAAGGAGAAACCCAGAGAGACTGCTTGTGTTTCATTAGTCAGAAATGCTGCACATGTCAACACTGTATAAAAAAGTAAACCAATCAAGATTTTAAAAGGTTTATTTAGTAAAGTTTATTCATCGCTTTAGAAAAGTTTAATACATCTATTTTAACTTAAATGTTATGATACTTTTAGTTCTTGAAAATGAGTGTCTCAAAGTTTGGATTTTAAATGGCGCAGGTTTACTTTTTCAAGTGGATGTTAGCATTGGTTTATTGCATGTTATGTTACCTGGTTAGTGTTTAGTCTTCCCTTCAGTCCACAGATCTGTGGCCTTCCCAGAACTAACAAAAGAGAGATCGCTAAATGGACTGGCGCTTTTGACTTTAGGTGCATTACAGCAAACAGAGCAGAGTTAAGGCATTATGATAGTGTATGGTACAGTATATGAGGACTTCTTACCTCTTTTAAGTGCATCTGATTATTGCTGTCAGCCTTCACGGGGGAGTTTAGAGTGAAACTGATTTATTGAGAAGAGAAACTTTAAACACTTGATTATGCGGTTTATCTTAGAGGCCTGTTTAATGTGGATGATTGTAAAGTGGCTAATTTAGTTGGAGTCTTACACAGCAGTTTATGTTGTTTTTATTAAATGCTTTATGTACAAATACAGTTTACACACAGAACAAAGCACGCGATAGAAATGACACACTGTACAGGCTAACTGCGCTTCAACCAACTAACATCTTTGTCACAATGGCAATCGCACACTTGAGCAAACAGATCTTTAATACAAGGTTTAAATTGGTCTTTAGTCACTCATTATTTAAACATGTTTCATTTTAGATAGAGGGAACAATTTAACGTAAGATTATTTATTGTTCACTGTTACATTTACTATTTTAGGAATATGTCGTTTTGACCCCGCCCCCCCAGCATTAAGTTATGGTTTCCATGTGCTGCCGTCACCAATGAACATATTTCTTCTATGGGTTGCAAAGTGGTCGAGAGAAAAAGCAAGACAAAAAACATTTCAATTTCACTCCCATCATTCCGTAGATTATAGTAAACGTTTTATTGTACTGAGTATTTGCTGGCGACACAAGGAAACCATGGTGCAGTCCAATTATGAAAGTTTAGATTGGGTCGGGTAAAAGCAGCATTATATTACATAATTAGAGATTGTGCTTAGTATCCTTTAGCTACCAAATGAGTTTACTGCGGAAACGTTTATTTAGTGTGCTTTCAATATTATTACTCAGTAATTACTTTCTCAAAAAAAAAAAAGTATTCTCACAAATTTTAGGACATAGGAAAAACATATCTGGGACAGAGGTCAGATGCAAGCACCTTCAGTATCGACCGTAGGGATGTTTTCTGAAGCCTCCTCGTGTAAGCCGTAAAACCGGAGCTTTGAGAGCGGGGCGCGAGGTCGGCCACTCCTCCTCTGCAAAAGAAGAGGCAAGACGTGAGAAATGCTTTTACTTTGCACGGACACACTTGGGTCGCGAGTTAGATGGTCAGAAGGAGGTGATGTACCACAAATATTTCTCACAATCCATTTAAACCAAAGGCAAAAAAACTCCCAAGAAAACCCCCAATCTGCCCCAGCATTTCTCCTCACAAAAGTGGTTTGGAAAGCACTTAGGAGCAGAGCTGAGACCGGACTGTCAGCATTTCCTTCTCTTAAATCCAAATTACATAAAGACAGCCACCTCTGCTGCACGGCACACGGCTCCGCGTCCAAATCAGGAGTGTTCACGGAGCAGAAAATCAAATCGCTGGCCCTTGGTTTCGGTTTGGTCTGACCTCACCAGTCCAGTGCACACTCTATGGAGCTTAAAGTGAATGAAGCCGCAAACCTGCTGTGGTAACTGGCTTATCGCAGGGTCCGATGATAACACAGTTTGGCCTGTTGTTGCGCAAATTACACCTGGAGCAATAACGCTACACGTTATTGTTTCCTGGTTCTGGACGCCTCCTTCCCCATTTGGTCAGATGCCCTTCCTCTCATATCCAGCTACATTATTGTGACCTGAGAAGTGTAGCACCGTAAAGAACACAAACATATGATATTATTGTGCCCACACACATTCTTTTCTTAACCTTATTGCCGTATTTTCCGGACAATAAGTCACACTTTTTTCAGAGTTTGGCTGGGGGTGCGACTTATATATCAAAATATATCATTTCACATGTTTGTTATTTGCACACTGGCAGCAGCTGGAGGCCGCTCTAGGCTTGTGTGCCAGTATCTGCCACTCCTGTACCACTGAAGTTTAAAAAAACGGTCATCGAGCAGCAGAAAGAGTGGAGGAGCGAGAAACTTGTGAGGGACTGTTGAAAAGCAGAGGTTACTCTTACTGCAGTGAAGAAAACAATAAAAGCTAATTGCTAGAGGAACGAGTTTGAACAATGTGGTGCCGGGAGAGGCTTGTCAACGGTGAATCTACACCTCCATGTCCAGGTAGTTGCCAAGGCTGGTGCGACTTATACTCCGGAGGACTTATATATGTTTTTTTCTTCCTCATTATATATATTTTTTGCTGGTGTGACTTATACATGTTTTTTCTTCTTCATTAAACATTTTTAGCTGGTGCGACTTATACTCAGGAGCGACTTATAGTCTGGAAAATACAGTAATTGTTTTTATAATATTATCATTTATATTTGTGTGGCTTTTGCTTCCTTCCAATGGTGCTGAGGCAACCTGTCAGGGGCAATGGGCATTGTACTCCACCACGAGTCTATGGAAGAATGATTGTTAATAAGCCAAGGAGACACATTTGGGAGAGCCAGACACTCCATCACTGACCACTGGTTGCATCTGCTACTCCTCTGGCACAGTTTCAGAGCATTAGCCACAGAGCAGAGTGGTGCGTGCCCCTCCCTGGGCCAACCTCATCAAGAGCCAAGTGGAAACACATGGCTCTCCTTTTGACACAGCAGCAGCTTTTAAAAATCACAAACAACATTAGTTCCTATTGTTTGCCACTGCATCAAAAATAATCCAAGCGTCATTGTTCAAATATGAATTTCTAAGTGCGCCCATGAAAGCTGGTCATTACCTTCAATAACACATTTCTCTGAGTATTGTTTGGTTAAAGTGTAATGTTTGTTATTCGAAGCTTGTTCTCTCGCCTCCTTTTTCATATTCATCAAACCATGGTGCAAAGAAAGTCAATAATTCCAAGGCTGTGCGTACCGTAGCTGTTGTAGGCGTCTTCACTGTTGGCATGCGGATATTCGTAATAATCTGAGACACTGAAGAAAGGGAGAATGAGAATAAACATGTGTAACAAGGGAAAGAGCATGATTTACACAATGTACAATACATCTTAAATTGATATACAGTGCCGGGAGAATACTTTGCAATTGTATTTACTGAATACTTGCCTTAAAGTGTATTTTGTAACGTGTTCTATTACTTTGTCCAATCACAGTACTGTATTCTGAATTCTTAGAATACTTTCATGTTGATTTGCATAATATTCATGCGTAAAAGCGGCATATGATTAGAAACTTGCAACTACGCTACCCTGCCTGTTATGAATTTATCTCCCACTAATTAGGATGCACAACCGTCCAGAATGCTAAACTTTTCCCCGACTGTTTTGACCTTCTCATTTGGAAAGTAAGTGTATTCTAAAAACCCTCAAATGAAAGAGTAACTTTACCAGAATACAGTTACTCAAAATGAGTATTCTAAATATGTTTTCTAAATACAACTATTCAGTTACTGCCCAACACAATAGGACAAGGTGTGCATGTGTGCATGCAAGGCCGTGGGGAACCCAGGGTGGTGAGGGTGCTGCAGCACCCCTGATGGATGCTTTATGTATTGCAAGCAATATTATTAAGCAGGACCTAAGCATAGAAAACGTGCTATTGGGGGAAATATTGTCCCTCAGCACACCTAACCAAAATAGGTTCCCACGGCTCTGTGTGTATGCAGTTACAATCACTTACAATATTATAGACAATTAAATTTGTCTGAATATTGACAATAGAAATACAAATACAAATGTAAGTAATTACATCTTCACAATACATAAGGTAGGAAGATAGACTTTTAAGTGTGTGGACGATGGAGGTGGGAGCAAGAGCAACAATAAACCAAAAACTAACAGGGCAATGGTCTGTCTGAATGAATGAATGTACATGTGATGCATTTATGTGTGGAACGAAGGCCTATTATTTATTAGCCTGGTGAGACCATATTTTTTGATACAGAGGGGATCAGTCTGGACACCCTGTACCTGTTGGCGGCATCAGAAAACTCAAAACGAGCCTGAGCAATCAGATTTGTTTATTTGTGGTCACATGTTGTTGTTGTAATTGAAGTTACTAAGTTACTGCAAATACATTATGAACATACTTTTCATTTCAATGAACAGAAATACTATGCTAATAGGATGAAACAATGGTAACTGACTGAAGGATTGCTTCATTCTCCAAGATGTCTGGATGCTGAACTCCTCTCCTCCAGCTGCCCCGTTGTTGTTATTGATCTGTATGTAATGCTAACTATAGCTGTTTAGCACCAGGGGTTTAAGATCAATGCACTTTTGATCCTGTTATGCTTTACTTGACAACAGAACTAACAGAACGGCCCGCTTCTGTCAGTGCTACATGCTCACCTCTTCTTGGACTGGTTGCTGTAGTTGTCCTCGTAGGCTTCATAACTTTCCTCGTCATACTCCCCTCCATATCCGTCATCATAGCCCTGAAAGGAAAGATGTTTCAATCGGCATCACCAACGACTGAACACAAACATCCTTAGAATCGAGAGGAAGGTGCGCGGTCTCGAGTCAATCACGCGGCGCTCGTAATGAGAGGAACAACTCTGTCCAACATACGTTATTAATTGGGGTTTTCAGGAGGAAGGTGTTTCATAACAGACTAATGGACACCTACTGAGCCGCCAGCTGCTAATGGAGCACAATGACTGATGACTTGCTGCTCACAGAGATCCACAGAAGTATGCGTAATCGGCGCAATGTGGAGGACTGACTGGCTGGGAAGCATTTTAATGATTTGTTTCTATCATTCAGCTGAACATCAAACACCCACTTCGACTTCTGTGTAACCGTATCTGCTGCATCATCTTCTCCCACACCGATGACCTCATGACCTCTTTCAGTGTTGTCCAAAATCTGCTCGATGATCTTCAGCCTCACTGTTCTTCTACCCACAACTAAATGCTATATATATGTACACAAAACTATAGAGGGCAGGAAATGGCAGAGCTTCCACTAATGAGCTCAAATAAATGAACTCTCTAATTAGTTTTTATGGTAAAAGCTACATCCGCTTCTCCTTGCATTTATTGGGCAGACACAAGGTGCTGCGAGGACTCCTTTTGCATGAAATACCTTATTGCTGTCAGGATGATAATTCACAGAGACCAAAGTTTATGCCGACAGCTTAACCCGATCATCAGGAACTTGTATGCTCCGGTAATTGTTGCAGATTTAGCGAGAATGTTTTCGTGCAGCGTCTAATCTTATCTAATCCTTTCCTGGCTTACAATAACAAATCTGGATCCTTTACGATCATACCCCTAATCAGCCCTTTGTAGCTTTTCGAATAGGTTTTAAATCAACAGATGAGAAATCAGGGCTCGACTAAAGACGATTTATGCAAGCCATCATCTCAACTGCACATTTAGCGCGGTGTCTGCCTGCAACAATGAGGTAATATCTTTTTGCATTTGCTGCGGCTGCTCTGCCTAATGCTTTGTGACACAAAAGCAGACGCATCAGCGAGAGGGACATGAAGTGCAGCAAGCCACGTGAAATTACATTCAGGGCACTTTACACAGTCTCCTGTCTCAGGCGCTTCTCTATTTTAAAACATGGATTTGACAAAAAAAAAAAAAAGTTAAGGATTATGTTGGGGATTAAGTTGTTCTGGGGATCACAGACTTATTATTTTTCACAACTGAACAAAGGCATTGTCACAGAGCTGTGTGTCTCTGTAATAGAGCGCTTTGTGAATATTTTCAAATTCCTACAGCTGCCACCGCAATCTGGATATACTGAAGTAGTCACCAAAGTCTTAACCTAAGAAACTTTACAATGCGGTTGTTAAAGGTGCATTATGCATTACTTTTTAAGTGAAAAAGAAAACCTACAAAACAATTGATCCGCCATGCTGACCACTCACTCAACCACTGGCTACTATAAGGTCAAGTACGCACAAATATCAACTTTTTCCATGCATAAAAAGTTACATAATGCGGCTTTAAAGGGACATTATCATTTTGGACTATACTATCAGTAAAACACATGCTCCTAATGATGCTAAAAATGCTATTTCTGCAGTGGGTAATCAAAGAATGGATTTGGATGAGGACCTAACCTGTTTAACCTCAAATCCTGCGGACTTTAGTCACATCTCCATGGAGACGAGCTGGAGACGTACCCACTCCCGGTAAAATTCACGGTCATGTCTGAGCCGCTCACAGCAAAAGCACATGTTTGTTTGTGCATTTATGAGGTATTTTTCAATTCTGAAAATATCATGTCATAAAATAAATGCTTATATTTCAATTTTATTTATTGGGTGAAATTCTGCGCAGTGTGGCTTTAAATAACACATTTATCCTCATAGTATGTACGACTGTAGCTGCAGTGAACAATGGCTATAGTTGTAGTTGTAGTTTTTATATTTGACGATATATAATACAAAGAATAAAGGGAAAAGCCCACTCACTATCCACTCCCTCTCTCCATAGCAGCAAAACACATTGTAAGTATTTGTATTTCTTCTCATCTCTATATATACATGTCGAAGTTGGCAAATTTATACTTACAATAATAAATAGAGAATGCAACAGGTAGGGAATCTAGTGCATGCATTTCATCAATATTTCATTCTATGGAAGTGGCGCATTCTCTAACGAAAAGAAAGAACTCAGCTTTCTTAAAAATAAGTTTCCAAAAGGTTTCTAGAATCCATCACTAGGTGCACGACTGTTATTCAACAGACAAACAGAGGCGTCGGCAAAAAGCTTACTTTCTGCAGGTGGTGAAAAACAGATGATGAAAACAAAAACTGAACTGCTAAGCAGTTCCCAGTGTTGAAAGTTAAAACCTTCGGCAAAAGCATCGCACCATCCACCACCGTTTCCCATCCATCGTACACCGTCTACAGATATATATTTTCTCGATCAACAAACTCTCGGGCCAAACAGCTCATTAAACCAACTTGACTTCTATCTGTAAAAACAAATAACAGCTCTGCTCCTGACGCAGGGACAGAGAATAAATCAGGTGCTAACACAAAGGTTGGAGGCCTGTGGTTGGCAGTAATTAGGACAGCGCGGAGCTAAAGGCCCTTAGCCAAGTGCTTCATTATCAATTGACAAACGTGTAGGCCCCCCCTGACAGGGACTGATGGCGGAGCGGGGCGCTGCAGCTGAATGCCTGGGCACACTGCAGCACCAAATGAGATTCACACTCCTTTGTTTTCTCTGAATGAAGGCTTTCCACCGTTCCCCACCTGAGCGTGCCTTTTTATTGTATGCGAGCACTTTACACTCGTCTTGAGAAGCGTTGATTAGTTTCAATTATAATGGCGTCAGACACAATGTTGTTTTCTGTACGTCAATTTGGTGAGGCATACAGCATGGGGAAATGTAATTATAAGTTCAGTCGGTTCGTCCTTCTCTTTGTGGTGTTTTGTCTGTTGCCTCAGTTCTTATCAGCTATTGTCTTGTCGCTTGTCAATCTTGCTTTTATCATTTATCATGCTACACATTTCCACATTTCCACCAAATACAATCGATGTCTTGAGTGTGTTTGAGGATTTTTCTATTCAATCCACTGGCTTCAGGATCGTAGGCCTTCTTTAGATCATGTGAAGGATGCAAGTTCAGTGCAAACAATGTTCATCCGGCGCTCCTTGTGTGCTCACTGATGTGTGCTTGGTACACACACCTATTGTACCATCCAGTTTTGCGCATTGCATTCTTAAAAAGGAGCCTTGGATGTGTCCTTTTCAAAAGTACAAACACAGAAATCTCAGCCATCTTTTTTTTTTTTTTATGCGGGTGAACTGGGCGATATGGGAAGAATTCGTCCCCATTTCAAAAGAATGTCCTCTGCTTTTGCCACACTCCACAGATTAGAGTTTTTTTCCCCCGTCAAAGCCGCTCAGAGCACTGTGTTTAATCACATTATGGCATTTCGCGCACAGCCAGGGGATGGTTGCAGGGCTCAAGTTGAGAAAAAAAAAAAGAAAAAGAAGAAGCAAGGCATGCATTTGGGATTTCACCAGCAATTTGTACAATTTGTGCAGTGCTGTGTGTGTAGAGGCAGCGCCGTCGTTGTCTCGTGAGCACTGACAGCAGGATTTGATACAGATGGGATTTGATCTTTAACACCAGTCTAAGTCCGCGGTCCCAGTTCATATGCGCTGTCATCCATCACTCCCTAATCTGGTCTGCGCGTTCACTTTGCACTTTTCACTCCAGAGCTTAAACTGATCAACTGTCACTTGCCCTACTGTTGAACCTGCTCGAGAGTTTGAGAATTATTTATGTCTGTCTCGGCTGTCACCGCAAAACAATGGCAAACTTTGACGGAAAATAAACTTGCCCGTTGGTGAGGACGCACAGCTTACACAGATGTTCTATAATCCACCTACAATATTTGAGATAGGACATAAAACATTGGAGCCAGTCCTTGTGGAGCTGGTTAAAGAAAAAAATGTTTGATTGAATTGGTTTCCCCTGCCACTGAAAACATGTACAAGAGGTCAGGATGAATGGTGTGTGCGTGAAAGAATTGTGGTGGTCATTGCAGCAGCTGTGTGCAGTCGCGCTTCTTTCAGTCTACCCCAGGGGAAGCTGATGCTCCATACGTAACCACCACCGCCGTGTGTGGAGTGAAAGAAGAACAAAACCTAAACTGTGTGAAGTGCTTTGGGCGACTGGTGCAACGTGAAAAGGCGCTATATACAAATAAGCTTCCATGACATTTTATACATGGTCCATCATCTTTAAAGAGGGGATGCTTTGCCTTTCTTAAATAGCATAATGGGCAACGGTGGTAGAACGGGTCGTCTCATGATTGGAAGGTCAGGGGTTCGAATCCTGCGACATCGTTGTGTCCTTGGGCAAGACACTTCACTCTCCTTGCCTCCAGTGTCTGTGTACACTGGTGTGTGAATGAGAGGGTGAATGGGTGACTGGTTCCTTACTGTAAAAGCTCTTTGAGTGCCTTATGTAGGTGGAAAAGCACGATATAAGCTGAGGCCATTTTAAATGATAAAATGGCCTCAGCTTATTTCGTGCTTTTCCACTATTTTAGCATCTAACTGCAGTGATAACTATGTATTTTTAAGCTATTTTTGTAAAATGTTTTGTTCTTGTAACACAAATAAGAGGCTATCTGTAGAATTGACAGATACGCATCAAAAGAAATAATGACCATGCTGTTTTCAATGCTTGAATATCATATGCAACAAAATGTTACAAGGACATTTACTAGACGACTTATCTGACAGGAATACATTCATAAACAGACGTCTACAATCTGAAATTACATACTTTAAAAGGCCCAGAACAAATTCAATGTAATTAATAATCCACACAACACACTCTTATTGCTGAAGAAGCAGATAAGTTATCAGTGAAGAGCAGGCCTTGTCTGACCTGATAACACATCTACAGTCCACACAGTCCATACACAGTCATTCACATGGACCATGCAGTGGGAAATGAAAGACAATCAACAAGGAGTATGGGCCATAATTATCTCAAAGCAAATGTAAAAATATAGAAATAATCACAGAAATAATATGGGATGTTTTTGCAGTAATTTTGTTCATTCATGATAACTTTCTTTACTGTGGCCTTTATGCATTTCTCACTACAATTTTTCAAATCACACGCATGTTTCAAATAGGAACAAGATCCTACATAACCCCTTGGTTTAGTGGCTCTTTCTTATGCATTTTAGATTAGATTAACTACTGAAAATTACATTTGCTTCCAAATACAGACACTATTACATCAACTTGAACCTAAGAGCTCTTAAGTTCAGATTCAGTCAGGCAGGGGACACACCTCCTCTCTCATCTGAGGGAACATGTGTCTTTGGAAGGTCTTTCAAAGGTGCTGTACCTGACTTTTACCATTTTACAACATTTTTTTTATTTGTAGTGGACTACAGTGAAATCTATTTTGAGCCTTGATGCTGAGTGTTGCCTGGTCGGCTGCTCAGAAGGAGCGAAGGTCCGTGTCCAGCCGGTGACATGCATGCTGTGCATCTCGCTTGTTTGAGTTCTCTCTACGAGAAACCCAGGGGGCTCCATGTGTTTGTGCTTCACTTTTGTCTGTTTGGTTAATAGCATTAACTCGTAAAACAGACCTTTTTGATATGTATGTACAACACAGATAATCAGTGTCTACAGCTGCCTTGTGCACTGATTCTAAAGGGATATATACTGTATATACTCATATTTACATACAAATGTTGTGTCAGTCATTGATTTTATTTGCTGACAAAGATCAAGAAATCAAGTACAGTTCTCCCCTAGTATAATACACCTTTATATCAAGTACTTTAATCAATATTGTCACCCTTCACCGCAGTGACCACAGCGGTGAATGGTGATACACGGCCAAATGAAACCTTCACAGTGTCCCTTCCACGGAAACAATCCATTCGCCTCCATCACTTGCTGTACTTTTGTAGCCACAATAATGGTGACTGTCACTGTATTAGTTTTACAGTCCTGACAGCCTGACAGAGAACATTAATCTCTATAGCCCCAGGAGACACCCCCGTTACATGATGACCTGCTCCTCCGCTCGCTCACAGGCTAGCTGCTGTTTATAGGCAACCGCAATGCCATTAACCAAACACGCTGGATAAAAGTACAGGCCGAGGCACAATGCTATGCGGTGATGTGATTTTTTTTTTATGAATAAGCAATCCCATGCAAATGCGCTTCTGGCTCAAAACACTGCTCTAATTTAAAAACGGTGCCATCTTGGCGTGTGAGGTCTCTACATGAAGAGGATGGAGGGAAATTAATTTGTTAACAGTTCCGATGCGGTTTCATGGGTCTACTGTTTGACTGGCAGTGAATGGAAGCCTAAAAATGTAATGTCATTTTGCAGGCAACATAAGAATAAGATGTGCAGTGTTTGCAGGATTGTTCAAAAGGGTTTGCTCATAACAATAAGACACAAAAAGATGAATAGCTATGAAATGATTGTTACTGCAATATTAGGCAATGCAATATCGATAAAAGAAGCCACAATGTATCTCAAAATTAATGAGGTCTTCCCTCTAACTGAGACACATTTTTGCTAAAACAAAAAACACACAACAACTTGAAAGTCATGATTTGCCTAAATTTGTTTCATTTTCAGCCTTGATTTCTTCCTGATGTTGTATTGTATATTGTAAGTCTTGTTTTGACACATTTAGATGAACAAACAACAACTTTGTTTAATAGAATGTACAGTGTTAAAGTGGTTGGTTATTCAATAATCAAGACAATTTTTTTCTCATGTTGTGCAGCCTTTGTGTATATTTCACAGAGAGGAATTTCACAATTTCAGATTATTTACTGATATACTGTATGTAACATGTTTTAAAGCATCAATTGAATCTCTCGGTATTGGACACTTGTGTCATGGATTTCAATTCACCTTTTTATTTCCCAAGGGCATATTCAATTGCTGGGTCTTTTCAATGAGTCATGGATCATTCATCGCACAGCGCTTTAACCCAAAGGAATGGAAGCATCTGACCTGCGAAAAACTCCAGACACAAGGAAAGAATCCAAGTATATAATGTGACCAGGCGGCGTCAGTGTTTTGCTTGACGGCACTGTAATAGTTTGCACTTGGTCAGGAGGAATCAGACCATTGCCACCTAATGTTACCTCTGACAAAATATCAACCGTCTGGATTAATATGATGGTTATTTGGACACTGCAAAAGAAAGCACAGAGTGGTTTCAAAATACGCAGTTGTTATGTGTGAAAATGTTCATCCGCAACCCTTGCCTGTTTCAATAAATGTACCCTTATGGCTAAAGACTTAAGCTAAAGGTCGAGTGAGAAGCCACACTTATGCAGACGCTGGTGCGAAAATGCCAAAGATGTCCATAATGAAAAGGTCAAATGTGCTTTAAATTGGCAAATGTCAAAACAGCGCTCAAACTCAGAGTGGCTGCAGCTCGCGTGACAGTCGTATGAGGTGATGTTACAGCGCTAATGTAAAGGCAAGTGTCAAGGTGAGATTTGCGGTTGGGGAAAAGGAAATGTTGTGTTCATAAATTATAAAGATTGTCACCTGATAACCAGCAGCGGCCTCCTCTGACTTCCTATTGGTGCCCTAAATCAATAGTGCTGTGGATTAGGTACAATTATGGTCATTCTCGCGGTATCACTTTTATGCAGCTCTCTGACAGTTTGACGTCAGTCCATCAATCACAGGTCTCAGGAGATGTCCGCACTGAGCAGCCGTGGAGTCAAGGCGCAGTGGGTCTATTCCAGATGTAACGGGATACTGATATTCTATACAAATTGTGTACCTTTTAAATATACTTTTTGAGTTGTTTTTTTTAAATTATTTATCAAAGGGTCAAAGTAAAGACACTTCACCCAACTTGCCTGAGCTTATGTCGTGAGTGAGGGATTGCTTTGTGTTAGCTGGAGGGGCCGATGGCGCAAGTTTGCAGCCTTGAATTCATCAGTCTACCCCAGGGCAGCTTACAAGCGCCGAGTGTGGAGTGAATGATTGATGACGACAGTTTAGCACTTTAACCTCTTAACCCTCACCCATTAACCAAGCACATTTTCTCCGGTTCGGCTTTACCCATATCTAAAAGCTTCTCGACTGGAGTTCACAGCCTATAGGCCAGTGTGACGCCTCATTTGAAACTTTTTCGTCATATTTCTTTAAGCCCTAGGAAAACTATTCTTTATTAGGATCCTAATGGGGATCCTAATAAAGAATAAATGAAGAATAGAGGGGTTTTTTTGTGTGTGTGTTTTTGTCACTTTTTGTCGTTCCTTTGTGGCTTTCTTGTTGATTTCCTGTTGCTTTTTTATAACTCTTAAAGCAGTACTAAGTAACTTGTTTACCTTAATGAATCCTTTTCGTAGTCCCTCTGGGGGTAATACAAGTGTTGATGGGATGATTGTTTTTTTTTTAAATCTCCCCCTGTGTCTCTGGCCAGAAAACCACACTTCCAACTTTGCTGCCTACGGGTCGGAGGCCCCAATACACACTAATGGAATCACGAAGCAGAAGCTAACAGGCTAATGGCAAAGCTAGCTGCGGGCTAGCGCCACTTAAACAGTATTTACAGCAAAGCTTGAGTGAAAAAAATGATCTCCATTGTGTAATTGGATGAATATCCCTCTCTCCCTTTGTCTCTTTTGTCAGTGTAGTATTTACTCTCACGGACAATTAATGAGTAAAAAAACGCAACAATGTAACGACACCTGCAGTGGCGCTTATAGCCTCTAGGGGCATGAGATACTTAGTTCTGCTTTAAGTCGTGTTTTTGTCACTTTTTTGTTCTGTCGTTGCTTTTCCAGCACGTTTTTGTCACATTTTGGAAGAGTTTTTGTTGTGTTCTGGCAACTACTCTTTTGTCATTTTGCCACTTTTTTGCTTTTAGATTTTGATTATGCTTAACTGGAGATTAAAATGGGTGGTAAGAGGTTAAGAAGAAGAAGTTACGTTTGTAAAGAAGTGTAGGCCATGCAGTAAAGCGACAGCAGCTGCATCCGTTATATTGGCCTAATGGCCTCACTTACTTTATTACAATGTGAAGTTCCAGCACATAATATAAGATTATTGCTTGTACCTTTGCTTGTTGCTTGAACTGCTCACTTTATCACGTGCTAGGGCAGTGGCAAAGATGGAAGACAGTGCTTGTCTAATATTGTGCTCAGTTGCACAGTGCCAGGTCCGTGTAGTGGAATAACAACAACCAAAGCCTTGTACGCTCTGATTGGGAAGCAAGCGACTACAGTATCCGAGTGTTCTGCCAGACTTCGGAAACTCGCTCAAAGAAAACTGTAAAGTCACAGTGAAAAAGCAAAGACAGATAGTGTTTGAGAGAAGAAAATGTTCAGGACAAACTCATCTTCCTGTAATCCCGCGCCTCTGTCCTCCCCAATTTCCAACCTCCAATTACAAAGGGAAAACGCCTTGCTTTTTCTTCACCCCTAAGAAATACATAGGCTCTACATCAGAACTCAATTTGGTTTGGTAATGAGACTGCGCTTGTGCTGTTCCCCGTGCAGACAGGCCAATCTTCAATTGCCAGCACACGAGGGCTTTGCTTAGCGGGAAGGCTCTGAGGAAATAGACTGGTGGAAGTGTTGCCTTTTTTCATTTGGAGGAAACTTGAAGCTCACCTTGTGTAGTCATTTCAAATGCCCTTGAATTTGAAATGGTTAGATCGCAGGACAACACCCACTTTACCAAGGGCACACTGTGGTGTTGAGATAAAGCTGTGTCAAGAAATACTCCATGAAGAAAAATAATGTTTTCCCATGCAACCACAGTTATTTAAATACTGTTGTTGAATGGTACACTGAGCACACTCAACTATGCACTTTATTCAACACCGACTTTAACCACCTACTCACTGGGATCTATACGTATTTCTCTCTCAGACTCTTGCTTAAGGCATCATTATCCCTCCACCCTCACTCGTCTCCATCACCATTTTGACAATAGTCTTTTATGTTCATTATCTCCCCCTGCCTCACCGTATGACCACCAAATGTACTGTGTCTAAGCTAAGCTAATTATCAGCCAGCTAAATTGGAAAAATGTAAATACTGTACCACACCAAAATGCATTTTTCATGGACATTTTATCTGCTCTGTTGTTTAAATTAAAGAATACTGATCTAGATAAAAGGTCGAGGTTTATTAGCACCTGTCGGCTATTCTGAAACGCACTTTCACAAAAACTCACCTCATAGGCAGCTACTCAATGCTTCATATTTCCGTTGTTAAGCATAAAATGTGAAATTCAACAGGCTGCGATTATATAACATCCAAAGTACACCCAAAAAACAGCACTGAAATTACATTAAAAACATAATAACAAAACTTGTCTTCCAACACCCACTCACTGCCCCATACGTCTGTCATCAGACCTATAAATGGCAAATGGACTCCACTTATATAGCGCTTTTCTACCTTTATCAGGCACAAAGCGCTTTACAGTAAGGAACCAGTCACCCGTTCACTCTCTCATTCATACACCAATGTACGCAGATACTGGAGGCAGGGTGAAGTGTCTTGCCCAAGAACACGACGACAGTGTGCATTTGTGGGAGCTGGGATTCTGGGCCATAGCTTTATGCATGATGTCAGCAATTTAAACATATCAATAAAATGCTGAAATGGGAGATGATTGGATTAAAAGAGTTTCCCATCCCATCTGTTTAACATACAAAGAAATGCACCAAATACAATTCACTGAAGCGTTGTCAGATAATTGAAAATACGACTTGAAAAAGCACTTCTTTGGCTTGAGACTTGGAGCAGTTTGCTCTTTCTGCAGTCAGCTATACATTCACCTCGTCCGATTAACTGCACCGCTCATACTTAACTTCATCGCTTGCTCATCAGACAGTCATTTGTTTCAATTCATTTACAAAAGGCATGAAAATCACCTTGAAGCCTGCAGCAGACTGTTAATTCATCACTGACTGGACACTGTGTTGGCTTCATTGTCGCAGTGCTATCTAACTCAACCTTCAGGCATCTCAATGAGATTGGTTTAGCAGGCTTTAAAAATAGTCAACTGTTTTGATAGTATAGCACATGGACTTACATAGTCGTCATACGCTTCGTGTGTAGCTGGTAATAGAGGCGGTCTGTATGTGTTGCTCGCTGCTGCCCCTCTGGGTCTTGGAGGTTGTGCGTCTCTGGATACAACAGCTGTGGGCGGTTTACTGTGCGTCGCTGCCGTTGAACCCCGAGGGGCGACTGCGTTCCTTCCTGTGCCTCTGTGGCCCCTGGCAAAAACATCAAACAAGAAACTCATTTTGTGCTAAAACATGTTTAAAAGAGGTGTTGTGAGAAAAGTGTGGAGCTAAGGCAGAAAAATGACTGACTGAATGAATGAATTTGAATCGTTTTGCAGTATTCAGGTGTTATTCTTTAAGTGCAGGAATATAGTAGAAAAAAGATCCAGTGGCTTAAAATGTCAGTTTTATTCTACTAACATTCTTATGTGACACAAATTGGTATGTTAGTGAAAGATGAATAAGTGGCACATTGTTACTGAATCACATCTTCACTCGCCCGGAGCAGCACTTGGGTTAAAGCCGAGTCTTCACATTCATGACAACTGCTAAGTTGCTCACTTAAGAGACTTTAAACTGTTTCCTTTTGTCATAGGATTTTCCTCTGAATGACGGTGAGGTGAGCACATTTTATTGTCTAGTACAGCAGAATAGTGATATTCTGTGCTTAGTTTGATCCCCTGTTTGGGGGAACGCATTCCCCCAATTCTCAGTTTTTCAGGGTAAAGGATCCGGGAAATATTTTGGAGGAAATTTATCTGATATAATGGTGTTTAAAGGAGCTATCCTTGATTTTTTTAATTTTCTGTTATTGGAATAAAATTTGTTTTGTCCTTTAGTATTCACCTTATTCCGCCCCGCCCACTTTTGCCACTTATTGCGTTGTCTCTGCACTTCCGTTGTCCAGACACTTCCGGTCGAGCGCGAAGCCCGTTCATTTTAACGAAGAACGAGGGAAAATATTCTCCGCTCAAATCTGATGTTTAGTCGATTGATTTGTGTAAAATGGTCATTTGCACTAGCACGTCGACGCTGCACCGTTTCTCTGCGTGGCCTGAAAACGGCTTTGTTTTTGTGTAGTGACTGATTTTATGTGGACTTCTCCAGTCCCATGTTAACACATAGGAGAAAAGGGGCGGGCACAATTCATGGCGGTGCCCACGCGAGCCTCCGGAATAAGGTGAATATGGTAAAAGCAGACATTTATTTAAAAAAACACTGTTTTTAAAGCCTTTTAAAGAGTCAAAAATATTTTACCTCACTGGAAGTTGTGAAACCTGGTTTAAACTCAGCCCTGTGATGAATTTTGATTTGTAAATGCATTAGGAAAGTTTGAGATGAGTTTGGACCAGAAAAAAGCAATTTGAAATTTGAGTGACCCTGTTTCTTTGTACAATCAAGTATAGCTCCTTTAATGAGAGTGTAAATGGCAAATGATTTGGCCCCCAATCCATCAAATCAGACCAAAAGTGTTCCCGAAAAGCACTGGTGATATTTAGTCTCAAGACCACCAATTAATTTTCTCATAGGAGAGGTGTGGTTTACAATAGTCCATGGTTGTTTATTGGGCACTACGAATGTCTATCATTACGCGTCTGTGCGCCATTGTCCTGCCGTCCCTCCTCATTATGTGATTGGTCCCAAAATTCATGCAGAGATTTTTGCCATGGTCTCCAGGCTGCTATGCAGTTCGAAATGATTCGAGTGCACACAGCAGCATGGGTATTCTCGGGCTAGGAGAAATCTTAGAAAACATCACAATAATTGTAGTGAATTGGTTGATTTACCTATATCTATCCACGACAACTAAAATGCAAAAGTAGAAAATAGTGTGATTTTCATGAACTATAAACAAAAATATACAATTTATTCTTGCTTTAATTTGCCAATATAGACAGAAGTCAATTAGTTGCAATGTTTTGATCTCAAATCCATTTCAGTTACTAAGGACAGCTGCTCACACAGTTTGTGACTGAAGCAGCTGGAGGGCAGTGGGCTGCATAAATATTTAATAACAAATGAGCCAAATAGTTTACTTAACACTTTTCATGGGGAAGCAGTAGGTAGGGTTGAAAAATCTGCCCTGCTGCCAGTTAAAGTCTACTTTATGGTGTTCCACAATATTCATATTAAAGAGGAACTACTGATGCACTAAGATAATCATTAATCAGTGTTGGAGAGAAAATCTGAGCACAGAGACGATGGTGTCTTTAAATTTGTAAGGTCCCATGTTGATGCTGGATTTAGCTCATCTCCATGCGCTCTCCGAATTAGGCCATGCTGCTGTGCCAGGCTGTACTTGCTTATTCCTGAGAGGCCACCCAGGCTCAGGTAAAAAAAAAACTTTAAAAAGCTGCTGGAGGAAAATGGTTTTCACACCAGCAGCTCTGCCACCAATTTATTTTTCTGCACCCGCTGTTCTCTGTGTTAATATTGCTAATGCTCAAATTGCTTTAAAGTAGTCTGAAAATGAGTTCTTTAAAATAAAATTCTCCTATTTCTTCTTTAGCGTCATGGGTTCTGACCTCGTCTCTTTGCTGAATTTCTCTCCCTACACCCTTTCATTAATGCTCTATATTAAAAAAAAACCTGAAGAAAAAAACTACAAAACAAACAAAATGAACAACAGGAAAAATGTTATTGTCAAACCTCAATCTCACGATGCTGAGTCCGGCTCAGAGCCTCGCGTGTGTGCAGCAATCAAACCCTTTGGCCATAGTGCTGCACTGATGTTGATAGTACTCGACAATGTAACTTTTTTTTTTACAACAACTCCTTAAGCCTTACAGACAGACTTCAGTTCTTGTCGGTGGTTTACCTGTTCGCCGCTGTCGCTGCTGCCCGTGTGCCTCTGCTTTGTGCGCTCCTCCCTCTGTTCTCCTCCGAGCCGTTCAGGAGGGACAGCTCCCTCAGCTGCTCCTGTCTGATCTCGTCATTGTAGTCCTGTGGGAAACAAACACCGCAGACCGTGCCATAAGAACCGCACAGAAACATTTGTCTCCAAACAGAACAGATGCTCCAGCAGCAGCAAATGCCATCAAATGAGAATTATCTCCACTCACACAGAGGCACACAGCTTACTATGATGCAGACTGTGCCAAAGGGTGAGGAGACCGTACAGCAGGTGAGACAAAGAGCTGGAAGATCTCCAGATGCAGCTATGGGCCTACGGCCGTGCACTGTGGACAACAGTAGTTAGTTAAGAGGCAATTTAGAGAAATTAATTTGTTGAATATATGCATACATACATTGCATTTATTCATATGCCTCTATTTAGGGCCTGAGGAAGCTAGAAAACCATAGTAACACATGAAGGCTGTCTGTTCGTTTGGGTTGAAACCATAACTTAATTTTAACAGACAGGTTCATTACATTAATGATCTGTTGTTATTTTCAATTGGCTCCTAAAAAACAGATGCTGTCCAACCACAACATCAATACATCTACTATATAATAATCGTCACTTAGACCTAGGGCATCTAATAAAAGTTTAAGATTAACTATAAAACATTTATATTGTCCCTGCCAAGACTAACGATTACAGTCACTTTGAACCAGTTTACAATACAACACAATAGAGAACATCGCTCACATCCACCATAAAGCATGATATGGATCATTACACTGCAGATAAGCAGTGGACAGAGCAGTGTTCGTTATCTTGTCTCTGCAGACAGATAAACAGGCTTATTTCTTAGAGACTCTCATGGGAGCCAAAAGACAAGTGCCTCTACTATCAACAATGTTGGGGAGGCAGCAACCTATTTCTCAACTGTCTCTACTCTGGACAGCTCTATTTTTTCAGATTTATATTTGGCCTTAGTGAGTGTGACTTTGCTGGTTGTTTCGCAGAGATAGGGGAGAAGGGGAGCTCACCTCACTCGAGTACAAATAATAGGGCTTACCTTATTGTAATTATCACCTAATATGGATGTTTTGGTCAATGAGTGGAGGTCCAGAGCATGGCATACAAATACTAGCATTGATTAAAATGACCATTTAAAATGAATAAATAAAATGAATGTTTTTTTACTCATAAATTGTCCGTGAGAATAAATACTACGCTGACAGAAAAGACAAAGGCAGAGAGGGATATTGTACATCCAATTACACAATGGAGATAATTTTTTTCACTCAAACTTGGCTGTAAATACTGTTTAAGTGGTGCTAGCCTGCAGTTAGCTTTGCCATCAGCCTGTTAGCTTCTTCTTCGCGATTCCATTAGTGTGTATTGGTGGCTCCGGGTCGGAGCAGGGAAAGCTGCAAGCATGGTTTTCTGGCCAGAGACACCAGGGGGAGATGAAAGACCCCCCAATCATCCCATCAACACTTGTATTACCCACAGAGGGACTACAAAAAGAATGTATTATGGTAAACAAGTTACTTTGTACTGCTATAACCATGTTTGACTATTTTGATGTCAGGGGTTGTCACCATTTCCTTTCAGCAATTTTTTTAAGTGATTATTCCAGATGTTTCCACGACTCTCTTATGACATGCAGTAAGTTTAGTGAGCTTTTGTATTTTCAGCAAATCGAAGAGAAAAGTACCAGATCACGGTGAGAGAATTAGATGTTTTCGGATATTATTTCTCCTCAATTCTGTTCATTTTGAGCTCTTTCTAATTGTGAAGTTCCACATGAGGAACCAAGCCGGCTGCTGTCCTATCATCTCGCCGTCACATTCATGGAGCAGCGGATGCCACATAGGGGAGGAGTATGATGAGCAGATTTTGATGCACATTTCGACAGCCTCGTGTCATAAGAGAGAAAAATCGGCTCATTTTCTCAACATAGTATGACAGCGGCTGCACATGTGCTTCTCTGTTTAATAAATGAGAGCGAGCTACAGCATTCTGTCGAGCGGAGGAAGACGCAGCAGAGATTTTATTGGGGAAATCTGGTGGCAGCTTATCCCAGAACAGCACACGCAGAGGTGGGGTATTGATAGTGGAGTTAACAGAGGCACACAGATAATGCCCCTCTGAGGATTCTTTTCCTCTGTTTGTGTAACGGGATAGAAGGTGATCATGTGTGACCTGCTGTACATAAAGGTGACTCTTCAACAGCTAATGTTTGGTTACAGGGGTTGATATCACAGAAGGTTCGCAAAGGTTTCTCTTGTGTTAGGTTCTCTCCTGACACTATCGAATAATTAGATTCAGATGAAATGTATTCAGACATTTAAACATTTTCCATGTAAAGAGAGGAAAAAAATATTCATTAAGTCTGAAATGGAATAGGCAGAAGCTAAAGTGTATCTTACAAACAGAAACAGATGCCAATGTCTTATGGAGTTCTACAGTTCTTCTTTTCAGCTCTTCACATTTAAAAAAAAAAAGTTGATCATCAGATCAGATCATCATATTATTTTGCATGGTTAGATTTACAAAGTTAGTCTTGTGAACCACATACATGTAGCCTTAAGGTTGCCTTTGTAGACTCCGAGGTACACATTAACAAGGATTAATTTTTACCAACCTTAAATATAATTTTTAGCTTCCCTTATAATGGCTCCAAGGTAAACTCCTCCATAGAAAATGTATTTAGGACATTAAACGTCCTAAATCCTATTGTTTATGCACTTCAGCTTCACAGCATGCAATACTAAAATGTTTTATGTAGACAATTCCTGCCTGAATGATGCGATTGTCCTTCAGACCATATGATCCAAGTGAGCCCTGAAGTGCTACATCTGTAGCAGCTGTTCTTACATATTCATAAATGCATTCACCTTCTGCCCATTACACAAATACTTTTGACATGTCTTGTTCAAATATGATAAATGTTGAGAAAAGTTGATGCTTTTATCCTACAAACATTCGGCAAGATTGTATGACTTGAGACAATAAAGACAATATTAATTTAAAAGAGCTTGACTTTAGAAATCTGAACAACGAAAAGAGAAGACTAAATCAAAACAAAGACCTTCAAAATCAATAGGCACAGCACAAATACCAAGACCACAACTGACTGCAAACAAGCTGAGTGCCATTTAGGTGTTGCACTAAAGACAATAATGCCACTTTAGAAATGATCGAGCAGAGCTATTACTTATCCAATAGGGCAGGGTAGGCAAGTTTGCTTGGGCCTACCTTATTTCCAGTCAAAATGTTTGGAGTGGGCTTGCTGTGAACTTTCTCCAAATACAGGTCTTATACAGAATATATGGTATAAGTCTTATACAGAATATATGGTAGTTTGGGGGTCCTCAAACTCAGGACATTTTTAAAGTAGTATTTCTGGTTATACAGTTATTAAATACAGTTATTTGTGTTTTTGAGGCTCAGTATTTGTTTGAAAACACGGGTTTATCATAATAGCTTAATGGTATATAATTGACCTCTTCTCTAATGTATAGCACAGCTTTACTACAGTATTAGATCACCGGCAGACAATAAAACAAGTACGATGGATAAAAACTGCAATTCTCAACAATAATATCACACATTAAGAGCTCACAAAGCCATTTCCTCCCAGCACTTTCCCTGTGATTGCTGGCTCTGCTGGATGTGCCCATTAGACACACAGTGCTGCATTAAAACAAGGCTCACAGCAGGACTCTTGGCCTGTGGAGCCAGAGGCAGCAGCATCTGTCACCATGGATACTGACAGATGCCTGGTGTGTTTATGGTGCGCCATTTCTCAGTAAATCCATAGCGTTATGAAGAGGTAAGGTGAGGTATTTCAAGGCTTTTTCTGAGGATAGAATATACATCAATATATACAGCAGACGGTTAAAATTGTATTTCTATACTTGAGTTCAGCGTGTTGCTCAATTTTTGTGTAATAATAAAGAATTCTGATTATATGTTCACCCCACATTCCCACATGGTCGACAAAGCATTTCCTTTGAAAATAGGAGGTGGTTTTCTGCCTACTGAGCAAGACTTTTCTCATAGCACAAAAGGTCAAACACATTTCTCTGTACTGGCCATTTTGACAACAGCTTTAATTGTACATCATTCAGTAACTTATAGCCCTGTCCTCTGATGAGAAAACACGCGGCTGTGAGTAAAAGAAGTTGGACTCTTCAGCAGCGCTCCTCTATTAGCCCTGTCACATTTGCAAACCTTGATTAATATTTACAGCTTAGGCTCAGCAAGAGTACACAACACGCACATTAATTATTGCTTAGTTCTCCGGGCTCTAAGTTGCTGGAGTCGTCCAAGTTGCTCCGTACTGCACTTTAATTGCTGAATATATTAGGCCTCACTTTGTAACGGAGGGCCTGTGGAGTGAGCAAGTATAGAAGCATGGAGAAATGTTCCCTCACTGATCTTCAGCTTTTATGTTAACAACCTGCTCATATTTGTGCATGAAATGATCAAGAAAGATTTACTTTGCTTTATTATTAATATGGTTAAAATATAATAAGAATCTATATTCTGAGAAGAAAGGAATAGACAGAATCTGGTGAAAATTTGTTAAAACTTAACAAATATGGTTGTGCCTCCCTCGAACACTTTACGGCATTGGCCACACCCCAGTCAAATGACCATGTGTCAATAAAGACGTTAGTCAGATAAAAACCTTGTGTGGCATATATATTAAACTATAGAAATAAACTAGAATTATTATTTACAACTTGTTGGAAGTGGAACTGATTCAGGAGCAAAACTCTTGATATACTGGTCAATCTTCGCTCCTACTCACCCCTAGTGTCATGAGATTTGGGTAAATGGAGGACAAGATCGCGGTTACAGGTGGCTGAAAATCGTTTCCTTCACAGGGTGGCACCCTTCCAGATAGGATGAGGAGCTCAGTCACCCGGGAGGAGCTTGGAGTAGAGCCGCTATTCCTTCACGCCGAGAGGAACAAGCTGGGGTGGCTCAGGCATCTGTTTTGGAGGCCTCCTAGTCGTCTCCCTCCGGGGGAATGTCCGGGAAAGGCACCATTGGGAAGAGGCCACAGGGAAGACCAGGATACGCTGGAGGGACTACAGTGCCTCTCGAAAGTATTCATACACCTTAAACTTTTTCACATTTTGTCATGTTTACAACCCTAAACATAAAGATTTTATTTTTATTTTTTTTACTGGACGTTCACACACAAGTAACCGACAACTGTGAAGTGAAAGTAAAATGATACATGATTCTGTCATTTTTCATAAAATAGAAAAGTGAAAAGTGGGGCGTGCATAAGTATTCATACAGCATGAATGAATACTTTGTGGAACCCCCTTTTACTGCAATAACAGCAGAAAGTCTTTTGGGGTTTGACTCTACAAGATTTGCACATGAACAGACATTTAAGCCCATTCCTCTTTACAAAACAACTCAAGCTCTGTCACATCAGAAGGAGAGCGTTTGTGAACAGCAGTTTTCAGATTATTCCACAGATTTTCAATAGGATTTAGGTCAGGACTTTGACTGGGCCATTCTAACACATTAATATGTTTTTATTAAACCATTCCATTGTAGATTTAGCTTTATGTTTAGGGTCATTGTCCTGCTGGAAGGTGAATCTCCGTCCCAGCCTCAGTTCTCTTGCTGACTCCAGCAGGTTTTCCTCTAAAGTGTCCCTGTATTTGGCTCCATCCATGTTCCCAACTATTCTTACAATCTTCCCAGTCCCCGCTGAGGAAAAGCAGCCCCACAGCATGATGCTCCCCCCCGTATATTTGACACTGGGGATGGTGCACTCAGGACGATGAGCAGTGTTAGGTTTGCTCCATACATAACGTTTTGCATTTGGGCCAATAAGTTCAATTTTGTCTCATCTAACCAAAGCTCCTTCTTCCACATGGAGCTGTGTCCTCCATATGACTTCTAGCAAACTTCAAACGGGATTTCTTATGGCCTTCTTTCAATAATGGCTTTCTTCTTGCCACTCGTCCATGAAGGCCAGATTTGTGGAGATACGACTTATAGTTGTCCCATGTACGGATTCCCCCAGCTCAGCGGCAGGACTTCACTTCAACTCCTCCAGAGTTATCTTGGGGCACTTGGTTGTATTTCTGACCAGTGCTCTCCTTGTTCGGTCTGTTAGTTTAGGTGAACGACCGTGTCTTGGTAAGTCTGCAGTGGTGCTATACTCTTTCCATTTCTGAATGATGGATTGAACAGTTGCTCTGGGAGATGTTTAAATCTTGGGAAATCTTCGTATAACTTAATGCTGCTTTAAACTTCTACAGAACTTTATCCCTGACCTCTCTGGTGCTCCTTAGCCTTCATGATGTTGTTTAGTGACCAATACACTCCGACCATAGCTCTGAGGGCCTAAAAGAACAGCTGAAATTATACTGAGAGTCGATTACACACAGGTGGCCTCTATTTAACCATTAGGCCAAGGAGTGAACATTCTGGAGTCATGAGGAATGTTATAAAGGCAATTTAATGCACTCAGAAAATGCTGTATGAATACTTATGCACGCCCCACTTTTCACTTTTCTATTTTTTGAAAAATAACGGAATCATGTATTATTTTGCTTTCACTTCACAGTTGTCGGTTACTTGTGTGTGAACGTTCGGTAAAAAAATCAAAATCAAATCTTTATGTTTAGGGTTGTAAACATGACAAAATGTACAAAAGTCCAAGGTGTATGAATACTTTCGAGAGGCACTGTATGTCAATGAGCTGGCCTGGTGTCGCCTCAAGATCCCCCCAGAACAGCTGAAGGAAGTGTGTGTGGATCGGGAAGTCAGAAAATGGATGCATAGTAGTTCTATCATGTGACCTCTTATTACAGGGGTTAGAAAACTGGGTGGGAATCTCCGGTTCTGGACTAAACTGGTCCTGTGTCAGGGCAGGAAGTACTTTTGCTGAAATTGGTAACTGTGTGGACCAAATGGTCCTGACCTGTGGGGTTCCACCGGGAATCTCTCCTGTTCAAGCTTCCATTGGTTCAGCTAATACATAGCAATGATGTGTCCTTTCACAGCTATGCAGATGACACGTGTCAATGACGACAGGTCAACATGAGCATTAGATTCACCCTGTCACCGCACTGATCAGATCATCACAGAGGCTTTGTTTCAGACTATATTCTGACTGTGCTCGAATGCTGCAGAAAACAGCTCTTTTTAGCAGTGCATACGACGAAGATGAAAGTATTATATCTGCACTCTTTGCCTTTCATTTCATAAACTATATGTTTATGGACAGATTTTATCTGCCTCCTTGTCATTTTATTTAGCTGTAAAGCAGTTCAAATGACCTTGTATACAAATTGTGCAAGTATTTACTTGCATTGCTACTGTACACTGATAGTGGTAGTC
Organism: Gobius niger; assembly: GCF_951799975.1. Classification (NCBI taxonomy): domain Eukaryota; kingdom Metazoa; phylum Chordata; class Actinopteri; order Gobiiformes; family Gobiidae; genus Gobius; species Gobius niger. Next base: position 23,827,472 of record NC_136858.1, read on the forward strand.
GTTCTCACCCCTGAGGTACACATACAACTGAATTCCTGATGCCCTCCAACCCAAAACTTGCAACGTTTCATTTACTCCCAAAAATACACAAAAATCTTCATTCGCCCCCGGGCAGACCCATAATCAATGGGATAGACACGATCACAGAACCGGCTTCCAAATTCATTGATCACATCATCAAGCCACTCACCATGTCGTTGGATGCCTATCTACAAGACACCACACATGTGCTTAATCATCTCCAAAATCTAGGCAATGCTCACAATGCACTCCTTGTCACTATGGACATAACTTCCCTCTATACAAATATTGAACACAGTGAAGGCTTGGATGCTCTTGAACATTTCTTACAGAAGAGGGAGGACCTGTCACTACCTACTGAATTTGTCCTAAATCTCACAAAATGGACTCTTACTAACAATATATTCCTTTTCCAGGACCAACTATACAAACAAATCAAAGGCACTGCCATGGGAGCCGCATATGCCCCGAACTATGCCGGGCTATTCCTAGGGCTCTGGGAAAACCGGTATGTATTCAGTACAGAAAATCCATTCAAACCCTTCATCAAGTACTACGGACGGTATATTGATGACCTTTTTTTCATATTTACAGGATCGGAGGAACAGCTACTACGCTTCCACAATTTTTTAAACAACACCAACCCCAACATCAAACTTAGCCTCGAGTACAGTGCCAGCAAAATAAACTTCTTGGATCTCAACATAGTTCTTGATGAACACGGACTAATTCACACGTCGATTTACAGAAAAACTACAGACAGAAACACTATTCTGAGGGCGGACAGCTTCCACCCACAGAACCTAATCAAAAACATTCCATATGGACAATTTCAAAGACTCAAACGTATTTGCAACTCTGAAACCGAGTTCGAAAACCAAGCTGTGGAGATGTACGATAGATTCGCCTCCAGGGGCTACAACAGACCAACACTCAACACGGCCTTATCCAAAGCAAGAGACCTTGATCGCCCCAGCCTTCTCAACAGAACACATCGGCCTCAACTACGGAAAAACAGGATTTTCTGTCCTATACAATATAGTACCATGGCCCACACAATCAAAAGGATAATCTATAAAAACTGGAGCATACTTTCATGCGATCGCACTCTGGGCCCAGCCTTTGCTAATCCTCCTTTGTTCTCCTTCAAACGGCCTCCAACTTTAAGGGACAAACTAGTACGGAACTACACACCTGCCAACAAGCCCACAACCTTTCTAAAAAAGCCTACAGGTACTTTCAGATGTGGCTCTTGTACTCATTGTTCACACATCAACAGAACTACCACCTTCACTAACTCTGACCTCTCTAAAACATACCACTGTCGCTCATTCGCCAACTGCAACTCCACTTATGTCGTCTACAGACTCGACTGTATGTGTGGAAGCTTCTATGTTGGACGAACCAAACGCAAACTAAAACAGAGATTCGCCGAACACAAATATGCCATCAGAACACAAAATCTAGACTATCCGATGGCTAAACACTTTAAAAACAGCGGCCATCTAAGTCTCAACAATCTCAAAGTAATGGTCCTGGAGGAGATCCCCTATGACCGGAGGGGGGGTGACAGACTCAAAAGACTCCTACAGAGAGAAACTTTCTGGATCGAGGCTCTGCAAGCCACCAGCCCCCCGGGCCTAAATGAGGAGATAGATTTCTCCCCCTTCCTTTGACATCCCTCTCCACAGCATAAATTCCTGGTTTCGCAAGTGTGACTTTTTCGGTCTGTCTCTCGGTGTTCTCCGCCTCCTGTTCTATTATGGTGTCATATGTAAGCATTAACACACTGATTGTCGTCCCCTCACTAATGCTCTTGTGAATACCTTTATGAACGATTTTTCTACACTCAGTCATTATGGAACTGTTCACATAAGTTGTTTTCTCCCGCATGTAAATGCCTTTTAATATGCCTTTCAATATGTCCTGTCCACATATGCAAGTAGCTTGTTGAATGTTTTTCGATGATCTTATGTTGCATTATTTTGCTACACCGGGTCACGTGATACCTCACGTGTGCCCTCTCGGGTATTTAACACACCTGTAAGCAATTTCACTCACAAAGATCGCCCTGATGAAGACATAGCTGTCGAAACGCGTTGGCGTTTTTTAATCTATTTTGTCCATGCACCAATAAAGGATTTTTAATTTTTGCTACTCCGGAGTGCCTCCTACCCATTTTTGACTGCCTTTGACACGCACAGCCAGTCTCTCTTCTGTCCTCGTACACATACAGTATTTAGGTCAGCACTGTAGCAACAGCTATACTTTGTTTCATCTATGGATTAGTTGATTCACCTCTGACCAGCACAGCAGCAAAGCAAAGGAAAAAATAAAAAATCAAACAAGGCTAACAGGAAGGTATTCTAAAAGCTAGAGTCAACGCACAAAAAACAAGAGCAAAGGCAGAATGAAAAGCAACAAAACAACAGTCTCTAGTCCAGCGGAAACACATAATGGGAACATCCTGGGATCAGAGCAGAGGTGAGAGGTAATGCATGGTCTGCACATTGTTGAATAACGCATCGCAGCTAGAATTGTTTGCCTCATAAAAATGAAGCCCAGTATATATTTTGTACTGCTCACATTGTGCGCACAGAGAAATGTGGAAAACAGCAGAAAAGGTGCACTCACTGGAACTAAGAACTTCTTAATCTCCTCCAGGGCGTGGCTCATGCGGGAGTAGGCCTCTCCGGGCGGGGCGAACACTTCAATTAAAACGTGGAGGTCGTTACTTAAATGGGCGTATTTGGCCTCACCACTTTTCCTCAACTCCTCCTCCTGTGAACGACAGAGACAGACACCATAAGTCTTACAACAAAAGCAAGTGCATAATTCTTGCACTTGTACAGGATTTCACCGTTGAATGCACAGCTTGTCAAGACCAGAAGATAAATTGCCATTATTAATTGAAAAGCTGGATGGTTATGCAATAACATATCATTTGTTGAGACAGACTGTGAATACAAATTTTCTAAGAGGCTCACAGTGTTTGAAATATGCCAAATCCAAAGCTAACAGAGCTCACATCTTGATAAAGTTTTGGCGCTGAAAAGTCTGTCTCGTAGGTCAGATAAACAACCTCCAACCACACAAACAATCTGAGAGTGAGCAAACACTGCACAGGAACACCTGGGATCTGGAGGATAGAAGAACATATGGTGCTATCAAAACCAGCCTGTTGAGGGACAGAAATAAAAGGAAATACCAAGGAAGTATTTGCTGTTAAAAAATTATTTGGAGTGCATCTTCACAATATTAAAGATTATTAAAGCAATGATTTTGCATCGAATACTGTTCGAAGCTACTGCAGGCTCTTATAGTTAGATATAGCTAAAACTCTGCCCACCAATAACCCCACCAATTTCTTGTTTACAGTTAAAGGTGCATTATGCAACTTTTTATGTGAAGAAGAAGCACATTTACTTTCCATCCTGGTGGTCTCTAAGTAGGTAGGTTTTCACTGCGGATGGGTATGTATACATGGTTGCATATACAGTCCAACCAGAAAACCTACCAGAAACTCTGAAAACCTGAAATAAAATTGATCCTTGTCATAGATGCTGGGTCACTGAAATATGCACCTTTTTTCCACATAAAAAGTTACCTAATGCATCTTTAAACTGATTAACATAATCTTTGTTTTGGGTTGGGGTACAAACTCAGAGTTGTTTGGTCCATGTGCATTAACATAGCTCTTGTGTTCGACAATAATATAAAAAAAACATGAATGCATGATACAATGACCAAGTGCAAGGCCAATAGCTCAGTCCATCTGGTCCCAGTGTCCTTGTGCTACAGGATCACCTTTAGCCTTTGGAGACCAGTCGCACTTAATTAAAACGGTTTTGAGTGTCTCTTGCTGCCGATACATTCTTCACACGTCAAACAGCTGAGGTCACTCTCATAACGTGAGGCTAATGATCCACTCACACGTTTGTCTGATGACACGCTCTTGACAGAAGACAGCAGGAGCAGCTGCATTAATGTGCAAAGGATGTCTGCTGCAGACCTGCAAACTACATGCAATTACACTATAGCTACAGCAGTCAAGATGAACGCGGAACTCATATCTAACATCATGTTCACACACAGCTCATGAATTGTCTAGGATAGGATTTTTAAATATAAAATACTGGAGTTTGAGATAAAAGCATTTGGACACTACAATGTTGTGACTCTTTTCTATCTTTTTTCCATCAAATGACGGATTTCAAACGTTCAATGAATAACATTTTCATATACTGGTGAATCATTTAAGGCTCTCTAGATTATGATATAGTATTTACTTGTTCTACTCTTACATGCACCTGTCCAGGGTGAGTAATACTCTTCATAGACAGTCGTTGGACATGAGTAGGTGGAGGAGATGTTGCCATGGTGAAGCGGATGAGCCGACTTTTCAGATGCGAAATGTGTTTTGGCTGGTGATGTGGCCTGGGCTCTGTCTGCAACACTTTAGCCGATGGCGGGTGTCTCCGATGGCAGCCGAGCTTTTCAGCGGTGACCTTTAGGTGCCACTCTCATCCCAGAGTCCTCCAGACCGGCTCAAACTGTACACAAAATCGATACTTCTCGCACAAAAAAACCCAGGCCTAATCTGATTATAACACGGGCAGCCTTTTGACTGGGGCGGAGAACAACACGGGGTTCTCTACATGCGACACAGGGGTGAGGTAAACACTGCTAGCCAGAGAGGCAAGGGAATATGGGCACATTTTCAAACATTTAACTCGTATTCGGTTGATCCTACTGATGTAATGCATCAAAGGGGAGAGCTACAGAGAGGAATTTAACCTGATAATATTAAAGATGACTGCCTGTTTCCCCAAACCACCAAAAGTAAGAAATTAAATATACAGTAGATTGATCATTTAAACCTACATAAATCCACCGTCAATTGGTAGTGGTTGTCATTTAATTTACTGTCCTTTTAAGATAAGGTAGACGAGTATACAAACATATCAAATGCCACACTGATGTTACTGCATTGTACAGCTCGGCTCACTTCTGCCAGTGCACATTTAAGCGCTTCTTATTCAGCTCCACACTTTCAACATAAATTAACACAGCACATGAGCAAACAGAAGTGACTGTGGATCAGGGCCAGTGTTTTTAAATGAACTACTGCCTCAGCCATGGCACAACTCAAGTTATGAACCGCAGTGCCATTGACTGTACAGTCCTTGAAACAGAACTAAGAGCATTTTACAAAACCAGCTGCAGAGCCACCGACCAGGGCCCCTGCTTTTATATTTCCACGTTTCAATTAGCCATCATTAGTTTGTATCATTTAGTTTCATTTCATTTCCCCATGAACTGTCTACTCATCCAAGGAGCTGTTCAGGCACAGAGAGAAAGACTTGATGCAGAGGATTTAGACCAATGATGTTCTATAGTATGGCACACAAAGAGATCCCTCACGCTGTTGCTAAGGCTGTGAAATTAGTCGAAATCGCAATCTCAACTTTTGTCAATCTCAATTATCGTCATAGGGTTTTTTAATTGTCTGGTCTGCAGCCAATAACTGCCAGGAACAGCACCTGGTGTGAAGTTTAAAGGAGAGAATGAAAGCTTTGTGTGTGTTAAATGAGGAAATCACTCAGCTTTTATTTATCTAAAAGGTCCGTCTCGTCAGTGTTCATAAATCGTGAAACTAAAAGCTACCCATACTTAGTTTTGAGATAAAGACTTGGAATAATAATTTAAAAAAAAGATTGTGTAAAATGAGGTGGGAAAAGTTTTAATTATCATTTATCTTTTCATGCCAAGCCCTAACACATACCTGCAGCCATCATTCATCGCCTCATCAACGGCAGCCTTTAGCAATCATCCAATCCCGGCCCCAGCTCAAGCCGCACCTTCGCGTCAGCCAATCACTGCAACTGCTTATTCCTGCTTCACCCATTCGTCACCCAGGATCCCCTTCTTAAGCTGATCAATCACTCAGCCGTTTCTCAGCCGTGCTGCGACCCTCCTCCACCCCTCCTCCGCCTGGCCTCTCCTCGAGTCCGCTTGTCGTCAACTGGCCGCCCCGGGTCTCATCAACCACCACCAGTGTTTGGGCTCCGGGAAGATTCTGGCTGTTGTCCATCAACGCCATGTATTCCATATCATTACTCAATCTTCCACCGGGGTCTGAGCCCAAATCATGATTCACGTTCAATAAAACTTTCCTAACTCATTCTGTCTCTGTGAGTCTTTTCAGGTTGAAATGCTATATATATAATGCCTATAAACATTTCAGCCCCTTGTGTATTTCAATTGTGGTTTATTTGAGATTGTGGCTTAAAGCAGAACTAAGTAACTCATGCGCCTAGAGGCCATAAGCGCCACTGCAGGTGTCGTAGCATGTTGCGTGTTTTTTTTTACTCATTAATTGTCCGTGAGAGTAAATACTACACTGACAGAAAAGGCAAAGGGAGAGAGGGATTTTACATCCAATTACACAATGGAGATCATTTTTTCACTCAAACTTGGCTGTAAATAATGCTAAAGTGGCGCAAGCCCGCAGTTTTCCCGTTAGCCTGTTAGCTTCTTCTTCGTAATTCTATTAAGCTGTACTGGGGCCTCCCACCTGGTGCAGGAAAGTGTGGTTTTCTGGCCAGAGACACCAGGGGGAGATGAAAGACCTCCAATCATCCCATCAACACTTGCATTACACCCAGAGGGGCTACGAAAAGGATTTATTAAGGTAAACAAGTTACTTAGTACTGCTTTAAAATGCACTCCCATTTTCCTGCTGAAACATGAACTTGAGGACAGATACACTATACTGTTTGCCCCTGTGTAGTATGTGATTTTTCTTTTTTTATTTATTTGATAGAGACTGACATGAGACACATAATAGCATGTTAAAGAGCCAGCCTGACCATGGGCTATTTTCCATCACAAACACTCATACATAGCAACTAGAGGCAGAGGGAGGTAAAGTGTTAAACCCAAACACACAGCAGCCCTATCCCCCGATCCTTTAGGTTAGTGGACTGGTAATAATGCTTCGTCTTTTCACTGCATGTCATTTACTTGGCTCTCGATGAACTAAAAACAAATCTTGAATTTCACCGCAGTTGAGGTATATAAGCCCATAGATCTCTTGTCATATTGTGATGTCTGAATCAGAGAATACAGTAATAATAGCGACGCAACTCAATACTCGGATTCGCTGTTTATCCCAGACAGCGCTGCTGGCCCTCTGTGTACAAGCTCAAGATAAGTGTGGCCCCAGGAGAAACACAAGTCACCACGATAAATGACTCGGGCAAAGAGATTCATTATGTTGCATCCGTAATTGACTATTACAGAAAGCACTATTAAGAAGCACACTCCAAGCCATTTCTATTCTCTCCTGGTGTGTATCTGTTACTGGGCTAAAATTTTAAGAAAAAGCTATGCACAAATAAAGGCATGCAATTGCAACCTGACCTCGCGCTGGCAAGGCTGTAGACAGTTTGATGGCCGATTGAAGGCTTTGTACAAAAAATACATTTGCCTCAGTACACAGCGCTTTGGGTAGGTTAAGTTAGTGTAATTGTGCTATACAAAAAGAAAGCACAAGTCACTTCTAAGTGCTTCACAGTTGCATAAAGTTACAAGAAATCAATCCATAAAATCCATAAAAATGAGTTAATTACAGTAAAAAAACAAGTGCATGGTCAAAAGTCGAATGCATGGGTAAAAAAAAACTGTTTTCAGCCTGGATTTGAACATTGTTAGAGTTGAGGCCTGTCTCACTTCCTCATGAAAACTGTTCAGTGAAAACTGAAATGCAGCCTCACCGTGTTTAGCCCTGACTCTGGGAACCACCAGGAGACCTGTCCCTGAAGTTCTCAGGGCGTGAGATGGTTCATACGGCTCTAACATGTACTTTGGTGCTTAACCATGAAAAGACTCGTATACAAGCAGAGCTGTTTTAAATTCTATTCTCTTAGAGACAGGAAGCCAGTGCAGAGACCGGAGCACTGGACTAATATGGTCCTGGTTCTTGTCAGGACTCGAGCTGCAGTGGATGTACTGCAGCTGTCTAACAGTGAGCAGCTGTTACAGTCGTCTTACCTGCTGGAGACAAATGCATGGATAAGTCTCTCTCAGTCTGGTTTAGACACCATTCCTCTGATCTTAGCAATGTTTTTCAGATGGTAAAAAGCTGCTGATGTTATTGCTTTAACCTTACATATTTCCTCTTATTATTTGTAAACAAAACAAAGGATCAGGTTCAGGGTCTTAAAGTGAAAAGATCTTTCCATGGAAAATCCACTCACGATAAGAGTGTGCACCTTTGCCAAGCGATTTGTTGCATCCTGCAATTGAAAAGTATATTTCTGGATTCAAATGTATTGTATTGCTTCTATATTATATTTCAATATGAAACCAATCATTGTTAGAAGAATCTATACCCAAACCCAAATTAATCATTTTGTCCAATCCTAATGCAAAAAATATCCTTCATTCACCACTAACAAGCAGCACAGTAGACTGTATGTCAAGAGAGGCTACAACTTTGGCCTTATTTATCTCAGTTAGGACTCCGCTCTCCTGGTAATACTCCACACGCTGCCAGAATTTCAAGCAGCGAGTTTCTGTAAATATTTTGATTCAATAACTGTCTGGAAGCAAGATATATCTGAGCAGCGTTACCTTTTCTTTATCCCTCATGGACCCTTTTCCGAGGATGGACATCTTCACTCCCGTCTCCTCTTGCAATCGTTTCATGGAATTTCCCCGTGGTCCTAGAAGCTTCCCGACAAAATTAAACTGTAACACAGAGAGGGGAAAAAAAATCTGAAAACCCAGCAATGCCTCGGAAAAGTTCATAATGTGATTTACTGCACAAATGTAGACAAGAGAGAGAATAATGCAATATCAATAGTATAGACAACAAGACTGAAATGTAGCGAAATTAGTCAAATTCAGTCCGATATTGTGGATATTGTGTCGCCGTATACTGCAAAAACGATATTTTCCTAATGTGCAATGCCGCCTAAGACAAGAAAAAATGCGATCTTTTTTTGACGTGTGCATTCGTTGTACTCCCACATTGTGTTCATACATCATGTGAGGAAAAGCTGAAAGCCCACAGCGATAAATCAGTGTAATTGTTCTTGCTGTGTGGCACATTGTAGGTGAAGGGGAGTCTCATCCCTGGCCCAGCATAAAATATACATCCATTCTTTACCCGGCGCCTCCCGCTCGTGTATCTTACTGCTGTTTAGGGTCATCCCTGTCATGGCCACTAAAAGCAGGAACAAACCAATAACGTTTGAGAGAGCACACAGAGGTCAATGGGTGAGATAAAGACAGAAATAATGAGTTTCTACCCAGTGGGAAATTAAGTAGTACTATTCACATGACAAACTATCAGAACCAGGCCCTGGGGCTCGGACCATCATTTTCTTCTCCACCAGAAAGTCCTGATTTGGAGAAAAGGAGGATCAAGTATTTTGAGGCACAGCAGAGATTAGCGGAGATTAGAATTCCACTCACTTCTGTGAGAGAGTGTGATTAAATCATATAGTGGCACAACTGCATGGTAATTGAAACCAAATGAATGGCAATTTTATAACAATGTTTGAAAATGATCTGAGTCCAAACCCTCTGTACAATTATGAGAATAAGAATCATGTGACAAATTCCTTTATAACTCTTTGATCGAGCGACAAGCAAAAAGACGGCTTCTCCCATCCACTCATCCTGCTCTTTAAGTTTGTCTTGTTTTAGTCGATCAGTTCATCAGCGCAAACTTTTAAAAAAGGGTTGAAGAAGCATCTCCAAAACAAGTAACGACGACTGTACGAAACATTTGTTGCTTTTATGATCGTCTGAATGAAGGACGGACTTTAACCTCTTAACCCCCACCTTAACAGTGTACATTTTGTGTAAGTGCAACAGAGAAGCTACAAAGAGTGAGTAGCAAAAACATGGTACCAAAGTAACAATAACACAATAAAAGAGCCCCAAAAAGAGTGACAAAAAAGTGACAAAAACACAATAAAAAAGTGACAAAAATGCAACAAAGAAATAACAAAAGAGAGATAAGCATGTGCCGGAAAAGCAACAATAACCTAATAAGAAAGTGACAAAAGAATGACCAAAAGGTTGATGTCACAAAAATGTGACAGCAACAACACAGAAAAAAAAGTTTTCAGTTTTGAAGGCCTTAGCTTTCAAATATGGCGTCATAATGGCAGAGAGGCTGTAAGTTCTCTGGTCAGCTTTTAAGATCCAGATAATGCCGAACTGGAGTAAATGCACTCGCTTAAAGCAGTCCTAAGAATCTCATGCCCCTAGAGGCCATAAGCTCTACTGCAGGTGTCGTAGCATGTTGCGTTTTTTAATAATTATCCGTGAGAGTAAATACTACACTGACAGAAAAGACAAAGGGAGAGAGGGATATTGTACATCCAATTACACAATGGAGATCATTTTTTTCACTCAATTTTGGCAGAAAATAGGCTGTTTAAAGTGACACTAGCCCGCAGTTAGCTTTGCCCATTAGCCTGTTAGCTTCTTCTTCGTGATTCCATTAGTGTGTATTGCACCTCCGGGTCGGAGCAGGGAAAGTTGCAAGTGTGGTTTTCTGGCCAGAGACACCAGGGAGAGATGAAAGACCCCAGAATCATCCCTAGTAATTTTTAGACATTACTAGGGGTTAAAAAGTTATTCATTCTTTTGGGCAAAAAAACATCCAGCCAATGTGTCTGCTAAGAAATACAGAAGCACAATTCACTATTTCCACTGTGGCATCTTAAAAAGGCACTTGACCTTCAAATGTTCAGAACTAGCCGAGGAGAGCCCACCTCCGGAGCTGAACAGGTGGTCAGCCCTTCACCACAACTTAGCTTAGCCAAAATGATATTAACCTCTCTCTCCCACACTGCTGCTGCTCCCCCTGCGCCCGAGCTGCTCACGATGCCTGTGCCAGCTGTGTGACTCCGTCCTGCGACTCACCAAAGCGCACCGTCAGCTCTTTCCTGCATATACAGCCATTACCATCACAAGTGAGTGCTACTTCACACGTTCGAGGGTCGCCAAGGGAGAGCCACATGAGATCAGTGCGTTTTGAAGAGGCATCCCCGCCGCCCTTGTGAGTGACTGATTAAGGCACCTTGGCGGATGGGTTTCTCTGACAGGATGGGAGCAGGAGAGCAGATGGCAACAGCAGTAAAGGACTTACATACATCGGGCTCGCTGTGAGGTAGAGGACGAGTGACTTGGTTAATTTAGTGTCATGGATGTCGGGAGGAAGGAGAGGTTTGGACATTAGTGAAATCACTGTGCATCAGTTAAGAAGGGAGGAATAAATAATCAAGCATTTAGATATTAAGACACATTTATTGCTATATTTATGATGTGAGTGAGCACAGGTAGCAAATTCCAGAGGCTTCAACTTCTGCCACTGATTAATTAAAAAGCAGGAGCGTCATTTCTCGTAAAGTTTTGTATCGCTCCAATCACAGCCGCACATTTGTAATAGATCACTCAGAGCCAAATCACTCTGTATGTAGCTTTATAACTCCTCTCAGAGAGATACTAGTATTTAAAAAAGTTTCTCAATCTTCAGTGCAATTTTTATCTGTTATTTTTTCATACTTTTGCACTTGTGGAGATAGTGCCAGGTCCCAGACGTCTTTATAAAGAAGAAGCTATTATTTTACCATTCATAAATATGCATGATTATTGGATATTTTTGCATCTCATAATTCAGTCTTCTCTGAAGTGTTAATGCTGCTGGATATGTTTAAACTGAGATCTGAATCTTGATCTTAAAGGATTCAGCGGCTATCAGCCAAAATATGTTTTTTTCTGTGACTGTCACTTCACTGATGAATGCTTGGTGAACCTTCGCCAGAATCTAATTGGATTAAACTCTTATAACCAGCAACGATGGAGAGGCCAGAGTGGCCGGTGAGTCAATAAACGCGCGTTAGCTTGTGTGTTAGCGATTTATAAAGCTGTGTTGCTGCATTATGAAGTAACTTCACTTTTTGCTGTGGTATTTATATTTCTACTACTGCAAAAGTTGCATTGGCTGCATCAACCCGGGTAGAGGGGGGTGGAGTTTACTGAATCCAAGCATCTTGTCTTCCGGGTTTGAAAAATACCTCCAGAAAATACTTATATTTATCACAAAAACTGAAATAAAATAAAATACTTTACTTTGGATTGCCTGGCCTGCCAGACACTGTTCAAAAGTCTGGGCGACTGCTCGCAGCCAATCATTTCGTGATTCGACCCTCATCGGTCCAATCACGGACCACGAGACGGAGGCCGTCACCTGTCACCACCACGCACTCTTCCAAAACATCAAAGATGGCGGCGCGGCGACCAACACGCTGTTTTCTTCTGCTCTTTTGTCTGTTTTAAATCATTTGGAAAACATTAAATCCCTAAAACCAGAGCATGAAACAGCGTTTGAACGTGTTTGGAAAGGCTTCCAGCCACTTGTTGCTGTGACGTATCTAGCGTTGCTCTAATTGGTTGATGCCGTCTGTCAATCATGCCCACCAGGAAATTGTTGAGACTACATGTCTTTGAAATATCTATGAAATGCATGTAGTTTGGCAGATCAGGCTTTGGAATGGCTAAAACAGCATGATACAGATCCTTTAACAATAAAAGCTCATTTCTTTGATTTGTGCAGCCTATCATATATTATTTGGCAATACAGTATTGACATTGCAGATTGCTGAGTCAATATAAACTCCAGACTATATCATTTTACAAGAATCCAATAGCAGTAGAAGTTTGTTTCTTATTTGGAGAGACATGTTAGTTGCAATACAGTTGAAGTCGTCACTATTTTAGTATCAAAAGAGTTTGTGTTGTACTATTTACTTAATGATCAGTAGTGTACGTCTTGTATTGCAATGTGTATTATATGAACATTTGCCATACTCTGACTCGTCTTCTCATCAGTCATATAGTCATATAGATTCATGTTACTTTCAGTGTAAACCTCTCCATAAATCTTGCCCAAAAACAGAAAAAGAATCAAAAAACAAAAAAACAAAGTTTTATGGTATGAAGGTCAGTAAGTAGAAGTGAAAGACATCCCTGAAGCTAAAGTGCACCACACTTGCAGTCGGCCTGTCATTGTTGAGCGAACGAATGTTTAACGTGACATTAAAATGTCCTCTCACTTGTCACGCTCAGTTTGAGCTTCTGTCACCAGCACCAAAGCACTTTCAGGGGTTGAAAAGCAGCACATCTGACTGTTGCAGAAAAAAGTGGAAAAACAAACACAAACAACAACAACAACAACAACAGAAAATGGTAGAACACAATAGACAGATTCAGGGATGACATTTTGCTCTCACACAATAATCACTTAAATTCATTTGATGTTTCCATTCAGTTTCACAGACTGCTGTTTATCATAATTTGTGTTTATTGTTCTTGAATTTAAAAGCAATAAAAAGAACAAGCAAACTGAGATGTAATGTGTTACTTTTTGGGGGATACTTTTGGATAGACAGTATACAGCACCTTATGGACTACTCAGCCACAAACAACACTTCACAAGAGCTGCAGTTTGCTTAGTTTATTCGAGCTGTTTACATTCTTAATATTCTACAAATTTCACAGTATAAATGTATGGAATCTCAAAAGGATTGAAGCAAGAAAGCTAATATATGCCTACCCGTAATCCATGCAATATACAGGTGAAGCTCGGAAAATTAGAATATCGTTAAAAAGTGCATTCATTTATGTTATTCAACTTAAACTGTGAAACTAGTATATAAAGTGACATATGTCAAGCCTTTATTGATCATTTGGATTATTATGGCTCAGCTTGTAAAAATGGACTGTGTAGGTTTCACCTGTACATTTATATTTGCCAGTGATGGAGCACGAGACAACGATCTCCACAGACAATAATTCAGAAACAAATACTCTGCAGAGGTTTGTGAAACGTGCTCTAATGCTTGGCCCTGGCTTACTGCTTCTACGAGCACGGTGACTAGAGAGCATTCCTTTCACAAGCAAAATCAATGTAAAGAAATCAATAAAATAGCTTTATTATTCCATGGTCAAAAATATTCCTTGTTTCAGAAGTACAAAATGTTAGCCAAAAGCCATGAATTGATTTGGTAAATAGTAAATAGATACTGGAATGATATGAAAACGTGAGGCAGCAGCGTCGTCTGCCCCGAAAAGTTGAGTGTTTGCGATAGATCGGTGGTTCTGTCATTAAAAACGGTTCGGGGTCAGTTGGATTGGTCCGTGTCCAGAGGCAGTGACTGTGACACCTTCGGAGCGCGGAGCGGAGGAAATCCCTCTTCTGCGCTCTGATAGACAGATTAAAGCCACAGGTGAAGCTTTACCATTTAAAGAGGTTCGGGATGACTGGCCCTGAGTGTCAAGAATACTCGGCCCGAGATCTGGAGCTTATTTGGACTAAAGTATATTTAACTTTGGGTTCTGAACCGTGATAATCATAGGAATTTGTTAGATTTACACAGAATCACCAAGTGTCTGTATTCTGTTGATGTAAAGATTGAGAATGAAATTAACAAAATCTCAATTCAGTTAGGTGATCATGCTACATGAATAGGGAAGAAAGATTGTATTGCATTGAAGCCGTAAACAAGAATATGGCAGGTCTGATTTGATGAAATAATAGAAAACGCAGAGGCTAATCAACACGCAGAAAACGGAACAAATATCATAAATTCAGAACATTTTCCACCACAGCAATTGAGCCAAAATCAATAGAAAGGCGCCGTGAGTGATGCCAAAATGACACAGCACAACAAAAGCTGCTTAAGTCCATGAAACACTTCCAGACAGGCCGCGGTGTGCAGCGGGAGCCCAGCAAGAGCCGAACAGAAATCAATTTATACAAGGCTCTAACAAGTCTGCTCAGTGAATGACATGTAACCAATACGGGTTTGTGTGAATGTGAAAGCTCCAACAAATCGAATACAGAAAGGTCTTTCACATTGAGGCAGCCTATTTTAAAAACTGCCAGAACTCTGCACTGGATTTACTGGCAGTTTTACTAAGGTACATGGGCAATGAATACCAATGACATAAAAAACAAAAACAAATGCCATTTATTGTTAATGGGCTATATGCACAGTGCTGTCCTTCCTGTCCGCTATCTCTTCCCATTAAAAATTAGCAGGTCCCACAGATATGAAGCAGTAAAGTTCGGGAATGTGACGTCATATTGCTAAGCATTATGGGATTTGTAAACTAATGGAATGTCAAAATACTGGAGTTATTGTTCACAGTAAAACACTTGGACACCACAGTGAGTTAGATGTATTTACCAGCAGTAACTCAGCAGCTAACGGAGTTGTTCCATGGCTTTTTTCTCCACTTTTATACTGTAGCAGTGTAACCTGGCTAACACCAGGCTGCTGTGTGCGCTCGAATTATTTCGAACTGCACAACAGCCTGGGGACCATGGCCAAATCTCCGGTGGATTTGGGAACCAATCACAGAGCGAGGAGGGACGGCAAGACGATGACGCGCTATTCGATATACGGAAGCTTGTAGTTTATTTACGGATAATAAAAAAAAAGTTTATTTACGGATCCAACGTGACAGCAGCAGACACGATGGTATTTTTTGATCAAGCTTTAGACCTTGTTCTAAATAATTTAGCTCAAAAGTTTACAGCGGATGCGTCATACGTCATCTCATACGATGATACGATTGGCCATGGCTACGTGCAGACGCATGAGACTTTTTTTTTTTTTTTTCGTATCGCCCAATAAACGAGTATGGACGATCGTAAACCACACCTCTCCTACGAGAAAATGAATTGGTGGTCCCCAGACTAAATATCACTTGTGATTTTAGTCTGGTGTTAGCCAGGCTAGTAGCAGTGACTATCCATCAGTAACTCGTTGCCCTTTATTCAATCCTGAGATATCTCTTCATTTGTTTGGGACCCTGCTAACTTTATTTTATTTTATTTTATTTTATTTATTTGTCTGAGCAGTAATCATTCTGCTCGGAAGGAGTGGGCCGAAGCAAACGCTTATGAGCGCCCACACCCGAATCATTACAATAAAAAAATGTTCATATCACAATAGTACACGTTACATATTACAAAGTACATAGTACAAGGAACCTACAAAAACAACATATACACATATCCACAACATACCCAATTATGAGTTATCTTTATCCTATGTAAAAAACTTAATTGATCGTACAATCATACTTTGATTTGCCACATTCGCAAAAGAGAACCTGAACACTTAAGAGTGGCTATTCTAACACAGACTAAAATTACAAGGCATTGTATGAAATGTTCAGAAAATTAACATTAACAGAAGCAAAGCACAAATATGAAGCACAGTTACAACATCAGTCTCGATTTGTAACAAGTAACAAGTCGATCCTAATTCCTTTCAGATGATACCAAAGCCAAACGTACTTAACATTACCAAAGTCACTAGTTTGAATTTTGAATGTAAAAGATACGGGACAGGAAGTAAAGCACCGATATTACTGACCAGAAATAAGTCACGTGGGGACATCATGCATATAGCCCATATAATGCAGACAGTACTATAAAGCAACAACTTAAACCTTTTCCACAAACATAAACAAAGGACAAAAGTCAGGCAATTATTTAGCATTAATAGCTGATAACTGGAAGGATTCCTACTTCAACCAGTGTATCCCATTGTTGTGTCTTTTGGCAAGACACTGCACCCATCGGTGGTTGGTCGCCATGTTTCCATCAGTCGATCCCAGAGAGTGTAAAGCCGCTCTTTTGAAATGTCTCATGTCACAGAACCAACAAAGATTTGCACCCCGGTCGCCAACATCACAGCGTTACATTATATTTGACTATGTTTTGTGCGTGTATAAGTATTTTCTGGCTCAGTGTTCGTAGGTGCCTCTGTCTTCAAGGTAGTAAGCCTACAAGACATGTTTCATTTATCTGTACTTTACACCAAAAATACATCACCAAGCCAGCGGCACTTTTTCCCCCCAGCATATTAGCATAGAAAACGATGTAAAGACAAAGTCAATATTGTGCACAGACTTCCTCCCGGTGTGAATCCTGATCGCACCAATATTTACATTTAATTTCTGCTCCATACGAGACTACTACGTTCAGCTACTTATCTAAGCAAAACACCTTTCCATGAGGTTGACTGTTTTTTATGTGACAGTAGCGTAACAGCCAAAATGCAAATCTTTACAATAGAAACAACATTGGTTTCTAAAGGTCACTGAAACCAATGAGCTCCAGTACAGGGGCCCAAAGGCAAAGTGTGATTATTGTGGGCTGTGGGTAAAGAGGAATCGAAGGGTGTTTTCCATTAATAGCAGAAACTATGGTGACACGACGGGTCTAATTTCTCCCCCATAGTGTAAGAAATAATGACAAATTTGGATTAGAAATTTTTGCTTCTTGTTTCATCGTGAACAAAACTAACTGTACAGTTTAAAAATGTGTATCTGAAAAGCACCACAGTCTCTTTTAAATCTGGGAAACACTAGCTCAAGGTCATGCCTAACAATCAAAGTTTTTATACTCTCTGGTGTGGGCATTTTTATATGATGCTGAAGTTCTGACCGAAGAGAAAACTAAATCCAAGCGTGATTTCATGGTCTAAGGTTAAGAGTAATCAGGCTGCAGATAAATAGTGTCTGCTTAGAGATAAAGACCATGACCAATTGTCCCCATGACATTTCTGCTCTTTGAAAGAAGATTTTTCAAATATTATTGATCGCACATGTGAAGCTGAGTGTCTCTTGCCTTGAGCGATTAAGAAAAAAAAGGGGAGTACAGTTTTTGTTGCAACATGGAAATACTGAATCATAATAATTGAAACACAGAGAAAGATTACACAGTATCTTTTTTTTTTTAAATGGTAAAAATGCACTTTCCATTGAGCAATAATGACCAGTCCTTGGGCCACAGTTGTGTCTGTGTGTTACTAAACAAAATGTGAGGGTCCTGGCACAAAAACTGGTTCATTATTAAACTCATGAACATTATTCTTCAGTTTTATGGTTCTTGATGAATGTACAGTCAGTAAAGCATATGGCAAATACCAAAAAGTATTTTATAAAAAATTAAAAACGGTGTCCATTACACATTAAACAATTACAGTTTTTATCAATCGCTTTCACACATTTCTCCAAACCAAAGCAGCATTTGCTAAACAGCTCACACCAATTAACATTTTTTTTCCAGCCGCTTTGGCACATTTCTCAGATCAGAACTGATATTTTTAATAGTTTAAGTGCAATTCTCAAAACAATTTGCACAAACAGCAAACAATTTCAGAATCACCTCAGCTGCTCAAAATGCTTTGTAAACGAGTATTTCTGTCAGTGAACATGAAACGCCTTTGAGACTTTTGTCAAAAGTTTATATCAGATTATTCTCATCTGCACATTCATTGAAAAACTATTATGTTCATATATCAATCGATTCAATGGGGAGATGTGCTTCAGAGACCAGTATACGATGCATAAAACGAGTATTTTTATATCATTTCTCATGTTCTCCGTGAAACGTTGCAGCAACATATGGGAAGTTGTGGAATATAACGTCATCCAGTGAAATTGAACTAATTTGCACATCAGATCTCAGACTGTCAATAGAAATCATGTTTTATCACCAGTATTATTGACACCATTATTTCTGTGGCATGCCAAAACGTCACTTATGAACAAAGACTATAGGCATTAAAGGCAGAATAATTCCATCAGTGAGGCGTCCGCCGACATTAATCTTTCACATGTCACTCTGTCAGATCAGAAGCCACGCTGAGGAAATCTCTAAAGTACTAATGTAATTACTTTGCTCCAGGACTGCCAGTGTAAGCACAAATGAGTGATGTTCGACGACCAAAATGAGCGGGAACAGATTTATGACTTCGCGTACCGCCGCTGACGGAAAGCCAGACTGTACATTATCGAATAGTAATAGTCATAAAATAGCTGTGTGTGGGTAATGCAATTAGTTTGTGCAGTACTTGTTTCTAACATTGTCACAGCAATAAGTCATGTGAAGTAATCATTAAAACTAGTGAAGAGTGATTTGTCTTGTTGCCACACAGTATAAATACAGGTGCACCGGTATAGAAAATGTTATATTGCAGAAGCAGAAGTAGAAGTATGCATTTACATATTTCATAAGTTAAGAGCATAAAGAGTGAAATATTTCTGTATAGTTTTTATTTGGCAGTAGCACCACAGGAGGAGTCTGAATCCTGCTCTTTCTATTCAAAATGATGTACTTAGGCAAAACTGTTCATCTACCTGCGTGACTGGGCAAGAGAATGTGGGTTTCGAAGGGGACCAGAGGCTCAGAAGGTCTGCCAAAAAGCATTATAGGGCTGGGAATCACAAGGCACCTCAAAATTCACTATTAGAAATAATATGTGTCGAAAAAGCAATAATCGATTTACTGCGATAACCTACAGAACCTATGATAACCTACTTTTTAAACAGGAAAACTTAGCTATTTTACTCAAAACAGGGAATACTGACTGACTAATTTGTTTTAATGGTAGTCTAAATATTTTGTAATATTTTAATTATTCATATATTATTTTGTTTGTATCAGCATATGTTTATTCTTTATAAATTCTTGACTATTTTATCACTTAAATGTAAAAAAAATGTACACTACTTTTGTGTACATTTTAGCGAATGTGTTCTTGTCTTGTCATTGTTCATTGTCTTATTTGTTGCTGTAATAGATGATAAGATAAATAAGATAAAAATACTGTAGCTGCACTACGAAAATAAGTCCATAATCTTTGAATAAGCCGCAAAATTATACTACTGTCAATTTGTGTTAGGCTCAGCATGGCATAAGTCTTTTCTTTTTTCTTTTTTTCCATCATTGGACTAATGAAGCCTTGACGCAAATTCAACCTGGAAGACTAATTTCAGCATCGCCTACCTCCAGCTAATGATCACGTCACGAGGGTCACATCTCCACCTCAGCCTATCAGCCCAGAGCCACATCTTTGTCCCAGTATATCATTGCCCACGGTCCCACGTTTAAACTCCAGTGTTCATGGTTCGTCAGCTTCCCAGCTGTGCTGCGACACACCTCCACCCCTTCAGTGCCTCTTCTGTCCGTGGCTTCACCTTGCTACATCCTTCAGCGGGCTCCCATACCATCACCAGTGTCCAGGCTCCGGGGGAAGACATCCCTGATCCAAACCTTCCCATCCATATAATCCGTGTATCGGTGTCGACTGCCGGGGTCTGATCACCAAAATATTTATGTCAATAAATCTTTCTACTTGCTGCTTTTGTCTCTGAATCTATCCAGGTTGAAATGTAGTTTTGTCACTTCTATATTTGAGCATAAAGAAAATCACATTATGAGAGACTGGATTGATCATGGTGCATGACATAGTCAGAGACCACTGAGCTTTCAACAACATATAACCACTGAAAAAGGTAATGGGTCATATTTTGAGATGAGGTTAAATTTAAGTGGATGTTACTAATTGCTGTATCTTTTGTTTAGCTGTTACATCTTGTGCCAGTTTCCAGGTGCCCCCACCTTCTCCTGAAGCTTTGATTTACTTTTATCTTAATGATGTTCTTTGCCATTCTTTGTCTTGATCAAAGCGTTACTCCGTGTGGCTCATTACCATTAAGTAAAAGTGCAGTGCTACCGAGATGTTCCCGATGGTGACAGTGCAGTCTTGTTTGGTGCTGCTGACGGTGCGTTTTGGTTACAGCGGCTGGAGTTGGACAAATGCTCCACCCCCCGACCAAGTGCTTACTCCGCACGACCTACAGTGTTATGTTGAATGCACACAAGAGTTACTTTGGTGCGGCCGTTGTTACTGGGAATTTAGGGTCGGTTTTTGTGTCTGCGTGGGCCTCAAGGTTAGAAATAAATCGGGTATCGCCTAAAGGAAAACATTACCTCTGCGTATATCTCTCTGTAAAGAGTGTGACACCTAACCCTGCTGTTACCTACAGCATATATTAAATACATTCCCTGCAGAGGATCTTTATGAGTACAATATTGAGAATGCAAACCTTAATCTGACAAACATGCATTTCAATTTTTAAACCATATATGGTCCTATACGCTTGTCTTCTTATGATAATACTGTAGACACGGTTGTTTCAACAGACAGCAGGTTTTCATACCTGACAGTCTCCCTCAAAGTTGTCACGCGATCCTGCTGGGACGTTTCTTGTCAGTTGATTTAAACGGGTCTGAGTGCACGACTGTCATCAAAGATCAAGAAGGCTACTGAAATTCATAGTAAATGTAAGGGTAAACGGAGGGTTTCAGTGGGGCATTGAAGAGCATTCAAAGTCATTAAGTGAACTGTGCCAAAATCAAGGCCTTAAATGACAATAAAAAGCATTAATTTGGATTCAAACAGACATTAAAACAACATTTCTAGCAAATTTGTGACATTGCCCAGCAATTCTTATATGTATTTTATCTAAAACAGCTGCAGTTTTTGCAGAAATTGACCACATTTGTTTTTGCTCCTAAGTTTCTTATTTTGTCCAATTCTCTTTTCTCAGTTTGATTGGTGCTTTTTTGCTTTCGCACATCACCTGGGATTGTTAGTATTAAAGCAACTGACAGCAGACAGACAGCACTGTCAATCAAGGACAGCAAGTCTTTTTACATTGATACAACTTTTACTTCTACTACTCATTGTGCGAAGCCTCATGTCAGCTGCTGTCTCTTCATGGCCATGCTCCTCTGACAAATTACCTAATTGTCATTTCATTGATTTAAGATCGATGTAATGGAGTGAGGAGTTCCTCTAAACATCAGATTGCTGTTCCCACACTCTTGGAAACAGATCGTATAGCTGCCGTCTGAGCTGTTTCCTGGGGAGTGGATGAGTGTCGTCCACAAAGACTGAACTCCTGTGGGAGGTGGTTAAATGTTTCTGTGCCCTCCTGACCCGACCACTGCATTTTCTGGCCACACAATAATGAGCCATTCATCACACAGCACAGCATTTAGCAAGTGTTGCTGGAGCTGCACAACATCGAAACTAATAACTACAGTACAATCAATCTATGAAGTATTTCTGACATGGTTGCGCAGATGTGATGAGATGATATATGTAATTTATGATTTGAAAGGTTGAGTGCACATTTTAAACATATCCAGAGCATAAACCTTTCAGAGGAGACTTAATAGGTTTAAATACGGTTTAAGCTACGGGGTTTGCAGCTTTTGTTAAAAAAAAAAAATGGAGAAAGGATATCGTGTTATCACTGCCATTTTTACAAGCTTTTGGGCAACTGCGCTTCTTATTTGTTTTATATGTTTAAAGATTATGAGTATGACTGTTACATCTATAGCAATGCACCGTGCACGGTCTAGTTAATGTTCTTGTGGTTCATTCATATGAGTAACGCTGCCAAATAGCGATAATTCTGCCGCTGCTTCAAAGTTTTATCGCAGTAAAAGCACTTTCAAAGCACTAAAGTCAGACAGATATAGCAAATATAAGAGAGTTGCCTCCAGTGATTCATTGTATGACTCAGAGGAGCCGTGTATGAGCACAACAAGTAGAAACAAAGCAGAAAGTGGCTGACCATATATTTGTGCTTTGCAGTAAACTTTGACGCTGTGGTCAGCAAACTGCCGGGCGCCCAGTGCGACTGTGGCTACGGGCTATGAATAAAGGCCACCCCTGCAGCGTTTAGAAGACAGAAGTGACTCACTGTGTCGTTAGGAAAATCATTATTATTAGCATTAGTAGCATGATCAAAATTACAAAATCACCGGTTTAAAGTTATTGAAAATATTACATGTTTTTGTTTCTGGGTGAGAGGATTGTTTGTACTTCTCAATGATCAGTTTTGAAAATGTAATTTTATTTACTTGGCAATACCCTACATCAGGGGTCTCCATGAATTAATCCAGTCTGTATGTAAAGTGTCTAGCTCATTTCTATACGTAGATATGATTTTTTAAAAGGAATAACCAGAATGCTCACTCCAACCACTAGGGGGCAGCCACATTTTTTTTTAAAAAGGAAAGAATTCCACATGTGTCCAGCAGAGGGCAGTGACATAATAAGAGATCAGGATATAAACAAAACATTATAGCCACGTGGTAAATGGTCAGTCTGCACCACAGATATATTATTAATAGAACATCATTCCTCACTCCTCCCCGTTTACCACAATGACCACATTCAAGGGGGGAATCATGGCGGATTTACAGACTCCTCCTCCTAAATAGGGCATAAGGGCGGGATCTTCATTGTAGACTCGGCCCCGCGCAGCTCCAATGAATAACAGTGCGGCCCTCATTAGTATTAGTATTAGTATTTAATTGTAACTAAACCAGCAAATTACAAAACCATGCTTTAAAGTTGTTTTTAACGTGTCTAAAGAGCAATGCATTCCAATGGGTGACTAGTGGCTATATGGAGGTACTACAGCAATGGCGGCTCCTAGTGTCATTGCCACAAAGCAGAGCAGCCAGTGGCCTTGGGTCTGCACCAGTGCGGCCGTGGCTGCAGTAGTAGCTTACCACCAGCAAGTGCTGAGTGAATGAATAATGACTACAGTGTAGCAGAACCTTGTGACACAGGCTTGTAAAGGGCAATACAAGTGTAAGCCGTTTTATGAGGCTACAGTCCTGTCAGCCTCATTATTATTCATTTATTGATAAAAGTTTCCTCAATGGTATTTTCCCAATTAAAAGATATTTTACGCGAGGTTCTGTTTATGGACCCCGGCAATACACTTCCAATATATTTTGGCCCCCAGGGAAGTTTACTTGGACACCCCTGCCCTACATTTGTTAAACATGGAATAAAATTAAATGCTATATATCTACCGATGCATAATATTCCAAGTGAATGTTTTGACATTACTTACTTATAAATTGTGAGTGACGTTCTTTGAGTAGAAAGAGAAATGCTCTATCAACATTTAGATCGTGAATGCATATTTTTCAGCCACTCTTTGCCCCAGGAAGTTGCGTAAAGGAAATAAATATTCACATAGCATCTTTAAATTGATTAATTAATTGTGTTCTTCCATCCGAGCACAAAATTAGACTGGCTGCTAGGCTGTATTAGACTTTACCCCGCCATCTTCATCTTTTGAGCTAAATTGCCCTGATTCGATCTGCTAACCCACACTGACACGATTATTGTCAGACGCCTGTTGCTTAATTGAGTGGAGGCAGAGTCGCTGAAGCAGTTTGCCTTTTATAAAGCTCCAATATGATGCTTTATTCAGGCTTTTACACCTACTTAAGACTCCTCAGCCTTGTTGCATTATGTAGTATTACTTAAAACAACGTGTGCATCTGGAAAATATTCCAATGTTTTAAGATGTTATCAAATGTGTTATCTTTTAAAACATCTTAAAACTTTGGGGTATTTTCTAGCTTGTTTAACTACCAGCAAATATGCTAATCAGGGTGAGAAAATAAAATGTGATAAAAAAAAAACAAGAGCATGTGATGTGTTAAATAAAACAGGTCTGTAAATAAAACAAAACTATGTTTATGTAAAATGTGCAAAGTATAGGCCCTTTCTCTGAGCACACTGTGTTATCACTTAGACTCCTGTTTAGAATATTCCCCAGACTTAGCGTGCATTGTGTGTTAGCGTGATTTATGACTGTTGTCCGTCACACCCCTAAAAGTGGCTTATACAGCATGAAAAACTTTGCTCTTTGTTGACTGCCTCAGAATAAACAGGCTGCGGCCATGACTTTGTATTAGGCAGCTTGAAGCTCAGGGGGATTTTGCGAGACGGTGGAATATGTGCAAAAGGTGAGCGGGGTGAGGCCAACCTTCCCCGGGCTGACAGCCATAATTAATGGCACTGTGTCACCCATATACACAGCGGCGTCTCCAAATGCCGCCCTCGCTGAGAAAGATGCATGTGGAAATTGAAAAGCTGAGTACATATTTGGGTTGGGTGTTTTTGTGTGCGCGCTCACCTTTGGATACTGTTGCACCGGGATGAGGACTCTTTCCGAAAGCTTGATGTTTTTATTGCTGATGATATCGAGGTATTTCTTTATGTCGCCATCTTTTCTGAAATCTTCCCCCTCGTACTTTTCGATTTCTGCAGGAAAACAAAACAGACGTTAGTAACTGCACCTGGTTTTGGGGAGTATCACTGTTCAGCTGAACCCTTTATAGGGCAATTGACTATTTTTGGTAACTTCCACACACTTTACATATGGCCTCCTTGTTGCACATCAGTAAGGTAAAGAAGCATGCAGTCCTCACTCTGCCGATCAGAAGAGATCACTCTACATCACAGTGATGGAGAATTCGGCCTTAACACATGCCTTGCAAAGCTTATCATATTGTACTGTCAAATGGGGAACATTTGGGCGCCGACCTTCTACATGACTTGCGGCCTAGTCAACGTGGCACATTGTCTGTGAAGTAGACTGTTAGTGCCTACGTGTAACCGAGGCTATTCAACTCTCTTCATGTGGAAGTATCGCCAGACTCTGAATGATCAATGCCCCGAACACTGTATTGACTGTTCAAATGTCTCCAGGCCTGTAATACGGTAATAAACTTCTTCCATGCAAGACATCCAGACTGTGTCCCGTCTCTCCATCCACATCTCCTCCGGACTCCTTCAGTATTTCCCTGACACACAGGTCCCACTACTGTGGCATTTGACCAATCAGCAGAGACCGGTCGCGCTCTAAACTTCCTGTTTTCTCTGAAGTCTGAAAAAGACCCAAGTCTGGCTAAATTTATGGTACATTTCTTTACATAACTTGAAAACTAACCATGGTAAGTTGATGAAACTCACACATTTTGTTGGTGAATAATTGTGCTAAGTGATGATGTATGTGTTGGTTTTGGAGGACATAGTGAAATGAGTGAAATTGTGAAAAACACACCATATTTGATCATACGCCCGTTCACTTAAACCTAAAGTTAATTCGTTTTGTCATATTTGGACAAGCTCGTTGCACCTATTATTCATACAGTAAGAAACAAAAGAACCTTGGGCCCCCCAAGACCTGAAAGTACCTTTTGTATGTTTTATATATACACCTTTGTATTTCTTTTACCCCTTAAAGGGCAAAGAACTAAATATGGTAACTTTGTTTTTTACCAGTTTAGGGCAATGAACTAAATATGGTAACTTCGCTCATATTGATTTTTTGCATTATAATGAAAATTTTAGGAAAACGTATTTCAATGAGTGTCCTGTAAAGGGTTAAATCTTTTCACTCTGATCTTTATGTTTCTTATAAACCTGACGTCATTCATTAGATAGAATAAAGGACAATATGCTGCTGGGTATATGAGCCTATTCCTCTAAGTACAGACAGCTTGAATAATGTCCTGTTAAGAGAGAGAAATAATACACTGTTGTACGCTAAGATGTTTGATGAAATTATCAAATGACATAGTTTTATGCCAGCTCTATGATGTGCTTACACTGAAATTGCGGTGTTATTTAATGACTGGCATATTCTTCAGTGCAACCTCATGATCCAATAACCATAATCAAAACAACAACAGTCCTAGCCCATCGGCTGCAGCCCACTTCACTGTGAACGGCCCTCTCATGAGCTGTTACCGCTCAGTGCTTCTGGATAAATGAATGTGATCTACGCACCCCACCACATGGAGATGTCAGGGCAACATATAAAGGGGAATATTCATCTGGGACACTTTGGCTAAGATTGGCTGACTCAACTCTCATATCATATTCGCAGCACATTCACGCCAGTTAAAGTGCAAGAATACTCATTTGTGGGATGGGAACACCCCGGGGGAACTTTGAGCAAGCATGGACCCTATAAAAAAAGAAATGTCCAGTGGTGCCACGGTCCACAAGGAACTGTGCTGCAACCTCTGAAAGTGACACTAATGCAACCTGAGTGCCTACAAATAAGCTTCACTTGGGAATCAGCATAATCAAACATGAAAAGGCAAAAGAAGAAAGCCCTGATTGTCCCTTTGTTAAGACCTAATGATTCATTTAGAGCTAATGACTTAATTTGTCATCAGTTTTGGTCTACACTGTTCAAGAACAGACAAAGGTAAATGCTAAACTGTTGCTTAAATAATGTGAAAATACCTAGGCAGTAAAAGATTGTTGATGTAACTCAGTGAAAGTGTATTGCATGACTGTATCTGTTGCATCATGTTGACATTATGCCACTTTGGCTTTTCTGCTATGGGTGTAGTGGAATCCATAAATAGCACTCTGGCATTTGATAGCCAGTTTGCCACAAAAGGAGGACATAAAGCTAGATTTAAGTGATTTCAATTCTAATTTAGGAATGAGCTCCTTGTCTTGTTGCTCAAAAACATGTGTTAGGTTATCTGCACTGGTCTTGAATGAATGAGCACAGTAGGTCACATTATCTTGATGTACAGTTGTTTTGAGCCTAACTTAAAGCAGTACTAAGTAACTCATGCCCCTAGAAGCCGTAAGCGCCACTGCAGGTGTCGTAGCATATTGCAGTTTTTTACTTATTAATTGTCCGTGAGAGTAAATACTACGCTGACAGAAAAGACAAGGGGAGAGAGGGATATTGTACATCCAATTACAGTTTTTTTTTTTTAATCAGACTTGGCTGTAATTACTGTTTAAGTGGTGCTAGGCCGCAGTTAGCTTTGCCCGATAGCCTGTTAGCTTCGTCTTCGTGATTCCATTAATTGGTGACTCCAACCCGGTGCAGGGAAGTTGCAAGCATGGTTTTCTGGCCAGAGACACCAGGGGGAGATGAAAGACTCCCCAATTATCCCATCAATGCTTGTATTACCCCCAGAGGGACTACAAAAAGGATTTATTAAGGTAAACAAGTTACTTAGTACTGCTTTAAAGACATAGGTAGACTCAGAACGCTGCATCAGAAAGGGCAGCCAGTGCGTAAGACATTCTGGGCCCGATCTTGTGTCTCAAAACGCAGACGATAGCGTGACATTTTGCGCTCAGTAGGAGCGCACTTTGTGATCATGCCTCTCCAGACTTAGCGCATTTAAGTGGGTGGAGACACACATTGTCCTCCGACCAGATCGACTCTGTGTCCAGGAGAGTGGTTGTGTGGGGTGAACATGTGCTTTTGTTTTGCTTCGCGTTCACGCCAAGCGCGGGCCGATCCGCGCCACAGCGGACGCTGTAAGCTCTTTTTCTCTCGAGACGTGAACATCGTTTAGCTCACAATGGGGTAAATACATTTTTAGTTTGACCTGTGAGAGCCTAAGGCTTAAGTAAGAATGCAAGACAGCGCAATGTAAACGAGGAAGTAAATGTCAGCCGTGTTTCCATCAGTGCAGTCACCTCCTCTTGTGACGCCCCCTCACAGGTGGCGAAGGTGAATGGCACATATAGCTCCGCCACTCGGAAAATAATTCGCTAAGAGCCTGCGCCCCTCTGTGCGCCGCCACAAGATCTGGCCCTCTAAGATGTGGCCAGATGAAGGAGCTGGGTATTTACCAGTCAATCTATGTTCTCACCTATGGCCATGGTATTTGGGTCATGACTGGTAAAAGAAGATCGCGGACACAGGCAGCCGAAATGAGTTTCCTTGGCTGGGCCCTGGACCCTCAGAGACAGGGGGAGGAGCTCAGTCACCCGGGAGGTGCTCGCTGTAGAGCCGCTGCTCCTATATATCAAGAGGAGCCAGCTGGGGTGGTTTGGGCATCTGTTTCGAATGCCTCCTGGTGACCTCTGGACTTGGAACGCCTCAGGATCCGACAAGGAAAGCTGGAGGAAGTGTGCATTGATGTCGATGCAGAAGATAATAGATTTACTATGACTTACAGTATAGTTACAGTATATACAGTACATAGGTTCAAAAAAAGGGCATTCACAAAGAGAATATACAAGTATCCTTTCATGAATTTCAGCTGAGTTCTCAACTAAAATCGTGTTCATGTTCTGTATATAATTAAATAGAAATGGCTTCTTCAAATTGTGAAAATGAGTCACTTCCAGTGAGTCAATATCCCTGATTAAATCTGATTGTGTCAAGACAAGTTCAATTGTTCCTGACTTAGTGAAGCAGCAAACTCTCTGCAAAATTAGACGGAGAGCAAACACTGAACTGCAGCCTCAAGAACATGCACCCCCTCATGAAATGTTTGGCCTTCCACAATCAGGCCAAGATCAAAATTAAATCAGGACTAAAGCAATTCTAAAAAAAAAAAGAGTATAAATTAGGATGTACCACAGATTTGTGCCTTTGGAAAATAACTTTAGAAGAATAAACAGCCTTAAAATATGACAATAGACATCCTTCATATCCATTAGTGAAATAAATCAGGAACTTGGTAACAAGGAATTTAAAAAAACAAAGCCTGGAAAACCTTACTGTCACCTCACGTCCTTGAATCTTGCCATCTATTGAACTGCAATGGCCCTCGCTGACACAAGAGAACCAGTAATCATGATTTATTCCTCACAAGAAACTTCAGATCCACATCCACCAAGAAGAAACAATCTTGGTCTGCAAAAACTACGTTAAATAAATAAGAGTAAACCCTTGGACGAAAACCCTGTAGCCTTGTAAGATTTTAAAGCTGTTACAGAAATTCTCACGGGCAATTTTTGCATTTTACTCGGCAGGTGTTTTAGAGGACAATAATGGCAGTACTCCTGCAAAGAGCATTATGGGGGGGAAAAAACTCATTCACTTTCAGCACAGCCTGCCATTGAACTCAAAAGTGGATTGTCTTCTTGTGAGTTTAAGAGCGAGTGAGAGAGGGAGAACTAAGGACATAAAAAGGGCAAGGAAAGTGGAAAACGAGCTAACATAATCAAAGCAGTGAGGAGCGCTGTTGAAAAGAGTCTACGAAAGTAAGTGCCGGCCTCTATCAGAGACACCACATCTACTCTGAAGGTCAGTGGTTTCAGTCCTGGCTGTGGATGAAATAAAACTAATTTGGGGTAAAAGTGAATGGCTCAAACCATTTCTGGGGTGCCTGATCCCGACGGCTGTGTTCGCACTCGCTGAGAGCAAGTAGCTTTGGCGATGGGTGACAACTGGACAGCTGTCAAAATGAAAATGTGCGACTCTAGTTCAAGGACTAAAGAGGGTTAAGGTCAAATCCGAGGTGGCGCTGTATGGTTAACAGGTATAGTCTTACAAACACCAGAAAGGTGGATAGTTGAATATTAAAAACACTATACACTGAAACACACAGAGCAATATGAGCTCTCATCTCAATCTTGACTTTAAGAGCGTTTCTAATCCCAAGCACAACAGTCCTTTCTATGTGTCGTCTTTCCAGTGTTCCTCGCTAACAGGTCAGTAAATATTTTCAAACATCACTGATAATTAGGCAAAAGAAGATGCAAAAACATCCAACTCAGTTCAGTCAAAGAAAATCTTTAAAATAGTTAATGGTCTCGACTAATTCACCCCCATTTTCTATGATGGAAAATTCCTTCGACAGCTGGGAGCCTACACGAGCATCATACTAATAGATTAAAAAAGGAATATTAATTTCATGAATTACTGTGATCATTGCAGATACAGAAAAACTTCAAAGCCTGGTGCAAAAATCAGTGCCATGTCCTTGAATCCTCTGTTTGTTGACATACTACCTCTTCCTTTGTGTTGATTGTTTATTTGTTTGTTTGTTTATTTGTTTGTTTGTTTGTTTGTTTGTTTGTTTGTTTGTTTGTTTGTTTGACAAGGTTAGCTACCCACAAATACCCTCCAAACTAGAACCTGTGCGCTTCTGCTTTGGAGACTTATTAATTTGCAGGACACTTTTCAAAATCCAGTGTTTGTCAGGTTTTGGAAAGTAAAGTAAAAAGTGAGGTGTGAAAATACTCGAAGGCTAAATCCATTGTAGCTTAATTAAAAAAAAAAAAGAAGATTACTCATACTGTGATGATTTCATAACTGAAGCTGGAACAATACAGCCTAATTACATTCCAATCACTGATTTCTTGTCGGTGTGGACATAAAATCAGTGGGAGTGTGCGAGGCATAATGTCAACCTGAACATGCAATTAACCGAAACAAGCGCTCCGGACTGGGTGAAAAGTATATGCCACTTATGCAACCCGTGTTGTTTATGTGTTTTTGCTCCACTGTGGTCGTGGAACTTGAGCACCACTGCCTTTGAAATTACTGTGATAAAAAGCAATTATCGTAAATGACTTATTTCAAAAATAACTGTTTTGTCTCTAATTATACCTTTTAATTTGTTTACCTTTTTCTTAATTGCACATTTTCGGAACACTTGCCAGCCTGCTTGGTCAAGAAGACTGATATAAGACTGATATTATGTAATTCTTCAAGCACTTCAAGATTAAAGATATATTTGTTTTGTTTGTGTCAAATTGTGATAAGAACAACTTGTCATTTTTCACAGAGAAGTTGATTTTGAGTGTTTTTTTCATCATGTTAAATTTACCTACAAAAAGTCTTGGCTTCAAACTAGATGAATTGCAGTTCTATGTTAATTTTTATTGTGTGAACCTGTTAGTTTCCTCTATTATAATGTTCCTAATATGTGCACTTGAACCCCAATGTTTGCCATCCTTAATCTATTTAGAGAGATTTGCTGTGAAATAGATGCAACACACAATCTCTAGTTTTGCTCCTTTACCGAACCACTTACTTCAGTTTTTTTAAACGATTTTGACCTTGAAATTTAATCTGATTCGACCCTTGTTCTCATTGTAAGTCGTTGCTGATAAGAGCGTGCGGGTGAAGAGCTGAAAAGGTAATGCGGCGTCTCATTTTGCGGCAATGTAATTTTGGTGTCCTTTTGATAGCCTGTACCTTGGGGAGATATTTATCAATCGCTACAAGCCCCACACCACTGTGGGATGCAGAGTGGAATAGGCTCTGATAGATTCTCTGGCATGTGATCATCAATTTATAAACATGAGAATATAGAGGCAGAATGCAATACCAATATGTTTCATGTTGTGCCAGATTCACTTTGAATCGCAAAAGTAAATTATGCATTGAAGATAGTCTGGCAAACATTACCAGTACCTTCTATAAGTTGCATCAAATCATTCTCAATCCTTACTTTCCCACTGCGTCATATAAAAGACAACATTTACAAGGAGTCGGAAAATGAAGTACAGCGCTTAAAAGTACTAGTAGGAATGAGCAAAACAAATCTGTATCATGCCCATCATCAGGATTAGATAGGTGTGAAGTCGCTTATTACCCTCACAGTCTCCCTAGTCACTGTGATGTAAAGCGCAACTAATAGGCCTACAACTATCACATTACTCCTACACAACAGTATAGGCAAACATATACTTATATGTAATACAGGGCTTAATATAACCCACTCCAGACTTTTGAGCTCACTTAGCTTGCAAATTATTCACAGAGCAATTTGTATGAATACTAAAGTACACCCTATTACTGTGGTATGTTCAGCCTATACACCTATATATCTCACCTCCTTCCATTTAAACAGGTCACAGTGTTTCTTCTCCCTCATATCTCAGAGCTATCTTTTATTCAGTTTATTCGCACAGCCGTACATTATTCAAATCTCCTGCCCATTTGTTTGCATTTCATCTGCGCTGAAAAATTCAGGTGAGAAAGCGCTGACTTCAGACATCGCAAACTGTATTCTGGATTCAAAGCTGGCGCAGTGTGTACAGAATCAAAACCAGAATATCCATCTCCAACTGTAAATGGCATCACAGCTGGTCTTTGCCAAACCTGCCCTGTGGTCCTCTGCCTGCGTGTCCATCACGTAGCTGCTTTTGTCTCCGCTCCAATTGTGATACGTTACCTTTAGTTAGTTATCATGGAGTGGTAGAGTTGACCAGTATGTTGACTAGGCTCATAGAAAACCACAGCTATGCATTAAAGGGTTTTGTTCCATGGGTCCTTTGGATTGCAGTCCAAGTGCACAAAAAGAGCCATCAATTGCTTCGCTATGTTAATGAAAACAATAGATATTACAGCAGCATTAACATTATCATCCACTTTCCCATCAGGCAAGCAGGAAAAGAAGGCTAATATCAATCTATGGGATTTAAAATACAGTTCTAAAATATGGTACGGGACTAGTCAGGTAGCAGATTTACTGTTTGCCACAAATAAAATGTGTATTCATCTTATTTGATATCTTCGCTGTACATACATAAATATATATATATATCTACTTGCTACTCTTATGTATTAGAGTTGTGGCCCTAATACTGGAATACAGATCATTTCAAATAAGGTACAGCACGCCCACAAATAGCATATCTTATTTTTTCAGCTTGCACTCTCTTGATAGATGACCCCCAAAAGTTCTTAATCCATTCTCTGTACAGAGTGTTAAGGATGTTTCCCTTGTCACCACAGGAGTCTTCATGAGCAGCTCATGATCCGCCTGTGAATACATACTTTTTATGCAAGAGGCAAAACGTCCTCAACAACAAAACCAACCCAGTACTGATGATGGATTAAAAACCTTTGTCAGGGATGAAAAGCTCCGGTATGACAGAGAAATATGGTTTTAGATAGGCCAGACAAGTGTTTTGTAAGTATTTAATACATGCAAGCATTGTCCTGTCCACATGCACGGAGAACAGAGCAGCAGGAAGCAGAAGCGCACAATCCCAATGAGAAGATTATATGCACTCCGCGCTCCTCAGGTTTAAATAATAGACACGTCAGAAGCATCCTGTGAATATTTCACTTAAGAAATGTGCATGAGCCACTGCTAAATCTGCAATGTTTACATGGTGCTAGGGGAGAATAATGGTGGATTATATGTGTGATAAATAGCTGCTAATCCTGAGACATGTGAATGCACTTTATCTTGCTGTCCATTGATACGGTGCCTCTGCATTATCCATGAGGATGACAAAGTGCAAACAAATGTGTGCAAGTGCTTACACATTACGGGTGTTATTCCAGAGTCGCCCAAGGGTGACTTTGCTGGATATTTTATCGCAAGGAGCACAATGCCTTAACTTGAATTTAATTAAAGTCATTCTGGGATACACATTCACTTTCTGCCATGACACTATAGTTTTTCAAGACAAATATTATACTCTCTACACATTCTGTTTCAGTTCTTGTCTCCCCGTTACCAAGTATTCCCTTGTATCCTCTCACTAATGCAAGCCTTTCAAATGTACGGGAACAGTACATTTCCCCTAAAGATGACTGGGGGAACACATTTATCGTTTTAAAAAATGTACAAGTCAGCAGTGGTCCCATGTAGGGCAGCAGATTCACACAAAGCGCACAGAGCAGAGCAGCCCATCAGCATCACTTTGCAAACAAACTTCAGAGGGGCTTGAACTTGTGGAAGGATATTCCAATTGAAACTGTCTAGAGAAGCCACAAAATGAAATACTATGTTAGACCGTGACTGTAATGAGACAACTAACAGTGCAATTTATCATAGCCAACAGGCTTTCTGACCTAGAGCATCTGTTTCAGCAGCCCATCAGATAAAATAGTGGTAACTTTTTTATTAAGCCCTGATGATGGTCGAAACATGAAGGTATTCTCTCCACGTGCTACTCATATTGTGTTTGGAGTGCCTGGCTTTTGTTGTCTTTATTTTTTTTTCCCTTTCCCATGAGTACCCGAAACAAACTTTTGACGTACATTTGGACACCCAGAGCAACCAGACGTTGTTTTTATGCAGCGGTGGTAATTTCTTCAATCTCATGATCTTAGTAGCCTACATTCACTCACATATAAATACAAGAGATTCATAGCCTTTTGGCCGCAACATTCTAATGGGGCATAAAGTGTGGATGCTGATCTGACTGACCTTGACAATAAAACTTCAGCTCATAAGATTTGCTAAAAATATCTTCCTCCCTCAGAAGTTCTCACCCCGGAAAGTAGCCGACATCTCAAACGTAATGCGTACGCAGGTTCAAAATTTAGTGCCACTTTGAAGTAAAACCTCTTGCTTCAATGCAGTTTCTTTCTGCGGGAAACAGTGATGGCACAAAAAAAGAAAAGAAAAACACTCAGATGCTAAGAATGGAGATGCCTTACCTTCTGTAAGCAGGCGCGCGGCATGCACAAAAGAAGGGTCCAGCGTGTTTTTCTCCGCTAAGAGTTCAGGTAAGTGTTTCTCTGGATGCATGTTTCTTGTAGATGAGCTTTTACCGGCACAGCAGGAGAGGCGGCGTTCTTCAGAGTGAACAAACAGCGACGCTTTTGAAGTCTCTTAATCTCTTTTTCATGTAAGGTCCTTCCCAAACAAGTCGTGCGGGTCAGTTTGGTGGTGTATCTGGCTCAGGAGCGTGCGCCCATCTCTGCCACCTCACACAGCTCTCGGCTCCGCGCCAAACGCACACTCAGAGAGTGGGCTCGCACTGGGTCTGCAGCGCACGCAGTTTCACGCCCCTCGCGTCGCCATTGGCTACACAGTAAGATTGGCACTTTGGGAAAACAAAGGTTCTTTCAAACGAGATTACATTTATTGAACTATGTGCCTTTGGACGGAATCAATGCAAACATTTGGACAACCTGGCCAGTGGTGAAGCTGTTAGACCCAAGTACAGCAAACCCACAACAACAGAAGAGTCGTCTAGATACTCCATAGACACATTAACATAAACATACTTTCACTGCATGAATTAATTGTCTATTCTAGGTCTATTATATAGCCCCTAGTCTATATTTAAGCTATATATATGAGTCCTAAACGCTTGATAGTGTGGGTTCGCAGAGTTTCTGAAAAAAAGAGGTCCAAACTAGGCTGATTGCAATGTTTATGCTTATGTTTATGCAATGTTTATGTATATTTCAGTTTATTTCCTTCAGAAAACAGTTGTTTGTTGAAATGAAAAACGGGGTCACGAGGTCGTCCAGGGATGAGTGAAAGAGGTTGAGAACCATGGAGCAATGGAGCAACTCAGGGTGTGTCGCTGTCCATGGTCCTGCAGTGACTTCAGCTTGACAATACGTGATTTCTCTTGGGGTAAATAGGCTGAAATGTGTTTGTGTTTTGGGGTTACCGAGGTCTAATCAAACAACCACAATTGTTCTATCAATGCACTTGTTTGCTTGTTGGAATAATAATAATAATAATAATAATAATAATAATAATAATAATAATAATAATAATAATAATAATAATAATAATAATAATAATAATAATAATAATAATAATAATAATAATAATAATAATTTAAAGGAGGCTGCATTTCCTCCTTGTAGCCTGTTGCCTTGCAGGGTGATTTGTCATTGTTTGAGTTGTAACAAATAGGCCCATTTGTCTGGAATTCGTCGGGTTCTGCAAAAAAAAAAAAAGAAAAAGAAAAAAAGTGAACAACCCAGGGCCTTTAAAAAACCAACAACAAAACAACCAAACCAACTCCTGGACGAGTCTACACGAACATTTGTCATTAATCTGTAGTCCACGCGCTGACTTTGGGCTGACAGGGCTAGAGAATGACCAGCGCTTCCTGCTCCGCCTCCGTTTGACCTTTACAACGTGTCTGCTCAGAATAATAAAATCACTATCACTGATATTGACAAGTGTGTTGTTGTTCTTTATAAAGTAATAACAAACTCGGGAAGCATCTTTTAAGAAACATGTTTGGGCCTATATGAAGAGAGTGATGATAATTTAGGTGTTTTGTTTATCTTTATATTCATAAGAAAGAGGACGTTACACTGAAAGGAAAATATTTCCTTCTCTGACAAATGCACTCAAAATAACATGTGATTTTACAGCCCCCGCGTGGCCAATATACCACATTGCAGGCCAATACATAGGCTACAAAGACTATCCTCAGTGCTTACTCAGGATTGGATAGTCGAGACAGACCCAACGTGATCACGGCGGAAGGAGTCTACTCTCACGTTGTAGTCTAGTAGCCTAGCCTTTGTTGCTACAGCGTAATAATACTTCAGAGGATTTTACTATGCTTTCCATTGGATATGCTTATAAACAGTATGTTGCCTAGTTAGTGTAACTCTGTTGATATCTCTGTTGCAATTACATCCATATCTATGTTTGGTGCACGTGCATAGACGCACTCTTACAAGCGTCAAATCTCATTTTTACCCTGAAAAGACCTCAGATAGTTCTAAAGT
The DNA here is from genome assembly GCF_951799975.1 of Gobius niger. Lineage (NCBI taxonomy): Eukaryota > Metazoa > Chordata > Actinopteri > Gobiiformes > Gobiidae > Gobius > Gobius niger. The sequence continues at coordinate 23,864,453 of NC_136858.1, forward strand.
TTATCTTTGGGCGAAGTGAGCGAAGTGAGTAGCCCATAGAGCCTACGGACAATAAAAATAATCAAAAGAAACATCTGAGTCTTCACTGTGAAATCAACTAATCCTTGGTTTTAATGTAGGATGTCAGCTGTAATGGTGGTGCATGGTGGAGCATGGGCCATTCCTGATGAACTGGCCTCAGCCTCCGTCAGTGGAGTTAAAACTGCAGCATGTGAAGGATTTTCAGTGATGAAAAAAGGTGGAAGTGCTTTAGACGCTGTTGAGGCAGCTGTGAGGTCTTTGGAAGACAACAGTGTGTTTAATGCAGGTAAATGTAACATGGAGTTAGTGGAGTTAGATGATATTAAATATATATATATTGTTATTGATATTTTCATTAATTTCTTGTGTGGTAGCTGTGCCTTTTTGATCCATCGTTGCATCAGGTTCTGTTGTATAGTGCAGTGTCTCCCCTTAGTGTTTAGTCTTTGAACTTACCCTTCATTTCACTACATCAGAGGCCCCCTTAATGTTACTGGCACTAATTTGTGTGGGGTTTGCTCACACCCCTTAAATAGCAGAATTATACTCACTGATGCTGTATACTCAATAGAAAACTGAATTACTTGCCTGAAAATGATTAATTTAGTGTTTCGTTCTGCCACTTTAATTATAGGGCATGGAGCAGTGCTTAATAGTGAAGGAGAAGTGGAACTGGATGCTATTATAATGGATGGAAAGACACTTGGAAGTGGTGCAGTGTCTTCAGTGAAGAACATAGCCAACCCAGTGTCACTTGCACGGGCCGTAATGGAAAAGGTTTGGATGTCGTTTTTCCCCTTTACATTGTATTTGATAAGTAGACATAATTTTGGAAATTATTTGTGTATGTATAGTTCTGAAATTACTTCAATGTACATATTTGGTGCCTACAGACAAATCATATGATACTCACAAGCAGAGGGGCGAACCTGTTTGCAGACAGTATTGATGTGTCCACAGTTCCCACAGAAAAACTGGTATCAGAGTTTGAAAGAACAGAATGGGAGAAACACAAGAATTATGCTACTGGTGTTAAGGAGGACTTCAATGCTAAGTGGTATTGAATTCTTTTAATTAAAGTATAGTTATAAAATATTAAACTTCCTTTACATGTTAATTCTACTACACTTCTTCCATCAATTGTAGGGCCCATGATACAGTTGGAGCTGTGGCTGTGGACTTCGATGGCAATGTCGCTTGTGCTACATCTACTGGAGGCATCCGAAATAAAATGGTTGGAAGAGTGGGAGACTCCTCAATAATTGGTGTGAATTTAACAAATGATATCACTGAAAATTGTGTAAGTATTTCTACAAGTATTTCTTTAGTTCATTTCTGATTGTTTTTATTTTTTCTGCAATTGAGGTTGTGGGGGTTATGCAGACAATTTCAGTGGTGCAGTATCCTGCACTGGCCATGGAGAGTCTATTCTCAAAGTTACTTTAGCCAGACTTATCATGTCGTACATGGAACAAGGTAAAAAAAAACAAAAAAACACTGGCACCTGTCTTTGACCTCATACTGACGTGGACATTCTTACCTCTTGTTACTCTATAGGCAAAGCTGTTGCAGAGGCATCAGAGTTAGCCCTGCAGTACATGGGAGATCGTGTGCATGGAGCTGGTGGTGCCATCGTGGTCTCTCCATCAGGGCAGTGGGCAGCTACATTCACCACAGAAAGAATGGCCTGGGCAGCGGCAGAGAATGATACTTTATGGAGTGGCCTGAATCCTCAGGAAAAATTTCAGACACCTTTAAATGAATGGAACCTTTAGACTACACGTTTTATTTGTGTTGCCTCCTAATCCTACTGTATAATTTGTTGTGTTCTTAAATAAACTCTAAGATGAAATTCTATTCAATCTATTTGGCTTTAGTTTTTTGGTGTAAACCGTGGGTAGGCAAGTTTGCTTGGTAGAGGGCTGTTTTTTTTCGTTGTTCAAATACTATGGGCCAAACCTGCCAATTGCAGCCCAAAGTAAAGCACCACTTCCCACAAATGCCAATGCTAAGATAAGATCGAATTATATTGTTTTCTTTAATTATAGAACACTCAGGGGGTGCAAACAGGCAGGAAAATGTGCCATCAAAGGAACAAGATAATGTGCAGACAAGAAATGGTATAGAGTTGTTTTTCTTATGTACAATGGATGACAAAAACTAAAAAACTATCAAAAGGTTAACGCAGTGCAATGTTTACAGCCATACAGTGGCTCTTATGCGAAGGTTATTATACATCATATATCATAGCGTTAAACAAGATTTTTTTCCCCTGCATTTTAGAATACTTTAACATGTATTTTATTTGCATTTGTCTTAAACGATTCCGGTGTTTCTCTCAAATGTGTTGCTAATAATATGAAAATGAACCAGCTGCCGCATGTTAGTTTGGTGTTTGGTGTAAATAGAAGCCACGTGACGGCCGCGCTGCCTGGCTTTGCAGCAGCAGAACGATTGACGGCTGAGTTTGAGGAAGTTCCAGAGCAGCTGTGTAGTATGTAATCTTACAGGAGTTGGATATACCATTTGCGAGTCAGAGAGGTGAGGGTGCTTTACAAATATAATATGTAATTGTAAAACGCGTATTTTTGCAGCCTGTAAACGTACACAAAAAATGTCAACACGCACATTCGAGGCATCGTAGCTTCCAACAAACTTGCTATGTCGGGCCTCTGCCGTATGCTAACGCAATTTAGCTAGCTGACAAGTTAGCATTAGCGATTGAAAAAAAGTATGTTTACAATGTCGGCAAATCTGTTGGTTTGTTTGGCTTGGATTTGCCTCTGCACATTACCCATCTTTACAAGACAATATGCAATCTAATCGAATTTGCTTCAAACTTCATTCATACTTTGGCTTGTAGCATATTGCACTTAATCTCGTTTTCGGGCGGATTTTGTTAGCGCTGTGCTATGATGCTAGCTAGCTAACAGATATGGAAACGTAACCCAAACAAAACATGTAAATTCGCATACTTGCATTTGTGCATGGAATTCACACACTAGACGTTTTGGCCACACGTGACTTGCTATACTTGCAGTTATATTACTGTGTATCAGATGTGTTTAGCATAATGCAATGCAAACTTTTTCTAATGAACCTGTTTGTTCGTCTCGCACGGATTCAAGTGATGACTTTACCGTAGATGCTTAGCAACTCCAGTGGCCATATCAATATGTTTTATTAACATACGTGAGTTCATTGCAACCGTACATTTAGTCAGCAATAACTCATCTATATATTGTTGCTAGCTTTTTCAAAACAGTGATTCTAGTTTGCTTGTTGTGATATGCTATGGCACTGTCTACCCGCTCTATTCTGCTTTGTAAACTTGTGTAAACTGTGTTTTATCTCATTACAGGAAGGTAGCAGCATTCATGGATATTGTGGACACTTTTAACCTTCTAATACCCAGTGACCAGTTGGACGACTCTCTGATAGTTGGTCAAAACTTGGAATGTGAAGCCAGTAATGCATTTTCTCCAGGAATTCCACTTGAAGATTCACTGAGAAACATGCTTAGTGATAAAGATCCAATGTTTGGATGTGCAAGTTCACAGTTTAATCTGCTGGACAATGAGGACCCTGCTTTTCATATTGCAGGTATGCTTGTGTGCGATGTCATCTGTCTGTTTTGACGCTGTTAATATTTGCCTAGCATTTTCATGCTGGCTTTGTGCTTCAGAACCTTTTAATTTATCTATTTTTCGATGCGACAGGTCTAGATAGTAGTACAATGTCTTCAGGTCTTAGCGGTGAAATAACGGTTGCAGAGACTCCACCTGCCAAGAGGCCAGTTGGCAGACCGAGGAAACGTCCTTGTCATGTAGAAACCGGTAAGATGTTTTGCTTGTTTATATTAGTGCTATTAGTGTATTCAGTGTTTACTCTACATATATTTAACAATTCTTTAATTATTTTCTTTTCTATTTGGACGGTGCAGTCAACAATGCCTCACAACCAGTCGCAGTAGATGTCCCTGTAGTACGCAGGAGGCCAGGGAGACCAAGAAAGCAGCCGGCCAACACCTCAGAGAATTCATTTTTGATTGACAAAGGTGTAAAAGGTGTGAAATTAAAGGAAGAACTATTTAATGGAGGACGTGTCAACATCAACGATTTGGAAGGGGGATTATGGTTACAACCCACTGTTATATTGAGAAGACTGACTGTGACAATTGGAGGATTCAGGATTGAGTTGCTCCCGGGACCTTGTTATACTCAGACTGTGGATGAAAGCCAGGCCTCCCTCTTTGATGGAATGACGTACAGCGGGGACATTGGATTTACAATGTTGCAGGATGCTACTATTGATATACAGACTCCTTTAGCAGATGCTGTGACTGAAATGGACATTGTGAAAAGTTGTGTGGACGATGCAGCTCTTGCCCTTGGCCCGTATGTAAATCCTAATGATGTGCAAACCGCCAATGGGACGTTATTAGGCAGTCGTGCTGAAGAAAACAAACCAGACAATCATAGCACCAGTGAAAAGCCGAAAAGTCCCAGTAAGCAAAACGAGACGGTTGAACCACAATCAAAGGTTAATAACAGAAGTAGTAATAACACTGAGAAAAGTCCTGAAAAACAACCTGCTCATAAGCCAAAGCAAGGCATCACATCTATTAAGAACAAAGAACTGGTTTCTTGTCCACCACAAGCCGTCATCAAGAAACCGAAGCCACTGCAAAACACACAATCAAAACTCATTAACAGAGATGAAAAACAACAAGCCCCAAAGATGGTCAAAGAGAAAGACAAAAAGGGCACAGTGTCTTTGAAAAGGCCCATTGAAATTGCTCAAAGTGGTCTTCACAACAAGGTTCAAAAGACACAAGGCATGGTAGATGTTAAAGTAAAGCCAAAGCTGCCAACCTCACCTACTGCTTTGGGGAGAAAGAACTCTTTCTCTGGTCATCGTGAACTACATGCACCGAGCAAGACCACTCATCCACAGAACAGACTTGAAAGTGTTCATCAATCTCCAATTCGTCCAGGCCAGACATTGAAGTCGCCTGAAGGTTCTGGGCAAGAAAAGCTCAAAGTAAAAAAGCCTGCTCTGTTTCATAAACAGAGAAGTCGGACCATCTCAGTGGAGGAGCCAGAGCTGTTCATCCCAGATAATGCACCTGTTGTAAAGAAAGAAACAACAGAGGAGCAGCCTGCTGCCAACAGTGAAGTGCCATGGGATGGGAGCAACTCTTGCGGCCTGTGCAAGAAGCCTCATAACAACATGTAAGTCACATTATATTTAATTATGGCAAAACCACAAAGTTCAGGTACTCAGATTACATTCTTTTGGCCGTTGCCATGAAAACATAAAACATTTTTTTTTTTTTTACCACTTAGTCATAATGGTATAACTGTTAAATTCTTCAGTGTTTAGGGCTCAACCCCAGCAAAACGTTACGTGACCTTTCTAATGTTTTCATTGAAGCAAAGCAAAATATATTTATGTATGCTATAATGGATGGAACGTTTCAGAAGCATTAACATTTACATTTATTTTGTTTAGGTTTATGGTGGGGTGTGGTCGCTGTGATGACTGGTTTCATGGCGACTGTGTTGGTCTCGATTTGACAAAAATCCAAGAGATGGAGCAAGAAGACCAGATGTACGTGTGCCTGAAGTGCTGCGAAGAGGAGAGCAAGAAAGCAGAGCCTGATCCTCCCAGTGCACTCAAAGCAGAAGTTAAAAATGAAGATACGAGCCCCACTAAACCGAGACCTGGACCCTCCCACACTGTCACATCCGGGGGGGTGACCCCTGTAAGAAAGGTGAGAAGAGCTCATGCACTTATCAAGCTGCATCCTTTTTAAAATATAAAATCCTTTTTATTATTTATAATTTATTGTTACATTTTCCTTATGTCGTTTGTCTTCTACAGCTAATTGCTCCTCTGATTTTAATAATAGCCTGTGTTACCATTCAAGGGTTTGTTGGCTTTTGTTTTTACCTGGACCGTACAAGGCTTTTGCACATGGGGTGGGGACATGGTGTGTTCACTGAATGTTCACCTTTTCAAATCCAATTCCGAACAGGGTTAAAAGCTACGTCCACGTTTTTCCCACACACATTTGTTTTTATACCCCCATCCTTTTATGTCTATTGGCATCTTTATATATCAATTTGACTTGTATGTTTATTTGAACAGGAGCCTGAACGGCGTCAGTCCACAGATCATAAACCAGGTAAAGTTTTTATAGAAGAAATGTGTATTGTAGCTATTTGATCATCAATTTATAATTGTTGTCTTTCTGTCCTCAGTCTTTTATTCAAAACATGACGTCAAAAGTAAACTTCCCTCGTCCTCGAAGAAGCCTGTGTCTGGGGAACAAATCCGGCGAAGTGTGCGAGATACCTTAAAGGAAATTCTCACACAGAGGTAAGTAGGGCTTGAAAGTTACTGTGTTTTAGCAATAGGCTAAATGCCCGCGAGCGTCACGTGACTTCCGAGTGGATCGTCAGGAGGCACTGCTCATTTGGTCTCCGTTATTTCCCTATGAGTTAGTAGCAGTGTCTTGTTTTAAAAAATAAGTAGCTCAAGATTACATGGCAGGCAGTGAGGTACTGGTAGACAGTCACAGCATCTTGTTAAAGACATTGCGTCAGAAGCAAAGAATTAATCAAAGGAAAGTTGATGTTTTCTTGAACTGTTTGTTGATTTGTGCCAGACGGGTGCTCCGGTGTCCTCTACCTCCAGAAACATACTGGTCAGGTTGGCTCACAGTGGTGGCAGCAGCTCAGGACTGACACCTGAACACTATTTCGTGACAAATAGAGCACTTACTCATTTACTTACTTGACATCACTAATCCTCATTGGGAAAATATCGAGAGAGGAAGGACCGGGGCGTCCAGAGATTGCACTCGGAAGTCCGTCTCATTTGCGTCGCATAGAGCACAAGTTTGTTGAGCACCATCGACAAACTACAATTCATTCATTGTTTCAGGCTGAAAGAGTCCGACTTAAATGTCAGTGTGGAGAAAGCTTATGAAATTGCCAAGAAGACTGAACGGGAGCTGTTTCACTTGTACAAAGACACTGACAGCAAATACAAGAGCAAGTACCGAAGTCTAACGTTCAATCTCAAGGATACTAAAAACAATGTAGGTTTACCCTCAATCCCATAACTATTAGAATATGTATGTCATAAAAAGCTGTGTTTTTACTATTCTTCCCAGGTTCTTTTCAAAAAAGTTCTCAAGGGAGAAATTTCTCCGGGAAACCTCATTCGAATGAGTCCTGAAGAATTGGCTTCCAAGGAGTTGGCTGCTTGGAGACAAAGAGAAAATCGACATGTGAGTTGTACTTTCAGCAACTTTTCTTTTCTGCAATTGACCTTCTAGTTGTAGACTAAAAGGTATTTCATTTGTCATTCTTACAGACAATTGAAATGATCGAGAAGGAGCAAAGAGAGGTAGAGAGACGGCCGATCACCAAGATCACACATAAAGGTGAAATTGAAATCGAGAGCCTTGAACCAGTAAAAGCACCCGAGACTGTAGAGGTACGAAAGGGGTCAAACCACCACCATCATATTTGCCTGCACAAATGTCGGACGGTGGAGTTCAATTACTTTCTCTTTCTTTACAGCCTGTCTCACCTCCCCAAGCACCTCCAGCCCCCTTACCAGAACCAACAGTGACTACAGAAGAGAAAGAGGAGATGACCCCACTGGAGAGAGACACTACAGCACAACACAAGTCTCACTTATTTGACCTGCACTGCAAAATCTGCACTGGTACGTCTTAAACCTTCACTTTTTTGCCTAATTTTTCAAACACATATCTCAGTGATTATAATATATGTTTTAAATTTCTACAAGGTCGAATGGCACCCCCTGTGGAAGAGGCGCCAACTAAAGTGGTCAAAGTGGCTACTACAGTGATTAGGAGACAATCCACAAAAGACGAAACAAAGAATACCACCACTCCCCCAGCTATCGACGATGACCTGCACCTTACTGTGTTGGAGGAGAGTCTTCAAAATGCAAAGTCTGGCTACGGCGCAAGGTAAATAGTAATTTTACAAAGAAGCTTAAGGTGTTTGCGTTTGCAGGGTAATGTTTTTTTTAATCTACATTATTATTTCTCTTGTAGGGTGGACATCTCTGCATCTAAAGATGAAAGTGCTGCTTTCCTCGCTGGCTTGAAGTCTATGTGGCGTGGATTTATTCACATGCCTTCTGTAGCAAAACTCGTGACAAGAGCCTTTCCGGTGTCTGGGATTTTGGACCACTTGACTGAAGTTAGTTGTGCTTAGAATTTGTTACAATTTTTACAAGAAGTTGCATGTCTGATCTGTGTGTTTTTTATTTATTTATAGGATGTACCTGATAGTATTCAAGTTGGTGGGAGGATTGGCCCACAGATCGTGTGGGATTATTTAGAGAAGATTCGAGCGACTGGTACCAAAGTAAGTGTGTAAATTGATGGGGCCTAACAATATCATCCCCTGTGGGGAAAAAAACAAACAATGAATTTAATTTTTATTAAAGTGATAGTCTGTACGTTTACAAAGTGAGGAGAAATACGAGCGATCGCGATGTCGTCACATCCGTTGGCCGTGGTAGGCATTTTACGTTTTCATATTTGATAAAATCCTATGATCGGCAAAAACAATGTCCATAAACAGTGCATTGCTTCTCTTGCGCTGTAACAGATCTATCATTTTATAAAACCGAGTTAGAGACCTGGATGCATCAGCTGTTGCCTACCATTCACCAAAACATCCGGCGAAAATTGCGGAAGTAAACAATAACAGCGATCGCTCGTATAGAGTAAAAAAGGAGAGAGAGCAGGAACACAATATTCAAATGTGAATGATTAAGCCCCTCCCCCTCCCCTCCTGATTGGACCTGACAGGCCTGTTTATAGGTTTGTCAACGCAGGAGGATACTAGGGACTTTACAAAAAATAATGTATTTATTATTACTTACTTACTTAACGTCAAAATGCGAGACCACAGACCAGGCAGTAGATTTTGCACATTAGATAAAAATTTGTTACATTTCGACTTCCATACTATCTTTTAAGTATTCCAAAAGAAAGTTTATTGAGTTTGAAATATTGTTTTAGATTGAATAATGTGGCCTGAAGCCTCATTGGGGTGTCAGTGAGCCTTGTGGAGTTTTCTAAATTGATAACTAATGTGTGTCTTTATCCTTTTATTGACTGTTCCCCACTATGCTTATTTTGCATAGGAGGTGTGCTTGATCCGTTTCTCTCCTGAGACTGAAGAAGATGAGATCTCCTACACACTCCTCTATGCCTACTTCAGCAGCCGTAAGCGCTTTGGTGTGGTGTCTAATAACTTAAAACAAGTGAAGGATATGTACCTCATCCCTTTGGGTGCTACTGAAAAAGTGCCACATCAGCTTGTTCCCTTTGATGGACCAGGTAACGACAGTAAACACAGACCCATTTGCTTTTTATTACATTCAACACTTTTTACTAAATGTTTTTATTCTACAGGCTTGGAGATCAACCGTCCAAATCTTCTTCTTGGACTCATAATTCGCCAGAGACCAAAAAGAGATTTTATATCTGTGGAAAGTGATCCAAGACCGGCTCCAGAAATCAAGCACAGCACAGTAGTGTCAAAAGAGAACAGATCTTCTCAAGAGGAGGATGAGCAGTTGTACCTCTCCAGCCTGACCCGGCCACTTAAAAAAGAAAAGGAAAAACCACTCGACACTACTGAACATGCTGAGGAGGAAGACGAGCCATTGACATTTGAAGACCCTCCTGCTTCACAGGAAGAGAACAATCTTATGCTAAAGAAGCCACGGTTTCTTCCAGGTGTTCTGGTTGGGTGGGGCGGGGTATTGCCACCACTGCCAGATGTTTTTGGGAAATCTTCATCAACAGCTGCCAGCGAGACAAAGACACATCACCAGACTCCAAAAGCAGAGGTAGCAGCATCTGGAAATTCCCTCAAAAGTCAAACACCTTCTGTGGTTGCTCCACGAGATCGCTTCCTCATCAAGAAGAAAGATGTCAAACCCGCTAAAGCCGAGCCCGAGCCGTCCGGACCAACTGATGCTGCAAAAGGCGCCACATCGACAGAGACAACAGCCGCCATGAGTCAGAATGCATCCATCACTTTGAAGGATAAGCCTCCAGATGTTTCCACAGAAGCCTTCCTGGCCAGCCTGTCCACAGATCAAAGCAGCACTAACAAAGGGACTGCTTCTGTTGTGAACGAGGCCAATAATACAACAAATACGGAATCCCCAAATCCCAAAGCTACTGATGAGGGTGCTAAACCACTTAGTGGAATTTTGAAAAAATCATCAGCGTATTCTAGTGATGCTAATGAAAGTGCAAAAGAGGTGTTACCAAATGATAAAGCTGAAGACGCACAAAGTCATAATGTTGTTCCTGATGAGGCAAAAGGGGATTTGGAATCATCAGTTGTTCCACCAACACCTACGAAAGCTGAGGAGCAAAGTAGTGTTGAAAGTAGTGTTTTTAAGGTTGATTTTGATTATCTAAACCCATTTGTTGTACAAGAGTTAGTTACAGAAATCCCACTGCTAGAACCGGACTCCAGGACAACAGAGCAGGCTGACCACCAGAGCAGCGATTTAACTCTCCCAAAAGAGCCTCAGGGATCTGGCAGCTATGATTACCCATCTGCCCTGGCGGCTCCATCCACTGAAGAAACTCAGGATCAGAGCTACAGTACGACATCTGAGGAGTCATCCGGACAGTCCAAGGAGTACAAACGCACTGACCACCACGAGAGACGCCATCACAAGGACTCTCACCACGGGAAGAAGAGTCGGCATCACGACAGGGAACGGGAGAAAAAACACGATCGAAACCATGACGACAAGCACAGGGACAGGAGCAGACATCACGGACACTCGGAGGAACGCTACAGCGACAAGAAGAAAGACCGGCACCACAGCGACGACTACAGACACAAGGACAGGCACAGACACAGGCGGGACTCAGATTATGAAAATGGACGACGAAGGGACAGCTACTCGTAATTATGTTTTAAAAAGAACTGAAGTGTGTTGAGGGTGACTGACTCAACATTTTATTTGGTGATTTATTTCCCTTTTAAAGTTATGACAGTACAGCCAAAATGGAATATCATTTCAATTTTTTTCAGAGAGATGCCCTTTCCAGACCCAAAAATGTTCTTTTTTGAGATGAACGGTCAGGTTTTTAGCCTTTGTATTGTATATATGTTCATATTGAGCTGTTTTGAGACAACTTATCGTCACTCAATCTGACTGCAACATGTGGACCATTTTATTACAGCTCAGTTATCCAGCATTCATGTTACAGCAAATTATAAAACAGCAGCTTTGCTTCATTTCAGATTTATTTTCTTTTAAATACTTCTTAAACAACTTTATATTAAAAACATGTACATTTTGGCTTGTAAAATACATGAGGAATGAAGTGTCCTTTGCACTGTCCGTTTTATGTACAGTTCGTAATAAAGCTAATCCTTTTTTTATTGTTGAACATAAAAGCCTTTCACAAATATTAGATCAACGTATTTTGTTAAACAGTTTATTTAATTTATCTCTAAAGTTTATTTTATGTAACAATCAAAGAGAAAATAATTTTCACAAAACGTCATATTCCAGTTTTAACTGCAGCCAACAACTTTTCTTTATTGACAATAAACCCTAATGGTGCCAGCTTTATTAGCATTGTGGTAATAGCTATCTATGACTGTTTGTTGCCGTCATAAACATTAAAACCCTCACTATTTGGAAGAAACTGCAGTGGCTTGATGTCATTATACATATAAACATTCCTGATACTACCTTCATACCCTTTAGAAAATAGGCCAGATGTCACAATTGATACATTCCTGTCTAATTCAAAGCCTCCAAAGTAAATCTTACCTCCATAGTTCAATGCTACATAACGCTCAAATGGATCAATATTTTTATAGATGACTTTTTGGTTATTTAACAAGACCTGAAGGACTGTGGTATTCAATGATACAGAAATGTTGTGCCAGCTATTGCAACATAGAGTTACATTTTCAAAACTTCTCGGTATGGAGAATCGTTCTCCCAGATTAACAGCTATTTTGACGTGGCCTTTATCAAGCCCAATTGCAAGGTAGTCTTCATCTTCATGCTCTGCCCTCCCCATCCACATGATCAAACTATCATTTGTATTGGTCTTAAAACTGAAAGAAACCTTTGTGTGTTTTAAATTCCTTGTGTTGTACCTTGAGTCAGAGTATTTTATAAAGGAATTTTCTTTAAAGTGGAATGTATTTGTAGACATCTTAGTGTCACAAAACCTCCCAGTCCACCCTAAAGTGCACTGACATCGATAGAAGGTGGCATTATAGGCAGAGCAGAACGAGCCATGCTTACAGTTATTATTCACACACACAGCTGACTGGTTACATGCGGGCCCGGTCCAGTCTGGTGGGCACATACACAGGAAAGAGTCGCTGCCTATTGGCCTGCATCGTCCTTGGTTTTGGCACACTTTGTACCCACATGCTGTGCCATCCCAATCTCCCACATTGGCGCCGCTCACTGCCCCTCTCTCTGACAAGTCCAAGTCCTGGCCATTTACAATAAGCTCCCTCAAGCCCCCCGTGAACCCCATCGGAGCTCCTCCAGTTGCATCAGGAGCGACGGAGCTCAGACTAGAGACCCCCCCTACAAAGAAGTCAGTGGCCACATCCAGGGTGGACATGCGCTGGGTCGAGGCGTTGTGTATGTACTCTTTGTTGTCCAGGCTGAGAAAGCCCCTGGGCCCGACCCTGCCTGCCCTCACCCTGTGCCAGGTCATCCCACTGGGGTCCACACGGTCCACGGACTGCAGAAGATGGGTGCCATCTCCCAGATTGTATCTCAGCTGGACGTGGCCCGATGCCAGTGACAGGCAGAGGAAGTCCCCTGGGTAAAGACAACAGAATGGGGTTGATGGAAACAGAAAGAGGTAAATCATATGGGATTGATGGTATAGCAAGAGCTAGTTTTAAACAACAGGCAAAAGTTATTCAGCATCATCTTGTACTAGGTTGTGTTTAGGACTTTGCCTGTCCCCTCAGTGTTTGCTAATCTACTACTATTATACTAACTTGACATTTCATATGATCATCACAATAAAACAAACATGTCATATTTCACTTTGTGTGATGGGATAAATTAATACATTATGATGAAGAATGTTTATGTTTGCACAATAAAATGTCTAAATTGCCTAACCTGCTCTGGTAACGAGATGCTGCGCTATGTACACAAGGATGCCATCTGGCGCTAAAGGCTGGAACTGCAGCTCCAGTACAGTCCTGTGTCTCACACTCAGGGGGGCAAACGACATCCAGGAGGACTGGTTCCCACTGAAGAATGGATCAGTGATGGTCACAGCTGAGCGGAGCACAACAACAGCCGGTAAATAATTAAACAGTGAGATTATTGTTTAACGAATGCTGATGCGCACAGTGGATAAACAGTGTTAAGTTCAGGCAGGAGTGACCTTTCTCGCAGTACAGCCCGGCGGTCCCCAGGGGGCAGTGGCAGGTATATCCGTTTGGGAGAGCGATGCAGGTGGAGCCATGGGCACAGAGGGGAGGGGGGCTGTGCTCCTCATCACACATGGATACCGTCTCTGAGCACAGGGCACCCTTCCATCCAAATGGGCACTGGCAACTACAGCGCAAAAAACAGACAGTTTCCTGAAATACCCTGTGCACCATTTCTATTGCAAATCATGCAGCAGTGTGAGATGTGAAGATTCAAGATTACCAACAAAAACAATCTTATTGTTGTGGTGCATTCTCCACTATTGGGAGGAGTTTTGCGCCTCAGTGACAGCATTTACCCCTGTATTAGGACATGTTAAGTTAAGTTAAGTTCCATTATCATCTCTCTCTCTGAAAGATAAATAACCATAACTTTAGCATTTGCTGTGTCTTAGAAGGGGTGGGAACCTCTGGGTACCACACGATTCGATACGATACACGATACATGGCTCACGATAACGATAATCTCACGACACACTGATACTGCGATAATCGATATATTGCACGAAAATAATATACAATACATCACGATTTATTTTCCATGTTTCCATGTGCTTTGTACCCCTTTATTTTAAATAAATAAATAACTGATCCCTGACTTACTTACTGGGCATATTGATCTGTCAGTGACATCACTTCATTTTCATTTAAATATAGATGAAATCACAGTCCTATTTCAAAAGGAATAAATCAACCTGAAATTAGTCTTATTTACAATTATATAAACTATCATTAAATCATCAAAAGTAATATATTTGTGTGACAGTGCTTAAAACTGTAGTGCTGCCCTCTATTGTTCTGACTGAATTCTTGATCATTATTGGCTGCTATTGACTGTGAAATCAGTAGAGCCTTAATATGCATGAAGTCACTCATTAATATACATGACGTCATCAAAAGTATCAATATCGGAGTAAAAAGTATCGGTATTGCATCATCCCTCAAAATAACTAGTAACCTGCATTAAAAACAGTCTGACCCAAGCACAGTGCACCTGAGGCAAATCACTTATAACACCAGGCTATCGATATAAATGTCTGTGTTGACTGAATCATTTTTTATTTATAACCATTGTGCATTTAAAAAAAATATATATATTTGAGCAGAATCAGCTTCCTGGTTGTAAGCTATGCAGTGGCAGCATGATCGGCTAAACTAAACTCTTCAAATATAAGCACTGCATGAATTAAAAAAAAAAAAATCTCCAGAAATCAAAAACAGTCTGGACATCTGGGAAATGAGGCCCTATATCAAAAATCCTGAAATATCCCTTTAAACTCACGTGTTTACTTTATATGGAACAAACATGACGTCAACGCTGTAAAACGCATGTGTTATTTATGAAACAAAATAAGCAAGAAAATGAATCATAGCAGTCGTTTTCCCCACTTACTACACAGATGAGCCCGAGTCCATGCACGTCCCACCGTTTTCACAGAACACATGAGCACAAGGCGTGACCCCGCACTGACCCACGCTGCGCCCGAACCGTGGCTGTCCCTCAGGCTGTCCCAGCTCTTGGAACTTTCTGTCTCTTCCAGTGCGAAATTGCACATCAAAAATGCACCCTTCGAAAAACACCAAATGGCATGTTAGTGGGAGGAATATCTTACACTCACTGATGTAGGATTAAGAAGATAAAATTACAATCTACTTTTCACTGAAAACAAATATCAAAGGTGCTTTCAAAAATATAATTAGGAATCAGATTAAGGACAAAAACTTCCCTGGATGTGTTTTGTGTTAATCTCCTTCATGCTGCTTCATATTATCGTCACATCTTAAGACTTTTCATATTTTGATTTGACACAGTCCAACAAGCTTCTAAGTTTTCAGTAACACAGACTTGACATAAAATTCTGACCATCTGCCTAATATGACTATTTGAACACAATAGAAAACTAAAAACATACACAATTGAGAAGGCTTCTTAGATAAGAGACAAAACCTTTTCAATCAACTCTTTTCAACTAAATGAAAATTATTATTTAAAATTATTTTTAACAATAAAACATAATTGTCACCTTGTTGTTTTAGTTGTTTTACCTTGTTACTTCCTGAAAAAGTATAACACAAACACACTCACTCCGGCGTGTGGGGCAGCAAAGCGTAGGGGGTCAACTTGAGACAAAAAAAAAAACATTGGATTTGGGGACCACTTTTCTTGTCATGTTTGTTCATGCTTTTGTGCTTGTTCATGTTTCCAGCTTAAAACACGTCAACTTTGAAAAGAAAATGTTCACTCGAGCCACTAATATGGTGCCGCGATGAAGCGATAACCTGTGTTGTTAATCACCTTTTTCATGGCGTATTTCTGTTCTTCCATCACAATATTTACTTGTTAAAGATAATATTTGCTCTGGCCTGAGGAGCACCGGGCTTTCTATTAATATAAAGTCCAAACATAAGGTTCAGAGTGTTGGGCAGGAGCACACAATCTCTCCCATCTCTCCTGCATTAGTCATTGGCATAAACAGGATGCAGGGGAAATGCCACGCTCACTCATGAATATTCACCACATGAGGCCGTCTACTTGGCAGACTTCAGTGATGGTTGCAGCGATGCAAACTTGAAGGGTTCAAAAAGTATAGCTGATTCACAAGGCATAGACGACTATTTTGGTTGGTTATTTTTGTTAAGTTGCACTCTTGCTGGCTCTTGTGAGAGAACTAAGAAAAGCTGTGAAGCGGAGTCTAGACACATTGTATTTGGGGTGAATTTTTAGTTTTTGCAGTGTCATAAGGTTGGTGAATAACAATAAGACAATGATAGACAGAAAGGTGACCTTTTTTTCAACAATCAACACAACATCCATTTTTGAATAAACTTGCTGCATGTCAACAAACACCAATTACAACTTTATTGCAACATTTAATACTTATTTAATGTAATGATGACAATCAAAGTTAATAGCTAACACTAACAAAAAATTATTTGGTGTCTAAATTAATTGTTGAAAATGTGTGTGCTGATGTATCAGTGTGTTGCATTCACTCACTTTGAGTAAACTTTTAGAGGAGTGGTATTAATTATTTGGAATGTCATCTGTACTTTGTTTTAAAGGCAAATGGAAAAGATGTATAGGTCATATTTATGAATTTAAGTCTTTACCTGTACTTAATCTATATGTTTTGCATTTTCATTTGATCTACTGAAATCATTTTGTAAGCCCGATCTCCGATCCCTGCACTGCCGTCCTCTTATTTACTCTCTCGACTGCTTCAATTGATATTTCCTTCCCCCCGCCTGACGCCTGCTCCCCGCTCTGCCATCTTCCCACAGGGGCCTGTGTGTATCTGTTGATAACTGGGAGTGAAGTGCATTATCACTGTGTTCACCGCCAGCCATCATGATTAGGGCTCCGGGAAGGTCACCCAGATCTGATTAGACACTTGTGAGTTCTCATTACATTCAAACTCAAAGGTTATGCTTGCACCGGTGTCGCCTGGTCACCAACAGGGGCCAGCGCACTCGCAAATGGCACTTTACTATGTGGGTAATTTGATTTTTGAGCCTCTCTTTGGTAAGCTGCACCATGGCCAAACAAGCATTCTTAAACATGAAAAGCTCTTAGTCACCTCCAATGGATTCGTCATGGCTTTTTATTATAACGAGCTCCATCGCTAGAGTGTCACTGAATGCAGTTACGATGATATTCAGAGCTGTTGCCCATTACTACAGTGGGAGCAATTTTGCCACCACAATAACTGCTCGAGAGAAATCGTTGCAACATGGAGGTCACTGGAGAAAAAGCACAAATGATGCTGATGATGACGGAGATTGTTTGTATGGCGGCACCGGCTAAAGCGAATTATCAAAGCAGGAATGGATTTTGCATGCAACTGTTCCAGGCGACAAAGCGATTACACTCCATGGACACAGCCTGCGTGTGTCCATGGCACTACAGCCAAAACCAGTTGAAATAAGGCAATGCGCTCTATGTGCTGGTCCTCAATAAATACATCCAAAGATTGAATATGATAGATATTTGGATGTCATTTTTTGGTTACTGATGATAATGTAATGATCAATCTTAACATTATGACCATTGATGGTGAGTTTGAAAAGCTTGTTAACAGTATCATTCATTAAGTCAAAGGAAAGAACAGCAGCATTCATATGATTTAACCAAAAAAAAATTGAATCTTGAGCGATGCAGACATGGGGAGCTAGCTACCATGAGAAATCTCCATAGATGAGGAGTGAAACGTTGCCAGGGCATCGCTTTTAAATGAAAAGAAAAACACTGAAAAAACAAACAATCATTCAAACAATAAAAGGCCCAAAATATAAACAATGAAACACATCAAAGCACAAAATCAAACAAGCAAAAGGAATAAAAGACAGAGGATAAAAGTGGGCCGTAAAACAAGGCTTAAAACACTCCACACAAAA
Source organism: Gobius niger (assembly GCF_951799975.1). NCBI lineage: Eukaryota > Metazoa > Chordata > Actinopteri > Gobiiformes > Gobiidae > Gobius > Gobius niger. Next base: position 23,882,395 of record NC_136858.1, read on the forward strand.
GCCAGAAGCAATGAAGACACAATCAACCTCAAAGCTATTTCTGCTTTGTATCCCAGACCTGTAGCACTCTTTTCATTACCCCCCCTCTCTCTTCAGCGCTAACACAGAGACAAAGATCCCGGGAGAAACTCCAAGCTCTGCTGCTCCTGCTCCAACAAAAAGCCATCGCTACAGTAATAAAGCTGTAGCGGGTCTTACCTTGAAAGCCATGACGGAAGCTGGAGCCGAGCGGCAGCAGTTCAGGGGTGTACTCATTATACCCGCCCACAAAGAGCTGATGGAAAACACTGAGTCCCACCAAGGGGCCCCGCGACGAGCCCGTCCGGTTGCGCTGTCCATCAACCTGAGAAAGGAATGTCGATACTCATGCACTATTTACCCTGTAGGCGTCAATGTGGAAATCATGGCTTACTTAGAGATATGTTAAAAGCTTAGTCAATCATACAGATACAGTACCTTAAATGAGGAGACTTTGAAATTGAAATTCATGGATATTTGTGGAAATTGTGGGAGTGATTATTGACTTATCTGTGACCATCCTATTAAGTTTAATACTAAGTGATGCGTGATGGGTATAAAACAACTCAAATTCTCTTAAATATTATTTATAGTGGATCACGTCTCTTGCTGCTAGACAGAGGCGGGAGAAGCACTCGAAATCTGTAAAAATATATTTTGTATTTGTAGCACTTTTCTTTACAGCACAGTAATAGCATGGTATGTGGATGGAAATAGTAATTAGCAATCCGGTGTTCAACATTAACATGCATGTTTGCTGCGTGTGCATTAACATTCACTCTACCGTATTTTCTGGACTATAAGTCACACTTCATTGTTTGGCTGGGGGTGTGACTTATATTCAGGTGCGACTTATTTATCAAAATACATAATTTCATGTTTGTTATTTTCACACTGACTGCCGCTAGAGCTAGGCTCTAGGCTTGTGTACCTGTATCTGCTACTTTTGTACCACTGAAAATAAAACGTCAATCAAGCAGCAGAAAAAAAAGGGTGGAGTGAGTAAGAAACATGTGAGGGACTGGCGAAAAGTGGAAGTTACTCTTACTGTAATGAAGACAACATAAAAAGCCAATTGCGGGCTAAAATGATGGCCACAGCTAGAGGAACGACTAAGCAAATGGGTGCTGCCGGGAGAGGCTTGTTAACGGTGCAGTTATGCCTCCATGCCCAGGTCGATGCCAAGGCTGGTGCGACTGTTACTCGACTTATATGATGTTTTCTTCTTCATTATGCATTTTTTGGCCAGTGCGACTTATAGTCCAGAGAACACGGTACTATTAATTACCAAAGTTAAAACACGCTTGAGAAGATTGTTAATAATTCTTGGTAATACTTCATCATAGCTCTAGCCCTCACCTGCAGCCAGCCCGTCCTCTTTGCCCGGCCGAAAGCCACGGTGTGTATGGGAACACGCATGTCCAGGCGGTCGCTGACAATGGTGGCCACTCCTGATCCCAAGTTAAACCTGTGCACCACTCTGCCGCTCTTTATGCCCAGCGCCAGGAAGTCATCGCCATGGTTACCTGAGAGATTTGCATCATCATCATCAAACCCAACGCACTCACTCTCCCTGGCTCTGGCTTTTCTTCAGCGCGCCCACATCTGCATACATTAGTCATGCTAAGTCAACTTATGTTTCATTCAGTTTATGTACCTTAATGACGCTGATCAAAGAAGGCACTTCGTTACGGTAATTATCATGCAAAGTGTTCAATGTCTCCCTATACATGTCGCCTTTGAATTTGTACTATTTCCACAATCTTGCCTGACAAGTATTTCATTATTCATATCGCTCTTGTTTCCTTGCGCCTTGATGAAGCATACTCTCAAGAGGAGGCAGCTCCAGAGATCCAAATGACGAGCAAGAGCATTTCCCTCTTTTGAAGATGCAGCTTTCTACGGCGACACATGGTTACCTGTGACTAAAAGTTATCCTGTAGAAAGGAGATTTTAATTGGACTTGGCAGCAGTCGACAACTCCTCTGTGCACCTGCCTTTCTCAATCTGATTAATGCAATTATCGCTCGTGCTTTTCTGAGTTAACAAGCATAGAAGGAAAAAGACCAGACTAATTGGTCAAATACAGAAAGATTTATCATTATCTGGAGGTGGAAGTACCTTGGAAGCAATCTCACTTAAAAGTACACTTCATTTTTTTTCCTGAAGGATTATCTGCAAGGTTTATATAGAAAGAAGCAAGTCAAATCTAATGCTTTTAAAGCCCTTTTTAATGCCTAAACACTCTATTCTAATGCCCCAAACGCACACAAAAAATCAGCACATTCAATTTCTTAAGATTTGCAAACATTTCATCAAACAGTGGAAAGAGAATTGCACAAAACTGGCAACTTTTTTTAGCAAATGTTTTAGTGCCAGTTTGAATCCAATTGAATGCTTTTTAATTGCATTCAAGGCCTTGACTAATGATTCTTTGTGCTTTTTTCTGCCTTGTCTTTGGGCCTGTAGGCTTTATTTGGCTGGGGGGGTACAGGGAGAGGCATTCAGCAAACGGTCGTAGTTGGGACTTGAACAAACTCCAGTAGAGTTGAGTATATAGGGGGTCAATTACAAGTTCTATTCTATTTTATAGCCAATAAATGACCCATCTATAACAAGTCATATTTTAAGATATAAGTAAGAACAAACCAATGCATGTAAGCACACCACAATGCTGAAATGATACAAATCTCATTTCAATGTTGCTCAAAAGCCTTGACATTGGCAGGTCCTGGTGCCGCCCACACATAACTAGTGCCCCCTAAAGTGAAAAAAAAAAATGGTAATAGTTGTAGTAGTATTGGTAGTAGCAGTATACCTAACATGCAACACTTTTAGATAAGTAATTTGTTTTTGTGAATTTGCATTTGTCCTTGAGCTATAATAGAGCTAAGTAACTTTCCATTTACTTAAGTACTTCCTCCACCTCATTATCATTATCTTTCAAATCTGCTTGGTACAAAAAACATCAAGGTGGTCTTTTGATTAGGCGATCAAAAAGCGCAGTGAAAATCTATTAGACAGCACATCACCATAGGAGCAGGAGGGTGCACCGCAGTAGCGTTTCTTTAGGGTTCTTTAATGAAGTTTGACAACTATAATTCCACAGGGGAGACATCTCCAACTCTGCCGCGCCTATAACCCAACCAGAGGAATAATTTTAAATTGCTGCAGGAGTGTCGGCTCTGCACTGACCTTGTCCTTTATATCCAGCGAACAGGATCAGGTTGTCTTTCACGGCAGATGAATTATTGGCCAGAATGAACTTGAGCTTGAACTCGTAGAAGAAAGCCAGATTGGGGACAGAGGTATAGGCCAGGAAGGAGGTGTATCCAAACTCGTCATTCCCACCGAATCTGGAGCGCGTTATGTTGACGACTGCAGGACATCATAGACAGAGAGAGAGAGAGAAATCATTATCATTTTGTTTTACACAAAGGTGAAGGATGTCTCCAAAAGTTATGCTACCTCTGAAATATTTGGCTTAGTTTAAAGGTGCATTATGCAAGTTTTTATGTGGAAAAATGTTGATGTTTGTGTATATTTGACCTAGTAGAGACCGATGGGCTGTGTGAGTGATCAGCATGGCACCTTTACATTCCGCCACAGTGGTCTCTAGGACGCTCCAGGATCAATTGTTTGGAAGCATTATTGCTGCTGACGGACCCTCCCACCAGAAAACCTTCAAAACAATTGATCCTGGAGTGTAATGGAATGTAAAGTGTAAAATGTAAATGTTAACAACTCATACAACTGGGTCACTACAAGATCACATATGCACAAATATCAACTTTTTTTTCACATTAAAAAGTTCCATAATGTACCTTTAAGTGAAAGTACTAAAAAGAAAGTTTACCATTTAAGTGTCTATGCTATAGCTACTACTGCGATAGCTATGGCAAGTATTGCAACAGACTTCTTCTTGAACTAGATCTATTGCAAAGTACTATCACAGCCAAGGCTCATATATTATACATTAAAAACGTTGCTTATCGTCATCTACTGTTGTCAACACACTACAAGTAGTGCAATAACTAGACAGATGCAAAATGTAGCTTCTTATATTGCTACACACAAAGTTTTTTTTTTTTACAACATAATGCTGTATCTGTCCACCCCTCAGTCCAGGCTGATTCCCATCCTCCCTGATGAATTATGCAGCATACCACCAATAGATGGCAGTATTGCTACACAGCCCACGCAGCCGGCAAGTACAATATTTTCTTTACAGAATGATATTAGATGATGACCTGTTTTCAAATACCATCACCTCTTCAGTTCTAGCCGATTTCCATTAGAAGCTGGTTAGAGAATGACTTTTTGGCGAGCTTACGTCGCTTCATACCCAACATTCGCCAGGGTAGCAAGATTCAATTACAATCTCAAGTTTACTTATGCAGCACGCATGGTTGCTTCAATAATGCCCTCAGTTGTATTCAGTCTAAGCAGAGGCATCTTCTTGATTTTACACCTGGGACGTAATGTAAATCTCCCAGTCCTCATTTACAATTGCACACCTCTATGTTTTTAAAGACTGCCAGGATGTAGACACATACACAAAATACAGTTCTCCTTAGCAGTGAACCTCGCATATACTACTGCAGCCCCAGGCGTTGGCTAAAAGGAGTTTGAGCTTCCCTGTGTGAGCGCCCTCATCTCTGTTTGGCTGCTAAATTATTAAGAGAGCCAGAAATGCTTGTGCTTTCAACCACTGTGCAACATAATATTTGCCTATTGTTTCTTTGAGCAGATCCACAAGTACAGTCTGGACTAGTTAGAGGAGATTACACTGTATTTGATTGGGATGTTTTTAAAGCAAGCATAACACCAACTATAAAAGGAGTATTCTTTTTCATAAAGATTCAAAACCATACCAATTAAATATGCAACGCTTTCCTTTGTTTTGAATCTGATAATGAACTTAATGATAATATTATTTATACTTAAACACAAGCAATTAAGGCCATTTATACTTGACGATTCTGGGTGAAATCTTATAAACATAAGAAAGTGTGAGGTAGGTAGTAATATTCTTTACACAAAAGATAAAAGGCTGATGTATTCTTTATCCCAGTCAGAAGCCTATATTCAAATCAATGTGCAAATCTTCGCAGGCTAGGAGAATATTTTGCTCTGGCGACCCAGAGAAGAAAAACAGAAAAGTAAGAATAAGTAGTTTAAAGAATAAGTAATTCATTCTTCAACATACAACTATTTTATTCTAAAGCAGCTTTGTGTCGGCTCCAACATAAGGACAAAATCTGCAAACCAGGGCAAGACAACATTTGTGGTTCTATTGTTGAAATTATGTCAAGGCCGCCATGTGCACCGCACTGTTTTACTGCTCGCTTTCAGTTTACACTAAGGGTCGGTTCGCTTGTATACAGCTTATTCTAACACATTGTTGTAAAAAAAGGTGTGAAAACAACAACACCCAAACAAACACGTGAAGTATTTTTAAAGACAAGTCACAATAATGCAGTGTTGCTAGTTATAGTTCATAATTATACTTTCTGTAAATGTAACAACCCAGGCTCTTCTTGTCTTGCAGTAGGCTGCGTTCACAACTTTTTGTAATTTGATTTGATGATTTAAATGAAATGGCGGGCAAGGGCTGATATACAGTTAATCTATGATTAATTCACTGCTCCATCCATCAGAAAAATCACAATTGGCGAACGTTGTAATTTCCCAGTAGGGATTGTGGTCCGTAAAATTGCCATAAAAACAGGAGGCACTTCAGGCAACACCATTCATTTTTAAATAAATGAATAAAAGGATATCTGGTTTGGGGCCAGTTTGCTTTCAACATACAAACTTTCACCTGGAGACAAAAAAATCGCATCATCTTCCAAATATGACAGTGCAATAATGAAGAAACATTATTGCACTGTTTCTTCTTGGATACAGTATATGGTATCACTTTATTTATTTCATGTCCAACATCTCAACTTTAAATCGCACCAAGACACCACATTTTCCATTCTTGTAGACTGATTTATTTGAACCTTTGAATTTATTAATAACTAAATAAGATCTCCAAAATCCCCACAGAAAAAAGCAAAACAAAAATCTTTGTAACTAGTATTGAGATGCTTTGTGCACGAAATGCGCGGTATAAATAAACATGCCATGCCTTGTCTAGGATGTATGTCCAGGGGGAAATTTCTGCATTTTGACAGTGAAAAGGCAAATTCTATAGATTTCTGACCTGTCTCCATCTATCAGTCCATGGGCTCTTTACTCAACCTTATACAAAAAGCCTGAAAACTTGACTAAAGACAGATAATCATAAACAAAATGGGTGCAAAATTCATTCATCTCACTATGGATTTCTAAGCCAGGTTGTTGTAACAGAGCGTGGACACTGTTGGTTTGCCTGGGCTTTGAGTGAAAAGGTGTGAACAAATGGGGATAGCCAACGAGAAAGAATACAAAAAAACAATTGGGAACACACTGCACTCAGTTGTGAAATGCTATCTGACAACTAGGGCATGTATAAGGAAGCATCTTTGCAGCCAGACCAAAACAGAAAAGAAAGGAACACCTCTCTGGAGTTGGAAATACGTGGATATGCGGAACAAACTCGGAACAATGTTGGGTTTACCCAAAGTTCAAACTGAAGTGTAAAACATTGGACAGAAGCTTCCACATGATCAAATGGTAAAAAATAAATATAAACAAAGATCTTAAAAGCTGTGGCCAATTGAAGAGATAAAAACTGTTTTGTTGCTAAGGTTGGCTGTTTATCGATTACTTAACGTGGAAGCTGAATAGTCAAATGAAACAAATCCCTCAAGAGTCCATGCTTAAGGAAGAAAGAAAGTGTTTGACCTGATCTCACCTGATGTTCTCAAATGTCAGCCTGGTACGTGTGATGGTGTTGGCGTGGTGTGTTTTGCCTGTGGCTGCCGAGCGCGTCGAGGCTGACCCCTCATGTGTCACAGTATCCCCACTGTGAGTGCTGCTGCTGTGGTCACTTCAGTTAGACAAAGATCCAGCATGCCGAGACCTGCCTGAATCTTAGCCCCGTAACCATTTTTAAGGGGGTACTTTCTTGACCACTTCTACGTACTTTTGGGGAAAAAACAAAACACACAAACACGTGTTTTCTTCTGCTTTTAAAGCAAAACAAATAAACAAAAAACTCTTAACTTAACTTTTGAACAGCTTCGAAACACCTCTCACTTTTTGTTCAGGGTTTAAAAAAAACAGCAATTCTTAGACAAAGAAAAAAATATGCTGAACCTCATGCAGTCATTTTATGGTGGACTTGATGAGGTGCAAGTTTACAAAGGATTTATCATACCTATTATAGAGATAAACTCTAGTTTTAAAACAGTAGAAATAGTAAATTAACTTGACTAATTTAATTTAACTTAACGTTTTTGTCAGAAATGGAAAATACTAAACTGACACTGAAATTCTAGACATCTCTCTTTTTTTATTCACCTGCATGATCATTTATATTTTGGGGTAGGATAAAGTAGTCTTCTTCAATCTTGTTTAAATAACTCCAGGGGAAACTTATTTTCAAGCCATGGAACAAAGTGATAAAATGACACAGATATGACCTGGCTGGGATTTAATGAGTTCTCCATGACAGCAGCTAATCCTTTTTGAGAAGCTACACATCTTTCTATGGCACAATTTGCAAACAATAGTGAAGATAAGAAACTTAATTTTTAAAGTACTTAATCATTTCATTCACTTAAATTAGTCTAAAAGAGACTTTTTGGAGCATTCAGCAGAGCCTTGATTATCTTATTCCGTTGCTGGAGGAGGACATTTCTGTTTTTTCAGCACATTTTAGTTTCATTAAATCCTTCACTTTACCATCTGCTCAAGGCCCTTCTCCACCAACTGGTGGATGAGAATCTTTTCTCTGTTTGTTGGACTTACCCTGGTCACACAAGAGCCCCTGCCGGCCGTACGGGCAGAGACACACCGCCTCCAGAGGGGACTTTGGGATGCAGGTCGCCCCGTGTGCACATGGGCTGCGTTCACAAGCGCTGAGCTGACACAGGCGTCCTGTGTACTGAGGGGGGCAGTCACAGAACCAGGCTTCATCTGAGCTGGAAATGTAGAGAGACAATATTACAAAGGACCATGACATTTCTACAACATGTTCAAATGCGTACTCAAAAGATGTACTTCCATGTCGTGTTCCTAGAAAAGTGAGAGTGCTCTGCCATAAGTGCTGCTAGTGGCATACAAGCACCATCATCAAGAAACCATCTACTGCTCTCATTTCCGCACTGCTAGGCTTGTCTAATTAATTGCAATGAAATCTAAATTTTATTGATCATAACTTTCAAAACGCAAACACTGCAAATATTTATGTAATATAATGTCAAAAAACCTGCTAGCTATGCATGTGATGTATTCTATTAGTTTAGCAGTTCAACAGTCTCAGATGTTAATGCTCCTGGACATGTTTCAAATGTGTACTGTGAACTAATACTTTATTAATATATGCCACAAATATAATTCCCCCCCCCAAAATCATATGGCACCAACTCATAGTACACAATTTGTAATACTGTGTACAGTAAGAATACCCTACTAATAGTATGTAATCGTATAACAGAATGTGGTGACTACTCACTCGCATGCTCATAAAACTAAATATACACTAATGATGTAATATCCATAAGAGAATTTACACACAATTAACACTTAGCCTACAAAAATACACTCTACACTAAGTATTCAAATATCTTGGTACTTCTCCCTATTTGTTTACAAGCCTCTTAGCGAGACCCACAAATCGTTTACTGTGGGTCCAGAAATGGATCTAAAAGATGTGTGTTCCTACAAAGACGTGTGATGTATGAGATCTGCAGAAAAACGCTCGCAATTGAGTAGACGTACAGTCTGAATGCGCTGCTGAAAATTATTCATTTATACATGTAGCCGCAGCGGGGGAAGAAATTACTTCATGTCTCGTGCTAAAGGTAAACACGCCTGGGCTGAAAAATGCCGGCAGACAGCGTGAAAAAGATTAGTAATATTTCACAAAACGTATAACTTCCCAATTGTACAAGATTTGTTGTCTCCCGACTCTTTGATTAATGATTCACGTTTTGCTGCTTAAAGAAAAGAGTGATCGTGCATGCAAAGTGTTATAAAGCACCATACAATGTGCACAGCTTACAGAGGTACATAGTATAATAGCAGATGGAGAAAGCGTTGGTGCGGTTTCAGATGTATAAATTAATAATGTGTTTGGAGAAGCAGCTCTGCAGGATATACTCGGCTTCAGGAGAATGAAATATTTACATTCTGTCATTCTGTGCAGTGGGGGTATTGTTCAAGACAGACCCGGATTCAAGTACAAAGACAAAGTGTTGTATAATGCAATAATGTTTATATGCAGCTTTTGTAATGTTTCCTTGTCAACACAAAACTTTAGGTTCCATCCACGATGAGTTACAAGCCTATGTAGCGTGTGAAGGTTCGCCTATTGCCTTTCGCCATTGTTAACGCATTCCAGAGAGCAGCTCAACCCCCACTCCAAAACTCCTAGGCCATTTTATGACTTTTGGAATGTCGTCACTTCCTGTCTTGTGAATGGCTGATAAGATCGAATACAGTTCAGGAGAAAAAGACTGTGACGATCTATCCTAACCCTCACAACCAGAGATGAAAACTCTCTATTGACCTTCGAATTGGACTAAAGACTGAATCTCAAACGTCCGATTTGAGTAATAAGCCAATTCTTTAATTCATGGACAGTGAGAATGAACTCAACCAATCTGTTCTAATGATGAATTCTTCCCCAGGTCAACAAAGACGCAATGTACAAACATACTGTCGAAATGTTGTTTGGAAAGTTGTGAAGTTGTTAATGTGTTTATCGCAATAGAAATGTATTTCTTGAATTCTCTCCCAAAGACATTCCCACTTGGGATCGTCATATCGGGTTACGGACTGAATCGATTGGTCGAATCCACGGAGAAAAAGGGGCCGCCCCCTTGGTATAAAGGAAGGAGAAATAGCCAGAAACCTCCCTTACCCTTGCTCTTCTTTAAAAAACGCGCTTCTGAGAGGGTTGGAGAAGGAGAGACGGCAGGATGACATCCCCCGCTGAACTCTGACCTCTCCTTTGTCTCAGATGGACCACAAGAACTTTAAGTTTGAGCCCGTCGTTTGACGTGATTTGTAACTATCTGTTACTTCTTTTAAGAACATTTGCATTTTTCCTACAAGACAACAACATTTTTGATCGCTGAGCTTTCAGCGAAACCAATTTGAGTCTAGCTGGTCAATCCAAACCCCAAGGCCCCGAGGAGCTGGAGAGAGACCCCCCGCCTCGCCTGCATCAGCTTGAGAATCGCCATGCGAGAGACCATACCACGACCACAGGCCGTCGGACACCAGGACTTTGGACCGCCTGACCACAGTTGGAGTGGAAAGCCTTTCTCTCACGGTCGTAAGCTCATAGACCTAGCTCAATAAGACTCACATAACTTCTCAGAAAACCACCTTATTGACTTTCAGATACAATTTTAGAACATTTTATCTGATTATTCATCCTGTTAGCCTTCTAGGTTACTCTGTTTGCACTTTAATATTCAATGCCGTCTGTTAATTGATTTTGATCATTAAACCTCCATAAACCACAGTTTGCTTTGGTAATGTCTGTGTTTATTATTCAGACTAAGGGTCCATGTGTACGTCCAAGACCTCACTTCCTTCAGATAAATCTGTAGTTTAGCCTCCTATTCTTACTTTTATTTTGTTCGCTTTCCGAACTGGTGCCCCGTTAAATTTTAAGGCTAATCTACAACTTATTAATTAATTAATAAACAAATTAATTGATTAATAAACCCTCATACCCTACACCTAGATACATGGAGAGGATTGCATGTACAGTAACAGGTGATGAGACTGATTAGCAAATACCTGTGGTGTGGAGACTAGTCAATTTCCAACACAATACATTTGAAACAACAAAATGTATAATTCTCTTTCTATTAAATCAGGATCCGAAGAGCCAATGTTTCTTGAAAATACTCAATTTTATTTGATGTGAGACCTGAACAATGCCACACAAGTACTATACCGGGACTGAAATGTGGACTGACATGTCCAAACTAAGTAAGTAAGTAAGTGCTGTATTTGCCATTGTACAAGTGTACAACGAAATAGTGTTCAGGCGTTAGTCCTGAGCCGCTGCGACTGAGCCGCGCTGCCATTGTGTGTCAACCTGACCAGCATGTTTTTGGAGGTATCGGAAACCGCAATACCCGGAGGAAACCTGGCTGACTGCCTTAGGTGTTCCTCTGAAACGGTGCACCGCCTCCTGGGTTTGTCCCTCGTTCAGAGTGTGGTGTCCTGTACTGGTCAGCTCCACCTCCCCATTCCTCCTGTGCAGCTCCCTCCGCCCCACAATAGTCTTCCACCATCTTCTGGGAAGAGCTTAGCAGTTAATCTGTTTTATTCTTCAGTGAACGTACATTAGCCAGAACAATAGAAGGCATGTGTGGCTTAGCTGTGAGTCTCGCCCGGTTACCTCCTCGTTTGTCCCTTTTTTGTTTCCTGGAGCATCTCTTATGACACGTCCACTGTGCTGCAGCTCTGGGGGCTCTTGGTGCCTCTTCAGTGTCTCAGAAGAAGACATTTGTAGGTCTCAAATGGGTATAGCTGATAAGCTAGCCATTTACTTTTAAAAAGCTGCTTTCTTCAGGACCATTATGGACTCTTTGCAGTAAGAAAATCTACTGATCCCCACAAAAAACACGACAAAGATATACACAATTATCCGGCAAAACAGTGTGGAACACAGAAAAAACGAGGACTACTGTATACCAGGGTTAAGGTAAAACAACTTTCACTATAGACAGCCAAAGAGTTTCCAGATTGCCTATGCCTGTACAAAGCTATTGAAGTAATGTTACCGAATATAAGGCTAAAGCAAAATTAAGAAAAATAAGTATATTTCAGATCTTGTTTGAGAGATTGTGCATAGATCCTACATCATTGGTAGAAATGAAAAATTGAACAGTGCCCCATGTAATAGTTTGTACACTAAGAGTTCCTTTTTATTTGCAAACTGGACTTTTTAAAGTAGCCTTTTTGAGAAGGCTGCTTCAGAGGGCAAAATGAATCTTAGCCATCTATATCGGAAGAACGTTTTTTTTTTGTAAGATCGATTGTGCTGTGGCTCAGTGATATCAGCTTTTCTCTGTGTAGCTTCTTGCTCCTAAAGTATGACAACCCAGTGAACTGTTAGACTGTAAAGGCAACCATGTTTCAGTAATATTTTATGGTTAACATACTGTCCATTTCTTATTCATACATCTTATATTAAGTATCATGAAGCCAGTTATTAACCATGCAAACTTTGCGCACTGAACTCAAGACTATAATTGGCTCAACATATTATATATTCAAAGGTAATGGTACATTCTGGCACTGGCTTCATTAGGAAACTACACAGCAGGGATGCAAAGTGTCAGATCTAGTAGCATGTCAAGTAAAAATATAAGCATCGGTCTGACAGTCTATATGAACTCGATTGCGAGCACTAAATCTCAAACATTCACCAACAACAAACCCAAAAACTGTCGATATTCCCGTTCCCTTTGAGGATAAAACAAAATTAAGGGTGTGTTTTTTGGAGTATCTAGACAGCTGTTAATCTTTTATGGACGTCAACAATGATTACAATAACTTACATCAACTTTCCGTCATGTGGAAAAGAGCATAGTACTCTGTCTGAGAGAAACTGGTGAATACTAAAGTTTGGCACTTCTATTAAAGCCTCAAGTTGTCAAGGTGTGAAAAGCACTTTTGGATAAACATGTGCCTGCATTTAAGCACTACGCAGAAACCTTTTTTCACAGGAGCTCAGCGTGTTCTTGGTAGTACGGCCTGTTCCCTTACATATGTCTTTCAATTCAGATATGTCTATTTTTCTCCTTCCAATGCGATCAAATTACCTGTTGGATGAGGATGTGCGCTTGTACAATGGAGACTTTACAGGTTCAATGCCATTCACACAAGCTCGTTAGAAAAACACGGCAATGTCATATATTTTCACTGTAAAATTGTAATTCGGCACTAAACTACAGGTAAAGAGGCAAAAATGAGTCATCTGCATAATAGGAGTATACAAATGACATAAACAAATATGGCAGGTAGGCACGGATCTGCCATCTGAGCCGCTTAATCGAGCCAACTGGTGACTCATTATTTCAACTCTTTATGGCCCACCCACAAAAACGCACGTGTCTATGTGTAGTGTAATCCAATGGGGCGAGAAAACTACCAGTGCAGTTCTTCATTAGAAATAATATCTTCTGAAAGCCAGTGGTCCTTTCAGCTTTAGCAGACAATGAAGTGGGCGAAATACTTTTTTGTGGAGAACTGAGAACCGTTCCAGCGCTGAAGCCTCATCACTGACTTGCTCTAGTGGGGTATTTGCATAACAACAAGTGCTTAAAAAAAACAGCATTCAGTAAATAACACAGGACAGAGGAATCTTAGAGCTGATCGAAATGGCAAAGTCAAAGTCTTGTAGGAAGTATGAATACGTAATGGTCTGTGTCATGGGGTTCAGTCTCGGGGCAGTGGTTTTCAACTGGTTTGGTGTCAGGACCCGCCATAATGAGAATATTTATTGCATTATTTTTGAATAAGTTCTGTAAAATCCCATACATGCCGCCCTCCTTATGGCTGGTCCTCCCTCTGCCTCTCTCCGGCCTAAGCTGCGGCTCCACCCGTCACCTCCACTGCGGCGCTCTATAAAGGCTGGACTGCCTTTGTGCTCTGGCCTCTCTCTTCTCCCATGTCCTGGTGGGCCCGATGCCAGCTCGCTCTGCTGCTGGCTGCCACGCCGGCTAGGACTCCGCCATGCACATAAGGCAACCGTAACTTTAATGTGCATGGCGCCTTTCAATTCCATTGCGGCCAGGCGGGGCAGCACATAGACTGAAGGGGAGGAGGCGAGATGGAGGCAGGGTATCTGGACAGAGAGGCAGAGGGAGGAGCACCTGCAAGTACAGACAGGACCCCTGGATTAAACGCCAAGAATGGGCCCGGGTGGAGGTAAGAAAGCCTGACAGACAAAAACAGTTAATGCATTTTAACTACATATACTACTAACAATTGAGTACTTTCAATAATGCAATCACAAGTTACTAAAAGAGAGAAAGAAAGAAAGGACAATTAAGTATCTGGCCTTGTGATAGCCGGCCTACACAGTAACTATAAGACTATAGTTACTGTCATTACTTCCACCAATTCTGTACTTAAGGACTATCGCATGCACTTTGATATAGATATTTGTCCTCTGCATTTGACGGTGCCAGTTATGAATTGATGGGGAAATCCTGTGCAGCTCAGTTTCCACATACAGTACATACATACACATACATATAAAGGAAGGCCTCACATATGGCCCAAACTTTCCTGCTGTGAGGGGAAACCACTCAGTTTGTACAGCTTTTTACTGATCTACATGCTGAGACACAGAGTTATAAAGAACCTTGTCATCTGATCATCTGCTGCTGGTCACTTATTCATCATTTTATCGCATTAAATTTGGAGTTTTGCTCAATAATTTAATATGAGAGTTTGCAGCTTGCCTTTGACTGACGCCAACGTTGGCATTTGTGATTAAAATATTCAAATGGGTCTGCAAACACTGCTACAATTTCCCACACCAAAGTGATTGCCTTGGGCGGATTAAAATAACCTTTGTCACTCGACACATCGTGCTTGTGATTAGGCCAATTAAAACTCAAGTGTTTTGGAGCGTGCTGCTTCAGTTCAGTCAACACACTGAGCCATTGAGTATTTGGTGCATTTAAGTCAACATGTTCACAATTACTTTCTCTGTCCAATAATAACACAAATGACCTTTTAAATTTGTTTTGGAGTTTCAATTTTGAATTGTTTATATCATTGTCAAATAGTGAAGGACAGTAAAAGATTTTTGTGACTTTATCTGCTGCACCGGACAAAATTCCTTCCTTCAAGAACAAAGTTAAGTAAGTTTTGGAGAAATAGTATATTTCATGAACACTGTAGTCATAGTACCAATTACTTTCAAAAGCCGCACCCAAAGAAAAAAAAATGGGCTCTCTGATCATCCCCAGCTCTAAACCCTGTGTTTAACAGAACAAATCTAGGTCTGCACCATGACAATAGTAGATCTAAATGAGGCTTAACAAAAAAACAAAGGTAAAATTTACAAAATCTAGAAACAAGTAACCCAAGTATCACCTGAAGCAGCCCGCAGAGGAACTCCTATCGTAGTTTGAGAAACACTAGCATGTTCTCAACAATAACTGGAGCACTTTTACATATCTAGTAAGGCTTTATCTCCAAAAATTCCTCAAAATGATGCCAGGCCCTTGCTTTAGTTTGGAAATAAAAAGAGAAAATCGCTATGGAGCATTATGGTTAGCTGCAGCCAAATCTAGAACAATGGTGGCAATGGAGTGGAAATGGTTCAAACTGCAACTGACAAGACAAGAGCGGTAACAGAGGGGGAATGCAACCAATGTGAGCAGAAGGACTGGGGCCTGTAAGAAAGGTTTGTTTTTTGGATGCTACAGGGACGTCTTGGAGGCAGTTGTTGTTTTGTGTTTTTCCTGAAACCACCTTCAGCTTCTTGTGCCTGCAAACACACATACTGTATCTGTGCCAAAGTTTTATGTCATTGTACATATAGTTGATTCATTATTTATTGAATGCCTCCTCTATTGTAGAAGTTTAATGCTGCACAGTGCTCTGAATTACTTCCAACCAACAACATGCAATCACAAAATATAAGAATTCAATACTCCTATTCAGCAACAAATCCATTAAAAATTTCAATGTAACAAGGAAAGTATTAAAAAAAAGTATAACATTTTCATGATTGTACAATCATTTTATGTAAATAAGTAGATCCATGTAGTAGTAGCTGAAACAGTAGTAGCTAGTAGTAACTCATTTAATGAAACTACTGAAACAGACAGTAATCCCAGCATATCGTCTTTGTATTAAGAACACTGAGTTAAGAAGATACTGGTTTAAGCGTCCGATATTCTTGAACGTAACACTTGAAAAACTGGAGAACACAGCCTTAAGCACTCCCGTGGCTACCAGTCTATTTATCTGATGACCAATTATACAACAGCCCCTAAAGAGTCCTCAGATCTTCAGTCAATTACCCGAGTCAATGTATGGACATGGGGGCGCTGAGAAGGCTGGCTCTGGTGCAGGTTAAGGTTTCCCACAACACATGAAGACAAAAATGACTTTGACAGACTGAGGTGTAACTTGTCCAAAACTGCTGTTGTGTCCTTGAGCAAGACACACTTACTGTGCATAAGAGTGTGTGAATGGCAGTCATTGCAGAGTGAGAGCCACGTTGCTGCCAGTCAGCACCAGGGCCACTGTGGCTATCACAGTGCCTTATCCGCATAGTGTGTGACAGAGAAACGTTTTCATGAAAAGCACTTTATAAAAGCCATTTTTATTATTCATTTTAACCAAGGTCTGCCAACAGGTCAAGTTTGAAAATGTATTAATTTCCAGAAGGCTACACGGCTGAAACAGTATCTACAGTATCAGCTCTATTAACATGTGCAGATAAACCTCACCTTCTCAGTGCCACCCGGATCTCCTCACTGTACTCACACAATGAAAACTAAGGGATTGTTATCACATTAGTTGCTAAGGAACAGTGTATAGATAACGAAGTCAGTGAAGGAGAGGATCCTAGGAATATAAAATGTATTAATTGACTCTGTACATAACTTCAAATCATAACAATGCCGCCCAAGAAGTGACTTCCTGTTTCGATTCAGCATGCCAAAATAAAAGCACACAGCTGGTCTCATTGAGTAGTTCAGGAGGTACATTACAAGAATATAATTAAATACACACATTTAAAGTCTGTTGTCTGTTAATAGTTTGGCAGAAAGAAAGTTGAACTAATGAACTGCTGAACTAATGAATAAGATGGTGCTTTTATTTTGGTGTGCTGGGTCGAAACAGGAAGTCACTTCTTGGGCGGCGTTGTTAGGATTTTAACTTATGCACAGAGTCAATTATACAATTGTACAATGTTCTTTTCCTGCAAATTGATTTTCGGCATTGTAGTCAAAGTCACTACACTGTCCTCCACAACTCATAGCCACAAAGAGAAAAGTTTATAATGAGCATGTTCTCCCAGAGTGAAGATCCTTTAGGGAATGCTGCTGAGCATCAGTTATTTATTTCTCCTGTGGATGAAAATAATTGTTTCTTAGACCTTGACTTATTTTATTTGAAAGACGCAAATGTGAAAGCCTGATTTTACACCGCTAAGGGAGACAACCGATGAAATTACACCTTACATTTTATTATCATGTGAACCCAGACTATCACAGGCAGACGCCACACTGTCACCAATTAGCACCAAAAAATCCCAGCAGCGAGAGGAGCTTCAGTTCATCTTACACTTTGGGAAGAATATGCATATGCTGTGAGTCAGCTGTGTACAAATCTGTTTACGTTTTCCTCGGTGACAATTAATCGCCCCTGAAAAGATGTTACATAAACCAAAGAGGAATCCATCTGAGCAATCAAATACTGTATCACAAACTGTGGTACATGAGCCATTTAAGCCTATTTCGTATATTTTCTCATGTAATACTTGTAGAATCACTGACATATTCGAATGTATTTTATCAGCTCAGGCAACTGTCCAAAACGTTTGTACCCCAGCATCATTTTGAGATTTTAATTCATGCTTTCAATACAAATCGCTTAGACTGCTGCACTTTACGTTCAGCTCAATCAGTCACCGCTCGCCCGCCTGCAGCTTAAACCTGGTACTAAAAAACGTAAGCACTTCAAGTCTTTGTACTCGCTCCCTGTTTCTTATTGCATTGATTTCCTTTGTTTTTTATTATTAAATACATTCACAGTCTCACCCCTCAGTATCTGTTTACTCTCCCTCTGGTCGACAGATGACTCTTTACTGACTGTCCCTAAAACAAGAGGAAAATGAGAGTCCCTCGCTGCATTTTCAGCTTTTATACATCTTGCCTGAAAACATACTGTTTCTTTTTGAAACCTTGATTTCTGAATGTGTATTGTCTGTCATCTTTTCAGTTTGTCTGTAATTTTAACTGTTGTGGTCACTTTTGTTTTTAAAGTGCTCTACAAATAAAGTTGAATTGGCAAATTGGTTGCTCTTTTTTTCTTTTTCTTTTTTAGAAATATTGAAAAGTTATTTCATACAATTTAGTGCACTATGACACCATAAAAAAAACACACACACACACACTTTTCTTCAGTGTCAGAGGTAATATTTGTTGTTGCTGGTCATTTGAGGCATCATGTTCTGTGTCAGTGGTGGCCCGCTGTGAGCTGCCACCTGCTCCACACAGCAGAGACCTGTCGCCAACACACAAAAGGCAAGGCCAGAGTGTTGTATCAAGAGCCTATTTAGATAAAATAAATTGATATAGACGCACATATATCTTCATGCTCCTGTAACTATAGCTGCTCTGCCGCTCACATCACAACTCTCTGACATGTTAAGCAAGCAGAGAGAATAAACTCACATGCAGAGCCATTATCATTTAAACTTTTTTTTACATTGATGTTGCTTCCATAACTTAAACACATGATACAAACAGCCAACCACAAGCCATTATCCACTCTGGCTTAAATATCGATATTTGGGCAACCGAATAGAGCAGCGCCTCCATCACCCCAACTGAACCCACAATCAAAATCTGCATTCGTCTTGCTGTAGAGCGGTGTGGAGCAATCCAGGCCAGATAACTGAATGAACAGAGCAACGTGAACTCCGGCTGACCCCTGTATGTCGAGTGGTTGGAAGGCTATTACGGTGTTACGGTGTGTATATTCATCATGTGGATAATTGCAGGAGCCACTGCTGCACATGACAAGACAACGTGACCGCAACGCCATCAGAGCCGAGGCAAATGGGCAATCCTACAGACATTCTTCGCTTATTATAATGGTTAAGGTGCCTTTTTCGTACAGGCATATGCTACTTGTGATAAAAAGTCATTAAAAAGTGTCTGCGTACATTGGTGTATGAATGAGAGTATGAATGGGTGAGTGGATCCTTGCTGTAAAGCGCTTTGAGTGCCTAATGTAGGTGGAAAAGCGCTATATAAGTTGAGACCATTTACCATTTACCAAAAAATAAATAATTTGTGTAGGGGAGGAATGTTTATCTTATACCGGGGTTGTCATTTTTGTTTTCAAGTTTGCTAGCAACACAGATCAAAAATTCGGCCTTATAATATGCAATAGGGTCAATTAGGGTCAAGGGATGGCAAGTTTATTTGGAAAGCACAATCAAAGTAGCCTACTTTACACAGATTACTCATCTTTGTCTGAGTATTCAATATACTCAGACAAAGTATATTGAATAATGCATGTGCATTATCGTGTTAATGCACATGCTCACAGCGATCGGGCCACTTTCCATGTTTTCTGCCATCGGTTGAGCTGCCTTTACCATTTGAAACTGCTCATCAAAGTACGCTACCTTGCTTGTGAAAATAAGATAAATTGAGTAATTTGCTGGCATTCGCTGAAAGCACTTTTCAAAATATGCTGCTCATGATTTGTGTGGTATTAGACCACACCATGTTCGTCTTCTAAATGTGCCAAACTACAGAAACTGGCTCTTTCACTGGGATCTAAATTAACTTACCTGTCGAAAATAGGCTTAAAATGTTTTGTCATTTACAGTATTGTGAGGAAGGAGCGTTACATTTTAATTAAACTGCAGTCCACATATTTAATGTAATGCTTTTGTGAAGGGAGCTCACCTCCATGGACATAGAGGTATGAGCATGTGCAGTAGTATGAGCCTCTCAACTCGACGAAGCAGCTAAGCTCGACTTGACAGAAAAATGGCTTTTGGACTTTTGCTTACCGTCCAGACAAGCATTATCAGTGTGGCCTCCCAAACAAATACGACTAACCTTGCTTCATTATGTATAATCCTTCATTTATGACAACATCCTAAAATGCTTTGCTACATCTTAATTTTATTGATTTTCTGTTTATACTAGGTCGTAATCCAGGTTTTCACATTGGACACAACCTGTATTGATAGCAAAACCAGTCCAATTCCGATAAGATGGCTTTAAAACCAAATAGCTTTGCATAAAAAAGTCTATGCTCGTGGAGAGGCTCCTGCCAAAACTGTCATTTCACTTGGCTGACTTTGTGTGCGCTCCCAGCTCCCATCTCCCATCTCCCATCTCCCATCCCACTGCCAACACTCTATTTATACCATACATTATACATGCATCTTCTCACTGCTGCTAACATCCTGCTGCACAAGACAGCGCCAGAGCTCAAAAATATTGTACCCTTTAGTCATTGTTGTGCTCAGTAGAATTGCCATATTAGTCCTATAAAGCAGACTTTGTTGTTGAGAATGTGCAAGTAATAATAATAATAATAATAATATTAATAATAATAACTACTACTACTACTACTACTAATAATAATAATAATAAAATATTAATAATAACAATAATAAATTGCTTTGAAAAAAATAGAACATATAAGACGAGACAGAAATAAAACAGCCACGAACACAGTTACTCATCACTTCAAATCACTGTACACTGTCAATATCATTCATATTGAGGAAGCCTTCACAAAGAGCTCAAACTACAAAAACCCCGAAGTTAGTCATCATCCGTTTTTTCTTCCATGGCAGTGAGACAAGAGACCCCTACGTCAAAAGTGTGAACTGACATCTGCAGAGAAACAGTGCCAGGTTTGACAGGGGAAGAAGCTGTTATAAATCAGGAATTGAGGCTACAATCAGAATTTCATTTTCTTGTACCTTTTTCAACTTTTTCCTTGCAAGTCTGTCTATAGAATGTGTTTTTATTGTTATTAATTCATTCTACTACATTCTATTGAACAGCACTTTCGTAAACTAATGAGAGGTGATATTTACCGTGTTTATTGTCAACATCCTGCTCATGGCACCGCGGCTCCTGAGAGTCACTTGGGCATGAGGAAACATCGAGTCAACATGTAGGTGTAATGACTCTGTCAGTCAGGCTATATTTAGTCCTGACCTACACTGTTTGTAATATAAGCATAACCAGCAAACACTCTTTTCATAACTCTGACATGTGCATGTTTGAGCACTGATGGCATTCAGCTGTAGTTGACCTCATTTGTAAGGTCGTAGCACACATGCAGCGTATCATCATTATTAATACACAGAGAGGCACGCTATTAGTGCAAAGAAATATGGGGATAGTTAAGTATATTTTTCAGTTTGAATGCTGTAGATGATCTCTTACCTGACACAGGTTCCTCCATTTCTACACGGAAGGAGCTGACAGACGGGTGGATCACAGTTCATGATGTTCCTCCCTGTGGTGCCTTCACCCACCAGGTCAATTTCTTTAGAGTTAACCCAAAATTCCCTGATGCATCCCATGAATCTCCGGGCTCCTTTTGCATTAACGCCCGGCTTTTCCCAGTGGGACGAGAGGGCCCCAAGAAATATGGGTCCAAAGGTTCCCTGTGAAGGAACAATGGTGGGAGCCAGGCATCAGCAATATCATTAACTAAATCACACTTAATCATACAATACATGACCCTTTGCACGCCCAGGCTTCCAGCTAAAACAGCTTCTCATAGAAGTTTAATCCCACATTAATAAGACCTTAGTGTACATTAAGGTCAACAAGATGAATGAACACTATCAGCCTCTGCGATTCTCCTACTTCATGCAGTAAGAGCCTGGACAAGAAACTGGAGCTCAGAGCGTTCTCTTCCGTACTTATTCATCACAAATCTACTGAAGTGAATATTTAGCATTTCTTTGGATAGTCGCTCTCTCCTGTTAAGGCTAATTAAGAATTTTGGACTAATTCAACATTTAAACCATGTCCTTTGGAGATACTACAGCTGCGCAGAGTTGTGTAATTCACAGCAAACACTCATTGATAATAGTACAAAATTACCAACGGCAAAGCAATGACCTCAAGATATTTCCATTTAAGGCTAAATTGCACCTTTAATTTGGATTAATGCTTTCTCTTCTGATGCCTGACATCACGCATATCAAACTCATTTAGAGGAAAAACAATTAGAAGACTGAATATATACAGAGTGAATATATGAATAATCTTGGTCATTTGTAGCCTTTTAACTCCTTGTCTATCTAAATGTTTAAAAACAAGGAAACCTTTTTTTTTTGTTAAAATGTTCAACCGATGCACTGACGATGTTGGGAAAGACACAACTGGGACAGGATCTATTAAAACAGTGATGGCTATGCGATGGGTCGGCGGGCATATAGAGTTGTAAATCTTTGGCAAAGCAACGCTTAGATAAATGTGCTGCAGCGGAGGCACATAAAGAAAACTGCTTTATGAAGTCTTCAAGTGAGTTTACAATGTTTATGAAAAGAGTCAGTTTGAAGGAAACTGATGCAATATTCATGAGCTGTTCAGGACTGGCACTTCACACACTCTGATTTTGGACTTCAGTCTGCAGGCTGACTTCTGACTTTTCTTATTCACATGACCCAGATAGTTTTTTTTTTTTTTTTTTTTTTAACCTTTTGTTATTTTACTTGGCACAATAATATGTGGATACAGTGGGATGAAAAAGTATGTGAACACTTTGGAATTTCTCGAATTTATGACCACTAAGTTGGTCATAAATGTGGTCTGATTTTCACCAAAATCATAAGAATGAATAAACAGTGTCTGCTTAAACTAATACCACCGACACATTTACATTTGATCATATTGTTTTAATGGCCATAACATGTGAACATTCACAATACAGCGTGTGAACCCCAGAAATCTTGCAGAACTGCAGCAGTTTTGGAAAGAGTAATGGGCCAAGTTTCATCCTAATCTGCAACTACATAAAAGCAGTTACTGCTGCAAAGAAGGGTCAGCAGCTATTTAATACAGGGGTTCACTGACTTATTCCACGCTGTTGTGAATTTCTTAGGTTTTTCTGCAGGCCTTGAGGCAACAAAACAGCCCCACACCATGATGCTCCTGCACCAGACTTCACAGTGAGCATAGTGTAAAAATGTTGATGTGCTGTTCCATTTTTCCTCCACACATGACGTTGTTTGTTCCTGCTAAACTATTCAACTTTGGTTTGCGAAAGAGCACTTGGATGCTCCACAGCACCACTGGAAAAATATTATGTGGACTGATTAACCCAAAGTTGAATATTTAGGGAGGAACACACAACGTCATGTGTGGAGGAAAAATGGAACAGCACATCAACATCTAAACCCTTTCCCCACAAGTATGGTGCCGGGAGAATTATGATGTAGGGCTGTTGTATTGCGTCAGGGCCTGAACAACGTGATATCATCAATAGAAAAATGCATTCACAGGATATTTTGCAGAAAAACCTAAGACATTCACAATATGCGTGAAAAAAGTAAGTGAACCCTTGTATTAAATAGCTGGCTGACTCTTCTTTTTTTAGCAATAACAGCTTTTCTGTAGTTGCAGATTAGACCTTCACAACAATTAAGATGAATCTTGGACCATTCTTCTTTACCAAGATTTCTTTTACTTTACTGTTTCCTCCCTGTCCTATGAATGTTTACATGTGATAGCCATTAAAAATATGATAAAATGTAAATGTTTGGGTGGTATTACTTTAAGCAGACACTGTTTATTCATTCTTATGATTTTGATCAGACTTTCAGATTTTATGACCAATTTAGGCAGAAATGTGAGAAATTCCAAAGCGTTCACATACTTTTTCCTCCCACTGTAGGTTGATATTTCATAATTCAAAGGAGTGCATTGTAATGACCAAAGGAAGATGATGATTAGGGGCAGATAAGTAAACGGAAAAATCACAATCTCAATAATCGTCATGGAAGCTGGAGGAATGCATTTGCTATTGATTGGTCTGAGGTTTGTATAAAAGATACAGTTTGTCTAATTTGAAAATCATGTTTTTATCTTTATTATGAAAAAATAAAATAGAATTGAAAATCGAGATCAATATGAAAAATAAAACTAATAAATAATAACTTAAGTAAATGTCAAAGTATTTTCTATTTTGCATTTGGTTTCACACCTGTAACCATTTGTTTGTATCCATGTTGTGCTGTACTATATAAAAGAGATACAACTGTTGGGTAATGGCTATGAAAAGGATTTTCAGATTGACTGTAGGCAGGTCAGCTTACCTCCGACACTGGGTGAGACACGTACTCCTCGAGGTGCTGTGCTGGCCCATTATCTACTGCTATTTCAATCATACATGAGCCTCCTTGTTTGCCAACAGGAAGATTGTATCTGCGGAGAGCACAGACACACGCACAGTTTAGTGAGAAAGACACAATATTTGAGTTTCACCAATGCAGCTAAGCGTGAAAAATATTCCAATTCAGAAGGAGACAGAGGGGTTGTTGTAAGGGACCAGCTAATGTTACCACAGAGACCTCTTACAAATGTACTATGCATGATGGCGGACATGTTGCACATTATTATGAGAATCTGATTAAGCTGGAAGAAAGAGTGTGCTCAAGTCCTACGCTGCCAAAACCCAGGAGACACAACAAAAATAGAGAACGCACTTGATTTAAATAATAATGCCAGAAATAGGTTTGAGCTCAGAGCTGCACTTAGGATTGTTAAGATGCAGGTCGAATAGACAATTTAATGTAAAGACTTGAGTGAATTGAAAACAATATGCTTCATATGCATGTGTATAATAATAATAATAATAATAATAAGATGTAGAGTATATATACAGTACATAGATACAAAAAAGTATCGGAATTCTAGCCACTTGAAATGAAAATGAAAACATAAATAGTAAAGCTGGCTCATAGCGCATTGTTAGCGTAAGTGCTCATTATGTCATTCAGGATTAATTAATGATAAAATAAGGGCACACACAGGGTATATATACATTAGACTTTTAATGAGAATGAAGACAGTTTTACCAGTTGACCCACTGTGCGTCTCTGGGGACGTACACAATTGTACCAGTCATTAATGATGCAGCCATAATGTTAAGTAGGTCTACTTGTGTCATATTGCAGCTTTGGCAAAGTCAAGTGATCCTTTGGCTGTCATTTATCATAGCT
This sequence comes from Gobius niger, assembly GCF_951799975.1. NCBI lineage: Eukaryota > Metazoa > Chordata > Actinopteri > Gobiiformes > Gobiidae > Gobius > Gobius niger. The sequence continues at coordinate 23,907,512 of NC_136858.1, forward strand.
TCATACGCACAATATACCAGGCAAGCCTCTTAACGGGGCAGTCCATTATGCAAAGGTTGCCCCACACGTGAGGAGCAATGCACATAAAGCACCTTTGTTTCACAGGGAAATGTATTACTCGGCATAAACAATACATATGAGCATTTTTTTGTTTTGTTTTATACATATTTTTTCAAATCTGCAGAAGTGTAGAAATACATTATTTCAAGTGCTTGAGTTGATGTAGAAAAAAACACACACTATTGTCTGGTTTTAATGGCCAGATGGAAACAATCAGGGCAATTGGCCTCCTGCTAATTTGAAACAGCCTTCCAGGACACCTCCCTGAGGCAATCACACACATACAACTTCAGGTACAGCTAATTACAGCTATGGAAATTACCTGCAGTATTGTGTACACACCGGTGAATAAAGGCACAGAAAATACACATGTGAAATGGAAGTAAATGTCCAGAGACCGTCGGCAGACTGGTGTCACATTAGCATAGTATTACGATTACAAGAGTGTTAAATTATTTTAGTATTGTCTTTTTTTCTTCTTCTTCTTTTCTTAAACTCAACCCAATCAAAATTACATTTATTTCAGTGTTTATGTACTGGAGTATATTTGGTGTTTAAATCCTACAGAGAGGGTACCTAGAGACTGAGGCTTTGCAAACAGCATGATGAGCTCTCAAGAGCACATTATCAGACTATTCAATCTTTGTGTAAAATAGAAAATATTACCATTTATAAATATGATTAACACTGGTGTAATTGTGAAATTATAAATATTCCCTGGTGAGGGTGAAGTGATAAATATTCACAGGTGAGAGTGCCTGCCAGACACATAAGTTAATATTAACAAATAAAATGAATTAGATGAAAAAGGGTCTATTGTTTTCTTATTTAAGCAAATATCTGCCCATCTCCCTGAGGTCCTTTTATGAGTATCTCATCAGAATGATATCAGATAACTCTCTGGTTGAAGTAAACAAACAAACATTTTAATATTTAACCTTTTTAAAAATAGAAAGACACAATATGGCTATAATCACGTCTGTCTTCACTCAATCATCATTTATGCATTTGTTCATCTGGCTAATGCTATAATCATGAGTCATTTGTCTTCTGTAACATTCTCATTTAGACTGTCACAATGTGACTGATTCAGTGCTACTGCACCACTGCAACTTTCCGAGGATGGCCACTGAAATATTACACCGATGTTCAGGGACTTGGCAAATATTTTCAGCAGTGCACCTTTACGCAAAGGTATTTGTTAAAGCTGAGAGTGGGTGTTTGTTTCTACAATCTGTTTGGAGCTTCTTCATACTGCTCCCTGCAGAAAATTAATAATGAGCAAGGATCGTAATTAAAATATTACTTTTGCATAAAACATCTGAAAGTATTGGCAACAGATGGCAGTAAAACATCATGCATTGTGAGGGAGCATTTGCAACAGTTTTTATGACTGGGGCTGGATGCTTTTAAAAAATATACTACTTCAAAAAATACAACAAAAAACACTGATATTTAATTCATGATTTCATGTCATATTAGTTTCACTGTAAAATATTAATTTTTATTTCTTTTTAAGAGGAATATGAGATGAACCATCCAAGTGGGTTCTATGATGAACTAAAACAAAAGGCAGCAGTAAGTATATCATGTTGTCTATACAGTACAATTAAACACAACAAAGTTCTCTTAGATCAAGTTCACTTGCAGATAATAAAATACTGTGGAAACCACTTAAAAATATTTAATACTTTTGAATAAGGCACCTGTTGAAACAGAGCAGTGAACCGTAACATATATGTCTAGATTGAGGGACAATTCTAAAGGTATTAATCTCAACCAACAGTAATTTCACAGCTCATAACTCCGTGTTGTTGTCTTAAAGTGCAGCTAAGCGTTCCGACGTCATTACACCTACGCTGACTGTACCCTCAGCTGTGCTGCAGTCATTCACGCTGAGCACTGCAGCGCTTGCAGCTCACTGCATCATTTGTGCTCTGACTGGCAAGCCTCAATTAATTTGGGATCTCTGTGTTTTATCATTCGATCGGAGTAATACAATCAGACAGCACACAGCACGGCGGTGGCATTGTGGGGCTCCACAAAGAAATCCTTAGCGAGAGGCAGGGAGCTTGTGGTTCTTCCTCAATAAATCTTTCACGGAGAGCTTGTCAATACAAAACTACTGAATGGTGAGAGACACAGAGCCTCAGACTTGGCATATTCTCCGGATCATGTGGCTGTGGGAAAACTGCTCAATACAGAACTAACCACCAAACACATGGGGCACTTCATCCATTAATCTCTCCTCAATTAAAGCGGAGGGATGGAGGTGTAGAGAGGCGCTGGACCCTGCTCAACTATTCTCATCAATAGCTTTAATTTAGTTTCTTTGTGAACTAATAAGAGCCATGATTTAAGTTCTAACAAACAATTGCTCTAAGTGCAGCCAATTTTACTGTTCTTCTGTTTACTGGTCAGTTGTTCATGATGCTGCCTCTAATTCTTTGAGATTAACAAACTCAGTGGTTATTTCTTTTTCTCATGTTAATCTTGGAAGTACATCAGAAAGACTGTATACTTCATAACCATTATACAGGAGGAAAACAACTTTCTGATAACGAGGAAAGCGTAATCATTATATTATTGATCATTCTGCTACACTCATATTTCACTCATAATCCATTAGACCAATGTACCTTTGCTTGAACAGAATGAAATGACTGTGGTACTGCAGAATTCATTACTGCAGAATTCATTCAGTGATGTTCATGTTCAGTAAGTGACAAGGGGAGTGTTTGCTGTCTGCACCTCTTGAACTTTAATCGCAGCTTTATTACCCCCTGTATCCCCAAAGGAGGACATCAAAAGCCAAAGCAAATAACATGTAGTTATACGTTAGAATGCTGTTTTTAGACTTTAGCTCAGCATTCCACACTATAATCCCACAGCAGCTAATACACAAACTGCACCACCTGGGGATCAACACATCACTGTGCAACTGGCTGCTGGACTTTCTGACAGGGAGACCACAGGCTGTAGGTGTCGGCGGCAAGTCCTCCAGAACCATCACACTGAACATGGGGGCTCCCCAAGGCTGTGTGCTCAGCCCCCTTCTGTTCACTCTGCTGACCAATGACTGCACTCCAAAGTACGACTCAAACCTCTTCATCAAGTTTGCAGATGACACAACAGTGGTGGGTCATCAGCAACAGAGACGAGTCAAACTGCAGGAGTGAGGTGAGCAGTCTGGCCATGTGGTGCACACAGAACAATCACTCTCTAAATGTGAAGAAGACAAAAGAGATTGTTGTCTTTGGAAGAGCGTGAGTCCAACATGCTCTTCTAACAATCAACGGTGCTGCAGTGGAGAGGGTGCCCACTACCCAGCACTAATTTCCTGGTGGTGACCATGCACACTACGTCACTGGTCAAGAAAAGTAATCAGCGTCTCTACTTTCTCTGCAAGTTAAGAAGAGCCAGAGTCCCAGCCTCCGGTACGTGCAACTTCTGCAGAGGGACTATAGAGAGCATCCTGACCAGCATTATCACTGTGTGGCACGGCGCCAGTACTGCCTCCTTCCGAAGGAGCCTCCAGCGCATCGTGAGAGCAGCGGAGAACATCTGCGGAGCCCCTCTCCCCTCTATTAAGGACATGTACTCCACCGTCTCACCCGCAAAGTCGCCAAACTCGCCAGCGACCCTACACATCCATCACATAGTCTCTTCAAGGTTATGCCTTCAGGGAGGAGACTGTGAAATCTATGGGTCAGTTCCAGTCCACTGAAGAACAGTTTCATACACAAGGCCATCGGGAATCTTTCACATGGTTTGACAAATAAAAAATCCTGAATCTTGAATGTAGTCAACCTCAAATAAAAATGACACAGGCATATTGCTATTGACTTATGGGGGGGAAACCACCACAGGATTTTAACACGAGTATTTGGTGCATAGTATAGTATAACATAGTATATAGTGCTTAGGCACTATATACTATGTTACAACACTAATCAACAGTATTTGTCCACAAACAACACAAGAATGCTCTGCTGAAATACTATTTTTTGCAATATTGTATATCCAATCAGTTTTGTGCTTCCACTGGTGAAAATGATGTGCTTCATTATATTCTTCATTACACATTCAAAAACAAAAGCTTGACGTGCTCTAATAAGCCTTTTAAGAAGTGATGCTCGCTATACATATGTCAACAAACATGTCAGGGATATTGGGTAGCTAAAGTTAAAGAAAACACCTTTTAGGAGTATTTACAGTGATGATACAGAGGATGTTAATCATTCACAGTTATATAAGGTGCTGGTAATGAAGCTACACATGTAGTGTGTGTTTTATTGTCTTTACAGTCTTCCAACGGCAAAGCAAGGGATATTAAGCAGAAACGTTTATAATTCATAAACAGATGTGTAATTGAACAGGTTTTAAAATGATTCTGATAGTTGTGTTCATCCCAGTACATAAAAACCTACAATCTGCTCATGAACTGTAAAATTTAAGTCCAGAGTATATCAGAAAGAGCTGCCACACTGTTAATAACAGCAGTTCATTCAACAGGTTAGATAAAAAAAAAAACTTTTCACGCTTTAAGTGTAAACAGACCCTGGCCTGACAGTGTAATTGGAAAGTAGGGGATCAGAATTATGAGGAAGGAGAGGAGTGCTACAGTCCTGCTATTTGGCCACTGGACCTTGAATTATTGACTGTTAAATACATCCTCTGGTCCACACTGTGTATGTGCTGACAACAGCAGCTCTGGCACTATTATCCAAAGGGATGTTGCGCTCGCAGCCTGAACATCACGTGTTGACGTCATAGTTGATTTGCATATGAATACGTTTGCTGAAGCGATCAGGAATAAATAGAGCCAAAGCTCAGCAGCAGCAGCATTCATTCTCCCTCTGCCTCACTCTAGGACTGCTCCCAAAATATACAGTGAGACCAAACCACAACATCAGCAAATGCACTGTATTATGCCTAACACATGTCAGGCCTCACACCTAAAACATGGTCCATGTTCTACATACAACTCTCATTCATTCGGCTTTACAGTAACTATCTGAGGATTGCACAAGACAGAGAGGGAAATATTTCCTTTAGTGTTTTGTGTTAATATTAAAGTGATAAAATGCAGCAAACTGTTTAATGTGAAGACCTTACCTGATTGTCAGGTTGACCCATCGGTCGGTGTTGATGCTCTGGTCTGCTGTCACACTTAGAACATGATTACTGCCACAACTCAGCTGCACTACAGGGCTTTCATCCTCCAGAAACACATGGACAGACCGCTCTCCATAGTTCTGTGTTTGGGCTAAAAAAAAAAAGAAGCAAACAAAGCAAGCAAACAAAGCATGATCAAAATGTATTCTGATAAATGATCGTTACGGCAATCAGGGTGGTATATTAGGGCAATACTGGGGTCTGAAACACTCAAGGGAGGAACCCTGAATGGACATGGATAATGTTTAAAAAAAAATACATAAAAAAAACCCTGAAAAGACTCACTGAAACAAAGAGGCAATTAAATTAGAAGAGCTTTATTGGACATGAATCTAGTTTCAGGCTGAATGAGCGTAGTAGAGGTGAGGCCGGGTTGAAGTGGGGAAGTGAACGAGGATGCTTAAGAGAGGATTCCTGAGTGACAATTGGCTGGGGCAGAGGCGTGCTGCTACAGTGATAGGCTGCTGAGAACATGCGGCTGCTGATGAAGTGGTGCTTGAAGTGCTGCAGGTAGCTCTTCCAGGTTAAGTTTATGCTCAAGCTCCAGTTCAAAGAAATATACACACAAACAAATGATTTTAATTTGATCTCTTTTAGATCAAGCTGCGACTGGCAAATACATTATTTTAGCTACAATGCTGGCTTTGGTGAAGACCAATTTGATGAGGTTTTTCTGCAGAAATGAGTCAGACAAAGGACCAAAAGTTGTGTGGCAGGATGTTATTAGCCCACTTATTCTTGAGTCTATGATGTCTGCACATTAAAACACAATGGATTTGTGCAGGCCACACGGAGAGCCGGCCAAGTGCAGTTAGAGCCAGGGACACAGACAGCATTAGTCCTCCTACACTGTATAGAGCACACACATTACCTTTACACGAACCCAACTTTCTGAAGCAAGAAAAATGGTTGGCCACCATAATGTAAAAGGAATAAATAACAGACAGAAAAAAAGTTAGGCATTATAATAAAACCTTATAAAAGCTTATACGCGCAAATATGCTGTTATTATCACTATGGAAAACCACATCTGATCAAAGCAACTTCACGATTTGACAGCATTGAATACACAATTGCAGCATCTTGTCACGACTGTGATAGTATCATGATCAGAGCATTTGGCTTAAGAGAACAACACATCAGAAAATAGGATTGTCTGCAGTCTGCATAGACATCTCACTTTGAACATCCATCCATAAAATCTATCTTAGTCACAGACGGCCTGCTAAGCCTGTTAGAGGGTATGCAGATAGCATTCCATCATGGCAACAGCATAGCAATCAACAGAGCCAAAGAGTGGCAACACAGAAATCACAGAAACACAGTCTGAGTCTGTTCCAACAAATGCACACTTCTGTTTGCGCACGACTTACTGGTCCTGATTGAATTGATTGTTCAATCTCCATTCAAATGGTGATGCCAGTCCATATATTGAAGTATGTCGAGGTAAGGCATGACATTTATATAATTTCTGTGGTTTCTCTATCATCATCATGTTATAGGAGGAGGTTTAGCGGCTACTGGATGTGTATCCAACCCAACAAAAAGCAGAAACTTAACTGAATATGATTAAGTTCAGAAGACACTTAATAATCCTTATATAAAGTAAAATCTCAAAAGGTCAGTAAATTCTTAAATGATTTCTAACTAGGCTTTGACTTCGCCTGAATATGGTCAATGCGCTCTGGAGCATTATTTGGAATGTTTCATGGCCAAATGCTAACTGAACTGGCAACAGGAAAAATACATTGAACAAGCATATTAACTCTGAAAAGCGTGTTGGAGTGGCCGACTTGCAGTGAGGGGTCTGCCATTAAATCAGTGGTGATCTGGGCCTGCTTTGCGCCCTGGGAGTACGATCTCTCTGGCACCCCTCACTTAAAATGTAAAAGCAGGGTCAATTGAAGGTGATGAGCATAAATTAGACTTGTATCTATTGCAATTAATATCAAGTTGATTTCACTTAATTCTTGTCCGCACTTTCCCAGGTCATTCATTATCTGATCACTGGCCACATTTGAACAAAATACATGTTTTTAAAAAGCTAGAATGAGTGAAATGAACCCAAATGAACCCACTCCACACTATATTGAGTTAAAATGCTGTCATGCAGTTTTTCCTTTCACACGTGTTGCTCAAACCGCTCCCTGTCACAATGCTGCCTCAGCTGCCGTCCATGTTGCCCATATAAGAAACCGCACTGATTAAACTAATCAGGAAGGGGACGGTTTTAACATTGGTGCAAATGGAGAACGAATTGGTGAGTATATGGAGGGACACGACATGCATGAGCAATGGGTTGTAAGGTTGGAGCAATGACAGAGATGCTAGAGTTGTTACAGAATAAAAAGTTTGCATAATACACTATTCTTACAGTGCCTTTGTAGAGAAACAAGACTTCCCAGACAGGCCTGTGTTGTGACTTTGAACTGCTGTCTGTGATAATTTGTCCCAACACTGTCTGCTGGTAAACAGAAATGCATTCTTATAATTATCATGTTACTTTCCTTTTCTGCTTGCTGCTAGCCCTCCAGGATTGCCAATTAAAACCATCTGCCTCTTAGCAGTGCAGTCATTTGCATTTTGACTTTGTATCGGTTTGACAATGTTTGCCCTGTTAGGAGGCAACCGTCTTTATTCCTCCAGACTTAGAGAGGAAACAAAGAGCACACACGCTTTTGAGCCACAGTGACTTGACAATCATCAAAAACTACATTTTGATTAATTTTAAAATTCTATTCAATACAATTAGAACTATATATAACCAACACATTTTCTTAAAACTCAAAAGAACTTCATTAACAGCCTTCACTTCGACATCAAACACGTGATACACATGCTCCTATACCATGCAGCCGTCTATAATAATGAACATGAAACACAGCAATATTTTAGCATAGTATTTGCAGAAAATTTAATGAATCACCATCTGCATTCTGTCAGTACATATACATCCTCTGGGGGCACAATACTGTTTATAAATGTCTCTGAAGCCCTTGGCAAAACAGCAGCACACGAAAGCAACTTCTTTCTTTATTTTCCACCACAATGAGCCTTTGTCTCCTCCTCAAAGACCCTTCTCCACTCAGGACCATAACTCATTGTCGACAAATGTTGGATTATTCACAGTCATGTCAAGGCTGGCCTCATCTTTTATTTTTCTATTTTCCTTTAGATGAGAATATTGTTTGCTGTTGTCCCTGTGGCCCTGTTACTTTGCACCCAGCCTAACAGAGCATCGGTCCTCTTTGTCAATGCTTGTCACCTGTTCTCTCTCTCTGCAGACCCCCTCTTTACTGCGTTCTGCCTCACTCGCCCACCTCCTCATATTTCTCATTCGCGAGCTGACAATTGAAGTCTGGGGGGATATTTGCGTGTTTGCTTCAGGGAGAGGTACGTGTGCAGCTCCATGCATGTCTTCGAGCTCGTCTTCTGATTAACTTTGTCTGTTTGATCTCTGGAGCCTTCCTTTCACTTCCTCCTCTCTGATGTGGAAAAGATGCAGGGCTAGAAGCCACAGGAAGCATTACCAGATAAAAGCACTGTGCCCTTTCTATATGTGCTTTCTGAACATGTAATCCCACTCTGTCCTCACAGCAGTGCCCCATCATGGTCATATGTGACATCACCTCACCTCAGTATGGATACATATTTTTGTTGTCATGGTTGCAATGCAACCTCTTGGCAACATTAATATAATATAGAACTGTCAACATCAAACTCTGTTGTATGCTGTTGTATGATAGGTTGCATTCGTGTGACATCATTTTGAGACAATATAACAATTTAAAGTTGTTTTACCATAAAGATGGGTAAGGTAAACCCCACTCTACTGAACCGGTACAACATTCAGCCAGCCGCTATAAGATCATTAGATGCTGACAAAGATTCTTATACTGGGTCGATTGAGTTGGGGACGTTTTGCTTCTATCTACAGATTATTCTTAACCTGGCTAACGCCAGACTGCTGTGTGTGCTCAAATCATTTCGAACTGCACAGCAGCCTGGGGACCATGGCCGAAATTTTCACATGGATTTGGGAACCAATCACAGAACGAGGAGGGACGGCAAGATGATGACGTGCTATTTGATATACAGAAGCTTGTAGCTGATTTACGGCTAAAAAAAAATAAGTTTATTCACGGATCAAACATGACAGCAGCAGACGCAACGCTATTTTTCGATCAAGCTGTAGGCCGTGTTCTAAATAGTTTAGCTCGAAAGTTTACAGCGGGTACGTCATACGTCATCTCATACAGTGATACAATTGGCTGTGGCTACGTGCAGACGCATGATAGACATTCGTAGCGCCCAATAAACGGCTATGGACGATCGTAAACCACACCTCTCCTACGAGAAAATGAATTGGTGATCCCCAGACTAAATATCACTTGTGATTTTAGTCTGGCGTTAGCCAGGCTAGATTATTCTCACTGTTAAAGACAAATTTATGACTGATTAAACACATAAGCTAGAGGCCTCTTTAAACTCTGGTCACCCCTGAGGGGAGGGGTGGGGACTTATCATTTTTATTTGAAAACAGAAAATGAGAGAAAGCTTGCAATACATTTTTCAAAAAGATTTTAAAAGTTGCAAAATAATTTCTCTAAATCATTTTTTTCTTCCCTATTGTTTCATGTCTCAATCAATTAGACAATACAAGGATGTAGAACTGACACGTCACTGAACCAGCCTGAACACCGATTGGCGAACACACAAATGATCGTGTTTTCTGGGTTCTCTTTTGGATATTTTTTGTCAAATAATCTGTGCATAGTTTTTAATAAATGCTTTTACTTTAGAATCAAAAAGCTACAACATCTAAAGGTTTTCAGGAAGATGAAATGTCTGTCTCTGTAGCTCCCAGAGTATGTAAAAGCATGTGTTAGGCACACAGTGGCATTTGCAGTGCACAGTCAGTGCTCTGAAACTATTGCCGTGTAAACAGCCCCTTAATCATAGTTGAAACTGGCTCAACAAGTAGTACAAATCATAAATTATCACTACTGGCATGTAAAATCCTTGTTTTGTTAATACATGAAATCACGTTGTCATAGGTGTCATTATTTGTCAAAATTATCCTCTGAGTTAGCTGTTCAGAGGAGTGACTGGAGATTAACGCAGACTGATAACATGTGCCAGTCAATAAAGAGGACACTAATATGACAGCTGATTATGACTGAGTTCAATAGTTTCTGAAGGCAGCTTCAAGTGACCAGAGCTACATTTTATTTTACTTTTACCACTGCACTTAGGAATGATGGTCCTTAGGTGAACTTCAGTAAGATTTCTGTTGCCCACTGCCTTCAGAACAGCTTTATGAACGGGCAGGATAGTAAATAGTGTGGAAGAACACAGCCAAGAAGATAGCAATATACTGTACACTACATTTTCAGCATATAAACTAATGCACAAACAAGAAGCATCTGGAGAGCACAGACCTGCTGAGAAGTCAGCTTTTATCTTGCACTTAAAATAATAGTGTAAATTGTGTAAGAGTGGAAATGTGGATTTTTAAAATAAGGCAGAAGCGCGAAGCCCGTTCATTTAAACGGAGAACGAGGGAAAATATTCTCCACTCAAATCTGATGTTTAGTAGATTGATTTGTGTAAAATGGCCAATGTTCATTTGCACCAACATGTCAACACTGCACCGTTTCTCAGTGCGGCCGAAAAACGGCTTTGTTTTCGTGTAGTCACTGATATCATGTGGACTTCTCCAGCCCCATGCTAACAGATAGGAGAAAATGGGTGGGCACAATTCATGGCGGCGCCCACACGAGCCTCCAGAATAAGGTGAATAGCTTTGAACCTCGTTTGTACTGCCTAAAAGCCTCTTTTTCTAAAAATTGCTATGACCCATGTGACAACGCTGGGCTAGGTGTCATATTTTTAACCACCATGGTTTTTGTAAATCAGCAATAAAAAGTGGAAGCCTAAAGCTCTGGAGCACTGTGGGGGCTTGTAGCCGGTCCACCCACCCCACAAGGCCTTTTTGCCCTTTTAAAGGAATAGGCCACCGTTTTTACATACTGAGATATGTTCTTACCTTAGCTTTGACGAGTTCTTTAGGACCTGTCTGGTCTTCCCCCGTGCCTTCTATCACGTAAACACAGCGCAGACGGCGTTAGCATTTAGCCTCTCCCCTTCTCCTCTATAGCTCCAAAACAGGTCAAGATAGAAGCTACCAAGCTCTTCCACGTTTTCCCTATTTAAATATGGTTACGTGAAGTGTTACACTACAAAGTATAATTACACAAAATTAAACAATGTGGATTTTCTAAGCGGATAAAAGGGGGAACTATATTGTAAGCCGTAATAATACCAGGAGTAGTTCGAAATCCGCGCAGTAATCTTCACTTTACTGTGCGGATGCCTGTGTTTACGTGATTGAAGGCACGGGGGAAGACCAGACAGGTCCTAAAGAACTCGTCAAAGCTAAGGTAAGAACATATCTCACTATGTAAAAACGGTGGCCTATTCCTTTAAGGAACAGGCTTTGTAGAAGGAGCTATGGAGGAGACAGAGCAGCCATTTTAATTTCACAGGCCACACGTGATCATTACTATGAATGCGGCCGAATGGAACACAGATTATCCCTTATGTACAAATCACACAAATGTGTTTTATCATATCTATCAAAGTATTGAAATAAGAAATAACTTTTGCATCACAGTTTTTGTTAAATGGGCAGAACAAAGGTTAGTGGGACTGATAAAGAAAGGCATCAGCAACCAATGTGTCAAAAGCATGTCAATCTGCTTTGCTCTCCTAACTGTATGGCTAAGCGGGGCTTGTATTGACGCTTCGGATCACAGTGCGAAACAATGCCTTGACTTGCCATTAAAATATATTGCAGAAAGTGTAATTGTTGTTACTGTGATACTGGGAAAACAATCTAAGGCAGCTTTTCCTCCGGAGTTAACTCTGTAATCTTCATGCTTGTTAAAGTATGGCGGTCGCACTCACAGAAGGCCATTTTGCTTTATTAGCTGATTCAGATTGAGTTTATTCCATTGCAACACTGAAGCGACAGAGAGAGCGAGCGCGACAGAGACAGACAGGGAGACAGACAGAAAGACTCACCCACTTACTCACGTTCACACTGTGAGCTGTCCTGCACGCTACACATAGGAGCCAGACACATCCCACAACAACTGGATAAATTATATATTTTTCATGTGTATAACATGCTGACTTTGAGCGTGTCATTAACTGAGATCAATCCTACATCGTCTGACCTATAAACTTAATGTCCTAAGCAGTGAGCTGAAATTCCGGGGAGAAATGGGCTGATCTGTATTATAAAACTCCCATATATTATGGTTAACTCTCCACTTCCTTCCTTCAGCTCACTACTGTGTGCTGATATTTTAATATTTCAATAGTATTGTTAGCTATTATTCTGTTGCAATGTTGCGATGTGGCTTCTCTGTATGAACTTTACGTTTAGAAGAATTAAAACTAACGCTAACTGCCAAACTATGCAGACTGACAACCAAACCAGAAACCGAGCAGAAATCTTCGTGGATTAGTGAAATGTACAGAGTGAAAAAAAAACAAAAAACAGCTTACAGTTCAATTCAAAAAGACATTGCTATCGCTCTTTTATCAATTATCGTTAATTGTATCATCAGCTTTGTCCTCTAACCAGTGCCATAGCAGCATATGTAAGACTAATCTATATAATTCTCAGTTCATTATATAATTAATGCCAAGCAGCTTTAAATTTGGTCTAATGAGTCACCGGTGTCAGACAGTCTTAGTTATTTATCTCAAAGTGTAGCCTTGACTTTTTCCGGGAGCACCAACCTTTATTAGTGTGCTAATTTAAAGTCTTATTAGGATCTGAGGGCTGCTTAATTAATAGCTCCTTAAATACCAAGATTTAAGTCTTTGCTGGAACACAGTGGAGCATCATGGGAGGCAGTGACAGCTTACACAGGCTAAAGTTAAGCCTTTAAAGCTGCACTGTGCATCATAAAGAAGGGCCTATTTCTGGAATAGAATAAATAGCCTGCTTTATATATTATAGTTAAATGCTGTATGATTAAACTGGCAATATATCTAATGAACTGTGTCTTTGTTCCATTCATATCAAGACGCCTCAGACAAGCTTATTTAAGATAAGTGAACCTTAAATGTGTGGGCAAATGTATATTTTCCAAGTAAAACACTACACATATCCATGTGTAGTGTATCTTATGCCACAAAACCAATGTATCAAAACAAATGCTGAAAATGTGTTCTCCGAGACGTCCAGCTCTGGAGTATCTTAAGGCTACTAATATATTGAATCCTTATTATTGCTGTAGTTTGCCACACAATATCTTGTATTGTTTAGAGCTGCAAGAAAACCTCCTCAGGCTATGTTCTACCAAGCTGGTCGAATGCAAGGAGACACGTGTCAGGAGTGTTGCATGATGAAAGCAAGAATGAAAATAAAACAGCACACAATGGAGGTCAAGCCAGAAATTCAGTTGATACCAAGTTTTGGCATAGGTGGAGGTTGCAGGGGTAACAATTATGGTTTTTGAATGAGCACTCATTATTACTCATTATTACTCATTATTACTTTATATATATATATTAAAAAAGTGTATATTTGTGTGTATTTCACCTTGTCGTGACCCAGCGGCTGTATGAGTGGTAGAGACCACTGTGATGGAAAGTCATACAGCCGCTGGGTCACGACAATTTCAAATTCACAGAAATATTTTTACATTTTTAAAATATTTTTTCCACATAAAAAGTTGCATAATGCACCTTTAAAGGAACTATTCTGAGTTTAAAAATGTTAAAATCATGTCACTCAAAAAGCTGTTTATTCGGGTCCGAAGTGCCATCATGCAAAAGCTTAATATAGAAGCTGCAGTTACGCGTAAGACCTGAGGTGGCAGTAGTGAGTATAAAATGACCAACTTGCATCTCGCCCCTTTAAGAGGTTTAGTTTCAGAAAATATATCAAATTGCAATTTTTCTAAAGAGTATTGCGATTCCAATTTGAGTTGTCATGAGAGCTGTTTTAACATAAAAAAAAAAATGAGCACATTTGAGAATGCAGACGCAATTCAAGAAAATTGCCAGTGGTGATCAATGCCAATGCAGCATGGAACAATCCAAATGGACATACATGTACAAAATGGGCAGGATACACTAGTTGTAATGTTGTGAACATTATTGTGCAACCATATTACTTATTAAAGAATGGATGGCACTGTAAGTACTGCTTATGTAAATGAGCGTCCGTAAACCCTGATGATGTCACTGATTTACCGGCGATTACATCAGGCAGATAAATATTACGTGTGTCTGTGGTGGGCTTAAGTAGAATCAATTAGAAGAACCCAAAAGCTTTGTGGTAACTGTGGTTGACCTAAAAGCCTGTTTTATTGGCAATAGCCCACCTTATACATTTACCCCTTGGGAATGATGCTTTTGAGTTAACATATAAGCCTGGCTCAGCTTTTTCAAACACTAAAAGGCTGTACTTCCCGAATGCAATGCACTAACAGTAAACAATGGTCTTCGCGGTCTGCCACATTATGTAATTGTTCATCTAAAGTCCAGGATTCAGAAATTTCATTCCCAGGGGAATATTGGCCCCTTCAGTGGAGTTGAGGAAACTTACATACAGTAGATGCGAGGAGAACATGAAAAGGTCCTGCCTGGCCTGAGAATCAAACCCAGGAACTTGATTTGGGATTTGAGTTCTTTAACATAATAGACCCATTCTTGATAATGGTATTTGCGGTAGCATAGCATTTCAAAGTTTTGATTTGTATATTTGCTAAAAATAGAATAGTATCTTATTTTACAGACATGATCTACAATAAGTCTTAATTTACAGACTTATCTGGCTTTTTTCACATAACAAGAAAAATATCTCCATACCAGTTCTTCCCAAACAATGCCCTAATGTTGTAAAGGGAGCTTCTGAGTGGATGCCTACCTGCCAACCCACCCCTCTCACAAAAGAAATTGTGTTTAGAAAGAAAGATGTGCAGTGTTGCAGCTAAAGGGTCAGACCAGGCCACTTTTCCCACGTGAGCTGCCTGCCTTCACCTCCGTATGAGTATCCCTTTGTTTGTTTTCAGGTTATAGTGGGATCATGAAAAAAAAAAAAATCAAACAACAAAATGAATGGCGACTCCTCAGTCCACAGCGAGGTCCATTGTGCTTCTCTAATAGCTTCAAAGTGGAAGAACATCATGTGCTTTGAAGAGAGAAAATAATCAAGCGCCAAAATCTTAATACAAAAGATGGTCAAATAGTTCCCAGGATGATTCTGTCAGTGTATATTCCAGGAAACAGCCTGTTTAGATCATGACTATGAAAATGTTTTTTTTTTTTCAGCAACAAGTCGTAATAAAATCAATATATTTAGTCAGTGATTGAAAATACAAATCTGGAAAACAAAATGTCCCTTATGAGTACTGTATTTTTACTTTTCTTACTGCAGTCCGACACAGTTGTACCGATTTTCCTAGCCAATAATGGAACCTGTGCAAGAATTATAGTAGTTTCAAAGCAGCAGTAACTGTCTTTTCCTGAGTAAATTTACTATTTTGTAAAGAACAGCATTGCATAAAGAAAATAATCCGACTGAAAGCAGTTTTTGTTGAGTATACAATAAAATATAACATTTGCCTCAAGTGATACTTGAAACTAGTTGATAAAAGACCATTTTTTGCTGTCAGAAAGTAAAGTTTTGAGTGGAAAAACTCCGAAGTAGGTATGATGATCAGTAATCCAGCCAACATGCCAGACAGAATTTTCTAAATTCTAAATTCCATTTTTTTCCTGCTCATCCAAAATACAAATGTATATGATTTGTGAGAAGTCAGTGTGACTGCATCAATTAAAAAAAAAGAAAAGAAAAAAAATACTTTTAAAACTCCCAAGTGGTTATCAACACAATAACAGTACTTCTGTGCTCACAACCAGCTGGATATGGATATCCAAAAAATATCACAACACAAATGCAGGCTTAATACTTCCTGATAAAAAAATACTTCAGTTTCTCTGAACTGTTTAAGTTCCAGGTTGGTGACTTCTGGTGCTTGTCTATTGCAGTACACCCCGGCTACTCATGGCTTTGGTGATTTCGGTTTGGTTCAAAGGCATGATTTGACCTCCCATCCAAAAAAAAGCACACACACCCACACTCAATCTGGACTCCCCCGCTATCCAAATCTGGCACCTCAATGTTCTGTTCATTTGCAGTGCACACAGGGAAATTATACATTGCCTTAAGTGGCTTTTGTACAGCATGCCTGAATACTTGTTTTTGTTGAATTTTACCTTGAGATTTCGTTTTATTGTATTTTGTCCTTCATGAAATTACAATCTGCCATCTTCTGATTCAGCTTGTACTACCATCAGTGCTTGTCTGTTCAATTCACAATCCGACAGTGTTTGGGTTATCTTTACCCATTTTGATTTCATAACATTTCGGTGGTGGCATTGGTGCAAGTTACATTATTTCATAAGATAATTAAATATACATATGTTGCAAGGCAGCTTAACATAGTATCTGCAAAATACAGTTATTGTAATATTAAGTGATGCAATATCAATATCTCAAGAAGCTGCAATATATCACAAAATCTTCCATCAGACTGAGATCTACGCAGATCTAGCTAAAACAGCGTAAAAGAAAAAGATGAAAAAGATCAGTTGTAGTCATGGTTTTTCAAATTCATGTAGTTCCATTTGAGTCATACTTTGATCCACATGTCATTCTTTTAAAGTCTGGCAGCATTTGATGAAAAAATGCCTTAAATTTAATGGAATGCACGGTGTTGAAAAGGTTTAGTAAAATATTGCCATTGTTATTGCAAAAGTGATTTAATATTACATTTTTGTTGGCAAATAGTGCAGCTCTAGTTGGAGCAAAGAGCGAGAACTTGATTAATTTAGTTCTCACATTCGATAGACTTTTCCCCCACCTCCACAAGACAGCCAAAGAGCTGAATACTCGTTCTCGTCATTGATCATGGCTATATCTGAACTTTCAATGCCACTTCCAGGGCTATAATGTGAGGCAGACTACAGAATGTACTCACAATAGAGAACAGTGCCTTGTGTAGATCTTGTTTTTAGCGTCAGCTGGAGAATAACAGTTGTGTCCTTGACGGTGATAGGGAGATTATTGCTGTCACCAGAGGACTCCAGAAGAGACGTTAGAGTCTGCAGCTCCAAATACGAGTCACCGTCAAACCTGGGGATATATATGTTGGCATCTGGAAACACAGGAAACATATTGGTACATTAGAATACAGTAAAAAACCTCAAACATCATGTTTTAACTGGTAACTCATACTTTTGCATACATATGTATATATACAGTGCCTCTCGAAAGTATTCATACACCTTGGACTTTTGCACATTTTGTCATGTTTACCTTAAACATAAAGATTTTATTTGGATTTTTTTACTGAACGTTCACACACAAGTAACTGTGAAGTGAAAGCAAAATGATAGATGATTCTGTTATTTTTCAAAAAATAGAAGAGTGAAAAGTGGAGCGTGCATAAGTATTCATACAGCATTTTCTGGGTGCATTAAAGTGCCTTTATAACATTCCTAATGACGGCAGAATGTTCACTCCTTGCCCTAACCATTAAAAAGAGGCCACCTGTGTGTAATCTACTCTCAATATAATTTCAGCTGTTCTTTTAGGCTCTCAGAGCTGTGGTATTGGTCACTAAACAACATCATGCCAAGGAGCACAGCAGAGAGGTCAGGGATAAAGCTGTGGAGAAGTTTAAAGCAGCGTTAAGTTATACAAAGATTTCCCAAGATTTAAACATCTCACGGAGCACTGTTCAATCCATCATTCGGAAATGGAAAGAGTATAGCACCACTGCCAACTTACCAAGACACGGTCGTCCACCTAAACTAACACCCGAACAAGGAGAGCACTGGTAAGAAATGCAACCAAGTGCCCCAAGATAACTCCGGAGGAGCTGTGAAGTCCTGCCGCTGAGCTGGGGGAATCTGTACATGGGACAACAATAAGTCGTATCTACACAAATCTGGCCTTCATGGATGAGTGGAAGAAGAAAGGAGGCCATTAGAAATCCCATTTGAAGTTTGCTAGAAGTCATATGGAGGACACAGCTCCATGTGGAAGAAGGACCTTTGGTCAGATGAGACAAAAATTGAACTTATTGGCCCAAATGCAAAACGTTATGTATGGAGCAAATCTAACACTGCTCATCGTCCTGAGTGCACCATCCCCAGTGTAAAATATACGGAGAGGAGCATCATGCTATGGGGCTGCTTTTGCTCAGCGTGGACTGGGGAGATTGTAAGAATAGTTGTGAAGGGAGCTTGACTGAGGCTGGGGCGGAGATTCACCTTCCAGCAGGACAATGACCCTAAACACAAAGATAAATCTACAATGGAATGGTTTAATTAAAACATATTAATGTGTTAGACTGGCCCAGTCAAAGTCCTGACCTAAATCCTATTGAAAATCTGTGGAAAGATCTGAAAACTGCTGTTCACAAACCCTCCCCTTCTAATGTGACAGCTTGAGTTGTTTTTTAAAGAGGAATGGGCTAAAATGTCAGTCTCTACATGTGCAAATCTTGTAGAGTCAGACCCCAAAAGACTTGCTGCTGTTATTGCAGTAAAAGGGGGTTCCACAAAGTATTCATTCATGCGGTATGAATACTTATGCACGCTCCACTTTTCACTTTTCTATTTTTTGAAAAATAACAGAATCATGTATCATTTTGCTTTCACTTCACACTTGTGTGTGAACGTTCAGTAAAAAAATAAAAATAAAATATGTGTATACGTTCTAAAAACAGCAAAGATATTTGCTTCATTGTTTATCTATATATCTATTATATGGCACCAATGCATTGTTAACATTAGCCCTCTTCATTCACATTTAGATTCTGCATTTTTAGATTTGGAGGGCTGCTTTCTTTTGGCTCCAAAAACAAAACAAAAAATAAAAAATAAAAAAAAACATTAAAAACTATGTGGACCCTGTCTGGCTTGTGCTGGTGTTAAGCCTGTGAGCAGAGTCAGCAGGCCTTTGTCAGCAGGCCTTTGTCAGCAGAGTCTGTGATACTGTGTTATTTCCTATGGCCTGACAACAGGCTATGACTTCAGAGGGAGGTGGAGGAGGCCCAGATCAGGTCTGCCCCTCCACAGGTCAATGTTGATCTGTTCTCTTTGGCCCAGACAAAGAGGACACGCTACACCTGCTGTGGAGCTCGGGGTGACAGGCGTTTCAGAGTGGGCCAAGTGGGCTTCAACTCCAGGGACTACACCTTTTACAACTAGAGCGAAAACTTCCAGTTTAGTCTTGTGAGGAAACATGTGCAATAAACTAGTGAATGAATATATTACAGTAATGGTAAATACTGGATTTGTTATAATATAAATAATAATAATGCATCGGTTTTATATTGCGCTTTTCTGGACACTCAAAGACGCTTAACATTGTATTATTCGTTCACTCCATACTTGGTGGTGGTAAGCTACTATTGTAGTCACAGCTGCCCTGGGGTAGACTGACAGAAGTGAGGCAACCAGTCTGCACCCCTTCGACCACCACCAACCACTTGCACTCACTCACTCACTACATTCACCCAGGCTTCCCAGACGGTCTTCTTTGCTTAGCTTCCGAGATTGCGCAGTGCAAAGGCAGTATGGCCCCTTGCTGGTTGCAAGAACTGAAAATTTGACAATTGGCCCTGTGAAGTGATGTGTGAGGTAGACTCAGACTAAAATGATATAATGTGTGTAAACAAGATTTGTGAGGATATGGCCATCTATCTATCTAGAATGTCCCAGATTCACCCCTCAATGCAATAACCACTTTTAGTACATTTCTGTGACTTGATCGAGTCTTAATGGCAAAAATGACTCACACATATGGTAAACAAAAACAGGATAATAGACTGTCTCTCAGTCGGTAATGTTAAAAGCAGTCTATAAAAATTGCTTTAACAAGGCGATGGAAACGGTCTGCATTAAGTAAACACATCAAGCACATGGATTGCTGTAAATAATCTGGAATAGCTGGGGGACAGCGAGTCACGGAGTTGGCCAGTATAATGATCAGAACAACAGCACAGAGGAGAGAAAGGGTTTGCACCATTTCTCCAAGGTCCATAATCCTGTTATCCCTGTCCCTATCCCCTGCACTCACTTCAACCAATCAAGGCACAGGACTTCCCACAGAACATTATGTGGAGAGGACAAGACAGCCAATACTCCAAATTACACAGCAAAAATAAAAACAAGTCTTTGTCACAAGAAAGAAACAGTTTCCTGGGCTGACAATGATGAATCAATCCTGTAATGTTTGTTGGCAATTGGTGAGTAAGGCAGATTGAGCTGGCACAATTTTAAAGGCCTCCACAATTACGGCAAAACACGCACTAGATGCCCACTAAAAGAGCTGGCAGCGCTGCGCTATTGTGTTGGCAACGCAGCTTCACATCAGGTCCTATTAATGTTAGACCTAAGAACAGACAAGCTAAAATGTTTTCATCGTTACCTGTTTTATGTCTTTCCATCAACTTTGGATAAATACTTTTTTTTTTTTAAATGAGACTCGTTTGGCATAATGTAGAAAGTGTGTTTGAGGAAACCTGTCAACGTTGAGTCATTAAACACATCATTTGCTTTATTTTCCCCACACAGAAATAAACAACTTTTGTAACTGAGGTAAAAAATATTCAAATCAGAATATTATTATTTGGATGGGAGAAGCGCCTCTCAAACGGCTTTTTAATATATTCATCTACTCGCTCTGTAGCTACAGTCAGTGTTTTCTGATGTGCCACCATTAAATAAAGGTTTAGCCTTTAAATTAAATGCAATAATATCATGTTTTACAAACGGATACAGGTTTCTGCCCTGCACCCATGTCACACTATGGTAAATATAAACAGTGGAACACCAGCAAAAAAAAAAAGGATTATTAGTATTGACAAAATGGTGAAAATCTGAAGCTATGAGGCATGAGGGGGTCACAATTGGTTAAGATTGTAATTTGTAAGTTTTTGCATACATAATCCATGGATAGCATTCCCATCACTGATTAATACTCATTACATTATTCAGTTGGCAAAATCATGAAGAATAATATTTTCTAGAAATATTTGTGAACTCCAAAGCAACAGTTCTTAGGTGGTGTTTTTGTTGAGGCTCATAAAACACAACTCAAATAAGAACAGCAGTGAACAAGCAACAAGAGGAGGTTATCATGATTCTAAAACTGACTGCTGCATCCTCATCTGACCTCGACAATAGCTATTATATGGCTGGATACTAGATAAGATATTCCCTTTGACATGAGGAACAGCTATGGATTATCATACTTTCTAGGAGGGGGCACCTATGAGCTCAAGACTTGAGAGTCAGCCACTCCTCACATGTACTTCACAGGTACAAAACATAAAAGCCAAAACTTTTCCAAGACTTGTCACTTTGTGTTTGAACTTGTACAAAGAGTGATTGTAATCACTGTGTGGAAAAAATAATTGTTGTCAATCAGTGAATGAAAGAGTAATCAAGCCAAAATATACATGACACTAGGAACCGAGAGAAGGAAATTTACAGGCTCAAAAAGTTAGTATTTCAAACCAAAGTAGTAGTACTATTTGCTGACAGGCTTGACAGGGTACAATTATGCAATCATGTAGTGTGGTATCTTTATGCAAATGATTATAGTCCATTACTGATAGCATAACTTCATAAAATGTATGTGTATTCTGTGTGTGTACAGTCATACACAGTTCATTGTATTCATTCAGATAACTATTTCTAGCAATAGTTACATTCAGGCCTAACTTTACCACTCCTTGTCTATATATACACATGGTAGTTAAATAGCTTTTAATTTATATTAGAGTAATGCCGGTCAATGGGTTTCATACGAGAAGAACCA
Source organism: Gobius niger (assembly GCF_951799975.1). Lineage (NCBI taxonomy): Eukaryota > Metazoa > Chordata > Actinopteri > Gobiiformes > Gobiidae > Gobius > Gobius niger. The sequence continues at coordinate 23,929,674 of NC_136858.1, forward strand.
GGAGTTGCTTACGCAGTTTGAGTAGCAGTAGTTCGAAGGTAGGATTAATACCCATGAACCAGCCTTCATACACACATGCATCCTCTTCCACCAGTTCATCACTGCTTTTCAAAAGTGAACAATGTCGAATGTGAATACCACATACTGCTCGGTTTTGTAGATGGTCAAATATTTATCCATTATTTTTGCCTGCTGCAGTTTATTGTAGTGGAGATTGAGTTGGTGAGGTGGCACTTCTATATGACTTTAAGAGCATAAAGAAACCTCTGAAGAGAGATGCAAAACATCCCCTTCCCAGGCTTCATCAACCCAGTTGACAACATTTGAAAATCTCTACATGATGGATAATTCCTGGGTGACTGAGAGCTTCCACAAACATAAATGTATAATGTTTATACATTTAAACGTACAAAATCAAGCAATATATGAATTTGTGTTACTTCCCTGTCAGTTCCTATAATGTTCGGTCCAGTCTGTGGTTATAAACCACAGCAGACAGGGCTGCAGTGTTTTCATAAGAAATAGAGAGCAGTGGATGAGAGGTCAGAGTGCAGTATTTGTCTTGGATGCGCCTTCTCTGACTGTCAGCAGTACATCTAGGACACAAACAAGTCTGCATCATTAGTCACTGTGTGGGCTGACATATCTATAATTAACTAAGAGCACAGGGCCACTTGCTTCCTCCTTCTCTCATGGCTATTACTTAATTCAACAAGATGTGACGACAAGGTTGTCACCCGGAAAAGAAGTTTGAGCAATAGACATGGGCGTCTCGGTCAGCATGTAAACAACCCTTGACTGCTCTCACAACTGCATACTGCTGCACAGCACATCACTGCTGAATGCAAAGAGCAGACTCGCTCTATTCAGCAGAATCCATTCTAAAAAGTCACACCAGTATACAGTGTCTAAATGAACAATGATTAAATGGAATGACACAATTGTCCAATAATAGTAACAATATCAATAAAATCTATAATAATATATCTTATAGAATTATAGAATAAGGTGGAAAAAAGAGAATGAAATGTATTAAACAGTTATGTAAATGTTGATTAGATACATTGGATAACAGATTGTGTCACTACCAAAAAACCTACTGGGAATATTTTACTCAATTCTATAATTCCTTTTGAGTTGATCTAATGAAAACAAGGAATTGGAATGTATTTATTGAAGTCTGACAGCAGCATGCAACAATACATGCAACATTCTTTTTTACCTGTGATGAAACTGAATAAATAAAAGAATGGTGGCCAAAAATACTTCCTCCTGTTGTGTCGACGCATTCCAACAATTAGCCTAACAAAGTGGAAGCTCCGTCACGCAAAAACAGAACAATTTCTTCAACAAATGCTCTCTCCCGTGAGAATACAAATGAGCGCCAAGTCATAAAAATAGCATCTTTTTGTTACAGAGCCCGCGGAGATAAATCACATTCTGGGACTTCTTAAAGCACTGAAAATGAGTGTTGTGAGACACAGTTGCAGAGGTGTTACACGAGGCGCATGGTGCGGCGAGCAGGCTAATGCTGTGCTAATAACTGTTAACATCAGAGTAGCTTCAAGCTGTGAATGTCAGATCAGTGTAAGTGATGCACCTTCGTAAGTAAAACCTACAAGTGAGAAGCAGCGGGGTGGATCATTCGGCTTAATGAATGAATCTGACAGAATTCTGGGATTATCTACATTGTGCTGCATACTAGAATAAATATTGTGTGATTGTTATTGGAGCCTCTCAGTGGCAGTGACTGGGATTTGTCAACTGTTGGTTGGGGTGACAGGCAGACAACAATTCATTTTTATATAGTATACAACAGTACAATTTCATGGAGCCGCAAACATTTTCCCCATAGACCCCAGAAGTAAAATGCCAAATACTTAAAAAAACAGACTTTTAAATGAGTACTAACTCATGCCCCTAGAGGCCAAAAGCACCACTGCAGGTGTCGTAGCATGTTACGTTTTTTTTACTCATTAATTGTCCATGAGAGTAAATACTACGCTGACAAAAAAGACAAAGGGAGAGAGGGATATTGTACATCAAATTTATTTCATTCAAACTTGGCTGTAAATACCGTTTAAGTGGCGCTAGCCCACAGTTAGCTTTGCCCGTTGCTTCTTCTTCGTGATTCCATTAGTGTGTATTGAGGCCTCCGACCCAGTGCAGGGAAAGCTGCAAGGGAGGTTTTCTGGCCAGACACCAAAGTGAGATGAAAGACCCCGCAATCATCCCATCAACACGTGTATTACCCCCAGAGGGACTATGAAAAGGATTTATTATGGTGTACAAGTTATTTGAATACCAATATTAGCGGCAGTGTAAACCAATTTCACAAATAAGTAAGTTCCTCAATGTGAGCGGATTAGCTAAGCTAAAACATGCAAGTCAACATAATGTCTTTTGCTTTAAGCGGAACAAGGCTTATATTGTTATCTGTAACTCAAAACTACACAAAGGGGTGCCACCATATCACAGCACATCACAGATGACAACAACAAAAGCTGTGCCCAAACATGGAAATTGCTGCTTTTAGTACGTGTGTGTCTGCAGTCTCTTTTGTATAAGTGTCAAGGTGGCTGCTGCAATAAAGTAAACATTTTTGTGAAGCTGGAAAGCAAGCTGCATATTGATTGAAGGCTACAAGGTCAATTTCTCAGTCCCATCGAACGCTGGAGGTGAAAGCGTACACAAGGAAATGGTTCAAGCTGCTTACAAGAGCTTTCATTTCATTAATAATTCTCATTTCTCCAAATTCCTAATGCAGCCAACTCCATTCTCCCATATAGTAAAACCTATTACGCAAAGAGGCTCAGTGCATATTAAGCTACATAATTGGTTTGGCTGGTTCACGATGATACTCCAGTAAAAGCCATGGTGTAGGTTGTATAGCTGCAAAATAAAAATAAAAAACGTACCTTTCTCGCAGAAAGGTCCAGCGAAATGTAATGGACAGTGACATGAAGGGATAGTTCTGTTGAGATGATGTTGTGTGAAACATGTTCCTCCATTTTGGCAAAGCCCATTGAAGCAGACAGGAGCCCCATCTGAAGAAAGTTTGTCCGTTTGCGGTGTTAGTGGGACACTATCATTTTCTAAAGAAGAGCTTGATAAATCCACACGTGATGGAGTGGTGTCTGGTAGATGAATAGTTTTTCTGTAAAATAGGCAAAGAAATGTAGCGTATGACAACAAGTGTGAGCTAGACTGGAAAGAACGGCTGTTGCATTGGTCAGTCTCAATTAAATAATTTACAGCTGGCTTTGAGTCAGGAGACCTTGTAGTACATCTCAGCTTGTTGTGTATGAGGTTGTTCTACACAGGTTGTCAATTCACATAAGCAAATCAATAAAAGCCATTGGGTCATAATGTTCTGCCTGACTGAGTACTTTACAGCTCAAGTCCTGAACGGAAACACTAAGCTGTACGCAGCCATTTGTTCGAAATGAATTTATGAAAAGGCTTCTATCAATTTCAATGAGTTCCATGAGAAATAATTACCTGCATTCCCATGTGTTGCTGTTGGCAACGGTGTCCGACATGTAAAAACTCCTACGTTTGTTAATCTCGATGATTTCTAAGCAGCCAGTGAAGTTGTCTAAGGGTTCAGCTTTCTGAGAAGAGAACACAATATGCCGATTGTGTTTTTTTTTCTTTGGAAAGCAGACATGCTGAAACTCACCTGACTGATTCGATATCTCAGTGGGAGGCCACCCACATAGATGTGATTTGTGCTTTGCGGCATGTATCCCAACCAATAATTATTCGCTGGACTCCTTATTGTGGCGTAACCAGACAGAGTTAACTCGGCTTCGCAAGGGGTCAAATGCTGCCTGTGGAGAATGAGACAAAATGAGACAGTTAGTAAATTATAGCATTTTGATGTTAGACCGCAGTGGCGCTCACTGTACACATAATTGATTGTCTTAGTCCTGGAAGTGATACAATCAACTCTTTCTTTCCTTTGGTGGGGTACTCTGTAAACAGTGCCAGTTTGTAGCTCTGGGGAGAAGTGATTATCATTTCCTTGAAGCAAACTCCCCACTCAGAGAGATCATAGTCAACTGGCCTAGGTTGAATGAAACCCACAACATCACCACACAATTGTCTGGAACAATGAACACTTTCAGGCACCACATGAAAAGTATTTAACACAGATATCCCTGTTTATGTGTTTTCTTCTAAACCTGAATCAAAAGCATAAATCATTTCAAGACAGCAGCGGTTACCCCCACTCTACACCAAGGCAGCAGCAGAACAGACTTTTCTGCCTCCATCAATGCAGGTTAAGTGTTATTTCATTGCTTCTACATTTAGTGATCACGATATTCTCTTATGTGACTGAAGGCCCTCTAGTGTTGCCATTAATCTCTCTCAAATCTATTCTGATTCCACCTTGCGGCAATTTATAGATTTCTAAAAACAATAGTGTGCTCAGTAACAGCGAGGCGAGGCAGATAATTACCTAAGTGCAGATAGGACCAGCACTCTGCAGCTCCGGGGTACTCAGGCCGCAGATGCTCGGTCTGTCTCCCAATAGCTCCTTGTTCCCCGGGAGGAAGTGAGAAGGTCCATGAAGCAATCTAGTCTGATTTGTTAAGCCTGTACTTTGTGGGCTGTTGCATATGGCAGCTAAACACTTGGGGCGCTAACTCCGAGCTGCATAAGTCCTTCCTCTAGAGTCGGCGAGTGGAGAAGCGGTTAATTTAGGAGCAGTCTGCCAGAGAGAGGCCTGGCCAGCAGCCAGAGGGCACTGTGCTCACTGTCCTTGAGAAGTCGGCCCCACTGGGTTTCTATTTAACATATTGAAAAGCGTCTTTGACGGGAAGATATATTAAAAGTCTATAATGAGTTAGGCAGTGACGTTGAGGATGGCCGTGGTGTTGTAGCTCTGGGTCAAATCAGACAAAGATGGACGGACTGGGCCATCAGACAATTACAAAGAATTTGCTTTGTGACACCAGAAACCATTTTTCCATACTCCCAGCCCTCTAGTTATGACAGCTCTCTTTCTCGGAATGTCTCCAAGGGGTCGGTACAGAACATTATGATTGATTCATTCTGCTGTAGTATTTGTCTTGCAGGGAGGAGAAAAAAACAGAAGGTGGAGCCTCAAAGCCCTTTCACCCCGACAGGGCTTGGTGAATGCTCATGCATATTTGGGACAGGGCAGATGTCTGCCAAGAAACCCTAAAGAAATTTAGCTTTGTTTCACATAAATGAATGTTTCTCACCTTTGGCAACACAGTGCACATAATCACCTTCATTACTTCAAATTCCTTGTTTATTGTTAATTGTTTATGGTCCTTTAGAACTCGGCATGAAGGGAAATTAAAAATGTTGCCCCAACTGAATGCAAAATACCTTTTTTTGTGCAACTTTACAATGTTTGCCTGATGACCTTATGCAAAATGTGAAGCAAATGGATTTGATTTGAGCTGAACATTAGCCTCTTTGTTTCAGCTTCCAGCTCATACATAATAAACTTGGTGTCTCGTGTCTCAACCGCAATCTTTCTTGTGTCAGAACATAATGGAGAAGGCTGGCAGCAAGATTGCACACCGTCTTAGGAACAATATAACTAAAGAGGCCGCAGCCCACACTTTAAATCATTTAAACATTGATTTTGTGCTCGGCTCTTGCTTGTTAATCTTTTGGTAATGAAAAACTGCAAATGAAGACTTTAGAACAGCCAATAAAACATGGCCAGTGATCACTAATGCATTTTAATAGGCACATTCTGACATTTTGTTTTAGTTCTATATTCGAACATATGCTCATTCGGCCATCCATAATATAATCAGCCTTCAGCCTGGTTATTTCTGCCAATTACCTGATTTTCTCTCATATTAAGTCCTCACAATTGCCTCACACTTGAGCAGTAAGTGACTGACTAAATATGTAACTTTGCCATACATGGGCAGTAGATAGGAAGGCAACAGTTTTACGCTCTGATATCTTTGAAACTAGATGGCTTGACAATCCATTAACTTTCCACTCAGCACTTGTGTTCATAATAGGGTGCAGAAAGAGAAAACGCATCTATGAATGTAACTTGATACACGTTTGATCCCACTGTAATACAATTAGAGTCATCAAGCTAATGTAGAAATGTAGAACACCTTTGGGAAGCTGATGAAAAAAGCATTGAGAGTTACTGGTAGCAGGGGTAGGAGACTCGTGAAATTACTTTAAAGTTGCTTATAACATTACGCTTGAGTTAGATAAATGCTAATGACTAGCTTCCATTGTAAGAGTCTGAAGGACAGTGTTTATCATTTGTACATAAATAAGGAAAGACAATTACCTGATGTTCACAATGTGCGCTTTGTCATCATTGACGTGAACTGCAGCATTGATCACGGTCATGTTTTCTTCTTCATTACAGCTGAACGCATACTGCAAAGAATGGAAAAAATAAATTCAATATTTAGTGCTATCATCTCGTCGCCGTGTGACATTCGTAGGAAGCCGGTGCAAACAGTTTTAAGAATTTTAAAACTATGTGTGTGTGTGTGTTTTTTTGTTTTACCTTCAAGACACCCTCCACAATAAAAAGTTTGATGAAGAAGAACTGGCTGTTTGCGGGTCCTTGGTCCATATAAAGCAGCGTTCCTCGTGGTGAGCGGGTTTGAAATCTCACTGTAATGTCGGTGACAGCACTGAGGTCAATCCCATCAAACTCAAGGAAGGAATTTCCCAAATATTGCACATTGGCTATGGACAAGAGAAAGAAATAAAAGGAATAAAAGTTATAAGTAGGGGTACTACATTTTCCGATTGATTTTCATATCTCTAAAAAACACACTTTCTTTGACAAATAAAAATGAGGTTTATGCAGAATACCACAAGACTACAGGAAATTGCATAAAAACGCATTGGATAAAGCACTTTGTGGACACTGGTAACAATATAAGGAGTTGTATATTATACTACAATAGCAACAAAGAACACAACAAAAGTGAACAGTAGCTGAAGCTGAGATCAAACCAGAAACCTTCTGCTGACCACTCTGCCACCTGACACAGATTGATATACAGAGAATTATTATTTTTTTGCCTTTTGGGTTACTTGCAGAATATGCAAATCTCCAGTTTTAAGTTTGGATGACGGTAAGAAGCCAGAGTGCCCACAACCTCCATGCTAAGAGGCAGAAGCAACTATGCCAAGATGCACCTCCATAATGACTCAGAAATGAAGCCTCCTTATCCATACAGTACACGGTATAATAATGCTTTTGGATCCATGAAATTACCATGGTCACATTCAGATGAAATGAGTGCAAATAGCAATTTCCGATTTAATGTAGGAGGAAGAGGCAGAAGTGACACTATTACACTTTTAAAAGGAAAGTGGAACATGTTTGATCCTATTGGTCATTGTAAAATCATACGGTGATGAAAGCTTTTTTTTGATAAAACGCTGAATGGTCAGTCCATTATGTGAACACGATTACTGCCTAATAGAAATACATTAATTTACATACATCTCACATCATCCATGAGAACAGGTAATTGCATTTGTGACACAGACCGGGTTAAAATACAGCTTTAGGAAACAATCTCCAGTCTGGTCCTATACAGAAAACTATCAAATGAGAGCGATTTTAAAGTTAATCAGCTGTATGACCTTTATCAATATTTGTTACACGTCAGGACCAAATAGGCCGAAGCGTCTTTGATCCGACAGTGTGCTCCGCAGGATATTCGGCAAACAAGCTAATCTAAACAGCCCCATTTTCTCCTGAGAGCAACGACCAATACCCCGCAGACAAAAAAGTGAGAATTATCAGGCGTCGACCTACTGCGCATGAGGTCTGAATTAATGAGGAGAAATGCATACGGCAACAATGCAGCCCATTCTCCCGCCCGGGTCCTGACAATGGGGTTTGCCAATGCAGATGATGGAAAATTACCCCTCGGAGACAGAGCTATTCATTAATTTTAAAGCCTTGTTTAGTCTGATGTAGGCTTTGATGCGGTTTGAGGCTGCTGCCAGGAGCTTGTATCCGCATCATGCCTCATTACCAGTTACCTTCAAAGCTCTCCTGTTTTCCCCTCCTTTCACTTTTCTTACCAAATTTAGACATATCATCCCTTGTGCAACAGGTCTGGCTAAATTTCTGGTTATAGTGCTCACAATTTAAGCACCTCCCCGTGCTCCCTACTTATTTTTCTTTTCATTCTTTTCTATCATCCCTTAAAAATTCTCTTGTTCTCAGGCTGATAACTGAAATATGAGGGTTAATATAATGCTGACCATGGGTTTTGTCCTCACTCTCCCATGTTCAAAAGCTTTTTCTCGTTCAAACAGAAAAGGACTTGCCTCAAAGGGAATTTTCATTCGTATAAATCATTCATTTCAGAATGCACAAAGGCCCCAGTTCAGAACAGAACAATTGATATGAGTCACAATGTAATGTAACTTTAAAACACAATGAACCAGGTGGCAAATGTCATCTAGGGTAAATTACATCACAGACCCTGGGAAAAAAAAAAAATATTTAGTGAAACGTGACTTTAAGATCAATTAGTAGGAGCGGGAGACATTGGGCGTGGAGATTTAATTGATTTGGAACGTAATGTCCCATTTATAAAAAAGCCAGGATGTAAGGCCTGTTTTGTGGCTGATTTATTGGGTGAGGTAATAGACTGACTGATTGAACTTGTCACGGG